>NC_090402.1:25089789-25689789 GCF_036365525.1 Heterodontus francisci
GTGCAGCAGTAGATGGCACAACTCTATTTGGCCCTCTGATGACCAGGGCCCTGTAAAGACAATTGTTGTCAGGTAGGTGTGCCAGGATCTATACATATGGTTTATGGTGCCATCTTGGCATTGTTATGGACTTGTATTATTTTTCTCCTCGGATTAAAACAGTGAGCCTTTAAGACTCTGTTTGCAAACAGTGCGACTTTGAAACAGGGAGAGACATTTTAGATTTCTGGGGACAGTGTGCCACAGCTGCATTTTGTTACCTAGGCAACAGCAGGAGAAAGAGAGGTCACATGGTATAATGTTTCCACTTAACTGTGTGTAAAATCTGGCAAAACTGGTGTGAACCAGTTTTGTTTGGAGAGACTCACCAGCGAAGCACACTGAAAAGAGCTGTCTATTCTCGCTGAGAAGAAATTCTACAAGGAGCTACAGGCCAAGTTAGGTCCCTAAGGAAAGAAAAAGCTATTTCTTTTAAGAGACCATTTGGTATTGCTGAAGGAACTGTTGATGCCTGCTGCAGCTAAAGAGTTTGAATGCCTATCAAATACAGACTGTGTCATCAAATCCAAGTGAAGACTTTGAGTGGCCTTGATTATTTCCACATTAGAATACCTCATCCATAAGGAACGTAACTCAAAAAGACTTACTCATTTATTTATTCTTAATAAACAGCTAATTTTAAAAACACCACTTTTAAAACCAGTTAACTACAGTTATTTTTGACTGTATGTGTGTGAATGGGAAAGTTAGATTAAAACAAGAAGTTATAAGGTCTTTAGACATAGGTTTATCATAATAATGTTTAAGATTTCATTTTAATAAATAGTTACATTTGTTGTTGTCTAAAGATACCTGGTTTGGTCTGTTTTATTCCGAGGGTTACTACAGTGTTTAATTTGACTGTTTTCCAGTTGGATGGGAAGACTTTAATAATATGCTGTGACCTGTGGAGTGATGGGACTGAATCGACAGTGTGTTGCTCCCGCTGTGCTCGTTACATACTTAATTGGGGGGCTCGAGTTTGGAATCATATTAATTTCTCATCTTTGGGATAACACATAAATTGGGGTCTTGCGTCTGGCATCATATTAATTGCTCTTGCGTCTGGGATCATATTAATTGGAAATTTGATTGCACCAATCACGAAGGAATAAAAGGAACCAGGTTTCTTGTATAATAAGGTACAGACTATATCATCAGAATGGCATTAGCAGTTGCAGAGTTTCTGGGGAAAGAGAATGTTTCCCTCAGTGACTTGATAACTTTAACTAAGAATAAACTAAAAGAATTGGCGGCAAAATTGTGGTTAGAATTGAAATCAGGTGCCAAAAAAGCAGTGATAATTGACCTAATAGCCCAACATCTGGAATTAGACGAAGAAGAAGAGGAACAAGAAGGTAGTAAGTCAGAGAGTGATGCAGTGGAATTAGCCAAAATTTAACTAGAAATGAAAAGACTTGAACAGGAAAAAGAAATAGCAAGAAGAAAACATGAATTGGAAAAGAGAAAAGGGAGAAAGAGAAAACATTTCAGAGTGAAAGAGAAGAGAGGGAATTTAGATTAAGAGAGATGGAAGTAAAACAAAGATTTTGACTCCAGGGAAAATTCGGGTCAGGAAGGATCTGAATTCAGCCCAGGACCCAGAGAAAAGCTATTTAAATTTATACAAGTTCTTCCTAAGTTTGAGGAAATGGATGTAGAGGCATTTTTCATGTCTTTTGGAAAAAAGCCAAACAGATGAAATGGCTGAAAGAAAGCTGGACACTGCTTATGCAAAGCAGGTTGGTAGGCAGAGCTCATGAAGCCCATGCTTCCTGAAGAGGCTTCTGCAGATTATGAGATGTCAAAAAAGGCTATTCTCACTGTGTATGAGTTAGTCCCTGAAGCTTACTGTCAGAAGTTTCAGAACGTATGGAGTTTGGCTGGGCAGATATACGTGGAATTTGAGAGGGTGAAGCAAATTAATTTTACCATTGGATACTGGCATTAAAGATGGAAACTACATATGAGATCCTTTGAGAGTTGATTCTCTTGGAGGAATTTAAAAATTCCGTTCCTTCAGTATTGAGAACTCATGTAGATAACCTGAAAGTTTTGAAAGCTAGGCAAGCTGCAGAAATTGCTGCTGATTTTGAGCTTGTGAATAAGCCAAAACCTTTTGTCCATCACCCCCATAAGCCCGAGAAGGATAGAAAGTGGAAGAGTGAAAGGAAGGCAAGTAGCTGGGGACAAGAAGGAACAGCTGGGAATGCCCCAGGATCACCTCCTCAGGCCAGAAAGGAAGGTGCTGAGGGTAGAAATGAGGTTCGCAAGCTGAAGTGTTATCATTGCCACAAAATGGGTCAGCTTCATTCAGAATGCTGGAAATTGTGAGGTAAACCCATAGGACCTGTTGGGGTACACAAAGCCAATGCAGAGGAAAGGACTCTGTCTGAGAGTATAGCAGATCAGGCTGTAGCTTTAATAGCAGCTATAAAACCGGAGACAAAAACTAAAGTGAGTGCAGAGGTTAAGAAGAAATACCCGAATGTTATAATGAATTTCTGTCAAAGGGGAAAGTAACTCCATATCCTTTAAATGAGGCAGGAAAACCTATCATTCTACTCAGGGATACAGGAGCAACCCAAATACTCTTGCTGGGGAAAGATATAACGTTTCCACCTGAGAGCGCCTTGAACACTAAACTTTTAGTTAGTGGAGTTGGCGGGGAGTATACGCCCATACCTTTATATAAAGGACGCCTAGACTTAATATGTGGGATGGTAACTGTAGGAGTTGTCCACAGTTGGCCAGTATAGGGAATTGATCTACTCCTAGGAAATGATTTGGCCAGATCAAAAGTATCAGTTTCTCCTATAAATACAGAGGAACCCAGTGAAGTTAAGGAAATGGAGCAATTACAGGAACAAGTTCCGGGAATATTTCCTGCATGTGTAGTCACCCGAGAAATAGCTAAACAGGATCCATTGTCGGAGGTAAAAGTGGCACCACAAATAGATAGCCAAGTATCTGAAACCTTATTTGGGGATTTAGATAATCTAAATGAGATGCTTATCATTGCAGCACAGCAAGCTGATCCAGAATTATACCGAATAACACAGACGGCTCTGACAGAAGCTGATGCGAAAGGAGCTCCAGAAGGCTATTATATGGCAAATGGGGTTTTGAGGAGGAAATGGAGACCACCTCATAGACCCGTGGACGAAGACTGGACAGTTGTTGAACAGATACTGGTACCACCTAAATATCGCCAGGGATTATTAAAGTTAGCACATGACATTCCTTTTGCAGGACATAGGGGAATTCGGAAGACCAAATCACGTATAAGCCAACATTATTACTGGCCAGGTCTTACAAAGGATGTGAGACAATTTTGTAGAACATGCCATACATGTCAAATGGTGGGAAAACCGTAACCCACCATAAAACCGGCACCAATAGTTCCCACACCAGTGATTGAGGAACCATTTCACAGGGTATTGGTAGATTGTGCAGGACCCTTGTCAAAAACAAAAGCGGGACATCAATACAAACTTACTATCATGGATATGGCTACTGGGTTTCCAGAGGCCATTCCTTTGGGGACAATTACTGCTAAAGTAGTAGTAGAAAAGTTAACCCAATTCTTTACGAGATATGGGTTACCACTTGAAGTTCAATTGGATCAAGGTTCTAATTTTATGTCTTTTTAAGGTGTCATGGGCAATTTGGACATTAGACATTTGAAATCTTCAGCATATCACCCACAGTCACAGGGAGCTTTAAAGAGGTCCCACCAAACTCTCAAAACAATGATTAGAACATACTGTCACGAATATCTGCAAGACTGGGATTAAAAGACTAGGCTTTCTTTTATTTGCCATCAGAGACTCACCGAATGAGTCTACAGATTTCAGTCCTTTTGAACTGGTTTACGGACATGAAGTAAGACGTCCTCTAAAACTCATAAAAGACACATTCTTGGAACAAAAGAATGAATCATCGATACTGGACTATGTATCTGTGATCTGGAAAAGGCTCACAAAAGCTTGTGGTGTGGCTCAGGAATAACTTAAAACATCCCAAGCCAGTATGAAAAAATGGGCAGACAAGAATGCAAAATCCTGCAATTTTCAACCAGGGGATGAAGTATTGGTGTTACAGGGAGAACCATTAAAAGCATGGTTCAATGGCCCATATAGAGTGATCAAAAGAGTGGTTAAGGTAGATTAAACTCTGCTTCTCTCTCCACAGATGCTACCAGACCTGCTGAGAATTTCCAGCGTTCCTTGTTTTTATTTTAGATTTCTAGCATCTGCACTATTTTGCTTATATATTAAGGTAGATTACTTGATTGACACCCCTGAACGCCGGAAGAAGAACCGGTTGTGTCACATGTTAAAGCAATATTATCACTGGGAGGATAAACCAGTACACGTATGTCAGGTAATCGGGACTGTTGAGAAGTAAAAGGATAGTGAGGATGAGGCAGAAGGAGGCCTAGACAATGCTCAGATTGAACCTCCTACTATCAGATTAGTGAATACAGAATGGCTAGGAAAATTGAACAACATGCTTTGCACTTAGAGGCAAACCAATGTGAAGACCTAACCAGGCTTTTCAAAACATTTAAAAGAGTTTGTAGGGATAAGCTGGGATGTACAACCTTAGCTACACATGATGTGGATATAGGGGGGGAACCGTTCCTTTAAAACAACATTCCTACCACTAAAGTCCGGACAAACAAGCCCAAGTAAAAGCAGAGATCCAGTACATGCTTGCAAAAAATTTGATCGAACCTAGTCAAAGCAGCTGGAGTTCACCAATAGTTCTGGTACTGACGGGTCAACCCGGTTTCGTAGACTACAGAAAAGTCAACGCGGTAACGAAGGCAGTCTCCTACCCAATTCCGTATTTAGAAGACTGTATCAACAGAGTGGGCAGTGCTAGGTTTCTTACCAAGATTAACTTGTTAAAAGGATACTAGTAAGTTCTTTTGACTCCTCGAGCTTTTGTAACATCTGACGGTATTTATCAGTGCCGAATGATGCCACTCTGGCTAAAAAATGGCCCAGCCACTTTTCAAAGATTAATGAATCAGGTGCCAGTGTTCCCAACTATGTAGTGTATCTCGATGATGTACAATAACACTTGGTAAGAACACTTAAACCAGCTAAAATTCTGTTTAAAAAGTTACAGGCCGTGGACTTAGTGATAAATATGGAAAAAAGCGAATTCGGAAAAGCGAGAGTAACTTACCTCGGTCACATGGTGGGGCAAGGACAGGTATTGCTGAAAATGGCAAAGGTACAAGCCTCAGTGGAGTTCCCAATTCCTAAATTTAAATGGGAAATAATGAGGTTTTTAGGGATGTGCGGTTTTTACAGGAAATTTGTACGGAGTTTTAGTACTGTGGCTGTTCCATGAACCGATTTGCTGCAAAAATGGAAAACAAAGTAGTATGGTCAGATGAATGTCAGGCAGCAATCTTAACTATTGAACCAGTGTTGGCTGCTCCAGATTTTGAAAAACCCTTTAAAATAGCGATTGATGCTAGCAACCTGGGGGTTGGTGCAGTCCTATTGCAGGATAAAGAATTGGGCATAGAGAAGCCAGTAGGGTACTTTTCAAGAAAACTAAATTGCCATCAAAAAAGTATTTCACTGTGGAAAATAAACATTAGGACTTTTGCAGGCTCCCTGCCAAGACTATAAAAAAAAATACTAATGTACGCTGACCATAACCCACTAATGTTTGTGGAAAAGTTTAAAAACCAAAATGCTAGAATATTTAGATGCAGTTTGTTGTTACAGCCTTATCATTTGAAAATTGTACATATTTCAGGGAAAAACAATGTTACTGCCGAGGCTTTGTCATGAATTTAACCATGTTAACTTATATGGATGGCGATGCTACAAAGAAAATGCTGTAAATTATCAGTAGAGTGAATGGTATGTGAATGCGAAAAAATGTTAGAGTGTTTGTTTTCCCAGTTTCCATTTTTTTTGCATTGTAATGAAACGCATTTTTAAGAATGGCGTTTCATTTCGTCAAGGGCGGAGGTGTTACGGACTTGTATTATTTTTCTCCTCAGATTAAAACAGTGTGCCTTTAAGATAGGGAGAAAAGTTTTGGATTTCTGGGGACAGTGTGCCACAGCTGCATTTTGTTACCTAGGCAACAGCAGGAGAGAGAGAGAGGTCATATGGTATAATGTTTCCACTAAACTGTGTGTAAAACCTGCAAAAACTGGTGTGAACCAGTTTGTTTGGAGAGACACACCAGAGAAGCGCACTGAAGAGAAAAGAGCTGTCCATTTTCGCTCAGCAGAAATTCTACAAGGTGCTACAGGCCAAGTTAGGTCCCTAAGGAAAGAAAAAGCCTTTTCTTTTAAGAGACCATTTGGTATTGCTGAAGGAACTGTTGATGCCTGCTGCAGCGGAAGAGTTTGAATGCCTAGCAAACACAGACTGTGTCATCAAATCCAAGTGAAGACTTTGAGTGGCCTTTGATTATTTCCACATTAGAATACCTCATCCATAAGGAACGTAACCCACAGAGACTTACTCATTTATTTATTCTTAATAAACAGCTAATTTTAAAAACACCACTTTTAAAACCAGTTAACTACAGTTATTTTTGAGTGTGTCTGAGAGATTGGGGAAGTTTGATTAAAATAAGAAGTTATAAGGTCTTTAAATATAGGTTTATCTTAATAGTGTTTAAGATTTAGTTTTACTAAATAGTTAATTTGTCGTTGTCTAAAGATACCTGGTTTGGTCTGTTTTATTTTGGGGGTTACTAGCGTGTTTAATTTGACTGTTTTCTGATTGGGAAAACCTTAGTAACATGCTGCGACCTGTGGAGTGACAGGACTGAGTCGGCAGTGCATTGCTCCCGCCGCGGTCGTAACAGCATACACTAATTGCCTGCCAAAGCAAGGTAAGTTGATTTCTGTCTTTTGAAACAGATGAACAGGCACAAAGCCCACATGCAGCAAGACCTGGACAATATTCAAACTTGGCAAGTAACATTTGTGCCTCATAAGTGGCAGGCAATGACCATCTCCAACGAGAGAGAATTTAACCATCTCCCTTGACATTCACTAGCATTATCATCGCTGAATCCCCTACCATCAAGATCCTGGGGGTTACCATTGACTAGAAACTTTACTGGACCAGCCATATAAATACTATGGTTACAAGAGCAGGTTAGATTCTGGGAATTTTGCAGTGGGTAACTCACTTCCTGGCTCCCCGAAGCCTGTCCATCATCTATGAGGAATAAATCAGTAGTGTGATGGGATAATCTCCACTTGCCTGGATGAGTGAAGCTCCAAGAACACTCAAGAAGCTCGTTACCATCCAAGACAATGTAGCCTGCTTCATCGGCACCCATCTTAAATATTCACCATCAGTGGCAGCAGTGTGTACCATCTACAGGATGCACTGCAACAACTTACCAAGGCTCCTTAGACAGCACCTTCCAAACCCACAACCTCTACCACCCAGAACAGCAAGGGCAGTAGACACATGGGAACACCATCACCTGCAAGTTCCCCTCCAAGTCACACATCATCCTGACTTGGAACTATATTGTCATTCCTTCACTGTCTCTGGGTCAAAATACTGGAACTACCTCCCTAACAGCGCTGTGAGTGTACCTACACCATATTTTTTTATTTTAGAGATACAGCACTGAAACAGGCCCTTCGGCCCACCGAGTCTGTGCCGACCAACAACCACCCATTTATACTAACCCTACAGTAATCCCATATTCCCTACCTACACTAGGGGCAATTTACAACAGCCAATTTACCTATCACCTGCAAGTCTTTGGCTGTGGGAGGAAACCGGAGCACCCGGCGAAAACCCACGCGGTCACAGGGAGAACTTGCAAACTCTGCACAGGCAGTACCCAGAACCAAACCCGGGTCCCTGGAGCTGTGAGGCTGCGGTGCTAACCACTGCGCCACTGTACCGCCATATGGGCTACAGTGGTTCAAGAAGGTGGCTCACCACCACTTGCTAAAGGGTATTCAGGGATGGTCAATAAATGCTGGCCTTGCCAACGATGCTCACACCCAAAAGTGAATGTAAAAAACAGCCCACCTCCAGGAGTCTAACCTGACTGGCATCCCTTCATAGGTTCTCCACTCTTCTAAATGCCTCAGATAAGAGTAGACTCATTTCACATTGTTGTGATTTAGAAGAGACACACTGGATGTCTGAACATTTGAAATAGTGTTCAGGTGTATTTAAATGCCATTCCCTGTGTTTGAGGTGAGTGATTCTAATGCTGGCATTCTCCACTCCTTTGCCTCCACAGAGGAAAGTTTTACTTAGGTTGCTAGGGCCCCTTCATCCTCCCAAGAACTACTGACCTGGTTTAATTATGCCTTGTTAAAATGCAATCAAGTTCCCATCGACGTCATGGGACGCCAATTTGCATTAATTCATGAGGTATTCCTGGAGTCCGACGAGCACCTTATCCGTTGCCAAACCAGTGATACTAAAATCCAAAATCGGCAAGAGTGGAGAAAGAAATGGAGCCGAATGAAGTGACTTAAAATTCCCTCTTACATTCTGTCTCTAATGAAGCAATAATTTTGGTGGGTTCTATAAAGGGCGGGCGATCCAGTCTGGAAGATTATTGCCCAGATGGAGAAGATGAAAATCTACCCATTG
This sequence comes from Heterodontus francisci, assembly GCF_036365525.1. Lineage (NCBI taxonomy): Eukaryota > Metazoa > Chordata > Chondrichthyes > Heterodontiformes > Heterodontidae > Heterodontus > Heterodontus francisci. The sequence continues at coordinate 25,098,456 of NC_090402.1, forward strand.
AGTATAGCTGTAATGGGCCTTACAAAATGTGGCATGCTGCTCCTCATTCCAGGCTTATTCTGTTAGCAAAGTGGCATTAGTTTGGTCTGTTGCCATTATCAGACATCTATATGTTCTCTTCTAACACTAACATCCAATGTTGGGGTCATATAAAGTAAGCTTTACCCTTCATTTAACTGCGAGTATGTGATGCTGATAATGGGTATCCAAATAGGAAAATGTTCACTTTCTTATTACTGATGTCCTTGACCTTGATGAGCACAAAATTCACGCAAAAAGTCACTACAAATTAAATATCAATAACTGGGCATGTGTGTGTGCTGACCAGATTGAGGGCAAGACAATGACTAAATGATAAAGACAAAGAATAAGACTGGCAAACACCTACTCTGACCTCAGTCCAGAAGGAATTACACATTACTTTTATTGAAACATATTATTTAAATTTCTATAGTTAGATTAAAATAACAAACATGTCTATTGCATTTCATAAATAACATTGGGAAAGATATTGACCCTGAAATTCCATTGTAGTGGGCATCACAGCACAAGTGCTGGGATGTGCCCATCCCAGACTTTGCTGCTGACCCCACCAAAGTTTGCGGGGTCAAGGGGAGGTCTCTTTGGATTGGTACCATTGGCAGATACCTACACCATTCAAGGTGCATATTTGGCAAAGTCCATTCTGCAATACCCCTTGTCATAGTTATGGCTGGAGTATGCCAGAACAGTGACACCATTTGGGGACTATTATTTCTAAGGAAATAGCAAGAGGAATACTGAATCCAAGAAGTTTCTCAACCAACTATTAGGCATACTGAATATTTGGCCTCATATAAACAGGGGACATCCTGCAACAGTCTTGTACAAAAAACATTAGAAGAAACAAGGAATTCTAGAAAAGGGGAATCAATGTCAGAATGAAAAAGAAAATTCATTCAATTTTTGTTTTAAATTTTAACAAAATGAACTAAATTGCTCTAACATCAAAGTAATATCAAATGCATTATAAAAGGACCATAAGCTTGGAAGACAGAAGTAGTTATTATGAGGTGAAATTTGTCTGGGACAAATATGTTTCCTAATGTTACTTTTACACTCCATCTGATTTAATATGTGGTCAATAGAGAAGGACATTGGGCGGAATGCAAAAGAGGTTGCCGATGCGTTATCACTCACTTTCCACTACTGCCCCAGATTAATTTCATTCCCCATTGAGTAAAACGGTGCATGCCCCAGGTTGTAATAACAAAGCTTAGCCAAAGCTGTGCTTACACTTAGTAAATTATAGATTTCATGAAAAATGTTTTTATTTAAAAATATTCATCTAGACATGAGTACATGTGCCATCATCATTTAGCATGTATACACCATTACAAGAGCCAAAACCTGTACATTTCACGTGGTTTAAGAAATCAGGGCTCATTGTGAAGTGTAGCCAAATTTAGTTCCCTCCATTACAGAAGTATTAATACTGTAATTGGACCTACCTGATACTCTGAATGCTGTCAGCTGAACCTCCTAAAAAAATGAATTTGTACAATGAAAAACAACCAAAAGTAACTTAATATGTAATACAGTCACAACATATCTTATACAGTGATTATAAAAAGTGAATCATCGACGCACAATTATAATTTTCACAAAAGTAAAGAGTAAGATATATGACCTTGGAGATAACTTGAAGCTGTAGTTCAGTAAATATATATTTTAATATCAATTTTCATTTGTGATTTTCAAAGCAAATGTGTTTTGCATATCATTTTTAAATTATATAGTTATTACATATAATTTGCAGCACAGAAACAGGCCACTCAGCTGCTTCAATCATAAGGTCAGAAGTGGCGATGTTCGCTGATGATTGCACAATGTTCAGCACCATTCACGACTCCTCAGATACTGAAGCAGTCTGTGTCGAAATGCAGCAAGACCTGGACAATATCCAGGCTTGGCCTGATAAGTGGCAAGTAACATTCGCGCCACACAAGTACCAGGCAATGACTATCTCAAACAAGAGAGAAGCTAACAATCTCCCCTTGACGTTCAATGGCATTACGATTGCTGAAGCCCCCACTATCAACATCCTGATAGTATCCTCAAGATACTGAACTAGAGTAGCCATATAAATATCGTGGCTACAAGAGCAGATAAGTGATTAGGAATCTTTCAGAGAGTAACTCACCTCCTGACACCCCAAAGTCTGTTCACCATTTACAAGGCACAAGTCAGGAGTGTAATGGAATACTCTCCACTTGCCTGGATGGGTGCAGCTCCAACAACACTCAAGAAGCTCGACAATATCCAGGACAAAGCGTCCCGCTTGATTGGCACCCCATCTACAAACATTCACTCCCTCCACCACCAATGCACAGTGGCAAAAGTATGTACCATCTACAAGATACACTGCAGCAATGCATCAAGGCTCCTTAGACAGCACCTTCTAAACCCACGACCTCTACCACCTGGAAGGACAAGGCAGCAGCTGCATGGGAACACCACCACCTGCAAGATCCTCTCCAAGCCACATACCATCCTGACTTGGAACTATATCGCCGTTCCTTCACTGTCGCTGGGTCAAAATCCTGGAACTCCTGTCCTAACAATACTGTAGGTGTACCTACCCCACATGGACTGCAGTGGTTTAAGAAGGCAGCTCACCACCACCTTCTCAAGGGCAATTAGGGATTTGACTGTTTTCCAGTTGGGTGTGAAGACTTTAATAATATGCTGCGACCCTGTGGAGTGATGGGACTGAATCGACAGTGCGTTGCTCTTGCCGCAGTCGTAACATATTTAATTGGGCGGCTCATCCGGGGATCAGAATCAGACTAATTGGGGGGCTTGCACTTGGAATCATATTAATTGCTGTCGCATCTGGGATCATATTAATTGGAAACTTGATTGTTGGGATCCAAATCTAACACCAATTATGAAGAAATAAAAGAAATATGCTGTGACCTGCGGAGCAATGGGACTGAATTGACAGTGCATTGCTCCCACCTCAGTCGTAACACAGTACAGGGTGGGATGAAGTGCCAGTACTGGAGATCTTCTGCTTTAAATTGGGTAGGTAAGAGCGGAATCAAGTGAGGGCAGTCCCATTGACCTGGACAACGGAAGTGAGGCATTGGAGGAGAATGGTATGCTTGACCATGTCAAAGGCTGCACAAAGGTTGAGGATGGATGATTTTTGCTGTTCAGAATGATCCTGGTGTAGTGGTTGGTTTTGGTAGAGGAATGTGAGGTTTGATGTGCTCCAGTTAGATTTCGTGATAAATGACTAAAGCAGTTGCACACCTGATATACTCAAGTCTATGCTCCTTGAACTTGAGGGACTGAAGATGAGTCCAGTCTAGGGGAATGATCAAAATGGGAGATTTGCTTGGGGCTAGGACATCAAAGGTGGAGATGAGAAAGTGGTTGGACAAGTTGACAACTGCACAAGTATTGTGACAAATGGAAGACCAAAATTGGGAGTGTGAAAATGCAGCTGCAAATGATTTGGGGGAAGAGTTTCTCCCCGCCCCCCCCCCCCCCCACCACCCTCACCACCCCCGCCAAGAGAGATGCAGAAGGACAATAGGCTTGAAAGGAGTGGCGGGTTCATGAGAAAAATGGGCTCGTCAGTGATCAAGGCAATGAGAGTAGAAAGGCCACATGAGATAACAAGGTCAAGGGTGTGATTTCTGAATTCACATATTTTTTATGATATGTTTTCAGAAAAAAAATTGAATTGAAACTATCTCACTTTCACAACCTGGAAAATAATTTATTATTTCATTCTAATTTACGATTGTGTGGAAAAAGTACCCCCTTCAGTTAACTTTTGACTTTCTTTTATAAAACAAGATATTTAAAGTCTTTAAGTGGAGACAAGAATAAGCTCAATATATGAACTGGCATGAAACTGAATTTAGAAAATTCAAATGGTGATTACTGTAAGCTGTTTTATTGTTCTAATCACTCCTAGGTTTTTTAGAAAATTCAGTTAAAAGAAAGAAAGAAAGACTTGTATTTACATAGCACCTTTCACAACCACCGGCTGTCGTAAAGTGCTTTACAGCCAATGAAGTACTTTTGAAGTGTAGTCACTGTTGTAATGTAGGAAGCACGGCAGCCAATTTGTGCACAGCAGACTCCCACAAACAGCAATGTGATAATGACCAGATAATCTGTTTATGTGATGTTGATTGAGGGATAAATATTGGCCAGGACACCAGAGATAACTCCCCTGCTCTTCGTTGAAATAGTGCCATGGGATCTTTTACATCCACTCCCTCAGTACTTCACTGGAGAATCAGCCTTGATTTTTGTGCTGAAGCCCTGGAGTAGGACTTGAACCCAGAACCTTGTGATTTAGAGGTGAGAATGCTACACAGTCTCTTTTCTTAAGAAGTTCCAATACAAAAATGTCCACAGATACTTATGCAAATACTGCAAAATATTCAGAGCCAGTTACCAAATGCAGTATTGTACAAAATATGATCTCAGGGTTGCACCTGCTGTTGAATGGAATGGTAGAACAGGGAGTCATCTTGTGGTTCTAAAGATGGCAAATTATCAACCTCAGTTGGATCACTTGGGAGAGAGGCCAACAGGATAAGAAAAGCTGAGAGTAAAAACTGGCAGCAAAGCTGCTTGTGATCCTTCTGAGTGGGATTGGCAGACACTGTGAGGAAGGCTGCTTTGCTGACCCTCTTGCCCAGTGAATGGCGTAGACAGGGAAATCCTCAAGGTGTGACAGAAAAATAATCATCACCACAAATTGCCATTTAAAAGAGTATAATCACAAAGTGTTTTCACAGACTATGCTTCAGAAATTTACTACTTATTGCTCTCCGTTTGGCATTTCCATTAGTTTAAATGAGATAAATCTGCAGTTGATTTTACCAAATGGAAAGCAAACAAATAAATTCAGCAATCAAGATGAGCCAAGACTCTTTCAACGATGCAGTACTTTATGAGTTGTAACAAATTCAAAGGAAAAAAACATCTCCACTCACAAAAAGATAAAGCAAGATGGAACAAAAATATACATTTTTAAATTTTCCACATTCAGACAGTTTTTTACTTTTGAAACTTAAGGGCTTATTAGGTAGAGATACCCTAAGGGAGCTTTAATTCTTACATATTGCCAATGGGCTCCCAAAACCTAGGAGTGATTAGAACAATAAAACAGCTTACAGTAATCACCATTTGATTATGTGACCAACTGAAGCTAGTAACCAAAGCATCTTACTTTACTCATTCTTCTAACTTGGTTTTCTTTTATGGCTTTTCCACTGAGAACTGTAATCAGTAGGCTGGCTCAAGGTGCAGGAGTCCCTGGAGTGCATCTCCCTCTTCAACTGGTATTCAGTTCTGAACACTGGTGGAAGTAATGGGTTCCTCTGAGTATTGCAGGCAGAGCCAAGTCCATGGCATCATGGGTGGCTCAGCTGTACTGGGGAGGAGGAAGGAGAGTGCCAAAGCAATAGTGGTAGGGGATTCTATAGTGAGGGGAACAAATAGGTGCTTCTGCAGCCACAGACATGACTCCAGGATGGTATCTTGCCTCCCTGGTGCCAGGGTCAAGGATGTCACTGAGCAGCCACAGGACATTCTGAGGGGGGAGTGGGAACAGCCAGAGGTCATGGTCCATATTCGCTCCATGACATAGGCAGAAAGAGGGATGAGGTCCTGCAGGCAGAGTTTAGGGAGCTAAGAGAAAAATTGAAAAGTAGAACCTCAAAGGTAGTAATCTTTGGATTACTCTGTATCACATCTAGTGAATACAGGAATAGGAAGATAGAGCTAATGAATATGTGGCTGGAAAAATGGTGCAGAAGGGAGGGCTTTAGATTCCTGAGTCATTGGAGACCAGCTTGAAATCTGAAGCATTTCCACTAATAGTGGGCTCAGATTTGTTGAAGTATAATGGTACAAGGTATTCATTCATTTTAAGAGGCCATGCTGATGCTCTTTGTCGCCTAGTGGTGTACAAGAGAGATCAAAGGCTCCCTCTGGTGTCAGACTTGACAATTATTTACACTGCAAAGTTTGCAATCTGAAACCCAGTCAGGTCGTTGAGTTATATTGATATGAATCATATTGATAGTGGAGATTTCCAAACCCAAATTTTCTTGGTCTGTAATACCCACCAGATTTGCTGTTTTATTAATTTCTCCATGTAACTGCGATGTCATTGCACTATATCTTGTTTGCTCACTCCTGGTTATGGGATCCTATCCGATCCACATAGGTGAATAGGTTCACCTATTTAGGAAGCACCACAGCACATCCAATGCTAGACAATTAGATGAACCACAGATTGTTTAAAGTCAGTAGTGCTTTTGGAAGGCTCCGTATGTGGTATGGGATATAAGGGGTATTAAACTGTGAACAAAACAAGGTCTATGAGACAATCATTATAAACAGCCTTACTCTGTGTGTGTGTGATAGCTGGACCATTTACAGTTGTTACCCCAGAAAACTCAATCATTTTCACTGAAGTTACCTTAGAAAGATCACAAAAGTTTGATGGTGGCACACTGAGGTCCTCATATAACAAGCAATGAGGCAACAATGGTAAAGGTGGGCTGATCACGTAATCCGAGGGCCTGATGCTAGGCTATCCAAGAAGGTATGAAAGGTGAAGTCACACAGGATCAGAGGTGAGCTGGCAAGATGGATACAGAACTGGCTCAGTCACAGAAGACAGAGGGTAACAGTGGATGGGTGTTTTTCTGAATGGAGGGATGTGACTAGTGCTGTTCCGCAGGGATCAGTGCTGGGACCTTTGCTGTTTGTAGTATATATAAATGATTTGGAGGAAAATGTAGCTGGTCTGATTAGTAAGTTTGCGGACGACACAAAGGTTGGTGGAGTTGCGGATAATGATGAGGATTGTCAGAGGATACAGCAGGATATAGGTCGGTTGGAGACTTGGGCGGAGAAATGGCAGATGGAGTTTAATCCAGACAAATGTGAGGTAATGCATTTTGGAAGGTCTAATGCAGGTGGGAGGTATACAGTAAATGGCAGAACCCTTAGGAGTATTGACAGGCAGAGAGATCTGGGCGTACAGGTCCACAGGTCACTGAAAGTGGCAACGCAGGTGGATAAGGTAGTCAAGAAGGCATACGGCATGCTTGCCTTCATCGGTCGGGGCATAGAGTATAAAAATTGGCAAGTCATGTTGCAGCTATACAGAACCCTAGTTAGGCCACACTTAGAATACTGCGTGCAATTCTGGTCACCACACTACCAGCAGGACGTGGAGGCTTTGGAGAGAGTACAGAGGAGGTTTACCAGGATGTTGCCCGGTCTGGAGGGCATTAGCTATGAGGAGAGGTTGGAAAAACGCGGATTGTTTTCACTGGAACGACGGAGATGGAGGGGCGACATGATAGAGGTTTACAAAGTTATCAGCGGCATGGACAGAGTGGATAGTCAGAAGCTTTTTCCCAGGGTGGAAGAGTCAGTTACTAGGGGACATAGGTTTAAGGTGCGAGGGGCAAAGTTTAGAGGGATGTGCGAGGCAAGTTTTTTACACAGAGGGTGGTGAGTGCCTGGAACTTGCTGCCAGGGGAGGTGGTGGAAGCAGATACGATAGCGATGTTTAAGAGGCATCTTGACAAATATATGAATAGGAAGGGAATAGAGGGATATGGGCCCCGGAAGTGCAGAAGGTGTTAGTTTCGGCAGGCATCAAGATCGGCGCAGGCTTGGAGGGCCGAATGGCCTGTTCCTGTGCTGTACTGTTCTTTGTTCTTTGTATTCTCCAGTGAGCTGAAGCTCGGTAAATGCTCTTGTGGTGGTCAGTTCAAAAGATATAAGGGCTGTCTAAAGACAAGTCTAAAAAGACATGGCATCGGAGCTGACACATGAGAACATGATGCTTGTGACAGGAAAACGTGTCAAAAGGTGATCGATGATGGCACAACAAAGCTTGAAACAAGTTGTATGCAGCTAGGTGAAGAAAAGAGAGTTGAAAGGAAATGAAGGAAAGTTCCGCCCTCAGGTCAATCTTTCATCCTGTTTGTGGGAAAAAAGTACCCTGCGAAGATTGGACTTAGCAGTAATATGAAAACTCATAATCTGTATTAAATTGGAGATGAATCACAGGTTATTACATCGACACTCAAACCATTATCATGAGACATCAATAAGGATTAGTAAACAGAGGACACAAATTTAAGATAACTGTCAAAAGAACCAGGGAGGAGATGAGGAGAAACTTTTCAACAAAGCGAGTTATTTCTGGAATGCACAGCCTGAGAGGGTGACAGAAGCAGATTCAGTAGTAACTTTCAAAAGAGATTTGGATATATACTTGAAAAAGGAAAATTTACAGGGCTATGGGGAAAGCTGGGGGAAAAAGGAAAGACTTGCATTTATATAGTGCCTTTTACAACCATCAGATATCTCAAAGTGTTTTACAGCCAATGAAATATTTTTGAACTGTAGTCACTGCTGTAACATAGAAAACACAGGAGCTAATTTGCACATAGCAATCTCCGACAAACCACAATGTGATAATGACCAGATAATCTGTTTTTTTGTTATGTTGATTAAGAGATAAATATTGGACAGGACACTGGGGATAACTCCCCTGCTCTTCTTCAAAACTCACCGGCTGCAATGGCAACGGCGGAGACTAAGCGCAGCAACTAAGGAGCTAAAGCGGGGGAGAGACAGGCCGCCCAGAGACGAACTGACAGCAGCGGTGGTGGAGAACCTGGGTGGATACTGAGCAGAGCGATCGAGGAGTTAAAGTGGGGGAGAGAGCCTCCAGTGAAATCACCAACAAAAGCAAATTCTGTAAAACAGCTATAGTGATGTCACAACCAGGGAAGGAGTCAATTGGTGAGGAACTGGCAAGTGTTTCTAGTTAATAGTCGAGAAAGTAAAGGCATGGCAAGGCACATCAGCCCCTTGGAATCCACATCCTGTGCCACGTGGAATCCTGGACGCTTCTTGTGGCCTGGACGAGCACGTGTGCTGGTAGTGCCACTGGTTAGAGCAGCTCAAGCCCCAGGTTTTAGAGCTTGAGTGGTGGCTGGAATCACAACAGTGCATCTGTGAGGTTGAGTTTCGTGGATAGCACATTTCTGTATGTGGTCACCCCGCAGGTTAAGAGAATACAGGCAAAGAGGGAATGGGTGACTGCCAGGCAGTCAAGGGAGACCAGGAAAGTAGTGCAGGAGTCCCTGGAGTGCATCTCCCTCATCAACTGGTATTCAGTTCTGAACACTGGTGAAAGTAATGGGTTCCTCTGAGTAGTGCAGGCAGAGCCAAGTCAGCTGTACGGGGGAGGAGGAAGAAGAGTGCCTAAGCAGTAGTGGTAGGGGATTCTATAGTGAGGGGAACAGACAGGCGCTTCTGCGGCCGCAGACGTGACTCCTGGATGGTATCGCCTCCCTGGTGCCAGGGTCGAGGATGTCACTGAGCAGCCACAGGACATTCTGAGACGGGAGTGTGAACAGCCAGATGTCATGGTCCATATCGGCACCAATGACATAGGCAGAAAGAGGGATGAGGTCCTGCAGGCAAAGGTTAGGGAGCAAAGAGAAAAATTGAAAAGTAGAACCTCAAAGGTAGTAATCTTTGGATTACTCTGCATCACATGCTAGTGAATACAGGAATAGGAAGATAGAGCTAATGAATATTTGGCTGGAGAGATGATGCAGAAGGGAGAGCTTTAGATTCCTGAGTCATTGGGACTACTTCTGGGGTAGGTGGTACCTGTAGAAACTGGATGTGTTGCACTTCAACAGGGCCGGGACCAATTCCCTTGCAGAGGGCTTTGCTAGTGATGTTGGAAATGGTTTAAACTAGCTTGGCAGGGGGATGGGAACCTGGGAGTAGATTCAGAACGGAAAAATGTTGGAAATGGAAGACAGAAATAGTAAGGGTGTTTGGAAGGCAGAGGAAACAAAGGCTAGAAAATAGACAAGGGGGTTTGGCAATGCTAAATGGCATATACTTGAATGCAAGAAGTCTAACGAATAAGGCAGATGAGATGAGAGCACAGATTGACACATGGGAGTATGATATTATAGCTAGTACTGAGACATGGCTGAAAGAAAGGACAGCTCCATATTCCTGGTTACTGGGTTTTCAGACGAGATAGAGAAGGGGAGAAAAAAAGGAGGGGGTGGGTTTCACCATAATGATTAAAGAAACAATTACAGCTGTGAGGAGGGTTAATATGGTACAAGAATTATCAAGTGAGGCAATATGGATTGAACTGAAGAACAAAAGGTGGCAATCACACTACTGGGAATCTACTATAGACCCCCAAACAGAGGGAGATAGAAGAGCAGATTTGCAGGCAAATTTCTGAGAAGTGCAAAAACAAAAGGGCAGTAATAGTGGAGGATTTCAACTGCCCTCATATTAACTGAGATAGAATTTGTGTGAAAGGCACAGAGGGAGCAGAATTCTTAAAATGAATTCAGAAGAACTTTTTTTAGCCAGTATGTAGCAAGCCCAACAAGAAAGGGAGAGCTTCTGGACTTAGTTTTAGGGAATGAAGCTGGGCAGGTGAAAGAGATATCAGTTGGGGAGCATTTCGATGGATGTGAATCTAATTCAGTTAGATTTTGGGTAGTTAGAGAAAAGGACAAAGATAGACCAGGAATAAAAGTCCTTAACTGGTAAAAAACTAATATTACAAAGCTGAGATGTGATTTAGCTAAAGTGGACTGGAAAGAGCTACTTGAAGGTTGTCAAGAAAACTTGCTATGCCAATTGGGGATTTTTTAATTCATCGATTGGAAACCTACATTAAACTTTTAATGAAACAGAAATAGCTGGAGTTCTACAGTTAACTTTTTTTTAAAAACTGGCAGCCTAGACGACCACCGCAATTTGCATTTGAACACCTTGCACATTCCAAGGCATCAAAGAGGAGACACATGTCTGATGAGCCTGTACTCAAGACAATGGCTTGCTCTATTGAGTGAACCACAGGAGATTGCGTTCATTAGCAGAATATTCAAAGCCATCATGGCACATTAACCTTGAAAGGGCCAACACTTCCAGGTGTAAACGTTAACATCCTGAGGCCTAAGGGACTGAAGTGCTGGCTCTTACACATTCAAAAACACTCAATGTCTCTTGATCATCACTATTCACAAAACCCATCTGGCTAATTGAATCATGGCGTACTCCCATTGTCTCTCCATGCCACTGTCTTTTAGAATCCAAATGTGCAGCCATGTTTTCAGCCATTGTTCTGTGCTCTTTTAAACAAGTTATGTTCAATGTCCAGTAAGCTTTCAAATAATAGTGTTCCATTTGACGAAATTAATATGTTTCATTTGGCAGGTGTGGTTTCCATCACAACATCCACTGTTAAAAAAGGAATAATTTGCCGTCAAATAAGAGGAAGGACAAGAGGGGAGCCTTGTGACCCCTCCTCGCCTGATCGTAACAAGGTAGATCAATGCCTGATCAGTGGGAGGCATTCAAGGAAGAGATAATGAGGGTTCTGAGCATGTCTGTTTCTTTAAAGAAAAAGAGTGGAATGAACAAATGCAGAGCCCCCGGGGATAAAGAAAAAAAGGGAACTCGTGACACATACTGAGGGCTCAATAATGCAGAAAACTCAGCGGATTATAAAAGAGTAGGGGTGAAATTAAAAAAGAAATTAGGAAAGCAAAGAGAGGGCATGAAAAAATACTGGCAAGTAAAATCAAGGAAAACCCAAAGACCTTTTTATAAATACATAATGAGCAAGAGGATAACCAAAGAAATAATAGGGCCTAGTAGGGACCATAAGGATAACCTGTGTATTGAGGTGGAGGATGTTGGTATGGTTCTTAATGAATACTTTGCGTCTGTTTTCACAAAAGAGAGGGACAAATGCAGACATTGCAATCATGGAGGAGGAGTGTGAAAGATTAGCTGAAATTAACATAGTGAGAGAGAAAATATTAGAGGGTTTAACATATTTGAAAGTGGATAAATCACCAGGCCCAGATTAAATATATCCTAGGCTGTTAAAAGAAGCAAGGGAAGAAATAGCAGAGGCTCTGACCATCATTTTCCAATCCTATATGCCTACAGGATTGGTGCCAGAGGACTGGAAGACAGCAAACATTGTACCATTGTTTAAAAAGGGAGAAAGGGATAAACCAAGTAATTAGAGACCAGTGATGGGAAAATTATTGGAAAAAATTCTGAGGGGCAGGATAAATCTTCATTTAAAAAGATGCGGATTAATCAAAGACAGTTGACAAGGATTTGTTAAGGGAAGGCTGTGTCTGACTAACCTGATTGAATTTTTTGAGGAGGGAACAGGGAGGATTGATGTAGTCTATATGGATTTCAGCAAGGTTTTTGATAAGGTCCCGCATGGCAGACTGATCACAACAGCAAAAGCCAATGGGATCCAAGGCAAAGTGGCAAGTTGGATCCAAAATTGGCTCAGAGACAGGAAGCAAAGGTCGATGGGTGTTTTTGTGACTGGAAGGTTGTTTCCAGTGGGGTTCTGAAGGGCTCACTACTATGTCATGCAGGTCCCCCACTTGCCAAGCATGAGGCATATTAATTTTGCCACATGGACATTAAATTTCAAACTGTTGTTGAAGTGCAGAAAGGACTTGCTTTAAAAAAAAATTGCCAGATCTTGGCTGGAAAGACATTTGCATATTAATAGACTGTGTTTGGAAGGACAAAGCAGCCATTCCCTGACACATTCAACCCACAATGGACTTTTGATCACCAGACGTTGAACGTGGGGGAGCTCCCATTCCAGGTTGATTGGTAAGATGGCAGAATGCACAAATGGACATGGTCAAACTAGCTAGTCACATGACTAACCTGCTGGGTAACCAGAGTTTTTTGAATTTATACAAATAGTTTGGGCAAAAAGCAGAATGCTCCTACACTGAGATCTCTCCTGGCCGGCTTGCCACAGCCTCTCCTGTCCACCTGCTCCCATCTCTTTCTCACAAGCCTCTGAATCCACTGAAGACACATGAACCTCAAGAAAGAAAAGTCTCCTACAGTGAATAAGGTTTAAGAAGAATACTGGGCCCCAACAAAAAGCAAGATCTACCTACAATCAAGGACTCTACTGTGAGCTCGAAGACCCGTAAAAAAGCTCTTCAGGTATTGCCTCAAACTTTTCCACTTTATTTCTTCTGCTCTTTTCTGTCTCTATTTGCATGTGTGTATTGCTTATGCATGTTAGCTTGGGCACGTCGTGTATCCGTAGGCGTCAACCGAATTAGAATTTAAGTTTAATAAATTTCAACTTTTCTTTAAACCTAAGAAAGCCTGTTTGTGTTGGTATCTTTGCTTTATAATTGGAAAGCAGTGAACAAGGATTCACCAAGGGGGAGCTGAAAACAGTGTGTTTAAAAATAAAACCCTGTTACGGTAAGACCAGGTGAAGGCTGAAAGGGACCCCTAGACCTCTTTCTCACCTGGTCGTAACAACTAGGTACCTTGCTTTTTGTGGTATCTATCAATGATATGGACTTTAATGTCGGGGGTATGATTATGAAGTTTGCAGACGATACAAAAATCGTCCCTGTGGTTGATCATGAAGATGAAAGCTGTAGACTGCAGGAAGATATCAATGGACTAGTCAGGTAGGCGGAATAGTGGCAAATGGAGTTCAATCCGGCGAACTGTGAGATAATGCATTTCGGAAGGCTAACAAGGCAAGGGAATACACAATAAATGCTGGGATACTGAGAAGTATAGAGGAACAGAGGGACCGTGGTCTGCATGTCCACAGACCCTTGAATGTGGCTGGACAAGTAGATAAGGTGGTGAAAACGCATATGGGATACTTGCCTTTATTAGCCGAGACATAGAATATACGAGCAGGGAGGTTATGCTGGAACGGTATGAAACACTGGTTAGGTCACAGCTGGAATACTATGTGCAGTTCTGGTCACCGCACTATAGGAAAGATGTGATTGCACTATAGAGGATACAGAGGAGATTTACGAGGATGTCGCCTGGACTGGAGAATTTTAGTTATGAGGAAAGATTAGATATGTTAGGGTTGTTTTCTTTGGAACAGAGGAGGCTGAGGGGAGACCTAATTGAACTGTATAAAATTATGAGGGATCTAGGTAGCGTGGATAGGAAGGCCCCTTGATTGAGGGCTCCATAACCAGGTGGCATAGATTTAGGTTAAGAGGTAGGAGGTTTTGAGGGGATTCGAAGGGAATATGTTGTTCACCCAGAGAGTAGTGGGGATCTGGAACTCACTGCCTGAAAGGGTGGTTAAGGTAGAAACTCTCAAAGCATTTGCACTTGAAGTGCTGCAAACTACAAAGCTACGGATCAAGAGCCAGAAAATGGGATAAGGCTGGATGACTGGTTGTCAACCGGTGCGGACACAATGGGCCAAATGACCTCCTTCCTTGCTGTAAATTTCTATGAAAATAGCACCATCCCCCTGAGAGAGCAGATGGGGCCTTGGTTTAATGTCTCATCCAAAGGACAGTAAACCATTCCCTCAATCCTACAACAGAGTGTCAGCCTTGATTTTTATGCTCAAACCCTGGAGTGGGACTTAAAGCCAGAGCCTTCAGACTCAGAGATGAGAGTGCGACCAACTGAGCCACAACTGCATAGATCTAATTTGATAGCTTTTTCAAAGAATTCTCTCACTTTCAACCCTTCTTTTCACAACTGCTTACTTCAACTTGCTGCAAAAGATATTGCAGTTTCCAAACTCCTTCCCTGAGATTTTTGGCAACCTACTTTTGGTTTGCTGGAGTGATCTCTTTCAAGGATATATAGACTATGTATCACTCTTTCAACCTGTCTGAGCTGCAAAGTAGGTAACAGAGCCTTTTGCAAAATCTCTTCTATCCCTTTAGGTTGGTGGGAGCTTTTGTTGAAATGCTGAATAATTCTAGAAATAAAATCAACAGCTGATTGTGAGTATAGTCAATCACTCACGAACAAACCTGATGAACATGAACAGATTTTTATCCGGCTGCACACATTAAATACTGTCCTGCATTAAATACTATTAAGATTTGGAAGATTTGCACTTTAGACCAAGAAGGGCTGGGCTGTCAGTACTTTACCAGGCTGTCCTCTTTTCCTCATTTGAATAGGCACATTGAACATGAAAACAGGGGCAGGAAATACAGCACAATTGAATAGCGGGCAGGAAATACATACAGGCACTTAAGGAGCTGCCGCTGGCCCATAGAGGGGGATGTATTTTGCTTTGGCCACAAAATTACTGTGATTGCCTACACAACAGAACTGAAGTGAGCCTTTGGTATAATGGTATCTTTTCTGCCTCTAACTCAGAAGGCGAAGGGTACAAGCTCTGCTCTGGATAGCCCCAGTGAGTAGAGACTGGAACATTATCCTTAAATACTGGGCTGATATTCTACAGGGTACCTGTGTCTGAATGGAGTGACCACTGACTCAATGGAAGTATTCGTGCCTCCAAGTGTCGGATTTGGGCCCTATTCTAGACAACCCTCGTGAGTGGAGACTGGAATGAGGGAGATGTCTGTCTGAAATGATGGAGATGGTTCTTGGTATTGTTGTGTGATTGCCTTTAAAAATAATGTACCTTTAAGATCTTAGTATGCTAGTGAGCCAAGTACCAGTATGTGACTACATGCCAGGCTCACTCTGCTACTGTAACATCAAGAGACAAGTTCTGTAATAGTTAACTCTGTACTGTATATTTTAGTCAGTTGTTTAATAAACCTGTTTGAGATCTCCAAACAACCTGAACTCCATGCATTTCATTTATATTGCATCAGACAACATTAAAAATAGCTTCTCATTGCAGGTATCAGAAGAAGTATCCAGTTAAGAGTACATTATTAATACCAGTGTATAACATGCATGGGCAGAAATTAAAATTTTGGACTGCAGCACTTTCAGGGAGCTACCACACAAAACATAGAAATAATATGTCTTTTCTTTGCACTCTATGGGCTGAATTTTACCGGCCCCTTGACGCCATGGGTCGCGGTGCAGGGGCTGGTAAAATGCTGCGGAGAGAGGCCCGCCTTGACCCCTGACGTCGAGATAGGCCCACCGCATTTTACTGGCGGCGGCGGGACCTCGGTGTGGCCCCCCCCACTGTATGGCGGCGGCGGCACCACAATCAACGTATGGTAATGATTACTTACCTTTGCTGATTATGCAGCCCGCCACCGACACTGCCGGATTTTTCGTTGAACAGGTGGCCGTCACCTGCCGTCCTGTTCATGATCTGAAATGTCGGCAGGTCCTCACTCTGCATTAAGGAAGGGAGGAGGGAGGGGGGATACACAGGGATTTAACTCTGTATTCTTAAAGGGAGGAGGGAGGGGGAATACACAGGGGTCTAACTCTGTATTCTTAAAGGGAGGAGGGAGGGGGAATACACAGGGGTCTAACTCTGCATTCTTAAAGGGAGGAGTGATACGCAGGGGTCAAACTTTGCATTCCTAAAGGGAGGAGGGAGGGGGAGGATACACAGGGGTCGCACTCTGCATTCTGAAAAGGAGGGGGTCTGGGATTACTGGAGGGAAAGCTGTGCTGGCATGAAGGGAGGTACCGTGTACCATCCCTCCATTAAGTGTACTCTTTGTGTTTGTGAGGGGGCAATGGCACATTAGTCACCCTGTGTGTGGGGAGGATGCCAGAAAGGGCAGGAGTATTAAGGTGTTATAGATGGTGGGGATAATCAATTCAGCTGATAGGATCTTGATGTGGTCATGCTGTGCCACTCTGAGTGTTGGCCAAGATTAGATTAGATTAGATTAGAGATACAGCACTGAAACAGGCCCTTCGGCCCACGGAGTCTGTGCCGACCATCAACCACCCATCTATACTAATCCTACACTAATCCCATATTCCTACCAAACATCCCCACCTGGCCAAGATGGGCAATACCATGGCACACCACATAGTTGGTCCAGGAAAGCAGCTGATGTACCCGTCAACACCAATCCCTGTCCTGTTAGGAACATGCAGGGTTCAACTTGATTTATCACATGGAAATAGGTATGGCTCATCCACATTGTGTGATCTGCTGCACGTGAGGATCTGTATTCGCCAGAGGCAATATCAACAGGCAGGTGTGATCCACGTAGAGGCCCCCGGTCGTGAGAAGCAGCCCCTAAGGGGAGCCCGTCATTATGGTTGCCATGCATCTACAGGCCCCACGTGACATGCCATCGGATGTCAGAGCACCAGTGTCAGAGGAGATTGCATATATAGAGAGAGTGGTGACACATCTCTGTGCCTTGCTCAAAGATGACCTGCAGCCCATTGGCTCCGGTGGACATCCCATGCCATTGTTCCTCAGAGTGGCAGCGGTTCTCAAGCCTGATGCCTCTGCAGCCTTTTAGGGGCCCACTAGAGATCTTTGTGTGGTCACACAGTCAGCAGTGCACCGCTGATTAAGGAGGTCACCAATGCCCTGCGCCGGACGGCCAGTGAGTACGTCCGCTTCAGGACAGACTCTCACAGCCAGGCCCAGAGGCCCATTGGTTCTGGCACCATTGCCGGAGAACCATAGGTTGTAATGTTCATAGACTGCACTCATGTGGCCATCAGGCCAACTGCCAGGCTACCACCTGCAGACGTCACCATTCAAGGGGAGGCGGTGGCGTACTGGTATTGTCACTGGCCTAGTAACCCACAGACCCAGGTATTGCTCTGGGACATGGGTTCGAATTTGAATTCAATTAATAAATCTGGAATTTAAAGCTAGTCTAATGATGGCCATGAAACCATTGTCGATTGTTGGAAAAAAAACCCATCTGGTTCACTAATGTCCTTTAGGGAAGGAAATCTGCTGTCCTTACCTGGTCTGGCCTACATGTGACTCCAGATCCACAGCAATGTGGTTGACTCTTACATGCCCTCGAAATGGCCTAGCAAACCACTCAGTTCAAGGGCAATTAGGGATGGGCAATAAATGCTGGCCTGGCCTGCGATGCCCACATCCCATGAAAGAATTTTTAAAAAATTAAAGGAGCCCTCTCAATCTAGTTGAAGCTGGTATGTGAACACAGCGGATGCTTGCAGTGAATGTGTGACCACTTCTCAGGCAGCTGCGATGACACCTGGGTCCTGCGCCAGTCCCGGCTGCCACCACTGTTTACTGAACTGGCTCAGATGGAGGGGTGGCCTCTTGGAGATAAGAACTACCCTTTACAGACATTGCTCCTGACACCGGTGAGAGACTCCACCACTGCTGCAGAGGAGAGATACAACGCAGCCACTGAGCTATATGAGCCCCATTGAACAGGAGATCGGCATGCTTATACAGTGCCTTCAATGCCGTATGGATAGGGTGATGCCCTGTACTATGGGCCGAAAAGGCCAGCTACTTTCTTTGTTGCTCTGCACAACTACACACCCAATAGGCCTGGCATGATGAGCAGAGATGTCAACAGGATTCCTCCTCGGGCTATGAGGATGCTGAGGACCTACAATATGAAAGACGAAAGGGAAGGCAGATAGTACCCAGGCTCTGCATGCAGGGCTAGCAGTGAGGTAGGGATGTACGGAAGTGGCTTATCAGACAAAGGGTGTCTGCTCCATAAGAACTGACATAAGCTCTGTAAGCCACACATCACCCTCGCACACCTGCTGTGCACCAGTCCACATCTGCAGCATCCCTGTGTAAACCATTACAGGCAGCAGCTGACTGAGCCATTGTCCATGGCAGTACATTCGTGGAGATGCTCATGTGTAATGGTGGCATGGCAATGATGTTATTGCATACTTCGGCTCTTCTGAAGAGCTAACAGTGCAAAGGGAAGTGACATTGGTGCTACATGCTGGTACACATCATTCGCATAGAGAAAAGGACACACATGTTGGTGAGGAACATTTTATGAAAGACGTTTTTACATTGCTGTGACACCCATGCATTCCAATTTGTGTCAGTGTGTTCTCTGTAAACCTCTGTAATACCTTTGATGGTACTTTTAAGTCTCATGTCCTGGAATATGCAAATTTAAGATTATTCACCAGCTGCAGCACGCCTACAAGGAGGAATGTTATGCTTGAGTGGAAGAAGAGGATCGCAACTTCACAGGACACTGGGACGCAGCAGGGTAAGTATGTGGCAGCAAAGCGGAAAGTGCTGGAGTAACTCAGCAGGTCAGGCAGCATCTGTGGAGAGTGACGCAGAGTTAACTGTCAGGTCTGTGAACTTGAACAAGTTAACTCTGCTTCTCTCTCCACAGATGCTGCCTGATCTGCTGAATTTCTGCAGCACTTTCTGCTTTGCTGCCAGGTTGACAGCAGCCTCACTCTTCAGCAGTCAGGTAAGTATTCTTTGACAACTGTCAGGAAGCAGGTGCTGGGGCACTTAAAATAGGGCCCCAGCACCTGCTGCACAGCTGTCAAAGGGTTCCTCACTGCGCCGAATGACTCGCCTCTCCCCAAACAATATCGGGGGGGGGGGGGGGGGGAAGGCTCGGCGCAGTGAAGCTAATGAGTCCCTGCGCGTAATATCGCGGGGGCTTTGCGGCAGCCGCTCAATGCGAACGCCATGCTGAGTTGAAAGGGTGCCGCTGCGCAGTGTGGCACCCGAATAAAATTCAGCCCAAGATTGCAGAACAGCTGTAGAAGACAATTTTGTGGAACATTCGAGTAGTTCAAACTGTGACAGAGAAATATTGCGAAGTGCACTGAGAATCAGCACTGTAACTGGAAATGACCTGCATGCTGCATTGGAACATACTCACATAGGAAGAGATGTGGTTGCCTGGGTACTCTGCTAATTTCTATCATCTTATGTATGCTTCCCAAAAGCTGTTCACAATCACTGAGAATACATGTGCATTGGCAGGGGTCCAGCTAATCTGAAGAAGCTGTCTGAATTTGAGAGGTTAGCTCTTCGATGTTTTGAGACTCAGTTGGTGAAAGGAATAGGAATACATGGTGTCTTGCTGTTGCCACCCAACATTTGTGGCCTTCAAATGATACATGATCTGTGGAAGGCCACGAAAGAATTGCATCATAGTTGCTTTCCACATTAATATGTTTCTGTGGTCAGAAGTCGCCTGAATATTAATTTACTTGGCAGCCCTTTTAGACCATCAAGACCTCTGATGCACCTATGGTTAACGACAATGCCCCGCATTATAGGGAACACCGCCAGTTGGCAAATGCTGAGCTGAAGCTTCCTTTTAACAGTGAAAGTGGAAAAGCATTGTTCAAGCACATTCTTGATATGTGTGCGGATTGAAGAGTAGCTGATCTGTTAGATGTCCCTGTGGTGGCTTGAAAAGATGACCTAGTCCAAAGACTGAAATACTGCAGTAAACCATATTTGAAGGGAACAGCTGTCCCTTTTGTAGATGTATGCAAGTTGGTCTACAGCAGATGGCATTTTTCCTTTTGACATGCACAGGTAGATGTAATGACATCTGTAAATGCAGCTCCTAGAGACTAACAGCTCTGGACACAACGCATCGGTTGTCACTGCATCGGCATTTTGGTGGCCCCTCCCATCCCCCCCACTGCCGCCAATTAATTTGCCATCCTCAATGAAGTCATGCAGTGCTAATGCAGATGGACTTTCCATCTTCGCCACTTTACATGGTGCTATTTCAATAGCAGCTGCAATCAATAAAAATGTTCATAAGTATTGACAACAGCATCCCATTAAATTGAAAAAATATCCCTCTCCTCCACTATTACAACTAATGCATGGCACAAATGAAAACAAAAATTAATTAATGTAACAAAAACTGATGAATTTACTTGAAATTTTTAAGAACTAATTTAAGCAGGCAGGCCATAGGAATTGGCATGCATAGATTTAAATGAATGATCTCAACATCAGAGACTGGTTCTGCCTCAAAAACAAGACATCCAGCAAAGAAATTAAAGTATTCGTATTTTTTTCAAACTTGCATTGAGGCTTTGTCTGGATCGTAATACAACCACTTCCACAACTCAAAAATGTCTTCGCTATAAGATGTCATATGGCTTCACTTCCTGTGCACGGGTTGTAAGTCTGACTTTAGGCCTTAATGTTGACTCCAGCGAGACTCCCTGCCGAGAGAGCGGCCTTATAAAATGAACTCTTATATTCTTATTCTATATATGAATAGATGGCAAAAGGGTGTTTGGACGCAGAAAAGATCATATATTTCTCTTCACTACTCGGAGGGTGCAAGAAAATGAATTTCTAGGACTTTGTGAAATATCAAAGAAATTATTTTCTTTGTCTACAACTTAGCCAATCATATTCAATACAGACACTTAAGGGACAGAAGAACAAAATATACAATACCTGCAATAATTATGTGCTTTGTTCAGTCACATAGTGATGTTGGTCCTGATCCCAGCCATGCCAAATTACAATTAACACAAACTGGGGTCACTGTGGGATTTAATTAACACTCATCAAAAGGGTGCTGAAACAGATCCTCAAGTAAATAGCACATCTGGTATGGATGACATTTGGTCTCCTTAAAACAGTAACAAGTGAAGTTTAACTCATCACTAGTTGCAGGTAGAATTAAACCCCCTACTGTGAAGTCTATAATGAATTCACACCTGATAGTTCCAAAGCTTTGGACAATTCCAGGGTTCATAGTTATCAAAATGTCACTTGAAAGATCAATAACTACAGATTTGATCAGTACTTGACATATGCATATTTTAGGATAGTTCCCATTAAAAAGATTTAGTGTACTACAAATGAAACATTTTACAGTACGTAAAGCCACTGAATGACTTTTTATGTCTCAAGAAATTTATCTTTGTGGACCCTATTTTTTTCAGAAGTATGTACATTCTCCAAAATGTTTCAGATGCTAAAAGGTCAGTTGACATGATATTTCACTTGATTTTCTTATTCAGAGGGACTGTTATGGACACATACATTTAGAGGCAGTGGTTTACGTGTAAAACTCATATATACAACTAGAATTATTTTATAAACACTGAATTTACTCTTCAATTCTTCTCACTGTTGTCTCTCTGTGAACTGTCCTTGTTGCTGTTTTGTCTCAATTACTGGTTTCTTCCTTTCATTTCCAGTTTCTGCACATCTTTCCTGACTTCTTGATGGCTGACTGACGCTTGGTCTCCCAGATTAGTCCTATTTTTGCAAATCCATCTTCCTTTTAATCTGTCCCTCTTAGTAAGACTTAATGTTAAACATAATGTGAAACAACAACTGCAAGAATTCAGATAAGCAGCTTGCATTTCATTGACCTTTGATGAGTTGCAACACTAATGTATCAAACTAACTTGCTGAAAAATTAAAACTACAAATCTCCATCATATTAAAGTGAATTACAAAAAGAAAAGCTATGCTGGTGCTGAGATAACTCACTTGTGCTTGAACCTTCAATCTAACTGCCCAGAGACTTCTCTCTGGTCAGTCCTCAATATACTATGCTGCATCATCAGAAGTGAGAGATGAAAGTGTGGAAATCTGAGAGTGACAATGCAGGCACACAGCTTGCTATTACAACTGCTCTACAGACCATTCCGGAAACCACCATGCAGCAACCAATAAGGAAGCTCAAAGTGATGCTCTGAGTTTGTGCACTCAACTTGTCTTCATTTGATTAGATGGCCGGGATAAGAGTCACCAGTTTGTTGACTCCAGAATTCAAACCAAGATCTTCTTGGGTCTACACTCTCAATTTGATATCAGGAAAAGTGGATGGGAGGAAGCACGAACTCTTTTGTTGGAAGTCCCGTTTTTTGAATGAGGTGTTAAATCAAGGCCATGTCTGCACCTTCAGGTGGAAGGAAAAGATTCAATGGCACTATTTTGAAGAAGAGCAGGGCAGTTAACCCTGGTTGCTTGGCCAGTATTTACTCCTCAATCAACATCACTTAAAAAAAATTATCTGGTCATTATTACATTACAGTTTCTGGGAGCGTGCTGTGCACAAATTGGCGACCACTTTTCCTACCTTACAACAGTGACTACACTTCAAAAGTATTTCATTGTCTGTAAAATGCTTTAGGACATCCTGAGGTCGTGAAAGGCCTTTCATTCTTTAAAGCATGACTGTTATTCACCTGACAGAATGTTGACATGTACACAATAGGGAAAAAATGGAATAGCAGGCTTATAGTCTGTTGCAAAGCTGTAACACAATGAAAGGATTCAAATGCCAAGAACAAAATAAGCCACAAGTATTTTATAATAAATTCTGAACTGCAAAGTTGTGTTCAACTCTTAATGTTGTAACACACTATTCAAGGCATTTTTTTCAAAAAAATGCCATTTTCTGTATTGCAGTCTAAGTTTCTCCTGCCAAATTTTGATAGATGGGTCCATAATAGTTGACGCCTTGTTCAGGCATGGTTTGATGAATTCTGGTTACCCGCAGGTTTGTGGCCTTGTGACCAGTACTCATGTGCAAACCCGGACAATGAGTGCTGAAATTTACCACGGGCTTTGGGACAAGAAAAAGAAACAGCAGTAGCAATGAGAAAACTTGAACTTTAGAGAGAAAGTGAAAGAGAACAGAGGGAATTTAGGTTAAAAGAGATAGAACTAAGACAAAGAGGTAGTCTTGAATCCAGGGAAAATTCTGGTCAGGAAGAATCTGAATTCAGTCCAGGACCCAGTGAAAAGCTGTTTAAATTCATACAAGCTGTTCCTAAGTTTGAGGAAAGGGGCGTAGAGGCATTTTTCATATCTTTTGAAAAAATAGCCAAGGAAATTAAATGGCCAAAGGAAAGCTGGACATGGCTTATGCAAAGCAAGTTGATAGGCAGACCTCTTGTAGATTATGCCATGGTTCTTGAAGAGGCTTCTGCAGATTATGAGATGGCAAAAAGGCTATTCTCGCTGCATATGAGTTAGTTCCTGAAGCTTAATGTCAGAAGTTTTGGAACTTATGGAGATTGGCTGGGCAGACATACGTAGAATTTGAGAGGGTGAAGCAAATTAATTTTGAACGTTGGATATGGGCATTAAAGATAGAAACCACGTTTGAGAACCTTAGAGAGTTGATTCTCTTGGAAGAGTTTAAAAATTCAATTCCTTCAGTAGTGAGAACTCATGTAGATAACCTGAAAGTTTTGAAAGCTAGGCAAGCAGCGGAAATTGATGATGATTTTGAGCTTGTGAATAAGCCAAAACCTTTTGTCCGTCACCCCTATAAACCTGAGAAGGATGGAAAGTGGGAGAGTGAAAGGAAGGCAAGTAGCCTGGGACAAGAAGGAACAGCTGGGAATGCCCCAGGACAGAAAGGAAGGTGCTGAGGGTAGGAGGTCCGCAAGCCAAAGTGTTATCATTGCCACAAAATGGGTCATCTTCGTTCAGAATGCTGGAAATTGCAAGGTAAACCCATCGGGCCTGTTGAGGTACACAAAGCTAATGCACAGAAAAGAGCTCTGACTGACGGTACAGCAGACCAGTCTATAGCTTTAACGGCGGCTGTAAATCCAGATACAAAAACTAAAGTGAGTGCAGAGGTTAAGAATAAGATATCAAAAGTTATAATGAATTTTGTCAACAGGAAAAGTAACTCCATACCCTTTAAGTGAGGCAGGAAAACCTATCATTATACTCAGGGATACAGGAGCAATCCAAACACTCTTGCTGGGGAAAGGTTTCTACCAGAGAGCACCCTGAACACTAAAGTTTTAGTTAATGGAACTGGCGGAGAGTACATATCCGTATCTTTATATAAAGTGCACTTAGAGTGTGACCTAATATCTGGGATGGTAACTGTAGGAGTTGTCCACAGTTTGTCAGTAGAGAGAATTGATCTACTCCTAGGAAATGATTTGGCCAGATCAGAAGTACCAGGTTCTCCTATAATTACAGAGAAACCAAGTGAAGTTAGAGAAATGGAACAAATACAGGAATATTTCCTGCGTGTGTAGTCCCCAGAGCAATGGCTAAACAGGTTCCATTTTCAGAGGTAAAGGTGGTATCACAAACAGATAGCCAAGTATCTGAACCCTTACTTGGGGATTTAGATAATCCAAATGAGAGGTTTAACAGTTCTTCTATAATTGCAGCACAGCAAGCTGATCCAGAGTTATACAGAATGGCACAGACAGCTCTGACAGAAGCTGAGGTAAAAGGAGACCGCCTCATAGACCTGCGGATGAAGACTGGATAGTTGTTAAACAGATAGTGGTACCACCTAAATATTGCCAGGAATTATTAAGGTTAGGACACAAAAGATTCGGTTTACAAATTAACATGATGATTTTGGGTTGGAATGACAATGAAAGGAAGTAAACCTTGTAATGTTGTATAGAAGTTCCTACAACTACTTTTATTTTCTTGTTTAAAATACTGTTACGACCAGGCGCGAAAAGGGTGTAGGGGTTCCCTCTCAAGCCTTTTCCTGGTTTGGTCGTAACAGGGCTTAATTTTTAAAACATTGTGCCTTTAGCTTCCCCTCAGTGAATCCTTGTTCACTATTCTCCAATTGTAATGGCAAAGAAATCAACCAGATAGGTTTTCTTAGATTTAAACAAGAAAGGTGTAAGTTTATTAACCTTAAAACTCTAATTCGGTTAAAACTACTAAAATGTGTGGTGCGACCACGCTAGCATGCATATGCAATAAACACACACGCAAATAGAGACAGAAAAGGAGAAAGAATCAAGGGGAAAGGTTTGAAGCAGTAGCTGGAGTTCATTTACTGTCTTTTGAGTTTGATGTAAAGTCTTTGATTGCAGTTAAATCTTGCCGTCTCATTGGGGCCCAGTACATACTTTCAAACTTGTTTCGATGGTTTCTGCCTTGAGGCTTAATTTCTTCTGTGGCTCCCTGTCTTTGTGTGAGAGGGAGAGAGACAGGGAGATGCTGTCTTCTTGAAATCTAGTTATTGTCTCTTCTTTTCGTGAGAGAGAGAGAGAGAGAGAGCCAGGGAGAGATGCTTTCTCTTCAAGTTCAGTTGCAGTCTGTTTTTTTCTGTGTGGCACAATTCAAACCAAACCTGAGCCAGCAGGCCAGTCGTGTGACTAGCTCCTTTTTTGGAACAACCTGCCTGGAGAGGTTTTGTGGATTCTTTCAGTCTTAGTAGACATCCTCAGTAGGAGGCTGGAATGCTGACTTTCACACATTCAATGTCTTTGGATCAAAATCCATTTGGTTAATTAAATCAGGGAGCAGTTCCAGTGTCTTCTCCAGGCAACTGCCTTTTTAGAATGCAAATGTTTCCAGCCACTGCCCTTTTAGAATTCAGGTGCAGACATGTTTTCAGTCTAGTAAGAGTTTAAAATTAATGTTCCATATGTTGAAATTAATATGCCTCATTATTGGCAGGTGTGGTTGTCCTCAGAATAAATTTTCCAATTTAGCATTTATGCTGTCAGTAGTTTTATTTCATATATTTACAAATGTTAAACATTGGAAAGACCAAGACCATTGTCTTCAACCACCATCACAACATCCATACCCTTGGAACTAATTCAATCTCCTCACATCATTCACCCCCCCAACCCCCAGCTACTGTCTCAGGTTGAGCCAGACTGATTACACCCTTGGTGTCCTATTCGACCCTTAGCAGAGCTTCTGACCCCATAATCTTCTCCATCAGAAAGATTGCCTACTTAATTCTACCCCTACTGCAGCCAATCTGCTATCATCATCCTCATCCATGTCTTTGTCACCTCCAGAATTGACTAATTCAATGTTCACCTGTCTCACCTCCCACTGTCCACCCTAACAAGTTTCATCCAATACCCTGTTGCCTGTTCCTTTCCAGCACCATGTACCACTCACGCGTCAATCCTGTCTTTGCTGACCTAGATTGGCTTTCTGTCTCCCAATGCTTCAAATTTAAAATTCTCATCCTTGTATTTAAATCGCTTTCTGGTCTTGCCCCTCCACATCTCTGTAAACTTACACAGTTGTAACTCTTAACACTGCCCGCCACTGCAAGAACTGTCTATTCTTCCGACCCTCTCGCATCTCTGCCCACTCTGCTTCACTGTTAGTGACTGTGCCTTCAGCTGCCTTGGCCCTATGTTTGGAATTCCTTTCCTAAACTTACCATTTCTCTATTTCCTCTTTAAAACCCACCTCTTTGACCAAACATTTGGTTACTTTTACTAATCTATTTGGCTTGCCATCTATTTTTTTAAAATTACATCTCTGCAAAAAAGCCCTTTGGGACATCTTTGTATCCTAAAGGTGCTATATAAATGCAAGTTGTTATAACGTAGATTTAGAGCAGTTGAATTTTTGGTATTAATTTTTGACGCTCGGAGATCCTTTCTGATATAATGTTCAAATGAAACGCTGAAAATAGTGTGTAAATTATTTTATGATTGAAAGACAGAAATAAATTATTTCAGTGCATCACAATTTTTATGCAATCCAGTTCTTTTGGCTAATTACTTACTTGAAAATATTTTCTTTTGATAAAACAAGCAGAACAAGAACAGAATTGTTTCTCTAATATTGGGGGAAAAGGCATTACTTGTATCTTTAGAAATGTTAATACTCTTGTGTTTTATGAAACTAAATCAACATTAGAAAGGATTGATTTTTCTCCATCAATATGAATTTTCTGTCAACATATGTGTACGTACTGTTGTTTACAGAGAAATGCTTAAGATGAAAACATGATGGTTGTAGAAAATATACTTGAAACGAGTTCAGATTATTTTGAACCTAGGGCACGATAACCTTTTGATAAGAATATCCTTTCCACTTGTTTATATTGAGCAGAATCCAGCTTGATTTGTTGTTACATGAGAAGTCTATGTGGCAACACAAAGTATACAGAATACACAAGAAGCCCAAAAAATACACGTTATGGATTGCATGCAGAAAAAAATTGCTTTCCATTCACAGTAACATTCTGGGGAGGAAATGTTATATCTCTAACTGCCATCACGTGTCCTGACTAGACAGCTCAGTCTAGAAACTGGCAGCGGGGAACAATCCCTGCTGCAGTAGGTGTAGGTTCAAAGTCCATCTGACATTGGGCCTCAGGCCTCATTTATATCAAACAGACAAATTGCAGAAGCCAGCTGGGTGTTTACAGGCATCACGCCGGTGAAGACAATTTGAATTTCAGGCATCATCTTTTCATAGTTACACTTGTGGCAATACACTTCTGTCTCAGAATGTGCATGGGCATGCCTCACGCCTTATTAGATGTTTTGGTGCCCATTTTATGCCTGCAAACGGGCACAGCATCATCAAATTTCTAGGTCATTGTTTGTCTCTTGACTGCTTTTCTACCAATCTCTTCAACTCATTCAGGTCGGTTAATTCTTTCTGTTCTGGTATATATGTTTAATAAGAACTTAGCACAATTTATTTTTGGCACCATGGTTACAAACCATTCTTTTTTTTTGAGTCAGTTTGAGTGGCTGAGTTGTCAATAAATACGACCATACGAATTAGGAGCAGGAGTAGGCCACTCGACCCTTCGAGCCTGCTCTGCCATTCAACAAGATCATGGCTGATCTGATTGTAATCACAACGCCACACCCCCGCCTACAACGCTAACCTTTCACCCCCTTGCTCATCAGGAATCTATCTATCTCTGCTTCCAATGCCTTTTGTGGAAGAGAATGCCAAAGACTCATGACTCTCAGAGAAAAAAATTCTCCTCATCTCTGTCTTAAATGGGCGACCCCTTCTTTTTAAACATTGACCTCTAGTTCTAGATTCTCCCACAAGAAGAAACATCCTTTTCATATCCGCCCTGTCAAGACCCCTCAGGATTTTATATGCTTCAATCAAGTCGCTTCTTACTCTTCTAAACTCCAGTGGACACAAGCCTAGCCCGTCCAACCTTTCCTCATCAGACATCTTGCCCATTTCAGGTATTAGTCTAGTAAACCTTCACTGAACTACTGACAACACACTTACATCCTTCCTTAAATAAGGAGGCCAATACTGTACACAGTACTCCATATGTGGGGCTGGAATTTATTCGCGCGCCACGTGAGGGCTGATTTAAATAGAGGGGGAGGAGCTCCTGCCCTGATGATGTCATCGGGGGCGGCCGCTGCATCCCCGGCAACGGTGTCTGGCACCACCGCGCAGGCGCCAGTGCCATTTTTAAAGGGCTTTAAGCCCTTAGCACAGATGTAAATTTTTAAATATGTATTATACTTAATATGTTCTTAATAAATAATTAGGAGATGGTGGCCCTTCCTCAACCCCCACAATGGTCATTTCATTGCCTGATATTTACACAACTTAACATTATTCCCTACCCGAACTTCCACCCCAACCTTCTAATTTTTGTCCGTCAACCCCTTCTGACCATCCCCACAGCCAATAAAAATTGTTTTCCCTGCTCCCTCACCTCTCCCGCCCTGAAAATTTATTTCCTCTCCGTTCCCCACCAGGTTCTCGCCTTGGAACTACGTATGGAGTTCTGAAGGCACGCGAACCTACCTGCAGCAGTCCCACGCCAATTTTACTTTATAATCTCTATATTTTATTGAGTGTGTGTCGATCTGGATGAGTGTGGGCCACCAGCAGGTAGGTTCATTTAAATCTAATTTCTGTTAATTTGAATATTTAGAAGAGGGGCCCCACCACCAGGTGGCTGAGGGTGCGCTGCACAGAGGTCCCCCCGCCGCCAGGAAATATGCGGCTGGCCCTTCTCGACATTGGGGGGTCAAGGCGGGCCTCTCCCCGCTGAATTTTACAGGCCCCCCACCACAACCCATGGCGTCGAGGCGTTGGTAAAATTCAGTCCGTGGTCTCACCAATGCCCTGTATAACTGAGGCATAACCTCCCTACTTTTGTATTCAATTCCCCTCGCAATAAATGATAACATTCTATCAGCTTTCCTAATTACTTGCTGTACTTGCATACTAACCTTGAGCGATTCATGCACTAGGACACCCAAATCCCTCGGCCTCTCACAGCTCTGCAATCTCTCATCATTTAGATAATATGCTTATTTTTTATTCTTCCTGCCAAAATAAACAACTTCACATTTCCCCACATTATACGCTGTTTGCCAGAATTTTCCCCACTCACTTAACCTATCTATATCCCTTTGTAGCCTCCTTATATCCTCTTCACAAGTTACTTTCCTACCTATCTTTGTGTCATCAGCAAATTTAGCAACCATACCTTCGGTCCCTTCATCCAAGTCATTTATATAAATTGTAAAACATTGAGGCCCCAACACATATCCCTGTGGCACTCATTACATCTTGAATATCGTTTGTTCTGTTACGGCAGGTTTGAAATGATAGAGATGGCTCCCCCTTTTTCACCTCTCAACTGAATGAAGACAATGATTTTTTTTCAGAAAAAAGATTTTTAACCCGAGTGCTGTAGTTGTCAAGAACAGACAAATGACACGTTTTCTCATACATTTTTAAAAAAGATAAATGTTTATTGTACAACACCTGAAATATACACAACTACACCCACTCTTACACTCATCTAGATCGACACACACTCAATAAAATATAGAGACTATAAAGTAACCTGGTTTAGGTCTTATGACTTTAAGAGTTCTCTGTTGCACTCACTTTTCCCTGGGGTGAAGACTTGAAATGGTGCAGACCTATAATCTTTTTTCTTGTTCACTGAAAAAAAACTTAGGAGGACAGATGCAATGTTGCAGATTTCACTTATTATATTCCAGACAAAGTTTCATGGTAAAACCCTGGTACAATTTCTCAGGTGGGGAGTTCAAGGCCATCTCCAGTCTCTGCCTACATGGAGCTTAGAAGCTGGCGGTGTTAGGCCGCGTTCTTTCTCTTCAATGGCACACTGTTTCTCTCTGTCTTT
Organism: Heterodontus francisci; assembly: GCF_036365525.1. NCBI lineage: Eukaryota > Metazoa > Chordata > Chondrichthyes > Heterodontiformes > Heterodontidae > Heterodontus > Heterodontus francisci. Next base: position 25,129,124 of record NC_090402.1, read on the forward strand.
GTCTGTCCAGAATTTACCTTTATGAAAATTCCTTATCAGAAACCTAGCTTCTCTCATGTGACCAAAGTTTCTCTTCCATTGAATTCATAAATAGTTTCTGATGGTTAGGCCATTGTCAGACAATGGAGTTTGGGCGTCACTCAATCACATACCATTCTGATAAAATAAAGCTTTTCAAGCTTGGAGTCAAAAAGCCTGCCACAGTATTGTTTAACCCAATTGGTTGAGCAGATGCAGGCATTACCATAGAAAGGACTGTTTGCATCTTAATGATTTCTCAACGATTTGTCCAGAAAGACTATTTGTATTTTAATAACTTCTCCAACACTTGTCCAGGTGTAAAAATTAGCTCAGGGTTCTTGCAGTTTCATTTGTATTGGCAGGAAAGAAAAGGTCAGCTGACCTCTTGATTCCATTTTGTTTTACAGGAAAAATGTCTGTTTTGGGTTTATTTCATAAGTTCATTTTATAGTTTATAAATTAGTATTGCATGAGTGTGACAGTCAAGTTCAATGATTGTGAACTTAATCTGTCAAGTCTAAAACAAAGGCATCTTCCCCCTTTCTCCATTGCTTGAAGTCAACATCATGAGGACAATGCCTGTTTGAGGAACACCACAAGAAACCTAGATTTAGGTATCTCCCAGGAATGATGTAGCAGAAACAATCAAATCACAGTTAGAAGAGGAGAACCCACAAAAAAATGTTGATTAAAATTAACATGTTAGATTCAACATAAATCACATTGGAGAGTAAAGATGAGTTCTCTGGAATATAGAGTGATCTGGTTATAAAAACTGCTTTTCTGGAATAGGAAACTAGAATTCCACTCTGGAGAAGTTGAGGAGGTACTGCAATCAGGTGGTTGCAAGGAGGTGCCACTCTGATCAGCACTGCAGCATGTCTGAAAGGTGGTGAAGCCAGGTTTCAGTTCACGGTAGACCATTACTGTCCTTGCATATTATTTTTATTCATTCAGGGAATGTGGGTGTCGCTGGCCATGCCAGCATTTATTGCCCATTCCTAATTGTCCTTGAGAAGGTGGTGGTGAGCTGCCTTCATGAACCACTGCAGTCCTTGGGGTGTTGATACACCCACAGTGCTATTAGGAAGGGAGTTCCAGGATTTTGACCCAGCGACAGTGAAGGAACAGCGATATAGTTCCAAGTTAGGATGGTGGAGGGGAATTTGCAGGTGGTAATGTTCACATGCATCTGCTGCCCTTGTCCTTCTAGGTGCTAGAGGTCGTGGGTTTGGAAGGTGCTGTCGAAGGAGCCTTGGTGATTTGCTGCAGTGCATCTTGTAGATGGTACACACTGCTGCCACTATGCGTCAGTGTGGAGGGAGTGAACGTTGAAGGTGATGGATGGGGTTCCAATCAAGCAGGCTGCTTTGTCTTGGATGGTGTCGAGCTTCTTGAGTGTTGTTGGGGCTGCACCCATCCAGGCAAGTGGAGAGTATTCCATCACACTCCTGAACTGTGCTTTGTAGATGGTGGACAGGTGTTGGGCAGTCAGGAGATGAGTTACTCATCGCAGAATTCCCAGCCTCTGACCTGCTCTTGTAGCCACTGCATTTATGTGGCTGGTCCAGTTCAGTTTCTGGTCACTGGTGACACCCCAGGATGTTGATAGTGGGGGATTCAGCGATAGTAATGCAACTGACCATCAAGGGGAGATGGCTGGATTCTCTCTTATTATCCTCGCTCTATGCTGCATGGTAACTGCAAATATCCTGACAGCAAATGGCACAGCTCGGTATCTACCTTGCTGCTTATTCAGACCCCGGGAAAACACATCCCAATGGACATTGACAGGTAGGGCTACTATAACCTGCAGAAATCATTGGTGGCATTTTGTTGGTTGTGACCAGTCTGGTCCTTGATTTGAGCACATAATCCAGGCTGACAATTCAGTGTAATCTTTCAGATGAGACAATGAACCTAGGTTCCATTTGCCCTCTCAAGATGTAAAAGATCTCATGGCACTATTGAAAGAAAACAAGTGAGTTCTCCCCAGTGGCTTGGCCAATATTTATGCCTCAACCACTATAAAACACAGATTATCTGGTCATTATTTCATTCCTGTTTGTGGAACTTTGCAATGTGCAAACTGGCTGCTGTGTTTCCCAACATTCCACTACCGACTGCACTTAAAAGTACCCGGCTATAAAACAGTTTGTGACACCCTGAGGTCATGAAAGATGCTACATAAATATTTTCATTCCTGTTCACCCTGGTATGATTTCTTTTGCATCATAAGAACATAAAAAATGGGAGCAAGAGTAGGCCATTTGGCCCTTTGAGCCTGCTCCGCCATTCAACACGATCATGGCTGATCTTCTACTTCAACTCCACCTTCCCACACTGTCCCCATATCTCTTAACATGGAAACATTATGTATGTTCTGCTATGTATACTGTTTTGCATTGTGAGAAGGCCATATAAAAGATATTGATATGTTGTCAGCTTGGGGCAGATGCTCCTCAACTTGGCATGTTGGATTTCCTGTGCATGCATGGTGCGGAAATTTGGACTGGCTACCTTACAAGAATGCACTTTTCCCTGCTTAAGTTTCCTCCCAAGTGAATCAATACACCTAGATACAAGAACAGGAAATCTGCCCTCTCATGTCCTATACCTCTTTTTTTTTTATATACGTACAGATAAAATGTTGTAAGTATTCCTGTGAAACAGAAATATACAAAGCTAAAACAAGAAATATTGGAAGTCATTAATGAAAATGAATAAAGCACAATTACATAGAATTTACAGCACAGAAACAGGCCATTCGGCCCAACAGGTCTATGCTGGTGTTTATGCTCCACATGGGCCCTCTCCCACCCTGCTTCATCAGCTCATCCTTCTACTGGACCAACACAATATGTTGGAGAGAAATACTTTGGCTTTTGCAATAAAGTGAAGCAGAATTTGTTGATTACATACAACATTTGCACAGCTGCACCTTAATCTCCCTAGGTTTCTTGTTACAAACATTTTAATCCTCAGTAACTAAGCAATATTGCATTAGAGATTTGCTGAGCAGGAACAGAAAGTTGATATTGGGTTTGTGACAAATAATACAGATAATATGTTTCAAAGGTACTTACATGATCAGGTAATATAAATAAACAATATTTTAAATTCACTTGTAGGTTAATTGTAGAAATTTCTTCCAACTAAATATTGGGAAGACCGAAGCCTCTGATCCCTAGACACTGACTCCATCCCACTCCCTGGCAACTGTCTGAGACCAAAACAGTGTTCGCAACCTTGGTGTCATATTTGACCTCAAGATAAGCTTCCGACCACATATCCACGCCATCACTAAGACTGCTTGTTTCCTCCTCCATAACATCACTGACTCCATCCCTGCCTCAGCTTATCTGCTGCTGAAATCCTAATACATGACTTTGTACCTCTAAACTTGACTATTCCAACGCGCTCCTAGTCAGCCTCCCAGGTTCTGCCCTCTGTAAACTCAAGGTCATCCAAAATTCTGTGGTCATGTCTTAACTTGCATTGAGTCCCATTCACCCACCATCCCTGCGCTTGTTGACCTACCTTGGCTCCCGGTTCAGCAACACCTCATTTTTAAAATTCTCATCCTGTTTTCAAATCCCTCCATGACCTTGCTCCTCTCTATCTCTGTAATCCCCTCTAGCTCTACAACCCTCCAAGATATCTCTGATCCTCTAATTCTGGCCTCTTGAACATCTGGATTTTAATCACTCCACCATTGGCCGTCATGCCTTCAGCTGCCAAGGTCCTAAGCTCCGGAATTCCCTCCCTATATTTCTCAACCTCTCTTCCCCTTTTTCCTCCTGTAAGACACTCATCAAAATGGACCTCTTTGACCAAGCTTTTGGTCACCTATCCTAATATCTCCTTATGTGACTTTGTACCAAATTTTGTTTGGTAACACTCCTGTGAAGCTTCTTGGGTCATTTTACTACCTTAAAGGTGCTATATAAGTGCAAGTTTTTGTTGTTGTTAATGTAATAACCATAAATGCCCGTAATTAACAACACGTTTCTATAAGCAAGGTGTTTTACCTTTACTTCCACTTTCAATATTTTTTATTAATACCAATGAATCTCTCATTCTTTTGCTGAGTTGGAGGATATAATGACAGCTGCTATATTATGTAGCACGCTATGTAGTTATTTAATGTCTGTATCATTTGAGTTTATTTTGCACTTTGTGAAGTATCTTGAGACATTTTCAGTACTTTAAATGGAGTTTTGTTGTGGGGCTTGACCCAGGAACGTTCAGAGGTCAGGATCTGTCAGCAATTCAGAATGGGGCTAGCAGCTGGCAGCACTCATGGATGGGATCTGGGATTTGGAAGCATGAGGGATGATTGGAGTATGGGACCACCATAAGCAGGGACAGCTTGAACCAAGCAGCACTTGGAAAGAGGATAAAATCCATCAGCTGTTAGAGTCACTTGGGTGTGGTAGCACTCAGGGCAGCTTGGGTCAATGATTGGTAGCAATTGAATTACAGCAACTGGACTGGGGGCAAAAGTATTACAGCATTCAGAGGAAGGGAGGAACCTGGAGGTACTTAAGGGTTGTGGGGATGGGTGTAGAAGTAGTCAGGGCCTGAAGCACAATGGCAGGGTCCATAGCCTATGTGACTTGGTAGAATGGGAACAATTGCATTGACTGTACAGAAACCAGTCAGAGGAGCAAGTGAAGACCTAGTATCCACAGTGGAGTACAGGAGCCAGTGAAGCAATCCCAGGAGTGTTACCTTCCAGTCTAACCTTGGCTCAGTGATAGCACTTTCACATTTTGAGTTTGAAATCATGGGCGTGAAATTCATTGCAACACCGCCAACTTCTTCCTGTATGGCTCATGCAGTGTTCTATCAGGAAAAGGGCGCACGAGGGGATGTCCCTAGAATGGGCTGGAAAGCTGCGAATCAATGCTATTCGAACATCACACATACCAATCGGCTGATGCAACATCGCGATAGTAAATTTAGACTGCGGAGGTCCATGTAACCTATTCAAACATCACTCTGCAAACAAAAACGTTAGACTGCAAGATGGGCCCTGCACTAGCGTCCCTTACAGGGACATGCACCCAAATTGCAGGTAAGTAATTTTTAACAACTTCTGCTATTGCAAATGTTTGGAAGTACTCTGGAGTGTTTTTGGAGTTCCTGGATTTGCCAGAGTGTTGCTGTAGCCTCACAGGGAGGGCGGAGGAGTAGATGACCCATGCACACAAAGGCTGCAACAGATATGGGGGGTGGGCAGTAGTTGCAGTAACTCTGAGCCTGCAGCACAACAAGGAGATGGAGCAGAGGCTCCAGATATGGCAAGAACTGCACGATTTTCTCTGCCAACTTGGAGCTGGACTCAAAGAACAAAGAACAGTACAGCACAGGAACAGGCCATTCAGCCCTCCAAGCCTGCGCCGATCTTGATGCCTGCCTAAACTAACACCTTCTGCACTTCCGGAGCCCATATCCCTCTATTCCCTTCCTATTCATATATTTGTCAAGATGTCTCTTAAACGTCGCTATTGTATCTGCTTCCACCACCTCCCCTGGCAGCAAGTTCCAGGCACTCACCACCCTCTGTGTAAAAAACTTGCCTCGCACATCCCCTCTAAACTTTGCCCCTTGCACCTTAAACCTATGTCCCCTAGTAACTGACTCTTCCACCCTGGGAAAAAGTTTCTGACTATCCACTCTGTCTATGCCGCTCATAACTTTGTAAACCTCTATCATGTTGCCCCTCCACCTCCGTCATTCCAGTGAAAACAATCCGAGTTTTTCCAACCTCTCCTCATAGCTAATGCCCTCCAGACCAGGCAACATCCTGGTAAACCTCCTCTGTACCCTCTCCAAAGCCTCCACGTCCTTCTGGTAGTGTGGTGACCAGAATTGCACGCAATATTCTAAGTGTGGCCTAACTAAGGTTCTGTACAGCTGCAGCATGACTTGCCAATTTTTATACTCTATGTCCCGACCGATGAAGGCAAGCATGCCGTATGCCTTCTTGACTGCCTTATCCACCTGCGTTGCCACTTTCAGTGACCTGTGGACCTATATGCCCAGATCTCTCTGCCTGTCAATACTCCTAAGGGTTCTGCCATTTACTGTATACCTCCCACCTGCATTAGACTTCCAAAATGCATTACCTCACATTTGTCCGGATTAAACTCCATCTGCCATTTCTCATTACAAGTCTCCAACCGATCTATATCCTGCTGTATCCTCTGACCATCTTCATCATTATCCGCAACTCCACCAACCTTTGTGTCGTCCGCAAACTTACTAATCAGACCAGCTACATTTTCCTCCAAATCATTTATATATACTACAAACAGCAAAGGTCCCAGCACTGATCCCTGCAGAACACCACTAGTCACATCCCTCCATTCAGAAAAACACCCATCCACCGATATCCTCTGTCTTCTATGACCGAGCCTGTTCTGTATCCATCTTGCCAGCTCCCCTCTGATCCCGTGTGACTTCACCATTTGTACCAGTCTGCCATGCGGGACCTTGTCAAAGGCTTTACTAAAGTCCATATCGATAACATCCACCGCCCTTCCTTCATCAATCATCTTCGTCACTTCCTCAAAAAACTCAATCAAATTAGTGAGACACGACCTCCCCTTCACAAAACCATGCTGTCTCTAGCTGATAAGTTTGTTTGTTTCCAAATGGGAGTAAATCCTGCCCCGAATAATCCTCTCTAATAGTTTCCCTACCACTGACGTAAGGCTCACCAGCCTATAATTTCCTGGATTATCCTTGCCATCCTTCTTAAACAAAGGCACAACATTGGCTATTCTCCAGTCCTCTGGGACCTCACCTGTAGCCAATGAGGATGCAAAGATTTCTGTCAAGGCCCCTTGCCTCCCTCAGTATTCTAGGGTAGATCCCATCAGGCCCTGGGAACTTATCTACCATAATGCTTTGCAAGACACCCAACACCTCCTCCTTTTTGATAATGAGATGACTGAGACTATCTGCACTCCCTTCCCTAGGCTCATCATCCACCAAGTCCTTCTTCCATTTGCTGCTTGACAGTGACAGGTGGTTGTTTGACTGGTCAATGCACGCCCAGATAGCCAATGCACCCAACACTGCAGAGCGCATACCCATCAGCATTCTCCGGTATGCTGCCCCATCGAGGTCCTCATCTGAACCCTCTGCAGCAGAACTTGTCTGTGACCTTATCCTCCGGTGAGCTGGCAAATGAGCCATCCTTTCCCCTAGCTTGACTGCAGCACATTCGTGTCCAGATGACTGACCACATGCTGATTCCAATTCTATATGCCTCCAAGGTATGTGCACTGTCAATATCTGAGCTGGTGTCTGTGCATGTCAGATCAAGTGATGTGGTCTCTGTGTTGTTGCTCTCTCTTCCTCCTGGAGCTGCAGTGGTTGGGCATGTGGCAGCTCTTGGGTGTCTGAAAGCAGGAAATCAGAAGGTTGGTGTGTTGGGTGGGAATCAAAAGGTCCATGGGCACACCCATCAGTAGCTTGCTCATCATGTCAGATAGCAGGATGGGAGAGTGCTGGGAGTTGAGAAGGGGCATAAGGCAGGAACATACTGTCACCACAATGTCCTCAGAAATACTGGATGAAGAGGGCTATGACAATACTGGCTCCATGATGCTGACAGCCATCTCCTCCATTGGGCTCGGTAGATACAGGCATCCATGTCTCCTGCTGGTTCCGCTCTGCTCCCCTCTATTGTGTGCCACCTTATCCTGCAAGAGAGAGGGAGGAATACGAGTGATTGTATTGCACTGTGCTTGGGTGATGTGCCTGCCACATCTGAATAGCTGGAGGTATGTGTAGGCAGCGAGAGGTGGGTGTGAGGCTGGCAGCATTAGTAGGTGTGTGAGCGTGAGGTGGAGTATCTGGATATTAAGTGTGAATCCTGAGTGTCAGGGATTGGCGCTGGGTGAGTGATAGGGGTGTGGTGCATTGAGCAGTGGGAGAGATTGGGGGCACAGTGGGTAGGAGATGCATTCACTGACTTTGATCACCCACATGAGGTCATTAGACTTCTTGTGGCACTGCTGCCTGGTAATCAGGCCCAGACTCTGGGAGTTGATCTCCCTGGCCACCCTTCTGAGGGTGGTCCTTGCTGAGTGCAGATGCAGCGACAGCATGAAGACACCAGCAGCGAGCAACCCACTTGGCCCCACAATGCAATCAGGTAAATGAGGTGGGAGCACCAAGTTTGCATGCTGCCCATCTCCAAGGAAACCGGTGTGGGCAGGTCAAAAATTGTGACCCCTTTAAATGGGTCAAATGAATTTTCAGCCTCATGAGTTCAAACCCCACTCTAGAAAGTTGAGGCAGTGCCGTATCGTTAGAGATGCCATCTTTTGGATGTGACATTAAACAAAGGTCCTATCCCCTGACTCAGGTGCATGTAAAAGATTCCAATGTAACTATTCAATAAAGAGCAGGGGAGTATCTTTCAAACACCAAAACAGATTATCTGGTTATTAATCTCATTGCTTCTTGTGGGACCTTGCTGTGCTCAAATTGGCTGCTGTATTTCAGTGCATTAAAAAATATTCATTGGTTTTGATGTGCTTTGGGGTATCCTGTTGATATGAAAGGGCCTGGGTGCGATGCAGTACATGTACTTTTAAGTTGTGATACACTATGAACATATGCAAAGGTACAATTCAGTCCCTGAATCAAGAAAAGTAATAACTCTTTAGACTTTGAATATTAAGGAATGCTTTTTTCCCCAATACTTTTCCTAACTATGAATAAGAATTTAAAGAATTCAGATCACATGGTAGCTAGAACCTAACTTTAGAAGTGATTGAACTGAGTCCATAAAAGGCAACATGATATCCACAGGAAACACTGAAATATATAGAACTTAAAACATGGAAACATTCCACCCAACCAGCCTCTGCCACATTTACCCACCTTGTTCCCATATTCCTTTATCCTCTTGACTTTCATCAAGTCATCCAATCTAATTGTGAATGTTGACATTGTTTCTGCCTCAACTACTATTCTATAGTTAACACTGTGAAAAGTTCTCATCATTGAAATTAATTGGCCGGCAAATTCCTCCCATTTTTGTGGTATTACTTTGCCAGAAGTTACATAAATGGTGCGTCTACTGCAGTTGTGGCCAAGTAACGTGGGAACAGCTCTGAGGAACTTCCCAGTCATAGACACAGAAATACATAGAAGCAACGACACAAAAACACTTTCACTTTCCACCCCATCAGCCTCCATATCCAAACGATCATCCTCTGCCATTTCCGCCACCTCCAGCGTGATGCCACGACCAACACTTCTTCCCCTCCCTTCCCCTGTCAGCATTCTGAAGGGATCGTTCCCTCCGCGACACCCTGGTCCACTCCTCCATTACCCCCACCACCTCGTCCCCTTCCCATGGCACCTTCCCCTACAATCGCAGGAGGTGTAATACCTGCCCATTTACCTCCTCTCTCCTCAATATCCCAGGCCCCAAACACTCCTTTCAGGTGAAGCAGTGATTTACTTGTACTTCTTTCAATGTAGTATACTGTATTCGTTGCTCACAATGTGGTCTCCTCTACATTGGGGAGACCAAACGCAGACTGGGTGACCGCTTTGCGGAACACCTCCGCTCAGTCCGCAAGCAGGACCCTGAGCTTCCAGTTGCTCGCCATTTCAACACCCCCTCTGCTCTCATGCTCACATCTCTATCATGGGCTTGCTGCAGTGTTCCAGTGAACAGCATCTCATTTACCGATTAGGCACACTACAGCCTGCCGGACTGAACATTGAGTTCAATAATTTCAGAGCATGACAGGCCCCCCATTTTACTTTCATTTTTAGTTATTTTTTCTTTTTTACATTTTTTTGTATGTTTATTTTATTTCATCTTAGTTTGTTCAGTTTGCTTACCCACTGTTTTCTTTCATGTCTGTACTTGCGGCTGTTCAATTTTCAGTCCATTAACACCCTATATGTACTCATGCTTTGTCTTTCCACACACCATTAACATGTTGTTTGCCTTTGCTCCACGACCCTCTGGCCAGCTATTCTGTGGCCTTGTCCAATCTACACCTTCTCCTTTGTTATCTCTTGCCCCACCCCCACTTTACTTGCTTATAACCTTTGACATTTCTAATATTTGCCAGTTCCGAAGAAGGGTCACTGACCCAAAACGTTAACTCTGCTTCTCTCTCGACAGATGCTGCCAGACCTGCTGAGTATTTCCAGCATTTCTTGTTTTTATTTCAGATTTCGAGCATCCGCAGTATTTTGCTTTTATTTATTGGCCATTTAGCCCAACTAGTGCTTGTTGGCATTTACCCTCTACTCCAGACAATTATATTTTCTCTTGCTTACAGGAAATCTTTGGGGTTGCTACTACAAAATAGTACTTAGAATAGAGTTCTGATGAAAGGTCAACGACCTGAAATGTTAACTCTGTTTCTCTCTCCACAGATGCTGCCTGACCTTGCACTTGCTGTTTTTATTTTATGTTTGTTATTGCAATCAGTTTTGAGTAGTGCAAGCTGCAACCCAACAATTAGAGGTATATCAATAACTTGTATTTATATAGTGCCTTTAACATAGTAACCCTTGCAAGATGTTTCACAGGAGCGTTATCGAACAAAATTTGACACAAAACCACAGGAGGAGGTTTAGTTTAGAGATACAGCACTGAAACAGGCCCTTCGGCCCACCGAGTCTGTGCCGACCATCAACCACCCATTTATACTAATCCTACACTAATTCCATATTCCTACCACATCCCCACCTGTCCCTATATTTTCCTACCGCCTACCTATACTGGAGGCAATTTATAATGGCCAATTAACCTATCAATCAGCAAGTCTTTGGCATGTGGGAGGAAACCAGAGCACCCGGAGGAAACCCACACAGACACAGGGAGAACTTGCAAACTCCACACAGGCAGTACCCAGAATTGAACCCGGGTCGCTGGAGCTGTGAGGCTGCGGTGCTAACCACTGCACCACTATGAGGTATTAGGTCAGATGACTAAAAACTTCATCAAAGAGATAGGTTTTAAGAAATATCTTAAAGAGAGAGAGGTAGAGAGACAGAGAGGCTTAGGAAGAGAATTCCAAAGCTTAGGGCCCAGGCAGCTGAAGGCAAAGGTGCCAATGGTGGATACAAATGAACTGCACCTTAATAATATATACACATATATCTGTGCAATACGTGCAATAAGTATTAACTTGATATAAGTGGCGACTTTGCAATTGGTTATAAATGGAAATGGAAAATGATTTATATGATTGGTTTACTGATCATATCTCAACCAGTCTTCTTTCTTTTTAACTAAAGGCATCATAAAGTAATGTACAGACGCAAAATAAAAATTTCACACAGCAGCAGTACTTAGCTACTGGATGTGTTAGGGGAGAGAGGAACAGGGCGTAAGCACAGTAGGTAGTTTTATTTTTAAAAAATAACTAGCTGGGGAGTACTTTACATTAAATAAACTCCCTTCAGTTTTCCCCTTTAATTTGATCCGCCAACAGGTCAGAGACATTGTATAAATTAAACAAAACTGAAATACACAGGAAGAAAAATATTATGGTAAATCACGATTATATGCAGCATTTTTTAAAGGTTTGCTGTTGCTGAGATACTTCAAATTACTTATAAAAAAGTTAATAAAAATACGTTAATGGCTACTAAAAAGTCTTAAATTACAAAAGTAACCAGCTCTGTATATCAAGTGCATTACTGTTTGGCAGGCAGTCAGCTGTACTGCCAACAGCAACATCCTTAACAAAGAATACACAATAATGAGTTTAAAGGAAAAGTGTAGGAGGGAGCACATTCAATGTGAAGCATTTCTCCCTCAGATTCACTTTGAAAAGAAAAATCATTTTGCAGTGCTTTATCTTGCAAGAAAAACTTGATTTTTTTATTTCTGTTGCCTCCTAATGAGCTGCCATTTCTGATCACACAATCATAAAAGCTACTCATCTGATGTCAGCTATAATGCCGATTAGCGTGCACCTCCATAAGGTGTAGCACAGATCAATATCTATTAATGTCTTGGGTATAAGTGAGGTGTCAGCCATTGGCACACACCAATACCAATCTGTTACTGAATTTTTTGTTTCAACCAACACCTGACCATCATTGCCAAATTATGTGAAGAGATATTGAGCAGAATCCAAAGTCCCACATGAAGCAAGAAAAAATCAGAATGATAGTCCTGCCTGGTTTACCCTCAGATAGTTTCTAGCAGCTTACTCGAAGCAATTGTCTGACAACTGACAATTAACCCTTTCTTAGTAACCCAGAAAAAAGGGAAAACACTGCAGAAAATAACATATCTTCTGCAAATGGTGATCTTCAAGAGGCTTTCACCCCAGATTAATTAAAGTATTTCTAATTGCTGTCCACATACATGTTGACAACACTCAGCTTTATCTCACCACCATCCATCCTGACCCTCCACTGTCTCTGATTTGTCAGACTGCTTGTCTGACATCCAGTACTGGATGTTCAGAATGTTCTTCCAACTAAGTATTGGGAAGACTGAAGCCATTGTCTTTGGTCCCTGCACAAACTCCATTACCTGGCCACTGATTCTATCTTTCTCCTTAGCAACTGTGTGAGGCGGAATCAGACTGTTCATGACCTAGGTGTTGTGTTTGATCCCAAGATGAGCTTCCGATCACATATCCACACCATCACCAAGACTGACTGCTTCCACTTCCCTATCATTGCCTGCCTCCGACCCTGCCTTAGTTCACCTGCTGCTGAAACACTCACCCATGACATTGTTACCTCAAGACTTAGCTATTCCAAAGCTCTCTTGGCCGGCCTCCCATCTTCCACCCTACATAAACTTGTGCTCATCCAAAACTCTGCCACTCGTATCTCAACTCACGCCAAGTTCCATTCATCCATCACTCCAGTGCTCACTGACCTACATTGGCTCCTGGTCTGACAACGTCTCAACTTTAAAATTCTCACCCTTGTTTTCAAATCCCTCTGTGACCTTGACTCTCCCTAAATCTGCAATCTCCCCCAGCCCTACAAACCTTACAGATCTCTGTGCTCTACCAATTCTGGCATCTGGTGCATTCCCTAATTTAATTGCTCCACCACAGGCAGCCGTACATTCAGCTATCTTAGTCCTAAGTTCTGGAATTTCCTCCCTAAACCGTTCCTTCTCTCTCTTCTCCATTAAGATGCTCCTTAAAACCTACCTCTCTGACCAAGCCTTTTGGTCATCTATCCTGATATCTCCTTCTGTGGCTCAGTGTCAAATTTTGATTGATAACACTTTTGTGAAGTGCCTAGGGATGTTTTGCTGTATTAAAGCACTATATAAATGCAAGTTGTTGTTTCCACCCCACCCTCTCCTCACCTGAAGGGTGTAATTCCACAGGCAGTGGTACTCCAGTACTTTACCATGTGAGCCTCAAGAATAAGTGGCAGTAGGCTACTAGATGCAGGAGCATCAGCTGACATCCAAGCATATGCACTTCCAGTAGGAGTCAATGAATAGCAATCAGGAGGAGGAAACCAGGCAGATTTTTCCCCGAGCCTTGTTTAATTCAGCAGCACTGAGGTCAAATGTCTAATGCCACACTGGCTACGATCAGCGAACTTAGCACAGGCTGGAAATAGATGCTGGAAACTTACTGTATATAAAGCTCTGTTACACTTTGGATGAACCCGCGAAGCAACTGTAGTTTATGTGCTCATACTTCATTTAATTCATAAAATGACATTCTAATGGCTAGCTTTCATTAGAACGAACGTCTTATCAACAAGTAGACCATAGTTTACTCACTTTTTTGTCAGGGGCTAGGTTTGCTGAGAAACACATCGTAGCTTCTGCTTCAATTCCCCCATTGGAAGTTGCAGCTTTCCCTGAAATAAAAAAAATGAACAGGGTGAGTGAAGCAATTGAAGGCTTTGAGTAACCTATGAATAAATATTAAGAATGCTAGTTAGTTCTATGATGCACAGAACATAACTGACGAGAACTTTTCAAATATAAGTTTTGAATTCATTTCAACTCCTGTGAAACTTTGGAGGAATATTGTAGCTGCATGATGACGTCGGGGCCTTTATGGACTAAGAGCTATTTAGTGGCTGGCTTTATGGTGCCCTGTACTATGGATCTTAGTCGCACTTTCTAACATTTATTTCTATTCGCCGCATTATTTTTTGTGTGTTTAACACATATTTTAATACAAATGACAGATTTGCTGGATGAGGTATTTTTTAGCATCACATTTTCAAAATACGATCACAAGAGTTCTGCAGCATTAACCGTAAAATTTGTAAAATGGGTGGGAGGGGGAAGGGAAGTCAATGAAATTAAAGGAAAATTCATACAAAAAAGTTTAAAAAGAATATACAGAGAAGGCTCAGAAATATTGTCCCCGATATTACTTGGGAGATACACTGGGAATGAGGGAGTCCAATATCCTCTGCACCCATGAGTGGCTTCTAAACACAGCCACCTCATCAGCATTTTACTTCTGGATTCCCCATCCATTCAGCAGCAGCGGGTGTGATCTGGACCCGCATGATGTCCTCTCAACTCCAGTATTTAAAGGGACAATCAAAAGATGCAAGTTGAAAGAGTTGGCAGAAAGAGAAGTGTAAGTGTCAAAATGGAGTTCAGATGCTCAAAGGCTGCACCCCGCTTTACTGACACTTCCCTTAATGTGCTGCTGGGGGCTGTGGGGAGTAGGAGAGAGATATTGTTCCCTAACAACGGGAGAAAGAAGCCTGCAGCTGAAATAAAGAAGGTTTGCTTGGAACTTGCAGAGGACGTCAGCAGCAGGAGCATGGTGCCGTGCTCCTGGATGGAATGCAGAAAGTGGTTTAATGTCCTCACCAGGTCAGAAAAGGTGAGCACAGTGGCACTTTGACATGCTGCTGTATGCATCAACCCACCTCCTCACTCTGCCTTCTCAAGCCTATTCAATCACATCACTCCTCACACCCAATTACCTTGCACACCTACCCATCTTTCTCTTTTTATGCACTTCCTCAGATCCCCATCTCTCCTTCCACCGAAGAAGGGTCACTGACCCGAAACGTTAACTCTGCTTCTCTTTTCACAGATGCTGCCAGACCTGCTGAGTGGTTCCAGCATTTCTTGTTTTTATCTCCTTCCACCACTCCCACTCACCCTCATCCTTTTGCAATTTCATGCCTCTCCCTCAGAGTCACCTTAACCAATACACTCTATTCATTGGCTGAACACAATACATTACAATCACTCATAGGTCTGTTCGTTCCCTCCTTGCAGGAACAGAGCACAGAACAACAGGAAATGGGAGAGAAATGGAGGTCGCACTCCA
The DNA here is from genome assembly GCF_036365525.1 of Heterodontus francisci. Classification (NCBI taxonomy): domain Eukaryota; kingdom Metazoa; phylum Chordata; class Chondrichthyes; order Heterodontiformes; family Heterodontidae; genus Heterodontus; species Heterodontus francisci. The sequence goes on from NC_090402.1 coordinate 25,144,447, forward strand.
TAAATTTCCCAATTGCCAACTGCAGAGAGGGGGGCATTGGAAATCCAGGGAGTTTTGATGTCCTTTGCTATCGGAGATAACAAAAAAAGAGGGTGTATGATGCATGTCAGGTGAATTCTTCAAGTGAGAACCTGTCCTTATAAAATAAATTGAGAGGGAAGATGAAGAGGAAAATAAGACTGGCAAAGAGGGAATATGAGAATAGAATGGAAGTCAACATAATATCTTCTACTGGAATTTAAATAGTTAGAGGGTAGTAGAGAGGTGGAGTGGGCTTATTGGGGACAAAGAGGGTAATATATGCATAGAGGCACAGGGCAAGGCTAGAATACTGAGTGAGTACTTTGTATCAGTGTTCACAAAGGAAGTGGAATCTGACAAACTATCTGCAGAAGCAGATGACAGGAGAGGCAATGGATAGAGTAAAAATTGAGAGAGGGGAGGTCCTAAAAAGGCTGCAATAAAAACAAACTGCTGGAAATATACAGCAGGTCTGGCAGCATCTTAAGTTAAGAGAGGTTAAGGTTTATTCCAGCCTTAAAACAAGGGTTTACAAGCTCTCTGGGAGCAGCTGCAGCTAGTTACCTAGGTAGCTGGTTTAAACTGGTTTTCAGAAGCTTGAATTAGTTGTTTTTCATAAAGTATAAAAGCAGGCTTCCTCAGTGCTGCTTCGAGTGCACAGAGTGTAAAGTGGGAGTTTGGTGAGTGAGAGAGTTGGTGAGGGAGGTGCTCCTTTCTTTCTTTTTCAATCTTTTTTCAGCCTCCAGTAGCTGGCTCTAACTTTGGTACAGGGGAAAAAGCTGATTGGTGAGTAAATGGTAAGTTATTCTACTTATTCTAATTGTAATAAATAGTTTTTAAAGTATGGCAGGTCAGTTTGGCCAAGTGGAATGCGCAACCTGCGGAATGTGGGAAGTCATGGATGCACCATGTGTCCTAGATGAACACATCTGTAGGAAGTGTCACCTGCTGCAGAAGCTTGAGCTCCGGGTTTTGGAACTCGAGCGGTGGCTGGAGTCACTGTTGCGCATCTGCGAGGTGTAGGACTATGTGGATAGCACACTTAGGGAGGTGGTCACGCCGCAGGTTAGCAGCATGCAGGCACAGAGGGAATGGGTGGCCCCCAGGCAGTCTAAGAGAACCAGGCAGGCAGTGTAGGTGTCCCGAGTCTATCTTATTTGCCAATCGGTTTTCCATTTTGGATACTCGTGAGGCTGATGGTTCCTCAGGGGAGTGCAGCCAGAGCAAAGTCTGTGGAACCATGGGTGGCTCAGCTGCACAGGAGGGGAGGAAGAAGAGTGTAAGAGCAATAATGATTGGGGATTCGATAGTCAGCGGATCAGACAGGCGTTTCTGAGGCAGTGAACGTGACTCCAGGATGGTGTGTTGCCTCCCTGGTGCCAGAGTCAAGGATGTCAAGGAGCAGCTGAAGGACATCCTTCTGGGGGAGGGTGAACAGCCAGAGGTCGTGGCCCACATTGGTACCAATGACGAAGGTAGGAAGATGGATGAGGTCTTGGAAGCCGCTTTTAGGGAGTTCAGAAAGAAATTAAACAGCTGGACCTCAAGAGCAGTAAAGTTACTCCCAATGCCACGTGCTAGTGAGCAGAGGAACAGAAGGATTCATTAATTGAACACATGACTGGAGAATTAGGGTAGGAGGGAAGATTTCTGAGGCATTGGGATCAGTTCTGGGGCAGGTGACACCTGTACAAGATGGATGGGCTACACCTTAACAGGACCGGTACTAGTATCCTCACAGGGATATTTACTAGAACTTTTGGAGAGTGTTTAAACTAGTTTGTCAGGGGGATGGGAACCTGAAGGTAGCTCAAATTGGAAGGAAGTAAAGCTGGTAACAGGAAGTAAAAAAGTAGCAAGAGAACTTGAAGGCAGGCGAAACAAAGGCAGCATCAACTAGGCTTAGAATGCAGAACAATGTCAAAAAGACAAGGTTATGGACACTCTACCTGAATGCACGCAGCAATCGCAATAAGGTAGATGATTTAAAGGCACAAATAAAGGATATGATCTAATTGCCATGACGGAAATGTGGCTACAGGATGACCTAGACTGGGAACTGAATATTCAGGGATTTTCGACACTTAGGAAGGACAGGCAAAAAGGAAAAGGAGGTGGTATTGTGCTGATAATAAGGGACAGGATCAGTACATGAGTAAGGGAGGATCTCAGATCGGAAGAACAAAATGTGGAATCCTGTTTGGGTGGAGCTAAGAAACAGCTAGGGGCAGTAAACATTGGTAGGAGCTGTTTACAGGCCAAAAACAGTAGTGGTAGTGTGGGGCATGGTATTAATCAGGAGATCAGAGAAGCATGTAGCATGGGTAATACAGTAATCATAGGTGAATTCAATCTGCATATAGACTGGGTAAACGTAATTAGCACTAATGCTGTGGAGAACACATTTCTGGAGTGTGTTAGGGATGGTTTTCCAGAGCAGTATGTTGAGGAACCGACTAGAGAACAGGCTATTTTAGATCTAGTATTATGTAATGAGAAAGGGCTAATTAATAATCTTGCTGTAAAAAAACTTTTAGGGATGAGTGACCATAATATGATAGAACTTTACATTGTGTTTGAAAGTGAGGTAGTTCAATCTGAAGCCAGGGTGTTAAATTTGAACAAAGCAAATTATGAAGGTATGAGGCTGGAGAGGACCCTGGAGTAGGAGGGGGAGGATCCAGTTGTCATGGTCCACGTGGGAAATGATGACATAGATCGAACCAGAAATGATGATCTGCTAAGAGAATTTGAGCAGTTAGGGTCAAACTAAAACGCAGAGCATCGAAGATAGTCGTCTCTGGATTGTTACCTGAGCCATAGGGTCAAAGAACAAAGAACAGTACAGCACAGGAATAGGACATTCGGCCCTCCAAGCCTGCGCTGATCTTGATGCCTGCCTAAACTAAAACCTTCTGCACTTCCGGGGACCGTATCCCTCTATTCCCATCTTATTCATGTGTTTGTCAAGATGCCTCTTAAACATCGCGATCGTACCTGCTTCCACCACCTCCCCCGGCAGCAAGTTCCAGGCACTCACCACCCTCTGTGTAAAGAACTTGCCTCGCACATCCCCTCTAAACTTTGCCCCTCGCACCTTAAACCTATATCCCCTAGTAACTGACTCTTCCACCCTGGGAAAAAGCTTCAGACTATCCACTCTGTCCATGCCACTCATAACTTTGTAAACCTCTATCATGTCGCCCCTCCACCTCCGTCGTTCCAGTGAAAACAATCCGCGTTTATCCAACCTCTCCTCATAGCTAATGCCCTCCAGACCAGGCAACATCCTGGTAAACCTCTTCTGTACCCTCTCCAAAGCCTCCACGTCCTTCTGGTAGTGTGGCGACCACAATTGCACGCAATATTCTAAGTGTGGCCTAACTAAAGTTCTGTACAGCTGAAGCATGACTTGCCATTTTTTATACTCTATGCCCTGACCGATGAAGGCAAGCATACCGTATGCCTTCTTGACTACCTTATCCACCTGCGTTGGTACTTTCAGTGACCTGTAGACCTGTACGCCCAGATCTTTCTGCCTGTCAATACTCCTAAAAGTTCTGCCATTTACTGTATACTTCCCATCTGCATTACACCTTCCAAAATGCATTACCTCACATTTGTCCGGATTAAACTCCATCTGCCATTTCTCCGCCCAAGTCTCCAACCGATCTATATCCTGCTGTATCCTCTGACCATCCTCATCACTATCCGCAACTCCACCAACCTTTGTGTCGTCCGCAAACTTACTAATCAGACCAGCTACATTTTCCTCCAAATCATTTATATATACTACAAACAGCAAAGGTCCCAGCACAGATCCCTGCAGAACACCACTAGTCACAGCCCTCCATTCAGAAAAACACCCATCCACTGTTACCCTCTGTCTTCTGTGACCGAGCCAGTTCTGTATCCATCTTGCCAGCTCACCTCTGATCACGTGCGACTTCACCTTTTGTACCAGTCTGCCATGAGGGACCTTGTCAAAGGCTTTACTGAAGTCCATATATACAACATCCACTGCCCTTCCTTCATCAATCATCTTTGTCACTTCCTCAAAAAACTCAATCAAGTTAGTGAGACACGACCTCCCCTTCACAAAACCATGCTGCCTCTCGCTAATAAGTTCATTTGTTTCCAAATGGGAGTAAATTCTGTCCCGAAGAATCCTCTCTAATAATTTCCCTACCACTGACGTAAGGCTCACCAGCCTGTAATTTTCTGGATTATCCTTGCTACCCTTCTTAAACAAAGGAACAACATTGGCTATTCTCCAGTCCTCTGGGACCTCACCTGTAGCCAATGAGGATACAAAGATTTCTGTCAAGGCCCCAACAATTTCTTCCCTTGCCTCCCTCAGTATTCTGGGGTAGATCCCATCAGGCCCTGGGGACTTAGCTACCTTAATGCTTTAAAAGAGGCCCAACACCTCCTCCTTTTTGATAACGACATGACTGAGACTATCTGCACTCCCTTCCCTGGACTCATCATCCACCAAGTCCTTCTCTTTGGTGAATACTGATGCAAAGTACTCATTTAGTACCTCGCCCATTTCCTCTGGCTCCACACATAGATTCCCTCCTCTGTCCTTGAGTGGGCCAACCCTTTCCCTGGCTACCCTCTTGCTCTTTATATACATATAAAAAGAAGATTACAGAACTAAACGCGTGGCTCAAAGAATGGCGTGGGAAGAAGGGGTTTCGATTCTTGGGGTAGTGGCATCAGTACTCAGGGTACAGGGAGTTATTCCGTTGGGATGGGCTTCAATTGAACACAGCTGGGACCCGTGTTTTGGCCAATTGCACAACTAGGGCTGTGGACAGGGCTTTAAACTAACAGAGGGGGCGGGAGGGTTTGGGTAAAGGGAAATTTAGAAATCCAAAGAGAGGGGTCAGGGCATTGGAGTAGGATAGTGATGTGTGTAAATACCAACAGAATGGGACAGGAAGTGACAGAGCATTTAACAAAAAATTGTACATTGGAAAATAAGGTCATTGCAGGGAACAGAGGTAAAAGATGAAACTAAAGTTCCTTTATCTGAATGCATGAAGCATCTGTAATAAGATAGATAAACTAGTGGCACGAATAGAGGTGAATGATCTAGATCTAATTGCCATTCCAGAGACATGGTTACAAGGAGATCAAGGTTGGGAAATGAATATACCATGAGAGGCGGTGGCGTAGTGGTATTGTCACTGGACTAGTAGCCCAGAGCATTTCTCTGGGGACATGAGTTGGAATCCCACCACGGCAGAAGGTGGAATTTAAATTCAAATAATAAATCTGGAACGAAAAGCGAGTCTAATGATGTCCATGAAACCATTGTCGATTGTTGTAAAAACCCATCTGGTTCACTAATGTCCTTTGGGGAAGGAAACCTGCAGTCCTTACCTGGTCTGGCCTACATGTGACACCAGACCCACAGCAATATGGTTGACTCTTAATGCCCTCTGGGATGGCTGAGCAAGTCACCCAGTTGTATCAAACCGCTACAAAGTCAATAAGGAATGAAACCGGATGGAGCACCAGGCATCGACCTAGGCACCGGAAACAACAAAGACAAACCCAGCCCTGTCAACCCTGCAAAGACCTCCTTACTAATATCTGGGGGCTTGTGCCAATGTTGGGAGCGCTGTCCCACAGACTAGTCAAGCAGCAGCCTCACATAGTCATACTCACAGAATCATATCTTACAGACAATGTTCCAGACACCGCCATCACCATCCCCGGGTATGTCCTGTCTCATCGGCAGGACAGTCGGGAGTGAGTTGCCCTGGGATTCCTCAACATCGTCTCCGGACCACATGAAATCTCATGGCATCAGGTCAAACATGGGCAAGGAAACCTTCTGCTGATTAACACCTACCACCCCCGCTCAGCTGATGAATCAGTACTCCTCCTTGTTGAACACAACTTGGAGGAAGCACTGAGGGTGGCAAGGGCGCAGAATGTACTCTGGGTGAGGGACTTCAATGTCCATCCCCAAGAGTGGCTCAGTAGTACCATTACTGACTGAGTTGGCTGAGTCCTAAAGGGCATAGCTGCGAGACTGGGTCTGCGGCAGGTGGTGAGGGAACCAACAAGAGAGAAAAACATACTTGACCGTGTCCTCACCAATCAGCCTGTCGCAGATGCATCTGTCCATGACAGTATTGGTAGGACTGACCACCGCACAGTCCTTGGGGAGACAAAGTCCCATCCTCACATTGAGGATACCCTCCACCATGTTATGGCACTACCACCGTGCTAGATGGGATCGACTTCGAACAGATCTAGCAACTCAAAACTGAGCATCCATGAGACATTGTGGGCCATCGGCAGCAGCAGAATTGTACTCAACCACAATCTGTAACCTCATGGCCCGGCATATCCCCCAGTTTACCATTACCATCAGGCCGGGGAATCAACCCTGGTTCAATGAAGAGTGCAGGAGGGCATGCCAGGAACAGCACCAGGCATACCTCAAAGTGAGGTGTCAACCTGGTGAAGCTATAATCCAGGGCCACTTGTGTGCCAAACAGCATAAGCAGCTAATTGATCCCACAACCAACGGATCAGATCTAAGCTCTGCAGTCCTGCCACATCGTCGTGAATGGTGGTGGACAATTAAACAACTAACAGGAGGAGGAGGCTTACAAATATCCCCATCCTCAATGATGGGGGAGCCCACAACATCAGGGCATTTGCAACAATCTTCATCTGGAAGTGCCGAGAAGATGATCCATCTTGGCCTCCTCAAGTCCCCAACATCACAGATGCCAGTCTTCAGCCAATTCAATTCACTCCACGTGATAGCAAGAAATGACTGAAAGCACTGGATACTGCAAAGGCTATGGGCCCTGACAATATTCCGGCAAGACTTGTGCTCCAGAACTTGTCGCATCCCCTAGCCAAGCTGTTCCAGTACAGCTACAACACTGGCAACTACCCAGCAATGTGGAAAATTGCCCAGGTATGTCCTGTATGCAAAACGCAGGACAAACCCAACCCGGCCAATTATCGCCCTATCAGTCTACTCTCGATCATCACATAGCAATAACCTGCTCAGAGACGCTCAGTTTAGGTTCTGCCAGGGCCGCTCAGCTCCTGACCTCAATACAGCCTTGGTTCAAACAGGGACAAAAGAGCTGAACTCAAGAGGTGAGGTGAGAGTGACTGCCCTTGACATCAAGGCAGCATTTGACCGAGTATGGCATCAAGGAGCCCTAGCAGAACTGAGGTCAATGGGAATCGGGGGAAAACACTCCGCTGGTTGGAGTCATACCTAATGCAAAGGAAGATGGTTATGGTTGTTGGAGATCAATCATCTCAGCTCCAGGACATCACTGCAGGAGTTCCTCAGGGTAGTGTCCTAGGCCCAACCATCTTCAGCTGCTTCATCAATGACCTTCCTTCAATTATGAGGTCAGAAGTGGGGATGTTCGCTGATGATTGCATAATGTTCAGCACCATTCGTGACTCCTCAGAAACTGATACGGTCCATGTAGAAATGCAGCAAGACCTAGACAATATCCAGGTTTGGCCTGATAAGTGGCAAGTAACATTCGTGCCACACAAGTACCAGGGAATGACTATCTCAGACAAGAGAGAAGCTAACAATCTCCCCTTGACATTCAATGGCATTACAATTGCTGAAGCCCCCACTATCAACAACCTGATAATATCCTCCAGAAACTGAACTGGAGTAGTCAAAGAAATACCGTGGCTACAAGAGCAGGTCAGAGACTAGGAATCCTGCGGCGAGTAACTCACCTCCTGACACCCCAAAGCCTGTCCACCATCTACACGGCACAAGTCAGGAGTGTGATGGAATACTTTCCACTTGCCTGGATGGGTGCAGCTCCAACAACACTCAAGAAGCTTGACAATATCCAGAACAAAGCAGCCTGCTTGATTGGCACCCCATCCACAAACATTCACTCCCTCCACCACCAAAGCACAGTGGCAGCAGTGTGTACCATCTACAAGATGCACTGCAGCAATACACCAAGGCTGCTTAGACAGCATCTTCCAAACCCACGACCTCTACCACCGAGAAGGACAAAGGCAGCAGTTGCATGGGAACACCACCGCCTGCAAGTTCCCCTCCAAGCCACACACCATCCTGACTTGGAATTATACCTCTGTTCTTTCACTGTCGCTGGGTCAAAATCCTGGAACCCCGTTCCTAACAGCACTATGGGTGTGCCTACCGCACATGGACTGCAGCAGTTCAAAAAGGTGACTCACCACCACCTTCTCAAGGGCCATTAGGGGTGGGCAATAAACGCTGGCATAGCCAGCGATGCCCAAATCCCACAAATGAATTTTAAAAAACAGTATTTAGGAGAGACCGACAGAATGGCAAAGGAGAAGGGGTAGCCCTGATCGTAAAGGATGCCATAAGTACATAAATAAAAAGGGATCTGGCCTCAGAAGATCATGAAGTTAAATCAGTTTGGGTGGAAATTAAGAATAGCAGGAGTCACAAAACAGCTTACAGGCCAACAGTAATTATATTATTGGGCAGAATATTAAACGGGAAATTATTGGAGCTTGTAACAAAGCTAATGTATTAATTGTGGGGGTCTTTAATCTGCATATAGACTGGGACAATCAAATTGGCAACAGTGGTCTAGAAGATGAATTTGTAGAATGTTTTCATGACAGTTTCTTGGAGGAATACATGGTAGAACTGACGAGAGATAAAGCTATCTTAGATCTCGTATTGTGTAATGAAACAGGGTTAATTAGCAATGTCGCAGTAAAAGATCCACTTGGAAATAGTGATCATCATACCATTGAATTTCATGTTACGATTGAAAGCGACACATTTCAATCACAAACATGAATCTTAAACTTAAAGCTAATTACAATGGTATGAAGGGAGAACTGGCTAAGGTTAAATGAGTAAATAGACTAAAATGTATGGCGGTAAATGAACAGTGGAAAATATTTAAAGAAACAATTCAAAGGATTCAACAAAAGTATATTCCGTTCAAAAACAAAAAACCCACCAAGAAAGACCCCTCTGTTGCTCACTCAGGAAGTTAAGGACTAAATTAGACTAAAAGAAGAGGCTTACAATGTTGCAAAAAATAGTAACAAGCCTGAGGATTGGGAGTGTTTTAGAAACCAGCAAAGAGCCATCAAAAGGTTGATATAAAGGGAAAAAATAGAATATGAGAGTAAACTAGCCAGCAATATAAAAACAGATTGTAAGAGCTTTTATAAATACATAAAAAGGAAGAGAGTAGCTATAGTAGACATTGGTCCCTTAGTGGCAGAGACAGGAGAAATCGGGGAATGAGGAAATGGCAGAGGCAATGAACAAATATTTTGTGTCTGATTCACAGTAGAAAATACAAGATCCATACCAGAAATAGGCAGTAGCCTAGGGGATAAAAAGAGTGAGGAAATTAAGGAAATTGATATCAGCCAAGAAAAAGTATTGGAGAAACTTGAGGGACTAAAATCTAACAAGTCGCCGGGACCAGATGGCCTATACCCTAGGGTTCTAAAAGAGATAGCTGCAGAGATAGTGGATACGCTAGCTATGATTTTCCAGAATTTTTTAGATTCAGAAATGGTCCTGTCAGATTGGAAGTTGGCAGATGTTACACAGCTTTTCAAGAAAGGAGGTAGAGAGAAAACAGGGAACCAAAGGCCAGTTAGCCTAACATCAGTCATTGGGAAGTTGCTGGAAACTATTATTAAAGAAGACTTAACAATGCACTCGGAAAAGCATAGTATGATTAGAACAAGTCAGCATGGTTTTACTAAAGGAAAATCCTGTTTGACAAATTCATTCGAATTTTCTGAAGATGTTACTAGTAGGGTAGATAAAGGGGAACCAGTAGATGTAGTATACCTGGATTTCTAAAAGGCATTTGATAAGGTGCCACATAAAAGATTAATAGGCAAGAAATGGCTCATTAGCATTGATAGAGGATTGGTTAACAGACAGGAAGCAGAGAGTGGGCATAAATGGGGCATTTTCAAGTTGGCAGGCGTGAAAAATGAGGTGCCACAAGGATCACAGCTGGGGCCTCAGCTATTTACACTCTATATTAATGACTTGGGTGAAGAGACAGAGAGTAATGTATCTAAGTTTGCTGATGATACAAAGCTCAATGGAAAGGTAAGCTGCAGGGAGGACATAGAGAGGTTACAAAGAGATTTGGAAAGGTTAAGTGAGTGGGCAACAAGAGGGCAAATGGAGTGTAATGTAAGGAAGTGTGAAGTTGTTCACTTTGGTGGTAAAAATAGAAAAGCAGAATATTTTTTAAAGGGTGTGAAACCAGAAAGTGTTGACGGTCAGAGAGACTTGGGTGTACTCGTACAAGAAACACACAAAGTTAACATGCAGGTGCAGCAGGCTATTAGGAAGGCAAATGGCATGTTAGCCTTATTGCAAGGGATTGGAGTACAGGAATAAAGAAGTCTTACTAAAATTGTACAGGGCATTGATGGGACCGCACCTGGAATACTGTGTGTCATTTTGGTCTCCACATTTAAGAAAGGATATACTTGCCTGGAGGTGGCGCAGCAAAGATTTACTAAATTGGTCCCAGGGATGAGAGGGCGAGTAAATTGGGCCTATATTCTCTGGAGTTTAGAAGAATGAGAGGCGATCAAATTGAGACATACAAGATACAAAGGACTTGATAGGGTAGAAGCTGAAAGATTGTTTCCGCTGGTCAGGGAATCTAGAATGTGGGGACACAGTCTCAGGATAAGGGGCCGATCATTCAGGACTGAGATGAAGAGAAATTACTTCACTGAAAGGGTTGTGAATCTTTGGAATTCTCTACTACAGAGGGTTGTGGATGCTCCATCATTGAATACATTTCAGTCTGGGACAGATAGATTTTTGGTCTCGCAGGGAATCAAGGGATATGGGGAGCAGGCAGGAAAGTGGAATTGAAGCCCAAGATCAGCCAGGCTTTGCAGGTGCACAATGTTATGCAGATGGATATCTTTGAAAATGTTGTGTTGATATGTTTCTGTTATTCATTTAGATCACATAAAAGTTATTCCTTTTAACCACTTTCCTATCTTGCTCATTCTTGGGTATTGGATGGTAAGTTGCCTTTTAACTTGTTTGATGATGAATGGAAGACATGGATTGATGGAGACCAATGGTGCGGAGGAGTGGGGGTGGTTTCAAGGGGTGGTTGGTTGGCTGCAGGACTTTTTGTGTCAGTAGCATTGGGGGTGAGGGCAGGAAGAATGGCCATTGTATTTCCTGGTGGCATGGATCCACTGGTGCAACCTAAATGAACTTTGCATTAATAAGGGCATCCCTGGCAGCATTGTGAGTAGCTGAGGGTTCATTCCCCACATCACCCTCCTCAACCTCTTCTTTCTCCACCACCACCATCCGAATCATCCAAGGTGAATCTGAGTTCTTTGCCTTTATCCACATGTAGGCCCAAGCCTCGCTGCTGGGTATTGTTGCGCAGAGCACAGCAAACCTCGACCATCCTGGTGCATATTGAAGGAGAGACTAGAACTAAGGGACACAGTTTAAAAATAAGGGGTCGCCCATTTAAGACAGAGATGAGGATGAATTTTTTCTCTCTGAGGGTTGAGAGTCTCTGGAACTCTGTTCCCCAGAGAGTGGTGAAGGCAGGATCATTGAATATGTTTAAGGCAGAGGTAGATAAATTCTTGATTAACAAGGGAGTCAAAGGATATCGAGGGTAGGCGGAAAAGTGGAGTTCAGGCCACAATCAGATCAGCCACGATCTTATTAAATGGCAGAGCAGGCATGAAGGAGGCGAATGCCCTGCTCCTAATTCATATGTTTGTATGTTATCTGCAGATCTGTCTAGGCATCTCAGAGCGCATCTTCAGCATACTGATGGCCTGTTTGATCACAAATCTGGTGGTAATATTGCATTCATTGTAGTGCTGTTGGGCTTCACTGATTGGGTTTTTGACGGGTGTCATCAGCCAAGTTTGTGATGGGTATCACCTGTCGCCTAGCAGCCACTCCTATGTCAGTTTCCAAGTCTGAAAACATCAGGGAGCTTGGACCTCTGCAGGAAAAAAGCATCACGGCAGCTGCTCAAGAATCTTACACGCACCAACATAGAGATCTGCTTATGGTTACACGCCAGCTGTATATTTAGATTAGATTAGATTAGAGATACAGCACTGAAACAGGCCCTTCGGCCCACCGAGTCTGTGCCGAACATCAACCACCCATTTATACTAATCCTACATTCCTACCAAACATCCCCATCTGTCCCTATATTTCCCTACCACCTACCTACACTAGTGACAATTTATAATGGCCAATTTACCTACCAACCTGCAAGTCTTTTGGCTTGTGGGAGGAAACCGGAGCACCCGGAGAAAACCCACGCAGACACAGGGAGAACTTGCAAATTCCACACAGGCAGTGCCCAGAATCGAACCCGGGTCCCTGGAGCTGTGAGGCTGCAGTGCTAACCACTGCGCCATATTGAAGCGGAAGGTTTATGAATACCCTGATTGTTCTTCAGGTGCCCAGATTGTGGGTGCATTTGATGACACCCTGCACCTGTGGTAAGCCAGTTGGAATCATAAACCCAAGCGCCCGCTCATTCTGATCCACATCATCGCAGACAAAGTGCACGTAATTGCCGGCACTGGCAAACAAGCCATCGGTCACCTATCTTTGTGCATCTGTCAGCCTTTGACGGCGAGATCCTAGATTTGATCTGGAGGCAAAAAAGTTGAGGGTGGTGTTGGCTTCGCCAACCACTGGTAAGGTGTGGCCACCAAGTCCAGTAGGGAACAGGTCTTCTTCTAGGAGACTATTGTTGTCTGCCACCTGACGTAACATCCTGAGCCTCCTGAGATACTGCTGTTTAAACTTGTCAAGCAAACACAGCCACTGCCTTTACACCCTGTTTCGCAGATGGTGCCTCCTGCGAGCTCAACCTCTCTGCTGGTCCCCTCTATGCTGTGCAGCTGCAAGTCTGTGACCAGCAGGTTGCTGGTCATGTTGTCCCTCCTCTGAGGTGCAATCTAAGGCAGTATAAGAGGCACCCTTCCTGGGTGATAGAACAGACATCCAAAGATACCTCCAAAGGGTAGAAAGCCAACTTTCAACAAACGCTTTCTCACTAGCAGGTAAGAAAGTAGCTGTGAGTACTGATTATTAATTGCTGTATTTCCCTGAGAATTATCCAGCCCTTTCACGTAGGCCATGCAAACCTGTGAATTCAACATTAAAGTCAAAAACATGTCACAATATCATTCTAACAGCTATTAACTTATGTTAATTGGCAACCTGTCCCTCCCGAGAGGGTGCTCGCACGCTGGAGTAAAACCCGGAAGTTGACGGGTTGGAACCTGCTTCCTGACACATTGCCAATTTCTGTGATTTTGGTCCCACCAACCCCCCCGCCCCCACCTCACCTGCACCCAAACAAACCACCATGTTAAAATTCATCACGTTAAATTAACGTTTATGATGTTAAGCTCAATAACCATCAGCTGCTCCCTAAAAGGTTAAACTTACGAATTTTGGAATTAGATTTATTGTTTTCAATTACTGCTATCCTGCATGTCAGGATGTCATTGGAATCCATGCTCCACTGACTTTAAATCATGGGGGAGAATTTCTGAGGAGTGGAAACACACAGAGAAATGGCATAGATGGCTCATTCCGCATTTTTCTACCAATCTTCCACTGAAGCGAAGGCAGGAGATTGGATGAGGCCCTGCACAATTTCCAAGCAATTATTTTCGGAAATGGCCCAGCTACATGTTTCAGGAATTAGTATTGAAGTCAGGGAGCAATGGCTCAGGGTCTGGCATTTAACATCACTTTGCACCACTGCTGAGGACTATAGCACTTTATAATGGTGTCATCCCAATAAATGTTAGATTGAAATGTGTAGGACACCAAGGGTGGCAGGTGGGGGGTGGAGAAGAATTTCTGTAGGGTTCTCCCACTGTCACTGTGGTGGAGATTAGCAAATCTCTGGAGAAATGGTGTAATTACATTTTTGCATTTGTTGCCATTGTTTCTTTGGGAGTTCTGCTGATATTCACTGAAGTTATGGTGGTAGATTGGGAAGACACCACAGAAATTCCAGGCACACATGTTTACCTTCATTGAAAGCTGATTTATTGGTTGAACTCCTTTGTGCTGGTTTTGAAGTACTCTTACCAGGTGCAGAAATACAAGATTTTCCAACAACCAGTGAGGTGGTCATCTTTGGACTAGAAAGACAACTTGATGGCCTTGAGCTGGTACAGTTCTGCAGTAACAAGGAGGCAGGGTATTAAAATACATGAATAAACAAGGTTTTCCACATTTTGCCATGTCCCAAAACCGAACAGGAGGCAGGAAAGAGTTGGATGATGGCTTGAGTTCAGATATTTGCTTATAGTTTACTGAAACTTACTGACAATTACATAATAAGATGCAGAAATAAGTGGGAAAAATAGGACTTCCGTTCTTAAAATGTCACAATTTGAATTTTTGGATAACCACATCAAAATCAGTTCTGCTCCAAACAGGATCTCTCCTATTGCCAGTGTGTTTTAAATGCTTTATCAGAATTTTATAGTACATAAACAATGTCCTTTCAGCAGATGGTAATAGGTCACCACTGTTAGTGAATTTTCTACCTGCTGCTTAATATATTTTGCAAAATTGTACAGAAGTGTCCAGACCAGTTTTGAGGTTAATGTAACATGTAAGTTGAAATGGGAGTTTAAAAAATGTGCAGAAAAATACTGTAGTTTTATCTAAAGAAAATCATGCCTTCAAAATGCAGTGGTCCCGCAGTACTGCAATTAGCATCAATCTTTCTTTCAGTTAGAATAAAATGGCATTCTATGTACAATAAATATCATCAGTTTTCAGTTCAACAGTTATATTGCTTATATTTTCCATTGATATTTGTTTATTGCTAGTAAACACTATTCAATATTTTATAAGCAGTGGCACAGATGCTGGAGAATAATGGTGAATAGCTGTGAAATGAGAGGATAAAAAATGAACAGAGTGAGTCCAGCAATAACATGCTATAATGATTTATTACCGTTACTTGCTAAAACTAAGGAGTTGTTTTTAAAACACGGACAGAAATAATACACTGTACGCTCACAGCATCAGACTATGTAACCTTGATAATAATCATACTACTACATCGGTTACTTGTAAGGAGTTCTCTTAGTAAGGGTGGATTGTGGCTTTTTGACAGAATACATGAAGATCCAGGAATTGTCCCTTCAAATTGAAAAATTGCAAATGTATCCCCATTATTTAAGAAAGGTAAGAGAGATAAACTGGGAATTGATAGACCTGTTGGTCTAACATCTGTTGTGGGGAAGTTATTGGAATCTATAATTATGTGACAGAGCACTTAAGAGAAATCTGAGCTGACTGGAGAGAGCCAACATGGATTTGTAAAGGGTACATCATGTCAAACAAACCTAATTGAATTTTTTGAGGATGTAACTGAAGTAGTTATAAGAATATCTATTCTTATATACATACATATGTAGGATTAAGATTTGGCTAAATTTCATATGATTACAATTTTTGATTTCTTTTTACTAATAAATGGCTTATGGATTTGTACTGTAGTTAAAAATAATGAAATGGTTAAAGTGGTTCATTCTCAGGATGCTTTAGGGTTTACTGTGTCAGGGTGCAATTTAGCTGTTTATCTTCTGCTGAAAGTGCAGGGTGTGAGATTCATGCCTGTTGATTTGTCACACTGTGAAACAATAGTCTTGAGGTAAGGAGATGGGACAATGAACTCAGGAAGATTAGTCACATCATAGATGGTAAACAGATTGGCCATCTAAAAGACTGTAGGAACGATCTCATTTCTGTAGGTCTTGTTCACAATAACACTTGTCAAACCATAATGAATCAGCAAGGACAGTGCGCATAAGTAGAGGCCTATAAAGATATTAAGCTATCCTGAACAATTTGTAGAGAAAGTCAGGATCAAAAGGATTGACAAAGGTTATGTTTCTATCCAAAGGAAAAATGGGGAAATTGTGTTTATTTCTTCGTATGTCTACTGCTTAGAGACATTGCTTATGTCAAAGAATTGGTCGATGGCAATAAAAGGATTAAGTTGAAAAGCATATGGTTGTCAGTTTCAAAATGTATCACATGGTAGACAGGGGAGTATGTATGGGTGTAGTTTATATGGACTTCCAGAAGGCATTAAATAAAGTTCCACATAACAGACTGTTAGCTAAAACTAAAACTCATGCAACTGAAGGAAAACTATTGATGTAGTTATGAGATTGGTTAGGCAGTAGAAGACAGAGAGTAGGGATAAGGTGTATTTACTTGAATTGGAAGGAAATGACTAGTAGTGTCCCAGAAGAGTCCGTTTTAAGGCCTCAATTATTCACTATATTCATTAATGATTTAGATAACACAATAGAGAGTCATATATCCAAATTTGTCGAAAACACAAAGATTGGTGGTATAGCAAGTACTGTAGAGGGCAGCATAAAGTTACAAAGAGACATTAATAGATTAAGTGAGTGGGTAAAACTGTGGCATATAGATTTCAATGTAGGTAAGTGTGAGGTCATTAATTTTGGATCAGAAAAGGATAGATCTGAGTATTATTTAAATGGTGAAAAGCTAGGAATAGTGGAGGTTCAAAGACTTTTAGGGTTTCATGTACACAGATCACTGAAATGTAGTACAAAAAAATCCAAAAGACTAATGGAATGGAATAAAAGTCCATGTTGTTATTCCATGACCTGCAAATATTGATTTCAGATGCTCCATTTCTCTGACATGCAGCAAATCAAGTTACCTTTTGTTATGACCAAGGTGGGTGGAGTGCACTATCTTTCTCTAGTTCCACTTCTCCACAGGTCACAACATATATTTAAATGTTTACCCAGTTATCGATACAGACAATTATATACAAAGATGACTAGGAATGTTAAAAAGACAAGCCTAAAGGCATTGTATATCAATGCGTGGAGTATTCACAATAAAGTAGGTGAATTAACCGTGCAATTAGATGTAAATGGATATAGTTGTGATTACGGAGACATGGCTGCAGGGTGACCAAGGATGGGAACTGAACATCCAAGGGTATTCAATATTTAGGAAGGACAGGCAAAAAGGGAAAGGAGGTGGAGTAGTGTTGTTAGTAAAATGGGAAACCAATACAATAGTGAGGTAGGATATTAGCTCAGATAATCCTGATGTGGAATCTGAATGGGTGGAGCTAAGAAATACCAAGAGGCAGAAATCGTTGGTGGGAGGTTGTATATAAACCCCCAAACAGCAGTGGTGATGTAGAGGATGGCATTAAACAGGAAATTAGAGACACATGCAATAAGGGTACAACTGTAATTATGGGTGACTTTAATCTACATACAGATTGGGCAAACAAAATTAGCAATAATACTGTAGAGGAGGAATTCCTGGAGTGCGTACGTGATGGTTTTTTGGACCAATACATTGAGGAACCAACTAGAGAACAGGCCATCCTTGACTGGGTATTGTGTAATGAGAAAGGATTAGTTAACAATCTTGTTGTGCGGGGTCCCTTGGGGAAGATCGACCATACCATGATGGAATTCTTCATTAAGATGGAGAGTGAGAGAGTTGATTCCCGAGACTAGGGTCCTGAATCTAAATAAAGGAAACTATGAAGGTATGAGGCATGAGTTGGCTATGATAGATTGGGGAATGTTACTTAAAGGGTTGACAGTGGATAGGCAATGGCTAGCATTTAAAGAGCGCATGGATGAATTACAACAATTGTTCATTCCTGTCTGGCTCAAAATAAAACAGGAAGGGTGGCTCAGCCATGGCTTACAAAAGAAATTAGGGACAGTATTAGATCCAAGGAGGAGAAATATAAAATGGCCAGAACAAGCAGCAAACCTGAGGATTGGGAGCAGTTTAGAATTCAGCAAAGGAGGCCAAAGGGATTGATTAAGAAGGGGAAAATAGAGTATGAGAGTAAGCTTGCAGAGAACATAAAAACTGACTGTAAAAGCTTCTAATGATATATGAAGAGAAAAAGATTAGTGAAGACAAATGTGGGTCCCTTACAGTCAGAAACGGTAAAATTTATAATGGGAAACAAGGAAATGGCAGAACAATTAAATACATACTTTGGTTATGTCTTCACAAAGGAGGACACAAATTACCACCCAGAAATGTTGGGGAACATAGGGTCTAGTGAGAAGGAGGAACTGTATGAAATCAATATTAGTTGGGAAAGGCTGTTAGGGAAATTGATGGGATTGAAGGCCGATAAATCCCCAGGGCCTGATAATCTACATCTCAGAGTACTTAAGGAAGTGGCCCTAGGAATAGTAGATGCATTGCTGGTCATTTTTCAAAATTCTATAGACTCTGGAACAGTTCCAACGGATTGGAGGGTAGCTAATGTAACCCCACTATTTAAAAAAGGAGGTAAAGCGAAAACAGGGAATTATAGACCAGTTAGCCTGACATCAGTAGTGGGGAAATGCTAAAGTCCATTATAAAAGATGTAATAGCAGAGCACTTGGAAAATAGTGACAGGTCGGACAAAGTCAACACGGATTTACGAAAGGGAAATGATGCTTGACAAATCTACTGGAATTTTTTTGAGGATGTAACTAGTAGAATCGATAAGGGAGAACCAGTGGATGTGATTAATTTGGGCTTTCAGAAGGCTTTCGATAAGGTCTCACATAAGAGATTCTTTTTGGGCCTCCTTATCTCGAGAGACAATGGATACGCGCCTGGAGGTGGTCAGTGGTTTGTGAAGCAGCGCCTGGAGTGGCTATAAAGGCCAATTCTGGAGTGACAGGCTCTTCCACAGGTGTTGCAGAGAAATTTGTTTGTTGGGGCTGTTGCACAGTTGGCTCTCCCCTTGCGCCTCTGTCTTTTTTCCTGCCAACTACTAAGTCTCTTCGACTCGCCACAATTTAGCCCTGTCTTTATGGCTGCCCGCCAGCTCTGGCGAATGCTGGCAACTGACTCCCACGACTTGTGATCAATGTCACACGATTTCATGTCGCGTTTGCAGACGTCTTTATAACGGAGACATGGACGGCCGGTGGGTCTGATACCAGTAGCGAGCTCGCTGTACAATGTGTCTTTGGGGATCCTGCCATCTTCCATGCGGCTCACATGGCCAAGCCATCTCAAGCGCCGCTGACTCAGTAGTGTGTATAAGCTGGGGATGTTGGCCGCTTCAAGGACTTCTGTGTTGGAGATATAGTCCTGCCACCTGATGCCAAGTATTCTCCGAAGGCAGCGAAGATGGAATGAATTGAGACGTCGCTCTTGGCTGGCATACGTTGTCCAGGCCTCGCTGCCGTAGGGCAAGGTACTGAGGACACAGGCCTGATACACTTGGACTTTTGTGTTCCGTGTCAGTGCGCCATTTTCCCACACTCTCTTGGCCAGTCTGAACATAGCAGTGGAAGCCTTACCCATGCGCTTGTTGATTTCTGCATCTAGAGACAGGTTACTGGTGATAGTTGAGCCTAGGTAGGTGAACTCTTGAACCACTTCCAGAGCGTGGTCACCAATATTGATGGATGGAGCATTTCTGACATCCTGCCCCATGATGTTCGTTTTCTTGAGGCTGATGGTTAGGCCAAATTCATTGCAGGCAGACGCAAACCTGTCGATGAGACTCTGCAGGCATTCTTCAGTGTGAGATGTTAAAGCAGCATCGTCAGCAAAGAGGAGTTCTCTGATGAGGACTTTCCGTACTTTGGACTTCGCTCTTAGACGGGCAAGGTTGAACAACCTGCCCCCTGATCTTGTGTGGAGGAAAATTCCTTCTTCAGAGGATTTGAACGCATGTGAAAGCAGCAGGGAGAAGAAAATCCCAAATAGTGTGGGTGCGAGAACACAGCCCTGTTTCACACCACTCAGGATAGGAAAGGGCTCTGATGAGGAGCCACCATGTTGAATTGTGCCTTTCATATTGTCATGGAATGAGGTGATGATACTTAGTAGCTTTGGTGGACATCCGATCTTTTCTAGTAGTCTGAAGAGACCACGTCTGCTGACGAGGTCAAAGGCTTTGGTGAGATCAATGAAAGCAATGTAGAGGGGCATCTGTTGTTCACGGCATTTCTCCTGTATCTGACGAAGGGAGAACAGCATGTCAATCGTCGATCTCTCTGCACGAAAGCCACACTGTGCCTCAGGGTAGACGCGCTCGGCCAGCTTCTGGAGCCTGTTCAGAGCGACTCGAGCAAAGACTTTCCCCACTATGCTGAGCAGGGAGATTCCACGGTAGTTGTTGCAGTCACCGCGGTCACCTTTGTTTTTATAGAGGGTGATGATGTTGGCATCGCGCATGTCCTGGGGTACTGCTCCCTCGTCCCAGCACAGGCATAGCAGTTCATGTAGTGCTGAGAGTATAGCAGGCTTGGCACTCTTGATTATTTCAGGGGTAATGCTGTCCTTCCCAGGGGCTTTTCCGCTGGCTAGGGAATCAATGGCATCACTGAGTTCCGATTTGGTTGGCTGTATGTCCAGCTCATCCATGACTGGTAGAGGCTGGGCTGCATTGAGGGCAGTCTCAGTGACAGCATTCTCCCTGGAGTACAGTTCTAGGTAGTGCTCAACCCAGCGGTCCATCTGTTTGCGTTGGTCAGTGATTATGTCCCCCGATTTAGATTTGAGGGGGGTGATCTTCTTGATGGTTGGCCCAAGAGCTCTCTTCATGCCATCATACATTCCTCTGATGTTTCCGGTGTCTGAGGCCAGCTGAATATGACTGCATAGGTGTTGCCAGTAGTCGTTTGCGCAACGCCTAGCTGTTCTTTGTGCAGTACTTCTGGCTGCTTTAAGTGCTGCGGATGTTAAATCGCTGGGGGCTTTCTTGTAGTTCAAAAGTGCAATGCGCTTAGCGGCTATGACAGGTTCCAGCTCTTCATTATGAGATTGAAACCAGTCTGCATTTCTCTTCGCACTTTTGCCGTAGGTGGTCAAAGCTGACTCATAGATGGCGTCTCTGATGTGGGCCCACTTGGTCTCAGCATCCCCTGTGGGAGTGTTTTGAAGGGCTGTTACAAGTGAATTTAGAAATTTTTGTAACAGCTGTGGGTGAGAAATTCTGCTCGTGTTGATGCGCGGGTGGCCCTTCTGCTTGGAATGATGCAACTTCTTTGGTCTGAGTCTAACCTTGCTGCACACCAGGGAGTGGTCGGTGTCGCAGTCCGCACTGTGGAAGCTGCGTGTGATTTGAACACTGTTTAAGGCGGCTCGCCTTGTGACAATGAGGTCTAGCTGGTGCCAACGACGTGATCTTGGGTGCCTCCATGAAACCTGGTGACAGGGTTTAGTGTGAAAGAACGAGTTGGTGATGCAGAGGTTATGATAGGTACACAACTCAAGCAGTCTCTGCCCGTTCTCATTCATCCTTCCAACGCCATAGCGCCCAAGGCAGGAGGGCCATGAGTCATGGTCGGCCCCAACCCTGGCATTAAAGTCCCCCAGCAGGAATAGGTGTTCGGTGTTGGGGATGCTGCTAATGATGTTATGGAGTTGTTCATAGAACTGGTCTTTAGCTTCAGGTGCGGAACAGAGTGTTGGAGCATAGATGCTGAGTAGGTGTACTGGACCAGAGGTGGTGAGCAGTCGGATGGACAGTATGCGTTCCGAGCCATTTGAGGGAGGCTCTATCATGCTGAGCAAGGAGTTTCTGATGGCGAAGCCCACTCCATGCTGTCTTGGTTCTTCAGGATCCCTGCCCTGCCAGAAGAAGGTGTAGTCTTGCTCTGCTAGAGAGCCACTCGCGGGGAGGCGAGTCTCCTGAAGTGCTGCAATGTCCACATTGAGTCTACTGAGCTCGTTGTTAATGATGGCGGTCTTCCGAGAATCGTTGATTTGTGTAAGGTCTTCCGACAGGCCAGGACACATAGTTCTGACGTTCCAGCTTGCAAAGCGAAGGGCTGGTACCTTCTTTCCTTTTTTCATGTTGTTTGGTGCGGTGTATCAGTCCACCTTTCGGGCAATGACCCTGAGCTCCAAGCACCCATTGAAGCAGGCAGACTGTGGCGGGACAGAACCTTATTGACCGGGGGCTGCCCGGTTTGAGGCGGGCGGTAGCTGTCCAGTGAGGTGCAATGACCTCTCCCACCGACAAAGGCAACCCGTGGCGCCCAGTTTCTACGCCAATTTATCTGGACTTATAACCCGTAACTGCTGCCTTCCGTGTTGTTTCAGTCGCTGTGAGGCAACTATGGAGTGACCTCTCCATGGCGCATGCCTGGGCAAATTTATGGAGGTTGAGAGTTGCCCAGTCGTCAAAACCCCCCTCTCGGCCTTTCTGGTGGGGTCCAAAGGAGTGCAGGACACGACGTTTGGCACCAGTATGGCTGCAGGAACTGCCGGAAACATGCCAAAGGTGACACATGACCGCCTACGGGGTTCCGCTCCGGATTTTCTGTTAGGGTTTACTCCCTTAGCCTTGGTCTCTCCCGAGACGCCCACAAGGCAGTGGGGTTGTTGGGGCCCCTACACAGGTGTAGGATGGTGCCGGTGGGAGGAGGGGATGCAAGGGGGAGGGGTAGAGGGAGGGGGTGGGGGGGGGGTGCAGGGGAAGGGGGTGCGGGGTGAAGATGGTGCGAGGGGGGGGCGGGCTGGGACGGGGTTGTGAGGGGGTGAGCTGAGAGGGTGGAGCAGGGAAGGGGACGGGGGTGGGGGGGGTGGAAGGGGGGTAAAGGGGGGGGGAGGGGGGGTGGAATCTGGTGCAGGTAATAAGCCATTTCCTCAGTGCCCACCATCGACGTCCGGAAAGCTCATCCACGTCCTTCGGGAGGTGAAGCATCATTTGGCAGACTTAGAGGTGATTACATTTGCTAAGGGTTTTTTTTTTGCAGTGGTTTAAATAAAGGCATGCAGCATTGCCGACAGTGCGCTGCAGATGCTCTCCGAGCCATCTCCCGCGGGCGCTTTGAAGTTGCGGCCGGGGGGGCTGTTCGTGGATGTTTTGGGTGTTCGGGGCACCTTTTCACAGGACTTCTCTCGGGTCCCGCAGCTCCTTCTTCACCTCAATGGACTTACCGCATGCCGTGGCTGCAGACACTCTGGACTGTGAAGACAGCAGGATCGGAGATTGAAGTATCGGCAGCTGTGCTCGTCAGTTTCATCCGGATCAATTTCATTGAGAAAACAAAGAGCAGGTGTGGCTGGGGGAGGGCAGTGGGCCCAGGTAACATACACTAAACTAACTGTTAACTTTTAGATAGGGCTAAAATGAACTGATTTAAAGAGCCAGGGGAATTTAAACAGTTTAAGAGGGCAGATTGGGGGAGAAAACGTTAGGGATGGGAGCAGATGGCCATGGATAGAGTTGAACAGCAAGGGAGCTTCCTAGGGAGCTTCCAGCCCAGGAGCCATCTTGAAAGCTTAAGAGATTAGCATGCAAAATTAAAGCACATGGAATTGGGGGTAAGGTATTGACATGGATAGAGAACTGGTTGGCAGACAGGAAGCAAAGAGTAGGAATAAATGGGTCTTTTTCCGAATGGCAGTGACTAGTGGGGTACTAGCAGGGATCAGTGCTACGACCCCAGCTATTCACAATATATATTAATGATATAAATGAGGGAATTAAATGTAATATATCCAATTTTGCAGATGACACAAAGCTGGGTGTGAGTGTGAGCTGTGAGGAGGATGCAGAGAAGCTCCAGTGTGATTTAGACAGGTTGAGTGAGTGGGCAAATACATGGCAGATGCAGTATAATGTGGATAAATGTGAGGTTATCTACTTTGGAGACAAAAACAGAAAGGCAGATTATTATCTGAATGGCGATAGATTAGGAAAAGGGGAGGTGCAGCGAGACCTGGGTGTCCTTGTGCACCAGTTGCTGAAAGTAAGCATGCAGGTGCAGCAGGCAGTTAAGAAGGCAAATGGTATGTTGGCCTTCATAGTGAAAGGATTCGAGTACAGGAGCAAGGATGTCTTGCTGCAATTATACAAGGCCTTGGTGAGACCACATCTGAAGTATTGTCTGCAGTTTTGGTCTCCTTCTCTGAGGAAAGATGTTCTTGCTATGGAGGGAGTGCAGTGAAGTTTCACCAGACTGATTCCTGGGATGGCAGGACTGACGTATGAAGAGAGATTGAACAGTTCCGAAGAAGGGTCACTGACCCGAAACGTTAACTCTGCTTCTCTCTCCACAGATGCTGCCAGACCTGCTGAGTATTTCCAGCATTTCTTGTTTTTATTTATAATAGACAGATGCTGCTTGGCCTTGCAATGACAACTGACTTTTAATAGGCTAGTAAGGTTCCAATCTACCATCCAGTTCATTCTTTTCTGACCAGCATGCCATGCAATATTCCAAAATCCAATTACACCTGGCATCATGATGTAGCTGAGCTTAATTTCATATTAGTGATTTACATCTTCTAAAGAATGGTTAGAATGTTTAACTTGCTACCAGATGGAGTAGTTGGGGTGAAGAGCAAAGATGTCTTTAAGGGGGAGCTAGATAAGTACATGAAGGAGAAAGGAATAGAAGGTTATGTTGATAGGATTAGGTGAAGAAGGGTGGCAGGAGGCTTGTTTGGGGCATAAACACTGGCTGTAAATTCTATGTAGATGTTCTGGACAATCAAATTTACCAAAGTATCAGATTCTCCCTGGAAGCTCCAAACAGACTTGGTCACTCTCAATGTTGGAACTTGAGATAGGATATCAGTTATTGTTAGCCCCTTTTCTGGCACATGAGAAACTGTAGACAAGAACCTCATGATGTGAAATTTCCATATTTACAGCGACAATCGATTACAATTAGATCCTAATAATGGCATTAGTGCCTTGTGATTATTTTCAATCTGAAAAATATTCCCAATTGGGCAGGTGCCAAACCTTTCACATGCTAATTCCCTTCCAGCGTAAAATAATACACAATCAAGGTCACGTGCAGAAGTGCACATCACCCTCTTGGGGTCATAAAGCACTAGTGTAAGTGAAGTGTTCAGTTCAGATTTTAATCTCCTGAAATGCTTGCTGTTGAGCACTACTCCAAATCCAGGCATTGCTTTTACACAGATGTTACTTGAGTGGCTTTGTTATCTTTGTTAGATGGGGTGTGAATTTTCTCGTAGTTGCTTCATCATCATTATTGACCTTTAGAGATGTTAATTGTTGGAGCCATGTTAGTGATTGGCTGTACCTTCTCAGGGTGTGTCTCAAGTCTTGTCGAGTCTATAGCATGTATAAAGAAAATACACTGATCTTTAAGAATTCACTTGTCATTCCAATTCATTGTAACTTCCCTTTGTGAGATTCCCAGGAACTGACTGTTTGGATCCTCCCACACAACAGGATATCATCGATTTAGCATACAATGCCTTCCAATTCTTCAAGAATGGTGACACATGCCGCTGAAAATATTCATGTACTCAGGAAATCCAAAATTATAAGGAAAGAGCGGAGAAGTGGGATTAACTGGATTGGTCTTCGAAAGAGCCGGCTCAGACTCAGTGGACCAAGTGACCTCCTTCTGTGTTGCACTATTCTATGATTCCATGAACACAGAACGCTGTCAGCGGAGCTAAATCTGGCCAATCAATGATGGTACATTTCTTTTGGCATACACATTCATGAACTTAATCATATCCACATGTTCGTACTTTGTCATTTATTTTGGAACTACAATGAGATTGCACACCCATCTGAGATCAGTTTTGCCAGAGATGTTACATCTCTGCATTCCAGTCTAACAACGACTTCTTTAAACTTTTGTAGCCTTGGAATGGATATATGTCCGAGAAGAGATAAAGGCCTGAATATTTACAAGCCTGCACATTTGGAGCCATCGGGTGTTGAGAGGTTGAGGGGGGAGGGTGGTCGGGTAGGGGTTGGTGAGGAGTTATGGAAGGATAATGCAGAGTACAGCTATTCCTACAATTAGATTGCGGTTGGAGGTGAAGATGGTAGTCAGGGGTCGGGTCCGATTGCTGAGGATGGAACAGACAGGTTGCGGGAAGGGAGGTGGGTTTACAGGCTAGTTTGCTGGGCCAGGGGAAACACACCACAAGCAATGCTGTAAAGGCACTTAACATATAGATCCAGCCCTTTCCTGCCTCCTTTTCCCTGAAGGGCTTCCCAAAGCCCAGGAAACTCAGCCAGCATAGGTTAAAAATAAAAACAGTGTTAAAGTTATTGGGTTTCAACAACTGTTCTGCCCCCAGCCCCCAACCCCTGACTCCATTAGAATATTTCTATTAAATCTGGACATTTGTCTGAGTCAAAAGTCCAATACTGTAGTACATGCCAGAGGGCTGACGCAACATTGATGTCGTCTCCTTTATTTTGGGCCATTTTGTGAACCTGCCATGCACATCTAAGAGATTATGTTCCAATCCTTACAGAATTTTCCTATAGAGGAAAGCAGAAACACTACTGAACACTGAATCTGGGGTAATGTGTAGTTTGCTGCCCTCTCATGTTGTTGTTATTTTGTATGGAACAAGTGCTCTGGGTGGGTTACAGTTTAGAAATACAGCCTGTTTAGGCCAATATAGAAGAAACACATCTCTCATTTACGAATGCATTTTTGTCAAATTTGAACTTTTTTTTTTAATCCATGGCACCCTTTAGCAAACCAGTTAAATCCAGTAAGGTACTTCAGCAACATACTCTTAAAAGTATCTATTTTAAATCAGAATCTACTACCTGATTTGGTACCAAAAAATAGAAATTTAATTTAAAAACACAGAGGGCTGAATTTTCAGGCCCCGCCAAGGTCAGGGACGGAAGCAGACAGGGCCCAAAAATACTGTGCTGACCGGAGTGCTGGTTTCCTGACCACATACCCAGCGCTGGCCATTTCTGGCAAGGTGGGTTCGGGCCTGGCAGGGCTACCCACCCCCACAAGGCGGGCAGCCAATTAGGTTCATTAAGATAAAAGCAAAATACTGCAGATGCTGGAAATCTGAAATAAAAACAAGAAATGCTGGAAATACTCAGTGGGTCTGGCAGCATCTGTGGAGAGAGAAGCAGAGTTAATGTTTCAGGTCAGTGACCCTTCATCAGAAGGCTCATTAAAAGCCTTGTTAAGGGCAGTTAAAGGAGGCCTACTGGGATTGTCCAGTCAGCCTCCAGTTTTCCAACAAGAAGGGGGGCAGATTAATTGCCTGGAGGCGGGCACCCAGCAGCAGGCGGGCACCCAGCAGCAGGCAGGCACCCAGCAGCAGGCAGGCACCCAGCAGCAGGCGGGCACCCAGCAGCAGGCGGGCACCCAGCAGCAGGCTGGTCGGGGGTGTCAGTAATCCAGGCAGACCTACAGGCCCTCTCTGCCTGCCTTGATGTGGGTACAGCCATGGCCGCCCTGAAGAGGGATTCCCCCAACCCCACTGCCACAGTGGTGGCCCAGCTGCTTTTTCTGTTTTTTAATTTAATTTTTTAAATAGTTGATGGCTTACCCTTTACGGTAGCCTGCTGCTCCTCTCAGGCCAGAAGGCCTCTGATTGGCCCTCCAGCTTTGAGAACCCACCTGCCGATCTTAATTGGACAGGGAACCTGTCTCCATGCCAAATAAGAGGGCGCCCCAGTCAAAGTCCCAATGAGTGACTGTTTACCCCCCAGATTCAGGACCTGTTTTCTAACCCCAAAGTGAAAATTCAGCCGTCAGAATGTTAAATGGTGTTTGATTCCGACAGTTTTAATACAATTAAAAAAATAAATATAAAGTTCTATTGTGAGACACCAGCCGTGCTGTCAAGTCAGTTCAGTATTAGGGCGGCACAGTGGCGCAGTGGTTAGCACCGCAGCCTCACAGCTCCAGCGACCCGGGTTCAATTCTGCGCACTGCCTGTGTGGAGTTTGCAAGTTCTCCCTGTGTCTGCATGGGTTTTCTCCGGGTGCTCCGGTTTCCTCCCACAGCCAAAAGACTTGCAGGTTAATAGGTAAATTGGCCATTATAAATTGCCCCTAGTATAGGTAGGTGGTAGGGAAATATAGGGACAGGTGAGGATGTGGTAGGAATATGGGATTAGTGTAGGATTTGTATAAATGGGTGGTTAATGGTCGGCACAGACTCGGTGGGCTGAAGGGCCTGTTTCAGTGCTGTATCTCTAAATAAAAAAAAAATATTGTTGGAATAAGATATTTAACTTACAATCTTATAAACAACTACATTAAAAGTAATCTTTACACATTTTCGCAAAAGATTTTCCAGGTTATCAACTTGTTTATGCAAAATATATGGGGAAAAACATTCAAACAGAACTATTTTGAACAAACTGTACTCACTGTGAAAGACAAAGCTTTTTTCTTTTCTTTCATTCTTGTAATGGCATTTCTCACCTGCAGAAAAGAAATCAATCAAATCATATTGTATGCATAAAGTGAGCATGGGTGCCAAGTATCTCATTATATCTGTATCTGAAATTTGCTTCTATTTTCCTTCAATTGGAGTTGATTGTGTTTGTATTTAAATGTAATAATTAAAAACTGAATATAATGATAATAAGAAAACCACAACATTGTGAAAAATAGCAGATTACACCTTATAGTATAAAATTGACATCAGAAATAATCTCATGCATGCAAATAATACGGTGCAAATGCTCAAAAGCAATGCATTCGCAATATCACAAAATGTTACTTAGTCTTTTTAACCTCACACCATAATGTTAATTCCTCTCTCCTATGACAGTTAGCCAAATTTTACATTATGATGTACAAGCCTCAATTTTCTGATTGAGCAGAATAATGAATTAAAAATGGAGGAGTGCAATTTACACCCCCCCCCCCATCCCCCCATTAGTGAAATAGGCTAAACTGCCATATTTTCAACCTCATTGCATTATTATAGATGAACTCCTGACCTTAACAGTGCTCTTGCCTTTGTTTAGGGTTGCGGTGGGTGGGGGATGGTGGTGGTGCAGGAACCTGTGTGCCACTGTTCGATATTAAATGCCTGCAGCAGCTTAATAAGTCTATTCAACCATAAATTATTTCGGCAACCAAATTTTGACTTACCTACTTCAGGAACATCAGCAAGGTTTACAAGAGGGCTAAAAGCTCTCTGGTTCAGCTGGGAAGTAGTGGACATGCTTCTCCACAAAGTTAAACTGAGGACAACCATACAGTTTCTATCAAGCAGATGCCGATCCAAAGGAGAGCAGCATAGCAAAAGTGGCTGGTTGTGGCAATGACATTACCAAAGTGGAAGAAGGGTCAACAGCATACAGCAAAACTGCACTGTGCAAAACAGGTTGTCACTTGCAGTGACCTCCCCTCATTGTTAAATTGAATGAATAGCTTACCATCAATGCCAGTAGGCAGCATGGTGGCCTTTACACCCAAAGCTTTCTCATATTCTTTCCCTCACAGCCTTATGTGAAATCACCCCACTCAAAGCCTCAGATGAACTCTAACTATTATGCCAGGAGTGAGAATCCATATAGTTTACCACAAATAGCAAAATGATGAAATTCCCATTACAGTGGTCACGTACTGAAGCCTTCAAACTGACATACTCTCTAAATTATCACATGAATTAAAAAAATATACTATATATACTTACCATTCCAGGAGTTTATATACGTTAGCTCATTTGGCATTACTTGGAACATCAGGAGATATATGTGGTTGTATACAAAATAGATCAATATAAAAATAAATTGCATACCTCACTGTTGTATACAGCATACACCAAAAATATATATAGCCCCTAAAACAAAACAAAAATTTATAAATACATGGGTTATATGGTCTTACTGATGCTTACTTGTATTTAGTAAAAACGATCAACAGACCATTTTAAAAGAAAACTAGTGGATCTCCAGTTGTTGTTTCAGGTCTTCACAGTCTTCCCTTGGAGAATAATGTGCAGTGATCGAAGGATTCACAGACTGATTAATAGTCTGACAGGCCATGATATGAATGCTCCTTCCATGGCCAGAACCATTTTTATGCCAGCCGATAGGGTGCTTAGTCCTCTACAGTGGGAGGGTATAATGGGTTCCTAAAACCTACCGCAGTTAAGAGTACTGTGCACAGTTCTGGTCATCATACTGTAAAAAGGACATAGAAGCACTGGAGAAAATGCAAAAGAGATTTACAAGGATGGTACCAGAACTAAGGGTGTACAGCTATCTGGAAAAATTTAACAGATTGGGGTTTTTTTATTTTCGAAAAGAGATGACTTAGAGGTGTCCTGATAGAGGTCTTTGAAATTATGAATGGGCTGGACAGGATAGATGTGAAAAGAATGTTTCCACTTGTGGGAGAATCCAAAACTACAAGTTGGTTATGAATAAATCCAATAGGGAAATAAGGAGAAATTTCGTTACTGCGATAGTGGTTAGAATGTGGAACTCACTACCACACAAAGTGGCTGAGGCAAATAGCTTAGGTGTTTTTAAAAGGAAACTAGATGAGTACATGAGAGAAAAGGGACACGCAAGATATGCTGAAAGGCTGATAAGATGGAATGGGAGAAGATCATGTGGAGTATAAACACCATTACAGACTAACTAGGTGGTTTCTGGGCAGTATATTCCATGCAATTCTATGTTACCCATATGGTGAGAGGTGGAGGGGTGTGACGGGGTGGGACACAAGTGGCCCAGCTTTATGCCAATCCAGAATTCTGAGCCAGAGCTCCTGTTTCCACTCACCAGGACTGTCTAGAGCAGGGTTTAAATCTTGCATCGTCTGACTCAGATGTGGTAAAGTTACCAGAGACTCTCTCTATTAAGTACACTCATTGGGGAATATGCTGGTGCACCAAAGGAACTCTCAATTATTTACCATCTAAAAGAAACTGCCAGTAGAAACAAGTGATTAGTCAGGAGTATAAGTAAAGAAATGGACAGAAAGTATTGCTGACTGACTCAGCAGGAGAACAAATTCACCTCTAGCAGTACATCTGAGCAAGAAACTCCAATCTGCACAAAATTTGCAAGTTTTAATCAGGCAACACTTTTTCACTCATTCTTACAAATGTTAAGCATTTAGTTAGTTACATAGAAATTCAGATAACTTGAAAGGTCTTCCATCACTGTTCAATCATATCTTCTAATTCATCATTCAGAACGGAAGCTCCTAAAATGAATGTCTTTTGTATCCCTGATAGGTGTTGAATGCTTACAGAAAGAATCATCTGGTGAGCAACTCCACAGGATCCATCTGATTCACTCAAGCTCCCTCCTGGTCAGTTGTGCCTGCCATTAATTTGTATCCTGCTCACTTAGTACATGCCAAATATGCAATTCTGTTCTTTGCTAGCCTCTGGTCAGAACCCTCCTCCACCCCTCAAGATAATTTTCTAGTACTTGTTTCACCCTCACCGTGCCCCATCCAGAAAGTTCTCTTGTCTTTACTCACAACTCCCAGGTTTTGAAATAGTTTTCTAACCTTTCCCCTGTTCCTTGGCAACATTCCTTCCATCCATCAGCAGCACCCAATCCTATTCCCCAACATGCCTTGCTCTTGACTCACTGCAAGCAACGCCGCAGTAGATCAAATAATTGCAGATTAAGAATCAGTGCCCCAATTATTGACTCTATCAGTTAACACCAATACTATAAGCATGATTTTCTTTCCTATCAAATAGACACAGATTTAACTGGAAATTCTTTGCTTTAGTTAAGACTCACATTTACTTTTCACACGCATAGAAATCAGGGGCTACTCTTCACTATTATAGTGTTCAGTCCAAAGAGATTAACATTGCAAAAGGAACATACAGCTCAAAGTTCTCACTCATTCATATGGCAGTTGAATTTTCTATTGCATTTTGATTGGATCACTGAATGGATAATTATGTGGGCTCACAGTACAAAGATTGCTGTTTATAGAGATCCTGATCACAGCAAAAGTCTGATCCAAATATAGCATTTCTTGGCAAACTAGTTACATGTTTATCAGGATTCAGTTTTACTATACTTCCTCCTTCAACCAGAAGGATGGGACAAACCGGTTGCAAACTTCTTTAGGGCCACTCTCAATACCCAGTCCATCATAGATCAACAGATGTGCTTTGATGTGCCGGCACTGGTCCCGACAGTTCCCCTTCCCTCCTGAGATGGAAAGTTCACTCCCACTCAAAATTCCATCCTGCATGCAGCTAAAACTGGCTTAACTTACCCAAGGAAGGTACATGAGTACAACTGACTGATAAGACTGCAATTCAAACTTTTAATGTGTTGATCTACAGCTCAACATTCTACACTAGAGCTAGCAGGACCGGTGATATGTTCCTTTTTCTAAAAAAAAAATGGCATTTGATTAACATACAGGATATTACATTTATATAATAGTTCTTAATAACTAGATAGCTAAAATAGTCACTCGCAGAGTTTGTGCAACAGTTATGCTGTAATGCAAAGTTAAAAAATATTAGTGAGAATTATTATACACTATTAGCAGTGACATTTTGGAATTTAATGTTGATTTTGCTTATAAAAAGACTTACATTTAAACGGCGCCGTTCACAACCACAGAACATCCTAAAGCACTTAACAGCCAATGAAGTACTTTTGAAATGTAGTCACTGTTGTAATGTAGGAAATGTAGCAGCCAATTTGCTCCCACAAACAATAATGTGATAATGACCAGGTAGTCTGTTTCTCTCATGTTGATTGAAAGAGAGATATTGGCCAGGACACCAGGGATAACCCTCCTACTCTTCTTTTAAATCGTGCTGTGGAATCTGTTACGTCCACCTGAGAGGGCAGACAGGGCCTTGGTTTAGTGTCTCATCTGAAAGACAGTACGTCCAACAGTGTAGCACTCCCTCAGTACTGTACTGGAGTGTCAGCTTTGATTTTTGTGCTCAAGTCCCAGACAACCACTAAATATATTAGTTATGAAATCAAAGCTCCCAAGAAGAAATCACAACTGATCAATTTTTGTCAATACAATTTTTTCAGCAGGCTAACTTATGTAATATATGTAAAGAAAATATAAATCATGTTGATTGCTGATTTATTGGGACTTTTGAATTGAGGTACACATTTGAAACCTTGATAACTCCTGAACCAGAAATTCCTAGTGAAAATTTCCAATGTGGGGGCTGTCTGTGGTAGCAGCACATGAAAACAGGCCCTTAACATTATTTTGTTAAAAGTTCGCTTCCACAAAATATAAGTTTCTGAACCTTCTGCTTTCTTCCATTTAGAATTTCTCGTTCTTTACTTCCTCCCGCTGCCCCAAGGTAATATATCCAGTTAAAGCAGACTTAAACATTTCTTTTCTGCACAATGTTAATGTTCAACTCACCATACTGGACCTTTGAGTTTCCTTAGATGCACAAACACACATACAGCTAATGTTGCAGTTCCAGCTGTGAAAATCTGGATTTATTGTCAAGATAGAAGACTACAAAAACATAAGTTATGAAGTGAGGAAAGGCCACTTGGACAATTAAGTCCATTCCTTCCAGAGATGTTGTACAAGCTTATTTCTAGACTTCAGCTTGTTTATTTAGTTTCCTGTAGCAAAGGTCAGAATTTTTTTTCCTTTTCTTTCAAGGGATTCAAGCAAACCTTCACCATTTGTAACAATCCCATATTTTGATGATTCACCCCAGTTAGCTTTTTTCCACAGATGTTCTGAACTCTGCAGCAAGGAAAGCCGAGGGGAAACTTTTCTGCTCTGATGTGGCAGTGGTATATATGCGAGCTGGGTATGGGTGGATAGCTTGTAGTGAGATGAAATGCTGAGTATGCTTTGGGATTACACTATCCAATACCTCTCACTGCCAGTGCTAGAGACACAGGCAGCTTATGCTATTGGAGTGCACGGGCCTCTTAAATGGTCTAAAAACTACGTAGATTAAAACAAGAACTTCCTTCCTTATATTTCCTAATGATTGCACCCAGAACTTGTATAAAATGAATGTATTTATAAATTGGTTTTCTGGTCTTTAGAACTTAAGATTTTACTGAGGCACAGCTTCTGGTCCTTTAAGTGACAATGAAAGTACATTTTTTAACCATTTTTGTTTGGTTTTGCTGTTTTTTGTTAGGTTAATTCTATGTGTGGCCATTATAAGGTTCAGTTTTGAAATTGTATATTGCTGTCAAACCATACCATAGCACTGGAAACAGGCAAATTCAGCTGTTACCAAACCTTGGCAAACTTCTTCGGTGTTAAACTTCATCCGCATGATGTCCTCATTGCAGAAATTGCATTGACCTGCTCTGCCACCTCTTCCCACAGGCCAGACAACTGCTTTCTGAGAAGTGTCACTCCAAACCAAAGACAGCATTTCTGCTTTGCTTTGTCTCTTGCAAGTTGACTTCCAGGGCATGGTTTGAAAAGGAAGCAGATCTCTCCTCCCTTGTGCCTGTCTCCATCATTTTAAGTAAATTAACAGAACAATTTAAAAACATTGCATTTGAAAAAAGTGCAGGTACTCCTTTAATCTCCAAGTGTTATAATTTAGAGCAAGTTCAACTGTTCAGTCTTTAATCCATAATTATTTCCTGAGAAATTATCTGCTTCAGATATGTACATGCATGTATTAACATCTATAATGTACTGTGATACAGCATTTACAATGTTATTACATCTTCACCAAACTGTTCAAGATTTTGAGTGTTCTATTTCAATCAAATGTCCTGTATATCATGGCAGATGCTGAGATCCAAGTTTCAGTGACCGCAGTATCTCAATATTGCCTAGCAATGGCTAAAAGCTCATAGCACATATAATGTTTCAGGGTAATTGCACCTTTCCTAATTTAATGTGTTCATTGATTTATGCCACAACCTACACATACGCTCCTGAATAAATTCACTTTCATGTAGCGAATACAGGAACACACATGAAAATGTTTTATTTAGCTGGCCAAGGAAATATTTTTAAATATTTTAGATGTTTTAATATTCATTTGGACATACAGATTTTCCCTGCAGTTATACTGGCTTCATGGTGTAAAGCCACCATCTTGTTGAATGGCAGAGTAGGCTACTCCTGCTCCTAATTCGTACGTTCGTCTGTAAATGCCAGCAATCATTTCCCTCCTTCCCGGCCTGTGCGAGGTCAGTACCCAACAGCAGCAGAAGCACTGCCAGTGAGCATCTCCCCAGGACATTGGAAAGGGACAAAGACGCAGCAGTGGAACAGGCAAAAGCCACTCTCTGGGCTGGATTTTAAGAGCCCGCCGCCGATCTCAGCCGCGAGTTCAAAAAATGGTGGCCCGCCCATGCGGGCTGCACGCCAAAGAGCCGCCGCGATCTTAAGTTTGACGGCTCATTTAAATAGCTGGGGCGGGCCGCCACCCCCCCCTCCACAATCTGGTGGAGGAGGCGAGCTGTCTGTCCCCAGCACTGGCGTCAGCTGCCTGTGTGCAGGCGCTGGTGCCCTTTTTAAAGGGCAGCCAGCCCGGCCACCCAATTTAGATTTTGAAAGTCCTATTCCCCAAATTAAATAAATTTCTAACACCCCTTTTCCACCCCCCCCATAACAATTTGCCCTTCCCACCCAAAAACACTTACCTTTTACATCTGACTTTCCCTCCCACAAAACTGCACAAAATTTAAGGTTCAACCCTTCCCACCATCCCCTACAAACATTACATGTATTTGACCCCATTCCACCCGCCCCTCCTGCATTGATAAACCTACCTCCTCACCCCTCCCCACCAGTGGGGCACTTTGTTTCCCCAGATGGAGAACTGAAGGCGTGGGAGTATCAGCCGCCACGCCTCAAGATTCGCAGGTAAGTCTATTTAAATTTATTCATTTTATTCATTTGAATATTTAAATTCTGGCCCCGTTCCCCCAACAGTAGAGGGGCTGCCACAGAGCCTCGCTACTGCCGAGAAGTTTGGGCCATGCCCTCCCAGTGTCAAGGTCCGTGGTGGGCCTCATCCGGAGCCATCTTCAGGTCCCTCCCCCCACCACAGAACCCGATGCCTGGGTGAGAACAAAATCCAGCCCTCTGTTGATGTTGCGCTTTTGTAGGGATTCAGAGGGAATTTTGACACGTAAACACCAGCACAGGGCAGTTGGACTGAATAACCTTATTCTGTGCTATAAATTCTACGTAAAAAAAATGTGTCCTACCTGGGGCATATTACCTTTAGGATCCTGAGGCCAATTATCATTTTCAATCTATAGTAGATGCAGGTATTTTCAGCTCCACTGCCTGGCTAGTAATCTGGCTGTACAAAGCACCCACCCATTGCAGAATCTACCCAATCAATGGAATGAAAAATGGGCTTGTTCTACAATGGGTGTGTGATCCAATTAGTCAGATTGATGCCTAGGTGGTGACGATTAAAATTGATCCACAAAGATTATAGAGCAAATCAGTTTTCCTGCAACATTTATCTTTTATAACATTAGAAAATAATGTTAGATCAAGGCACAGAAAATACTTAGTAGCACACACCAATGGTCCAATTTTGTTTGTCCTGCTCGAGCCTCATGCTCAACCCAAACAAAATATTGCCAGATACAATTTCTGTAACTGTTTATTTTTTCTTGTTTGTAGCAGCATTAATTTAAGTAGGGCATCAGATTCTGGACACTTAGGTAAGTTAATATATGCACCATTTAAGACACTTCCATGTTGACTTTTATGCATGGCCTTCAGTAAGTCAATTATGAAGATATGTAATCCCTCACTTCGAAGTTGAACAAGTCTGTGCTGCTACCTTACAGTAATATTTGTTCTTTACGCTCTTTTGAGTCAAATAGTTTCTTCTGCATTTGTCCATCAGGTTCTTATGGTATTGAGCACAAATTATATTTTCTTGGCTCCGGGTTTCATGCTTTGGCTGGCAGGCTGTGGAGAGAGGAGGGATGGTATCCTTCTGTACCAGGAAGGTTACACTTATTTCTCCTTACTACAGTTTACAAGGAAACAAGGAGATTCAGGACATTATTGGAAATAGACATTAAACTTATCACTTAGCTATTTTCAGAAAAAAAACTTGCACATTCCACAACTAGACTACTGAGCGTTTAGCCAAGTATACAGATTAAGTGGCTTCTTAGCTGCTTTAGAAATGTTGGAAGATGATTATTCAAAGTTCTTGTTCCCATTACTTAAATTGCTTGTTTCAAAACAGCACATTCCTTCCATTTTGTTCGTGGGTCCTAACTGACCATGAAATTAAGGTGTTTAAATTGTTTCAATAAAAGAGAGAAACATAGCCTTAAACTGGCATTCTGAGTTTAAATGCAAGTGCAGTAGGTGGGATTCTTCAAAGGTTGGGCTTAAGGCATGGGGTAGCGAGCTGAGTAAACAGCATTACTCAGCATCTGACCACAATATCACCTGCTCCCAGAATGCTCAATGCTGAAACTAACAGACAGACATCTTCAACTTTGATGAATGCAAAAAATTAAGCACAACAAAATGTTTCAAAAGTTCGAATGTCTACTAAATTGATTAAAGCTATTAATTCTTAAATAAAACCTTAATTATGCTAGAAAATTAATGAACTCAGCTTGGATTTCAGATTTACTGTAACTGTTATGAAAGATTTGTTCAGCAGCTACGCAGATTTATTTTCAAATGTCAAAACCAGTGACGCATTGAAATGCATTCAATTTTATTTTTCAGCACAGCTGTCAAAATGCTGTTTATTAACGTTTAGTGTCAAACTGTCTTACAATCACCCTCTCACTCTTCAGTAAGGTGAACACAATAAAGATTCTTCCTGTCTCCTCTACCTCGTTCTGATACTGTAAGTCAAGGTACCAGACCATCTATTCCGTGACCTGGTCAGTTGCATAGAAAAGTATGAGACTACCCACTTTGGATACAAGAAAAACAATTTGGAATATTTTCTTAATGATGAGAGACTCAGGGCTGGATTTTACTGTAGGCGGATGGGACTTCGCCACCGATATAAAAGTCAGTGGAGAACCCACTTCTGCCTAGCCCGGGGATCCGACCTGCATTTTACGGGTCCCCGGGCTTTAATTATCCTGCGGCGGGACTTCCACCCACTGGAGGGAGGAGGTCCTGCCTCAGTGAACTGCCGCCCAATCAACGGGCCAGCAACTCTTAACCCCAGCAGCGCCACCGCGGCTACTGCTGGAACTGCAGCCGAGCCGATGCCATGGAGCCAGGTCTTCAGGTAAGTTGGGCTTGCCTCGCCGCTGGGGGGGGGGGGGGGGGGGGGGTGGAGAGGGGGGTGCTCGGTCATGGCGGCGAGGCAGGGGTAGTCTTTTGGGGGGGGGCGTCTTGGGTCCCGGGGGTGGGTTGGGAGGCAGGAGCAGCCCTCAATTGGGCACCCTGTGCCCGATTGCCATGGCACCTGACCTCCGCAGCTATTACTGGCCGTTTCTTCCTCACCACGCCCCCCCACCCCCGCCTGACCGCCGTAAAGTTGGCCGGAGGTGGGAATGCTGGGGCGGCATAAAATTCAGCCCTAGGAACTGACAAAAAGAAGAGATTTGGGCATTCATATACACAAATCACTAAAAGCTAGCGCATAGGTACAAAAAGTAACCAAACAAGCTAATGGAATGTTAGCTTGTATCTCAAGGAGTTAGAATACAAAAGGGAGGAAGTTAAACTTCAGTTGTACCAAGCCTTGGTACCATGTTCAGTTTTGGGCCTGCACCTCAGGAACACTATATTGGCCTTGGAGGGAGTAGAGTATAGCTTCACCAGAATGATAGCTAGATTCCAAGTGTTAAATTATGAGGACAGGTCATTTAATTTTTTCACACAAAAGGTAGTGGAAATCTGGAATTTTTCAAGACTGAAATCAATAGATTTTTGTTAGGTAAAATTATCAAGAAATAATGATCAATGGCGGGTCACTGGAGTTGACACACAGATCAACCATCAACCGATTGAATGGTGGTGCAGGCTTGAGGGGCTGAATTGCCTATACCTGTTCTGATCTCCAAATTCCTTTGAATGGGCAAAAGGCCATGCATAAGTCTCACAGGCATCCAGCTCCTGACTCTAAACATCTCAGATCTATTTGACAGTGATTTGTATACTAACACTCCTCACATGACCCATGGCTGCTCATGGAAGTCAAGAGGCCCCTCCCAAGCCCCATACACAGCCTATCACCCACAAGCTTCAAAAGAAACCAACAGACACCCAGATGGACACCATTGTTGATACAGTGCTCTCAACCTCCCTAAAGGAGGCTTTAGGGAGCCTCCTTAAATATTGCATTGGGTTCATCAACCCTCTTCCCAATATGGAGCAATAGTGAGCCCAGTAAGACACCTCAGCTGGATGCACAGCTTGGCCTGAGAAAGGAATAACTAGAATATGTTAGTTCCTCCATGAGGGCCAGATAGTTCTCTTTATATAATTATCCAACATGACTAACATTGCTATCTCCATTTGAAGCACTACCTCCAGAACCTTATATTGCTTCGCTGACTTCAGTGTGAGCCAACTTCCTTGGAACTTTTCCTCCTCTGACTAACAGCCTGTTGTGACCACATCTCCACCATGTACCATTCTTATCTCCATGACCAATAACAGAATAAAAAGCCTGAAGGGAGCGTAGGCTGACCGTTAAAGGAGGAGAAATAGCAAAGCATATGGAGCTGGACCCTAAACTCCACCAACAACAGCAAAATGCTGGAAAGCCAATTCTAAATCTTACTGCACCCCACACAAGCTTTATACATTCCATTCTTCCATACCAGATGACTGCTGGATGGACTGCGGCCAGAAGGGCACTCTCCTGTATATAGTATGGACATGGTTTCTCATCCAAGGTGTTCAGGAAAGCAGTCCAGGAAATTGCGAGGAACATGGAAGGTTTTGCAATTAGAGAGAAATTAGCTCAGTATTTGTTGGGTCTGCCCATTGGAGAAACAGGGCCCTCTAAACGAGAGCTAACATAACTCATCTCAAACAAAGTATGTTTCCCACCTCTGCGGCAAAATTCAGCCCTTCCTACAATAAACATGGCTGAAGCATATGTGAAATATCTGCTAATCAGAATGGAGATGTTTGAACTCTGCTAGGAATTAGGGACTACCAACCAGTCTGGGGATCTGTCTTGGAGCCCCATCAACATAAATCACCCCCTCAGCACAGCAACCCATCCAGTATCCAAAAAGATCACAACCCCAACCAACATGATGACCCCTCCATATTGTCTCCAACTCTAACCAACCCCAGAATCCAAGGCACAACAAGCTGCCTCAGTCAGCCCCGCAGCCTGATGTGCTGAGACATTCTTCTCACAAGCACTGGGTTGCGTTCAGGACAAGCAGCGATTTCACAAACTATGTCTGGGAATGGATACTCTCATTAAACATATTGTTACATTCTCGTTAGAGACCAATAACATTTTAAAGAGAAATTCGAACTCCCAGTTATTAACTGAAAGAATTATGCCACAATATTTCACATTTTAAACAAAAATCTTTACTGTACAAGAGTTAAATAAAGCAAGTATTACTAACTTAACATTATAGTTTGTAATCACTTATACTTTAAACCCAAAAATCTCAACAGAACACTCTCCAATTGACTTTTACTTCCACCGTCGAGTTCCCCTATACTTTACAGAATCTTGAGGATTCATTCACTTCTCTTGGGACCAATCCAAAGCACACCACAGCTCTCAGGAATTCACTTTAACTCTCCTTGGTTTTACAACTATCCTCCAAGGTATGAGATCTCTTGGGGTCTTTCCGCTAGCATCCGGCAAGGTGAACCC
This sequence comes from Heterodontus francisci, assembly GCF_036365525.1. Classification (NCBI taxonomy): domain Eukaryota; kingdom Metazoa; phylum Chordata; class Chondrichthyes; order Heterodontiformes; family Heterodontidae; genus Heterodontus; species Heterodontus francisci. The sequence goes on from NC_090402.1 coordinate 25,185,055, forward strand.
TTCAACTCTCCTTCAACACCTCATGATTGTGGACTCCCAGATCAAGCATGGACTTCACTGGCACTCTTGCATAGTGACTTCGAATCAGAAAGCACCCTTGGCTCCTGATAGTCCTTTGCTACTGGGGCTAGCTGCATCCAAACAGCAAATGCTGGGGGCTCTCTTCCGCCCTCTCTGCTTCACCCTAGCTGCTTCCAAAGCCAACTTAACTTTTTGTGAGCAATCACAGAGATAAAAACACTAGACCAAAAGGCATCTCCCTGCATCATCTATCTCCATAGCAATGTGGTACATCTGGAAAGTCTCAGATAGAAATTTAAGCTAATTAACTCCAACTCCAAAAAATCCCTTTGATTCTGGGTACCTGCATAAATAATTCACAATGCCAACAAAGACAGGGCAATTCTCTTCAGACTTACTTCAGATTTTAGTTCCCCAACTAAATGGGTCCAACTGCTATTCTATGGTTCTCACCCCTCTAACTCTGACCGTGTATGTTTACATGGAAAGACTTTTGAAGTGTAAATACCTTGAAAGGTCTAACAATCGCTAAGTTCCAGAGTTTCAATTACTTTACATCTACAAATGTAATTTCCCCAAGACTAAAACTGACCTCTTAAAAAAAATTAATACAAACCATGAACTAGATGATCTTAACACTATCCAATTATGCAACTCAATACTTTATGAGGTCATGGTATATTTATACATATGTATCCTTCATTGTATAATGGCTACATAAAATCTATGTGAAAGTATACTTTTGTTTATTGTAATTTCACATTTTATGAAACTGTCACAGAAAAAGCAAATCAAAAATTGACTAAAAATCAGGAATAGAAAATTGGACAAGAAGTGAGTTAATACACAATATTTTTAATAGATATACAATTTATAAATGCATTGAAGCAGGGGGAGGAACCTGCACATTGAATGGAAATATAGCCAATATCCTTGAATCAATGGTATTTTATTTTAACATATCCTATAAATGCCTTTGGAAATATCATGAATAGAATAATGCTAAATAGGCCCACTAAATAAACAACTGCCTCTCACAGAATAACGGTGAGTTAAAACCATGCTTACTATTTTACATCATAGCTCCTTTTCTGTCAGCAGTTCCCAATGTGTAAAGGATGCTGGACATTCTCCTGTCCATTAGAGTGTACAAAATTTATCTGTGTTAGCCACAGCACATGTGGCAGTGTAGAGGTTGAATTTAGGCCACAAAATTCAGATAAATTAGTTTTTAAAATATTACACTAAAGGCAATAGTTGAGGCATACCACTTCATGTTCTGCTGACCTGATTTATGCTATCTACTTGTTTTTATCACGGCTAGATAAAATGGCTGCAGTCACTGCTATCCATCTTACAAGATTTCCTGACTAAGTGCTGTTCTTCATTTGGACTATTTTGGCAGGGTAAGTGGAAGTAATATTGCTGGATTGCTGCCATGACCTGTCCTTCGACAAAATACCAAAGACTCCTACAGCAGCAGCTTTACTGGTTAATTTGCCAAACCAAGCAATGATTTGATGAATTTCCAATACAATTTTGGATTAACTTAAGTCCAGCTGCAAGTCTGAAACCCTGGGAACACTAACTGCTCACAATGTTAACAATGAGGTCTTCTCCAATTAGGGATGACTTGTTAATTGTTTTAATTGAAAAAGGGGATGTTCAACATGCCCTTTTGTTTAGTTACTTACAAATAGTGTGTAACACAGTATCCCCGTGAAGATATTCTATTTAAAAAGTAATCGCTAAAATATCAAGCAGCACTAGTCACAACATAATTGATAATCCGTAATACAAAGCTGTCCAAAAAGAGGAAGAAGGCTATAACTACATATTTTTGGAAGCACAGCAAAGTATAAAACATTTTATGAATGCTCATGAAAATATATTAATGGGTTCTTCCTGGTCGAAGATAGAAAATATAACTTATATTTAGGCACCATCATCCACCTCCTTGGCCCCTCTTATTGAGGAACCATCTTTTGCCCTGTGACGGAGGCTGTCCCTGCATTGACACCAGTGCAGCAGCCTGTGAAGGTGCCCCCACCAACCAACTGCCAGCTGATGACCCTTCTGCCAAATTGGACTGCTCTGAGCAGAGCAAGCGCGAGGTGTGGGCTGCTGTGTTAGCAGATGTCACTGATAAGGTAAGCAGTTTTTTTACATTTAGGTGGAGCCAAAAAGAGCAGGGGTGCTCCACCTGGCTCCATGGTATTCTTAATGACAGCAATTATCATCCCCGCATACCGCTACATTATTGAAATGAAGCCTGAGGTCCAATTATGGATGTTGGATTGTCATGGTGCAGTGACTAGAAGAAAATTGGGTTGAAAACCAGTTTGATTTTCTTCCCATTATTTTAAATAGAAAGAAAATCAGGCAGGCACCCTTACGTGTGCATGATGGTCCCCACCTGATTTCTCTCTGTATGCCACACGCAGCTCAGGTACAGGAACAGGAAAATCAAATAATAGAGCATAGCCAGACCCGGACAGACAAACAATCTGATTTCAGTCCTTTGCCAAGGCTGATCTACACTTGGCCAGTGGAAGGAATGCAATTTTTAGCATCTATTCAATAGTTTTCAAGTCCCCCTCGAACCTGGCTGAAATAAGGAATTCACCATATTGTGAACTGGTAAACTCACATTCCTGCCATCATATTGCACACTGGTACTTCAAGGTATTCAATCATCTAACTTTAAAAAAAATCCATGTTATGCCATTTTCCTTTAAAACTAAATCTTTTGTAATTATGGGCTGAATTTTGTTGGTAGTTGAAAAGTCCTGCCGCTGGGACCAAAAGCGGGAGTCGACCCCGTGCCAACAGGCGGTAGGACCCAGGGGTGGCATTTTGTATGTAGCAGCCAAATAACAGGACGGCGCCGAGACGACCACCTTATTTGTTGGCTCAGAGAGGTGGGGAGGGGTGGTGGGGCGTGAGATGGGGGGGCGGTCATATTCTAGCTGTGGCACCTTAGCTGCTGGGGTTGTCCCTGCTGCCGGAGTGGTTGGGGGGGGGGGGGGGGGGGGGGATGCAGGAGGTCATGGAGGGCTATTAAGGAAGGCTCTCCCACAACCCCGGTACCCACAGGGAGGCCATCTGGGTTTACCTGGCAGTCTCCCCATGCGGCAGCAGGCCCTCCCGACGTGGGCAAAATGTGCCCCTTAATTGGGCACTTAAGTAGCTCAATTACCCGCCCAATGGGCGGCCAAGCTGCTAAAGTTCCCACCACTAGTAATATGTCATAGCGGTGGAAAGACATCAGGCTTCCCTCCCAACGCCATATTACCAGCCCTCCTGCCTCCTAGCCTATCAGCATAGGACTGGCAAAATTCAGCTCCATGTTTTTAATTGGAAAAAATATGAAAAATTTGGTGAAAATGGTGAAACTGGGAGAAGCAAGGGACCTTTCATCTCTGGGACATTGACTCAAATCTAGTCCAGGCTGATGAAATGCAAGACCCCTTGGTCACTGGCTGGTGTTAAGTGTCCTATGTGAAATTAATTTGGTCATAGGCCCAGAGAACAAAACTCTCTCTAATTTGGCATATTTGCCAAATTCATCCATAAAGGATGCTGTGGGCAAAATATCATCCCAGTGAAGTTAGTTCAGAGGTATGACATTGGATCAGGTAGAGGGACCTTTACTCTGGATCTTCACCTGCAAGCGTTTGATTCTGATGGCAGGCAGCAGGGGAATTTTAACCCTCAATAAACAGGTTGGTTTGGGTCAGATTAGGGGAGTTCAAGTGTTAAAGGTCTGAATCCTGCCTCCAACCCACCCACTTCTCCGCTTCCAGGAGATGGGCTGGCACTTTAAATATTATAATGAAGCTGCATGCCTCGTTTTTGTTCACCATTTGAATTTAACGCTGGAAGTCTGTGTTTTCTGGACCTCAGGAGGCCTGCCAGTTAAACCCTACTGAGGATCTGCTGGATCAGGAGGCAAGTGCCTTTTCTCTTGCATGGATCCAGCTGGATCTATCGTGCCTGCCTGGACAACCCCCGTGATGGAATACTCAAACTCAATTGTTCCAATCTCTCCCCTTGCTCTCCTCTATGAGGCTTTCAACCTCCACACCCCACGCACCCGAGGCCCAAAAACACACCTTGCATGTCCTTATTTATTAAGGCATCAGGCAGCTGTCATGAAAATTCTAAGGTGTGACTTCCACTGAATACTTTTGGCTGTAAAGAGGCAAAGAGGTCAAGGTGATGTTTAGAGCTGAAACACCAGTTTATCCTGTATTTAGCGCAAGACACCATCTTGGTAAAGGAGTTGAAGCGCGCTAGGTGTAACAACCTGGAAGCTTGTCAAACAGCTGATTGCCATTGAAGGTGCTAAAAAAAAGAGGCACTTGCAGATTAGCACTCAAGTGCTAATTAGGTGCAATTTTGGTGAAGCAGTATATGTGCACTCCACTCACCCATTACCACTGAAGGTGTGGAGTGGGCTAGCAGACGCATGGCGGCATGTTTCAATGTGGCTCAGGGACCCAGTGAGAGAATGCACAATTTCTTGGACCTGGCCCTTTTGGAGGAGGTGGGATGTCCGCAAGTTGAAAGGAGTCCTCCTCACCCTTCTGTTCTCTCCTCCTCCTCTTGTGGCTCCTGAGCTTGACCCTCCAACACAATTGTTGGTGGTAAAGGCTGGTTTCTCATGATCACCAGATTGTGGAGCATGCAACAATTCACCACAAGTCTTGAGCCATCCTCGCACTCCTGATCCTTTCTCCCCCATCAGCTGGTGCTATCCTGCCTGCCCTTATCTCCTACAGACCAATGGCAACCCCTAACAAGATGTCGATGCTCAAGCACACCCTTTCTCCCGGTGACTTCTATAAGCTGCCCAATAAGGTAAAGTAACATAGGATTCACTCTTATTCAGTGAAGTCCTCAGAGAATTTCCAGAATAAATGTTGATAGAGTGCTGGCAAAATCTTAACAAAGTGTCACAGAAAGTCTCCCAATATGTTTCAAAAGTCCTCTTCAAACCTCAAGCAGCAAGTGAACAGTAAAAGGCCATATACCTGCTGGTAGTGCTCAAAATCCTCAGCAACGATTCATTTAATCCCAATCAGCCAGTCGCTGTTACGAGTTAGGTCAAACACTAGTCACCAAAATGCCGACCAGCCGTCTTAATGAGCGCTCACAGGCAATTCAAGTGGCAAGCATCTACTTAATGATCATCCAGCAGCCGTTCCGAACGCAAGCATCAACTCCTTTACCAAGATGGCGTCTTGTGCCAAACGCAGGCTTAACTGGCGTTTCAGTTTAAGAACCCATCTTGGCCACCTCAGAGGCTCTTTCGCACCTAATGTATCTGGGGAAAATCACTCACCAAATGTTTATTATGATAACATATTTTAAAATTATGAACATGTAAGTATTTTTCTTTAATAAGTCTGGAATAAAGATATGTTTGGGTTTGGCACATCATAATACTAGTACGGCTTCAAAGCCTTTTAAATTATACATTAGCAATTGTAATAAAGAATAAATCTGTTTTATGAATGGAAATTATCAGTTGGACTAGAGAACCAGCTTCTGAACCATATCAGAGCATAAATTTTGTACTGATATCTATGAAGGGTCAGCAGTCTATGCTCTGCCACAGAATATCTGCTGCACAAATACTGAAAAGAAACCATTGTATTACGTAAGTCGTCAGTCAACTTTCCAACTTAGTTAATATCCTAAATTCTGAAGTTCATAACGATGATTGTCCTTGATCACTCAACAGCAGTTACTTTACAGATCTATATGAACACCTCAGACTGGAAATGTCTGGATTGTCTCCATTAACATGTATAAATTTTATGAAATCATTCACCACTATTGCTCATAGTTACAGAATAATTTGTTTTGATATTTACAATGTGTGTTTATTGAAGACACATTTCTGTCCTCAACTACCAGGAGTGCCAAGGTTGTAATTTTTTCGTTTCAAAATAGGCCATTGCTCAGATTGGTAATCACAAAATAATGATAGATGAGGGAGGTTATTCAGCCCATCTCAATGCTTCTTTCCAAAAATTACTATAGCCCCCCATTGCAGCATCCAATTGTCTCTTAAAGGATTCCATAGCTTGCTCCTCCATTTCTCTATTAAGGAGTCTGTTCCAGGTGTTGATCACTCTATGTGAAGTATAATTTCCTGATATTAGTCTTAAATTTGCCTTTTATGAGCTTGAATCTGTCTCCTTGTCCTCTCACAATTTACTTTCGACTGATATTCCAGATCTACCATTTCCATACTGTTAACGGCCTCAGGTGAGACCATAAATGTTAAAACATGAGATATGAACTCCCCAAATCAATTTAAAGAATTATTTGATGAGATTTAACCTTTTAAGACTTTTATTATAACAATTAAGATAAAAATTACCATTAATTGAACAGTACTTTGTAAGAAGCTAATACTCTAAACTACCATTAACTGAACAGTACTTTGTAAGGAGCTAATACTCTAAATTACAGAGAAAGGTATTTTCTTCACTTATTAAAACACTTGAAAACGTCACACCACATTTGTACATTACACAGTCCTTCTTGAAGTGAAATCTTTGTAGTTAAAAGTACCAAAAACCTCCCAGTTACAATGGGTTGGATCTCCAATATCTTCTCAAAGTCAATGTCCTCTTTGCTCACTTCTTCCGAACACTTTCGACCTGGTCTTCCATGAATAAGACGATCTCTGGTGATCCTGTTGGTCTTTTCCTTCTCTGCAAACCTCAACTTTCAAATCAAGTTCAAGTCTTCGCAGCCTTTTGCTGTATTAATGTTCCAAGAGCAGGTGTTCTCTCTCTTTCTCACTCCCTCCTGAGGCCGCCACCGCTGGTCTTTTGTCTTCCGGTTTTCCTTACAGCCTGCAGATTTCTTAAAGTCTGTAGAATTTATCCAGAATCAAAAGGTTAATGTCATTTGTTTTTGTTTTCAATATGCAGAGTCCACAAGTCTGGCCACAGCAGAACCACCCAAGTCTTCCTTTGTTTCCGCATGTTAGCAATTGCAATTTGCATTTTCAGAGCCACTGGTTCCATGTTCACGATGACAGTCTGGGAAAGTGAAACCCATTGTCTGTCTGGTGTCATAACCTTGCATTCTCTGCTATTAAAAACGGTCTTTGATCTGGGTTCCTTGTTCCGGTAACCAAGATACTGTCTTGTCTTTAAGAAGAGTTGGTGTGAGGTCACATGTTTCCTCCGATGCCATCTTATACTACATTAAAAATCACAGTTTTTAAAACAGAATCATGCTACAAAGTCCAGTGTTCATAACAATACCCTTGGCCACACTACCTCTCAGATTCTTCCTTTCCAAGCTGAAGACCCCATGGGCTGAATTTTCACTTTGGGGGCAGGAAACAGGAGCTGGGACTGTTTCCAGGTCCGAACCCATCCCTGGAGGGAAACACAGACACTTGTTGGGACTTTGACTGGGATGTCCTCTTAATTGGCATGGACACAGGTTCCTTGTCCAATTAAGGGTGGCAGGTGGGCTCTCAAAGCTGGAAGGTCATTCAGAGGCTTCCAGTTTCCGAGGAGCAGCCAGCTGAAGTAAAGAGTAAGTAACTGATAGGACACTTCAACATGAAGGTGCCCTCTCAACAACATTTTTAAAAATACGAAAAAAAACAGAAAAAGCAGCCAGGCCACCACTGGTGGGGGAGTGGGTGGCGGGGGAGGGAATCCCTCTACAGGGCTACCTTTGGCTGCACCTGCAGACAGGGAGGGCCTGCAGGCCTGTCTGGAGCTCTGGCACCCCAGCCTGCCATTGGGTGCCCGCCTCCAGGCAGTTGAACTGCTCCCCCACCATCAGTTGGGAAACTGGAGGCCGACTGGAAAATCCCAGTTGGCCTCCTTTTACTATTGTTAACAAGGCTCTTAATGAGCCGAATTAGCTGCCCACCTTTGGGGAAGGGCAGCCTTGCTAGGCCCCGAACCTGCCTCCCACAACATAAGTGCCGGGAATGGTGTTGGGAAACCAGCTAACCAGTATTTTTGGACTCCGTCTGCCTCTGTTCCCAACCTTGGCAGGGCCCGAAAACCCTGCCCCATGTCTTTACTTATAAACTCTGGCTTCTTACACCAGGAATCAGCCTTATGGCATTTTTCAGTAGTACTTCCAGTGCTTGGATGTATCCTTTGTGTCTCAGTGACCATAACCAGATGCAGTATGGAAGGGCCAGAGTACTACACAGTTTGATCATAATCAGCTGGAGGAGATTACAGAGATAGGGAGGGGGTGCCATAGAGTCATAGAGAGATACAGCACTGAAACAGGCCCTTCGGCCCACCGAGTCTGTGCCGACCAACAACCACCCATTTATACTAATCTTACATTAATCCCATATTCCCTACCACATCCCCTCCTACATTAATGCCATATTCCCTACCATTCTCCTACCACCTACCTACACTAGGGACAATTTACAATGGCCAATTTACCTATCAACCTGCAAGTCTTTGGCGGTGGGAGGAAACCGGAACACCCGGCGGAAACCCACGCAGTCACAGGGAGAACTTGCAAACTCCGCACAGGCAGTACCGAGAACCGAACCCGGGTCGCTGGAGCTGTGAGGCTGCGGTGCTAACCACTGCGCCGCCCTCAGGATTAAGTTCCATTTGCCACTAGTCTGCCCATCTTACCAGCCCATCTATATCGTCCTGTAATCTAAGGCTTTCCTCCTCACTATTTACGACACCACTAATTTTCATGTCATCTGAGAACTTACTGATCATATCTCCTACATTCAGGTCTAATTCCTTAACGTACACTAAAAACAGCAAGGGTCCCAACAAAATCCCATCGAGGGATTTGAAAACAAGGATGAGAATTTTAATATCAAGACATTGCTTGACTGGGAGCCAATGTAGGTCAAAGAGAACAGGGGTGATAGGGGAACAGGATTTGGTACGAGTTAAGACAGGGGCAGCAGAGTTTAGGATGACTCCAAGTTTATGGAAAGTAGAATGAGACCAGCCAGGAGTGCTTTGGAATAATCAAGTCTAAAGGTAACAAAGGGATGAATGAGGATTTCAGCAGCAGATGAGCTGAGACAGGGCGAAGTCAGGTGATGTTATGAGGTGGAAATGGGTGGTCCTAGTGATGGCATGAATATGAAGTCGGAAGCTCACCTCGGGGTTAAATGTGACACCAAGGTTGTGAACAGACTGGCTTAATCTCAGACTGTTGCCAGGGAAAGGGATACAGACAGTAGTTAGGGAATGGAGTTTGGAGCAGGGACTGAAAACGTTGGCTTCAGTCTTCACAATATTTAATTGGAGGAAATTTCTGCTCATCCAGAAGTGGATGTCGGATAAGCAGTTGGATAATTACATAGAATTATACAGTACGTATAGCACAGAACAGGCCTTTCAGCCCAACAGGTCTATACTGATATTTATGCTCCACGCAAACAGCCTCCCACCCTACTTCATCTAACCCTATCAGCATTAAATTACTTTAAGCCTCTGAGTGCTAGTTTTTACAGTTATGACAACCAGGTCTGTGTAAATGACCATTATCTCATCTTTAAAGTCCTGCATTGATAAAACTCGATCAGAATTTTACTTATTTTAAATTCCCATAGAAGCAGACAAAATATTAACTCACTAAAATAAAATTGATAATGCCTAATTGATCATAACAGTTTCCATCTACCATAATGAAGTTTTGGTAGCACTAATGGAAAAACTGCATCTATAAATTTTACAGCAGCAAATTTTGGGCTACAATAGCCATGCAGTTTACAGGTCTTAAGAATCTGCAAATTATGTGACTTTGATATGGAACTTTACAGAAGATAATCATGACAACATTTCTGGTCTTTGGAAAACAACTGAGGATGACATTTTTACTATGCCCTTTTTGGCACATTAACTCTTTTCTCAAGAGAAGCTAAATGATTTGCAGTGAAGAACAATGATTGAAGCTGTAAAATATCTTTAAACAACAGATAATGTTAAGGCTGAAAAGGACAAAGAGGACAGCTGCAGAATTGTTTCCCATTCAAAAAATGGAGATGAGTTTACCAGTACTGAACATTTCTTCTTCATTAGCATCACATATACATCACTAGGATCTTAAATAATATACTGCATAGAGGACAGCTAAAGACTCAGTCAATTCCTGATGCCTGCATAAAGGATAGATCCACCAAACAGCAATTCTTTATTCAGAGTAATAGGCAGAATTTTACGAAGCAACGTGCACATCTGTTGAACTAGTAATGAAACGGGACCCCACCTGTTGTTACTGTATGCTCCAAGTGTCCATAACCTGAACTCAATACATCATCTTGCTCTGGTTTTCAGTTTTATCTCTTTATAACTTTCTGTAATAAATTGATATTGTATTGCTTTTTAAAAAAAATCTTGGCTTTAGACCCACTGCACTAGGTTTCACTTTATTCCTGAGGAGCACGAACAAGTCATGAAATAGTTTCTAAACATCTGGGGCTGATTTTTTGAGCATTTCAATGCTTGAGTGGTTCAATAATTTGTTTGAATACTCCCATGCTTTTCCAGTGGTTCATCTGGTAAACTATTTGATTGAATAATGATTTTTACACCAGCAGAGTGTCCCGCATGCATTGGCACTGTATATTTACAACATGATATAACACCAAGGAGCGGGTTTACTTTATGCTGAACATTCTCCCATCATTAATACAAAAACAAAATACTGCAGATGCTAGAAATCTGAAATAAAAACAGAAAATGCTGGAAATACTCAGCAGATCTGACAGCATCTGAGAAACAGAGTTAACATTTCAGGTTGATGACCCTTCATCAGAACTGGGAAAAGTTATAAATATAATAGCTTTTTAGCAATAGTATTGAGGGAGGGTGGAAAACAACAATTGGGAAGGTCTGTGATTGGGTGAAATAAAAGAGAGTTTAAATGATAAAAGATTTGGGAGTGCAAAAACAAGGGAAACCCCGTTTCCCCCTTGTTTTTGCTTTTGGACAGCAGCTGTTCATCCTCCTGCCATTCACACCTCCTCTTTTGTTTCTTCACTTGTCCCATTAGCACTCCCTTTGACCCTGCATCGCCAACTCTTTTGTCATTTAATCTCTCTTTTCTTCCACCCTATCACAGACCTTCCCAATTGTTCTTTTCCCACCATTCTCCCTTTCACTTGCTTAAAACCTATTAGATTTTAACTTTTCCCAGTTCTGATGAAGGGCCATCGACCTGAAACGTTAACTCTGTTTTCCAATCCACAGATGCTGCCTGACCTGCTGAGTATTCCAGCATTTTCTGTTTTGATTCTCCCATCATTCTTGGACATTAGGCAATCTACACCTGAGGGAACTCTCATACAAACAGTATACATCTGCGAAGAGGCTTGATTATTTTTACCACTACAATAAAAAGGTCATAATTTGATCTGCCCAATATTTATCCCTCTAACAACACCACTGAAACAACACAGTGTTAGTTAGTTCATTCCCATTTATAGCACCTTGCTGTGCACACATCATCTGCTCTGTTTACCTACAGAACAACACTGACTACACTTCAAAACTAATTCACTGGCTGTGAAGTGCGTTGGGATCCCGAGGATGTGAAAAGTGCCATATAAATGCAAATTTATAATTTATAATGCAATAATTTCAAAATAAGGAATTTATGGAGTGAATGGGTATGCAACCACATTGACAGTAATGCCAGTGACACCTACATAATGTACTATATTAGAAATGAATACATTTAAACAATGATCTGAAAGATGAACCCATTCATGCATATCATTCATTTGTGCATGACACGTCTTAATGGTCAGAACTATGGCTAAACAGTGAACAAACTTTAATTCACAGTAAAGTCATATATGATAGCTTGCTCACAATGCTATTTGTAAAGGTCATAAAAGCCTACATGAGAGTGTGACAAATACTAAATTTTGTGGTAATTCCATCTAGTTTATAATTAAACTCTCTACTTAAAATAATCAGTGACTTTTACATTTTCTGAGTGCCGGTAACCATTCCAGGGGATGAGAAAAAATACTTCACTTGGCTTCAAAGGCAGCTGTAAGGAAAGATTGTGCTATTTTCTCAGATTCATTAGTTTGTTGGCGGGGAATGAATAATAGACCAACATATCTCCTTTTTTTGGACTAGGACAAGAGGCAGCAAGCCTGTTTGGCAAAGTAATGTCTGATTCTCAACTTGAAGAGGAAAGCTGCTCTGGAACTGTTAGTGGCCAAGTTCAAGAACTTTATTTTTGCTTTCCCTGAGAACTAAATTCATGCTAGCAAAGCAATACTTGCTTTGACATGCCACATGTAATTTTACGAGTCCACATCCGGGGATGGAGGTGCATAGATTGCTGAAAGGACATACTGGAATTCAGGCACTCTCTACCCATGATTTTCCCATGAAATAGTCTTTTCCAATTACCTTCACTTTACTTACAACAATCAAACCAAATTGTCAAGATAGATCCTGAAGATTATCGTGCCACTAAACTGCTACCGTACATCATTAAAACAGCATTTAAAAAAGAATTATTTTTAGCGACCATATGTGAAGTAGGTTTATGTGACATGAAACAGTTAAGAAATATAACAAAATTGATAATTTGCTTCCTCATTAACAGTTACCAGTAAATTTATTTGTAAGTTTTAACTTCTGCGTTATATTACACTTCCTCCTTCCACATAACAGATATCACTGTTATAGAAAGTGAATGCCATCTAAGGAGTAGGCATGGAGGAGTTACCAAGCCTAGCGCTGTCAAGTTGAAAATACAGTCACTAACTCAGGATGCTTCACAGATCTTGTCATTTAAATTGTATATGTTAATTCAGTTCCTCAAACTGCTGGGCGCAGGAACTCCTCCAACAAATTATCAGTCAATGATGTCTTGTAGTCACCATTCACTCTAAATAAAAAAAAGGTTCTAACATTAACACAAGCAAGAAAGGAAATCAGAATTATGTGTTTCATTTTTAAAAGTGATGAGAGAAATTTTCTCAAGGGACTGACTTAAGTTTTCCAAAAAAAAGACTACCCTCTAATGGATTGACATAACTTAACTGGAGGAAGCATTCAGCTGGAGTTGAAATGCTATCAGTATGAGAAGGAAAGTTATTTATTACTACAGTAGATTCTTATGGGCACTGAATTGAAAGATTTATGGAAAAGACAATTCTCCAAATATTTGGTGATTATTAACATTCTGTCAGACTACTTATTTCGTTACTTTAACTACTTATCAAAAAATTCGAGATAAAGTTAAATTCATGGGTTTTAAGTATTTTGTGTAATTCGTGGTGCACTTACCAGCATTTCATTTGTCCTATTAATCACTACTTTATACCAGTGAGAGGCATTGTCATTCTTTTGGGAATTAATTAGCTTGTAAAAAATATACCAATACAGGAAGTACTAGAAATTTGTCTTGAGGATTAGACATCTACTGAATTGGATAGACTTTTTAAATTGATTTACGTAACCAATTATTTGTGTTAGTATTGCTTTAAAATGAGTTAACTCTTTCTCATCACATAACGACAGGTACAAACAGCATCAGAATAATGAATGAATGAAAAATGACACTTGCACTAGGAAAAGGCCATATTATAGGTAAGGCTGTAATTTTGTTCGGGAAGGTCAAAAAGGACCTGAATCCTGTGATGTTATAATTCCTTACTTACCAGAACAGAGGGCCCCCCAGTCCCGTAATTGCACATAAGATCAGACAGCTATTTCTGAGTCACTGGAAAACTGGATTCATATTTATATTCATGCATATTCCAGCTGCCATTAGACTTTCCTTTTAAATTTAATGCCAAAAAATGAGGCATCAGTTTTAAAACATGTGTGCAATCTATGTCAGGATTTCTAGTGACTTGAACTAAATCAAGTGCTAGGTAAGTAATGAATTTTGGATTTATTCAGACTTCAGGTTAACACTTTACTGCAGCGTAATGTTTGAAATTGACTGTCCAAAATGATCCAAACCTAACAAAAATTTGGGGTTTTTACAAATAAACTAATGTAGCACTAATTGGGTCCTTTGTGTTAGCTGTGACTCAGTAGTAGTTCCCAGGCCTCTGAGTCAGAAGGTTGTGGATTCAAGTACTACTCCAGAGATGTGCATATAATCTAGTCATAGAGTCATTATGGCACAGAAGGAGGCCATTTAGCCCATCTCTCTATAGAGTCTAGTCTGGCATCTCAGTACAGTAATGAGGGAGTGCTGTACTGTTGGAGGTCCCATCTTTAGGATGACATATTTAATGCATCTCGTGGCATTTCCTATGGCAGAACCAGAAGTTGGCAACACTTTTTTTGCCAGTTCCCATTGTTATGACTGAGGCAGGAGTAATGCACTGTCAATTCAGTCCCATTACTCCACAGGTCATAGCATATTATTAAAGTTTCCCCCTACTGGAAATTAGCCAAATTAAATTATTAACCCCCAGAATAAAACAAACCAAATCAGGTATCTTTGAACAGCAACAAATTAACTATGTATTAATAAACTAAATCTTAAACACTATTGAGATAAACCTATGTCTAAAAGACCTTATAACTTTTTATTTTATCCTAACCTTCATGCACATACATTCAAAAACCAATGGTTAACTGGTTTAAAAAATGTTGTTTCTTAGGAATAACTAAGTATCTGAGTTGTAAGTCTTTGTGCGTAACGTTCCCGGTTGGTGAGGTGTCCCAGAGTAGTATAATCAGATGCAACTCGAAGTCTCCAGGCGAATTCAACGAGCAGTCTTTAAGGGATAGGCGCTCAAAGAACTTTGGTTACAGCAGGCATCACACAGTTCTTTCAACAAGGAGTATAGCAACAAGTCTATTTGGATTTTGAAACTGGTAGTCTTTCAGTAGAAACTTTACTGAGGATTCCAGCAAACACAAACAGACAACAGCGAGTTACTCCTGAAGCAAAGACGTCTTAGAGTTTGGAAGTAAAAAAAAGGAATTTGCTATCTCCAACAATACAAATGTTCTTTTCCAGGATTTTTTCCCCTCCTTAGGCAATATACAGGTGTAGACCAAAGTAGATTTTTCTGCTAGGTGAGAGGGTTCCTTCCTTCAGTAAGCACACTTCGCTGGTTTCCAGTTCAAACCAGTTATATCCAGTTTTTACAGACAGTCAAAAGAGGAGATGATGGTGTAGTGGCATTGTCACTGGACTAGTAGCCCAGAGACCCAGGGTATTGCTCTAGGGGACGTGGGTGAGATCTGGAATTAAAAGCTAGTCTAATGATGGACATGAAACCATTGTTGATTGTTGTAAAAACCGATCTAGTTCACTAATGTCCTTTAGGGAAGGAAATCTGCTGTCCTTACCTAGTCTGGCCTACATGCGACTGCAGACACACAGCAATATGGTTGACTCTTACATGCCCTCTAAAATGGCCTAGCAAGCCACTCAGTTGTATCTAACCACTACAAAGTCAATATAGCATGTGACCTCCCTCTCCTGCTGTTGCCTAGGAAACAGGTGCAGCTGCTGGCACACTGTGCCCCTTAGTTATTATTAAAAGCACACTGTTTTTAAACAAAGTCTTAAAGTCACACTGTTTTTAAACAGAGGAGTTCCATGACACCATGCATCCGGCGGCGGCATGGAAGACACGTGTAATCACGCGGCGGGGATGGCTTTCCATTGGTGGATCCCACCGTCACTCTGCAAAGCACCATTAGCAACAGAGCTACAAAGCATTCTGTGGTGCAAGCATGGATGCTGATCAGCCTGTATGTTCTCTTTCCTTTGTATATATTTAAGATTAATAGAGCTTGAATCATTTTTATTTATCACTCTACCTCATCCTTTATTTTTTCTCTCCTACCCCAGCACCACATTCCAGCCTTCCTTTACTCATTGCTCCATTACCACCACTCACCCAACCCAACAGCAGAAAAGAAAATACCTAGTACACACCCTGAACACTATACCATACCCTCCCCTGCACCTCCACCCATCTGATACCCCATGCTATATTGCACCGCCCCAATCCTCCCAAAAATGCCTTCCCCGCATCACCGCAAAAGAATTGCCCTTGCTGGTCCCAAGCCTGGAGCCAAACATCTATTCCAATGATAAACTCTTTGGCACAAGGAAGGCTAAGAAATAAAACCAATGACCTCTGACACAACTACACAAAGCTGACCTGGTGCACGCCACCTTTAAACCAACGTGAACCGAGTGCCACAAGATTCCCGTGCACAGCTGACTTAATGTGACAGGTAGGACTTAATTTGAAATAATTATAGGGTAATGAATATTCATGCTATGCAAACTTATGGAAAGCTGGAATCCACCACAGTATGGGGTGAACTCCGATACGCCGCTAACTCATCTCGTGAAAAAAACCTGCTGTCAGGAAATCAAAATAGCAACACATGCCGAACTAAATTACCCCACCCGCCATGAATGCTGCTCTTGCAGAGCCATAAAATATCCCCCATTAAATCCCATCCGCCTTCTCAGGTGGACATAAAAACCCCAGCACATTTCGAATAAGAACATGAGCATTCTCCTGGTGTTCTGGCCAATATTTATCTCTCGACCAAAATCCAAAACAGATGACTATACAAAAGCAAAATTCTGCAGATGCTGAAAATGCTGTTAATACTCAGCAGGTTTAGCAGCATCTGTGGACAGAGAAACAGCGTCAACCTTTTAGGTCTGATGAAAGGTCATTGACCTGAAGCATTAACTCTGTTTCTCTCTCCACAGATGCTGCCAGACTTCCTGAGCATTTCCAGCATTTTCGATTATTATTTCAAAACAGATGATCTTATCATTTATTTAGTTGTTGGTGTGTTCACTACAGCAGTGATGGCACTTCAAAAATACCTCATTGGCTGTAAAATGCATTTGGACATCCTGAGGTCATGAAGTTGTTATATAAATAAAAGTTATTTCCTGTTTTGGGATTCATGACACACTTTAGCACAAAATGAGGCAATTAATCACCAATAACCATGACTATGCAATGAATCCGATTGAAGGATTCCTGACACAATGCTTCATTCTGACAGAAGAAATAAAATATAATATGCCTTCTTCTCAGTCTTTCTTGATGAGCAGTATATATTTAAGTACATACAAAGGAAATTGTGCACACCTACCTGGAAGGAATTGAGCACAATAAAGATATATGCAAGAACAATGCTGAGATGGACCAAAACCCCACAAAACCAGGTCAGACCCAAAACCGGCAAAAGGATCACCACTGGCTTAATAGCTGCCCTGTAAACAAAGGAAACATTGAAAAAGAAAACTTCTCACATATTATATACAGGATAAAGTAAGCCATAAAATAAATATAGTAATGTGGGCAACCATTTCAAGAAAATATCGGTGACTCAATTTCTGGGGCCCTGCTAAGTGGCACCTCTATAGTGGTGGAAAATTGGGTTTACATCCCAGATTCACTCCAGGCTGCAATTTACGAAGTGGTATTCTGACAGAAAATTCAAGACTCCACTCCCAGCATGTGTAGATCTCATTAAGATGGTATTAAAACACCAACAGTGTTCTTATCCTATAATTAGAGTGTATCGGTTATTTGGGAACTTGGGCTGTTTTAAATCTTAAAGATAGATGACAATTTTTAGTTGATGGAAGTTTTTTAAATACAATTTTGTAATCCATCACCTCTTCATTTTTGTTTTTTTTCTTGGTGGTATTTTCATTATTCTTCATTGCTGTTGGCATTTAAATTGTAGCACAAACAACAATGATAATGATTTTTTCTTTGAGAGTTCCACCACAAAGTAAAATTGAGATGAAGCAAGAGGGATTTGCGAGGAGCCAATAAATGCAGGTGCAGTGACACTGCTTTTCTAGACACACGCCTGGACATGTCACAGGAGATCTGCCTTCACCATCTCTGCATCACAACAGAGTTTGTACCATTTGCTGCAAGATGACCGGCACACAAGTGGAATAGGAAAGGCTCTTGCAAAAATAGTATAGGTTTATACAGCATGAAGTAGATCGCTGTAAAACAAATACTATTCACCATGAAATAGTTGTGCCATTTTCCCTCTCAGCTGCCCAAAGCTGCTGGCAACACATTAAATAACTTTGACTGATAAACCATTTTTAATGCTGTGTTTATGGTCACTAAAGCAGAGCAGCGAATCAGAGAATCACGGATATGTTACAGCGCAGGAGGCCATTCGGCCCATTGTGTCTCATTCTCCGAATGAGCAATTCACTCAGTGCCATTCCACCGCCTTCTCCCCATAACCCTGAACATTCTTCCTTTTCAGATAACTATCTAATTCCCTTTTGAATGCCTCGATTGAACCTGCCTCCACCAGACTCTCCAGAAGTGCCTTCCAGATCCTAGCCAGTCACTGCATGAAAATATTTTTCCTCATGTCGCCGTTGCTTCTTTTGCCAATTACTGTAAGTCTCTGCCATCTCATTCTCAATCCTTTCACTAGTGGGAACAGTTCTTCCCTATCTACTCTGCCCAGATCCCTCATGATTTTGAATACCTCTATCAAATCTCCTCTCGGCCTCCTCTTCTCCAAGAAAAACAGTCCCAACTTCTCCAATGTATCCTCGTAAATGAAGTTCCTCATCCCTGGAACCATTCTCATGAATCTTTCCTGTACTCTCACCAGTGCCTTCACGTCTTTCCTAAAGTGTGGTGCCCAGAACTGGATGGAATACTCCAGTTGAGGCCGAACTAGTCTTTTATACAAGTTTAACATAACCTCCTCGCTCTATTAATAAAGCCTAGGATACTGTATGCTTTATTAACGGCGCTCTCAACCTGTCCTGCCACCTTCAATGACTTATGCACATATACACCCAGGTCCCTCTGCTCCTGCACCCCCTTTAGAATTGTACCCTTTATTTCATATTATCTCTCTGTGTTCTTTCGACCAAAATGAATCACTTCACACTTCTCTGCATTGAACTTCATCTGCCACTTGTCTGCCCATTCCACCAACTTGTCTATGTCCTTTTGAAGTTCTACACTATCCTCCTCACAGCTCAGAATGTTTCCAAGTTTTGGATCATCTGCAAATTTTGAAATCGTGCCTGATACATCAAGGTCCAGGTCATGAATAAATATCAGAAAGAGCAAGGGTCCCAATACTGACTCCTGGGGAACTCCACTAGAAATCTTCCTCCAGTCCAAAAAACATCCATTAACCACTATTTTCTGTTTCCCATCACTCAGCCAACTTCGTATCCATGTTGCTACTGTCCCTTTTATTCCATGAGCTATAATTTTGCTCACAATTCTGTGGTGCAGCAATGTATCAAATGTCTTTTGGAAGTCCATGTACACCACATCAACAGCATTGCCCCCATCAACCTACTCTGTTACCTCTTCAAAAAAACTGCAGCAAATTAATTAAACACGATTTTCCCTTGACAAATCTGTGCTGGCTTTCCTTAATTAATCTGCATTTGTCCAAGTGTTGTGTGGCATTACTACCATGCTAAATGGGAGAGATTTCAAACTGATCTAGCAACACAATATTCTGTGTGTACAATATTCTGTGTACCTTGGTAATTCTCTCTGAGATTACCTCCTGGTTCCCACACCCCTGCCAAGTTAGTTTAAACCCTCCCCAATAGCACTAGCAAATCGCCCCGCAAGGAACTCAGTCCCAGCTCTGGTTTGTACAGGTCCTATCTCCCCCAGAGCCGGTCTAAATTTCCTAAGAATCTAAAGCTCTCCCTCCAACACCATCTTTCCAAACACACATTCATCAGCTTTATCCTCCTATTTCTAAATTCATTTGTGTGTGGTACTGGCAGAAATCCGCAGATTATTACTTTTGAGGGCTTGCTTGCTAATTTCCTATCAAGCTTTCTAAATTCTGACTACAGGACCACATCTCTCTTTCTACCTATGTCGTTCATACCAATATGGACCACGACTGCTGGCTGTTCACTCTCCCCGCTCAGGGTGCTCCGCAACAGTTCAGTGACATCCTTGACCCTGGCACCAGGGAAGCAACACACCATCCTGGATTCACATCTGCAGCTGCAGAAATACCTGTCGATTCCCCTAACTACCAAATCTCCTATCACCATTGCTCTTCCAGTCTTCTTTGTGCCCTGTGTACAGCAGAGCCACCCATGGTGCACTACCCAGATGAACAACACTCTCATCAGTATTCAGAACTGAATACTGGTTGGAGAGCGAGATGCACTCAGGGGACTCCTGCACTACCTGCCTGTTTCTTTTTGACTGTGTGCTGGTTGCCTGTTCTCTCTCTCCCTGCATATTCTTAAGTTGTGGGGTGACCATATCTATAAACAGCCATGTTCATGCTAGACATATTCAAAATGGTGTATTTTCCAAATTAGACCGCATAGAAGCATGAAAAGTGCAAAATTAAAATTAATTTTTACACCATTGAAGAATACATGCGACTGATCAAAGCACCAGCAGACCTGTAAGCTCTCGGTATACATGCTATTTAACTAAAAGGCACCGGATGGTCGCTGAATTGCAAATATGATGAAAAAAGATTCGTCAGATGTGGCCACCTCTGGCAGCATTTCCTCCAAAAGCAACACAGAACACTCGAGCAAAATTAACTGACCCTCAATTCTTGGCACTAAAGCAATCAAGTCCTAAAAAGCACAGATCATCACAAGAACAACTCAGATCAATTCCCAGTAAGACTAAAGACACACAGGATGGAATAGAAATGACCATAACTTATGGGATGACAATTCATTTATAACATCAGAAGGGTTAGCTCATTTAGCAGGTTTTACCACCATTGGGAACATCCTTCTTGCATCTACCCTGTCCAGTCCTATTAGAATTTTATAGGTTTCTATGAGATCCTCCTCACTCTTCTGAACTCCAGCGAATATAATCCTAACCGACTCAATCTCTCCTCATACGTCAGTCCCGCCATCCCAGGAATCAGTCTGGTAAACCTTCGCTGCACTCCCTCTATAGCAAGAACATCCTTCCTCAGATAAGGAGACCAAAACTGCACACAATATTCCAGGTGTGGCCTCACCAAGGCCCTGTATAATTGCAGCAAGACATCCCTGCTCTTGTACTCGAATCCTCTCACTATGAAGGCCAACATACCATTTGCCTTTTTTACCGCCAGTTGCACCTGCAAGCTTACCTTCAGCGACTGGTGTACGAGAACACCCAGGTCTCACTGCATATTCCCATCTCTCAGTTTGCAGCCATTCAGATAATAATCTGCCTTCCTGTTTTTTCTACCAAAGTGGATAACCTCACATTTATCCACATTATACTGCATCTGCCATGCATTTGCCCACTCACTCAACTTGTCCAAATCACCCTGAAACCTCTCTGCATCCTCCTCACAACTCACCCTCCCACCCAGTTTTGTGTCATCTGCAAATTTGGAGATATTACATTTAGTTCCCTTATTTAAATCATTAATATATATTGTGAATAGCTGGGGTCCTAGCACCGATCCCTGCGGTACCCCACTAGTCACTGCCTGCAATTCGGAAAAAGACCCGTTTATTCCTACTCTTTGTTTCCTGTCTGCCAACCAATTTTCTATCCATCGCAATACACTATCCCCAATCCCATGCAGTTTAATTTTACACGCTAATCTCTTATGTGGGACTTTGTCAAAAGCCTTTTGAAAGTCCAAATAAACCACATCCACTGGCTCCCCCTCATCAACTCTACTCATTACATCCTCAAAGAATTCTAGTAGATTTGTCAAGCATGATTTCCCTTTCGTAAATCCATGCTGACTCTGTCCGATTCTACCACTGTTCTCCAAGTGCTCTGCTATAAAATCTCTTATAATGGACTCTAGAATTTTCCCCACTACCAACATCAGGCTGACTGGTTTATAATTCCCTGTTTTCTCTCTACCTTCCTTTTTAAATAGTGGGGTTACATTAGCTACCCTCCAATCTGTTGGAATTGTTCCAGAGTTATAGAATCTTGGAAGATGACCACCAATGCATCGACTATTTCTAGGGCCACTTCCTTAAGTACTCTGGGCTGTAGATTATCAGGCCCTGGGGATTTATCGGCCTTCAATCCCATCAATTTCCCCAACACCATTTCTCTACTAATACTGATTTTCTTCAGTTCCTCCCTCTCACCAAACCCTGTGTTCCCCAACATTTCTGGTATAATAAAGTATGCATTTAGTTGGTCAGCTATTTCTTTGTTCCCCATAATAAATACCCCTGTTTCTGACTGTCAGGGGCCTACATTTATCTTCACCAATCTTTTTCTCTTCACATACCTATAGAAGCTTTTACAGTCAGTTTTTATGTTCCCTGCAAGCTTACACTCGTACTCTATTTTCCCCTTCTTAATCAATCCCTTGGTCCTCCTTTGGTTTCTGGTCAATGGTAACCCCCAGGATGTTGATAGTGGGGGATTCAGCGATCTAAATGCCACTGAATGTCAAGGGGAGATGGTTAGATTCTCTCTGGTTGGAGATGGTCATTGCCTGGCACATGTGTGGAGTGAATGTTGCTTGCCACTTAACAGCCCAAGCCTGGATATTGTCCAGGTCTTGCTGCATTTCTACATGGACTGCTTCAGTATCTGAGGAGTCGCGAATGGTGCTGAACATTATGCAATCATCAGCGAACATCCCCAGTTCTGACCTTATGACTGAAGGAAGGTCATTGATGAAGCAGCTGAAGATGGTTGGACCTAGGACATTACCCTGAGGAACTCCTGCAGTAATGTCCTGGAGCTGAGATGATTGACCTCCAACAACCACAACCACCTTCCTTTGTGCTGGGTACGATTCCAACCAGGGGAGTGTTTTCCCCCTGATTCCCATTGACTCCAGTTTTGCTAGGGCTCCTTGATGCCATATTCGGTCAAATGCTGCCTTGATGTCAAGAGCAGTCACTCTCACCTCACCTCTTGAGTTCAGCTCTTTTGTCCATGTTTGAACCAAGGCTGTAAAGAGGTCAGCCCTGGCAGAACCCAAACTGAGCGTCACTAAGCAAGTGCCGCTTGATAGCACTGTCAATGACACCTTCCATCGCTTTACTGATGATCAAGAGTCGACTGATGGGGCGGTAATTGGCCGGGTTGGATTTGTCCTGCTTTATGTGTACAGGACATACCTCGGCAATTTTCCACATTGCTGGGTAGATGCTAATGTTGCAGCTGTACTGGAACAGCTTGGCTAGGGGCGCAGCAAGTTCTGGAGCACAGGTCTTCTGTACTATTGCCGGAATATTGTCAGGGGCCATAGCCTTTGCATTATCCAGTGCCTTCCGTCGTTTCTTGATATCACGCGGAGTGAGTCGAATTGGCTGAAGACTGGCATCTGTGATGCTGGGGACTTCAGGAGGAGGCCGAGATGAATCATCAACTTGGCACTTCTGGCTGAAGATTGTTGCAAATGTTTCAGCCTTATCTTCTGCACTGATGTGCTGGGCTCCCCCATTGTTGAGGATGGGGATATTTGTCAGTTAATTGTCCACCACTATTCATGACTGGATTTGGCAGGACTGCAGAGCTCAGAACTGATCCATTGGTTGTGGGATCACTTAGCTCTGTCTATCGCATGCTGCTTACGCTGTTTGGCAAGCAAATAGTCCTGGGTTGTAGCTTCACCAGCTTGACACCTCACTTTGAGGTATGCCTGATGCTGCTCCTGGCATGCCATCCTGCACTCTTCATTGTACCAGGGTTGATCACTCGTCTGGATGGTAATGGTAGAGTGCGGGATATGCCGGGCCATGAGGTTACAGATTGTGGTTGAGTACAATTCTGCTGCTGCTGGTGGTCCACAGCGCCTCATGGATGCCCAGATTTGCATTGCTAGATCTGCTCGAAATCTATCCCATTTAGCACGGTGGTAGTGCCACACAACACATTGGAGGGTATCCTCAATGTGAAGACAGGACTTCTTCTCCACAAGGACTGTGCAGTGGTCACTCCTACCAATACTGTCATGGACAGATGCATCTGCGGCAGGCAGATTGGTGAGGATGAGGTCAAGTATGTTTTTCTCTCTTGTTGGTTCCCTCACCACCTGCTGCACACCCAGTCTAGCAGCTATGTCCTTTAGGACTCGGCCAGCTCAGTCAGTAGTGGTGCTACCAAGCCACTCTTCGTAGTGGACATTGAAGTCCCCCAGCCAGAGTACATTCTGCACCCTTGCCACCCTCAGTGCTTCCTCCATGTGGTGCTCAACACGGAGGAGTACTGATTCATTAGCTGAGGGTGGGGGGAGGTGCGGTAGGTGGTAATCAGCAGGAGGTTTCCTTGCCCATGTTTGACCTGATGCCATGAGACATCATGGGGTCCGGAGTCAATGTTGAGAACTCCCAGGGCAACTTCCTCTGCACTCTAAACCACTGTGCTGCCACCTCTGCTGGGTCTGTCCTGGGCAAAAACAATGCGGCAGGCCGCACGTTGCGGAACTGCCACAAAATTAAGTGCGATGGCTCATTTAAATAGCTTGGGCAGACCGCCCCCCACCCCACGATGATGTGGAGGGGGCGGGCTGTCTGTCCAGTCATTTTAAGGGGCTTCAAGCCCTACCGATCAATTTAAATATTTGAAGAAAAAGTTAATTTAAAAAATTAATTTTAAATTTAAATACATTTCATTTGCCCCTCTCCCACCAAAACTTACCTTGTCCCCCCACCCCAGTAAATAAACGTTACACTATAACCCTTCCCACCATCCCCTACATAAGTGATATTAGTTTGACCCTACTCCATCCCCTCCCACACTGAGAAACTTACCTCCTCCCCCCTCCCTACCAGTGTTCCACCTCGGTTCCCCAGACAGGGATCCGAAGGCACGGGAGTGCCGGCTAGCGGCACAAAGATCGCATCAGAACAGACGGCGGGAGCGTAAAGGTAATTAATTCATTGACTTAAATTAATTCAAATATTTAAATGGAGCTCCCGTCATCAAGCTTCGGGAGGGGGCCACCACGAGGCCCCACCACCACCAACAATGTCGAGCCGGGCCTTCACAGAGTCAGGGTGCGTGGCGGCCCTCTCCTGGAGGCATTTTCTGCCCTCCCCCCCACCCACCCTCGCGGCCTCAACCTCTGACGTCAGGGGACTGTAAAATTCAGCTCAATGTCTCTCCTTGACCAATCTGATTGCAGAATCCTTACTGAGGCACACAGAATAAACCAGGAAGTGTTAGCTGACATATTTAATGTAAAGTCATGTATAGAAAGTGAAACAAAGAGAGGGAAAGGAAGATGGAATTAAGAGAGAGAGTTAAAAGAGACAAGGACCGGAATTTTACTTTTGTTGGATGGGAGCCGTCCACTGACTGAAAAGACGTTGCGATCCCGTCTCTGCCTGGCCTGGGGATCCAGACTCCAGACCGCATTTTACCGTTCCCAGGCCTTTAATTGGTCTGAGGCAGGACTTCCACCTCATTGAGGCAGGAAGTCCCATCCCACGGAGCTGCTGGCAGCACTTAATCCGAGCAGTGCCATAGGGAGCGGTGGTCACTGCTGGGACTGCAACCACCCAGGGAAAAGGTAAGTTTTTGGGGCCTCGCCGGGGGTGATCAGTCAGGCAAGGGTGGTCGATTGGGGGGACGGGGGGGCATGGTGGGCATTGGAGGTGGTTGGGGCATCGGGCGCGGCCCTCCGTCGGGCACAGGGTGCCTGATCATGAGGACCCCCCCAGATCATCAGAAAGCCGGCTGTTTTTGTCAGATGGCTTTTCTCAGTCCTGGGCTGCCCAACCAGCCAAGGGTAAATTCCCCGTGGCAGAGGGCAGAAGCCATTAAGTGGCCATTAACTGGTCACTTAAGGGCCTTGAATGGCCTGGGGCGGGCGGGCTGGTTTTCGCCGCTGCTGTCCCGCGTAAAATGACAGCGGAGGTGGGAGTGGGTGGGGAAGGGCCTCCCACTCCATTTTACGCCCCCCGCCACCAACCCACTCTTTGGGGGGGGGGGGGGGGCATCGTAAAATTCTGGTCCAAGTAAATGTAAAAGAAATTTTTTTATTGAAGTGCCAAGGAATTTGGAATGAAGGAATGAGCCTCCACTCTTGTAAAGGTTAAATTTCAGTGGTAGAGAGGTTGTTCGGCAGTAGTTAAGACCTTTTGTGCAATTAAAAATTCACTTATAGCTGAACGGACAAGCCCTAACATTTTCTGGTTTGTTTAGTGGGTAACTAGTGGGTAAGAAGGGCCCTTACATGCATTTCAATGCCAAATCTATCAGTCTGGTACCAGTATAGTGCAATTGTGGAGGAGCAGGGTGAATCCGACAGCAAATTTCAGATTTCTGCGTTTTACTGCACACGTGTGGATGTCAGAAGTTGCTGTCCTATTTATCCTGTAAATAATGATGAGTGATGATAGTCTCATTGTTATTCCCACTGCAAAATCTGGGCCAATCTGTGTCCAGTGGCTTTCACTGAATGAAGGAAGGACTAAGACAGATTATGATGGTCAACCTGCAGCTGAATGAGCTTTCAACACTAACTGCAGGTGGAATGCTGAAGCATCTCAGGCAGGAATGTATATTTGACATGCCACTTTCTTGTTGATAATCCATGATGAGCAAATGTTGGTTAGTAAGCATTGTTTTATAAATATATTAAAAAATAGCATTGTAGCAAATTCTTCGAAATAACAAGAACACAATGGGGAATCATTAGAAAATATTGTGGAGTACTATAATAAGCATGCTACCACATGGAGTAGTTGAGACAAATAGCATGGATACTTTTAAGGGGAAACTAAATAAGTACATGAAGGAGAAAGTAATAGAAAGATATGCAGGTAAGGTTAGATGAAGTAGGGTGCGAGGAGGCTCATGGAGAGCATAAACACCGGCATAAACCAATTGGGCTGAATGAACCAAAACCAAAACGTGCTGGAAATACTCAGCAGGTCAGGCAACATCTGTGGAGAGAGAAGCAAAGTTAACGTTTCAGGTCTGTGACCTTTCATCAGAACGGCTGAATGGACTGTTTGTTTTGCTGCAAATTCTATGTAAAATAAGAATGTTGTAGGGAATCCCTCCACATAGAATGTTCTGGAACACTGTTGCAAGAAATCAGCACCAGGGAAATGTTTGCAAAGATTGGGAACACAGCATCAAGTCACTGCCAGGAATGAATGGCAAGTGGATCTCCACCAACAATAAGAAAGTTGCAGAAATGTGTTGTGGTGAATTGATATGAAAAACAAAAATATCTCAACAAATCAAGTGAATAATAAAAAGCATTGCTATGAATCCCTGTCAGTAAATGAAGCATTAGGGCATAATGCTGAAGTAAAAATTCAGAACACGCAAAATTCATACTGGCAAGTTCTTGTGAGATACAACCATGGCAGATGAATCTTTGCAAGAAACCAGGGCCACACTAAATCATGTTAAGGAGCAGTAGCATTGTTAATATTGTGTAAGACTACTGTGAGAGCTCAAGCTGCTGCAGTCATTTGCTTTCAAAATTGAGAATGTCATGGTGAGTTCTGATTAATTCTTGAAAGACATAAGTGTCTCACTGAATCAAAGAAAGTCGAGTCATGAAAGCAATATACTGAATCCCTTTAAAAAACTAGAGTTTCTATGACATATAAAATGAAACAAATAGTCAGATTGTGGGAAAAATATGTGACTCAGTACAAGAGACTAGAATGTTCTGTGAATCACTGCACTGAGGACAAACACAAGTATTTCTGCAAATACTTACCTTTACTTATACTTTTCATTTAGCAAAACACTCGACTTGGGTGAAAAGTGGAGAGAAATGATGGGGCTTTGAACCAAGACACATACAGACAGCAAAAGTTTGAGCAGACAGTAGGAAGGTGCAGTGGGTTTGAGAGTTCCAGAGTGAAGGGTGCAGTGGGTGAAGGTTCTGGCACCAAAGGTGAAGTGGAAGGGGAAGAGGAGGGAGTGCACAATAGATCAAAACTGAAAGAGCAAAGAGATGTGTGTTGGGATGTAGGACTGGTGAATATTGCAGAGGTACCCTGTGCAGCATGGGCATGGACACTTTTGAAGACAATAATGGAAATCTGAAGAGTCAATGCACTGGGCAACAGGGCAGTGAAGTTCAGCAAATACAATGGTGATGGGTGTGACAAACTTTGTGTAGGGCAGGTTACAAGCCATTGTGTTGCCTGTACATTCTTTGGCTGAGGGGGGGGTAATATCATGCGTGGTGCACTCTCAAACGCTGCTGCACTCTCAAACGCTGCTGCACTCTTCTTTCCTCCATTCTCTCCTTCTCCTCCTCCTCCATGATTTTGGCCGAAGAGGATATGCCTGGTCACTGTGTAGGGGTGTGGTCAAAATCTCCCAATGGTCTCACTCCCACAGAACGTCAGAAGCTGTCTCAATTCAAACAAACGGCTCAAAAAGGTTATTCCCAGGTTTGCTAATCACTGCTCAAACTCTCAGCAGTATTTAAGCCCCAAAGCACCTCACTCTGCCAATCACAGCTAATCCTGGCCTTATATTTCTCTTCCTACAAACTCCAGAAAGTAAGACCAAGAAACTCCTAAGCCATAGCACCAGCAGTCCTCACCTAATTAGGTGCCTAGCATTTTAGCAAGTGGGTCATAAAAAGGGTCAAATCATGTTTGAAAATTCAGCTGCTCTGTTTTGGGGCTGAAAACTGGCATAAATAGCTTCTGTCCCAATTTGCTGCCCAGTCAAATGTGTTGCCCTAACTGTAGGTTTCAGTAGTGCCTAAAACAGTGTGGCATTTCAAGGGCGTATTTTGCATTGGGTACCTTGTTCAAAAATAGACCAATAGGAATGCTAGTATACCATTTCTGGTGACCAGTTGCAGAACAATGCTTGGCTTAGAAGAGAATTGGAAGTTTATAAGCTTATTTTGAATCTGCAGCTTCACCTGAGGCACATTTTCCGTTGGTAGAAAATTCACATGGCCATGTAAGGAAATTTGTGCTTCAAAACATGTTCTTGGATCAAGTTTACCATTTTTTGTTTTTGTGGATTAGAATTGATATAGTATATCCTGACAAAAGTATCAGTGCCTTTTCATCATATGTACTTTTAATAATGAGTGCAAGTGCAGCTTAACTGTCCTTAGATTACTAAGGTACATTAGCAAAATATGACTTGCTTTTCTCCTTGCACTGCCCACATAATACAGCAGCAGATGTGGATTTGGTTATGACTCACCATATCTGAGAGGAAACATGTTGTACCAGGCTGCTGTCTGATGCCAACATCATGGAGCGTCGTTGTGAACTTGCAACTGTGATCACCACCACACGACAAAGCACAAATGTATTGATCTGTAATGCAAAAATAAGAATTTGCCCATTTTATACCAACACTTCTGTAGCCAATAGGTGAAAGTTAATAACAACTTACACTTAGCACCATTAATATAGTGAATTGTTCCAAGGCACTTCACCTGCCAGGAACTGGGAGAAGAGTTAGGAGGTGAAAAAAAGCAAGGTGAAAGGGGTAGCTACAAAATAAATATACATTGATCAAAAAGAGCAATTCAGCAAACCTGCTTAAGCCTAAATGTACACTGGGATTGATGCAATCTCTCAGGACCTTACACAAGACTGATCAACTGAACTTGCCTGATTCTACTGAATCGGCTTATGAATACAACTAGAATAATCTCTCTGCACATTTATACAGGTTCAGGGGCAGCTATGATTGGCAAGGGTATAGAATATCTGGAAAGCAGCATGTGATAAAGGCTCAATGCTTCCAATTAAAGCTGACCTGATTTAGTAACGAAAAATTTGTATCTGAAGGAATGGAAAGTGGACAAGGGAACATGGACAGAACTGCCCATTGTGAAGCCAATCCAGATGTTTTCATGGACACGGCGTAGCAGAGACTGGTAACCAGGGAAACCCTCCTCTACATCCTAATATACAACAACACAGTAATCAAAAATTTCTACCACATACACAGGTCATGGGAGTAGAGGCCTGTGGAAAAATCGCACGGTAATGTTGACCAGAATTTGCCAACTGTAGCTATGTGTATTGCTATTGCATACATGGCAAAAACATTGTACTACTAACCTTGTGCAGGATCAGTTGAGGAGTATAGGAAGTACAGTAAATGCTTTGTTATCCGGCACTTTACCAACCAGCAAGCTCTATTATCCAGAATTTCCAAAATCTCCCAAAGCTCTCCCAGCCCGAGTTTTCCTGAGTGCAGTCGATTGTTCTCGGCTTTAGTTTGTGATGCTCGTTGAAAAGGGCTGACTCTCACGTTTACTACAGGTATATTGGTGCACCAATCCCAAAGGATTAAGGGAACATTCAAAATCGGCTTTCCCAACGCCAGGCCCTGGAAATCTTTTGGTGTTCCGGCGATAATTTCAGAACGGAATGTCAGATCTCCACCCGCTTTGGTAAGTACAACTTTTGATTAACAGGAATTTTTGGTTATCTGGCAATCCTCAGGTCCGGCACATGCCAGATAAGAAAGCTTTTACAGTACGAACACAGCATTTTAAATTTTTGACACCACCACTTCCATGATGATATTTCAGCAAGGCAAATTTTGTGTCTTGCACCTAAAAATACTTCCCAATATCACACATAACTATTGCACTTTGTGGCCCCAAATCAAACTGGCACTTGAAACTATTTGCACAAATGTTATGACTGTAGCTGTCGAAAGCTGACGCCTAAATTTGCACAAGTCTCTCAGTTCTGAATTGGACCTGCTAAGAAATAGGATTGAGAGAACCTCAATAGCATATTCCACCTTGGTGACCAATAGACTATTTTCGTGCAAATTCCTGGTTGTCCTGAAGGAATGCCCAGAATCCTGGGCATGGCAGGAAGAAACACAGATGAAGCATATACCACAGTGGGTTTTGCCACATCTGTCCAGTCAGCCCAGTCTCCTCGAAGGACTCAAGAAGTGTCAGGGAGCAGGTCAAGAGCAGTCAGACAGCTAGCACAAAAATCAAAGTGCTAGCAGTAGTTCCTGGGCCAAATCATAAACCAGCACAAAGCTGTTGATTTGGTTAATGTCCCTGTTTGTGACTGGGAATATTTGATGGATGGAAATTTAATGCTGTCATAGCCAGAGATACAGCTGTCCCTGTGGTGGGAATTAGCTGGAGGTTGGGCTTGAGGAGACATTATAATCAGTTTAAGTGTCACTTGTGAAAATGTACAGACAATGAAGCCATGTCTCTTTGACGTACTCAGATAGTTGTGGACAGGCCTGATCACTGGGGGAGATGCTGGCGTAGCGGAAATATCATTGAACTAGTAATCCAGTGGCCCCGCCTAATACCCTGGGACATGGGTTCAAATCCCACCATGGCAGCTGGTGGATTTTAAATTCACTTAATTAATTTTAAAAATCAGGAATTGAAAGTTAGTCTCAGTAATGGTGCTAGAAAGCTCTCATCGATTGTCGTAAAAACCCACCTGGTTCACTAATGTCCTTTAAGGAAGGAAATCTACTGCCTACATGTGACTCCAGACCTACAGCAATGTGATTGACTCTGAACTGCCCTCTGAAATGGCCTAGCAAGCCAGTCAGTTGAAGGGAAATTGGGGATGGGCAACAAATGCTGGCCTTGTCAGTGACACCCAGATCCCATAAAATAATACAAAAAAAGGGACAATGGCAAGTGGATGCCAGATGCTAAAAGGTGCAATCATACCTGCCTTTCCTCTTTCCACAGAAACTCCTATTCATCCTCAAAAAAAGTCCATAGAAATGGTCATAAAAATTCCCATGGGAGCAATTTGCTTGCTGCAAATGAAATAGCAGCTGTTGGCAAGGCCATGTGGAAAAAATTAGAGAACACTAAACACAAATAGGAACAATGCAACCAGGATGTTGCAGAAAAGAATTCATGAAAAACGAACTACAGATTGAATGGTAAACAATAAAGCCATCTTTTAGAAGCAAACTGCCAAAGCCCAGAGCAGCAGATCATAGCAGTGCCCAGTTTATGAGGATGAGCAGGACTAGTGCAGTGAACAAGTGAAAAAGAGAACTGTGGAATTTAGCAGGAGATGAATTTGCATGAGATTGCTCCAAGATAGGAAGCTGAAGGAGGCCGTTGCACAATTGTTGCAAGGCGTCAAAAATTTTGCATTGCTTATTTGGCACCTTGAAAAGTGGAGCTCCCGGAATTAGTGTAAATGCTCATAGAATTCATGATTGCTGAATCAGCCCTAATGTGTACTTTAAAAAAATCTGGCACGCACAAAAATCTACGTTGATGCTCCAGTACTGAGGGCGTGCTGCGCTGATGCAGGTGCTGTCTTTTGGACGAGACATTAAACTGACGCACCATCTGCTTTCTCAGGTGGACATGGCAGTATATCAAAGAAGAGCAAGGGATTTATCACTGGTGTCCTGGACCAATACTTATCACTCAAACAGATAACCTGGTCATTATCACATTGCTGTTGGTGGGACATTGCTGTGTGCAAATTGGCTACCACGTTTCCTACATTGCTACAGAGACTACACTTCAAAAGTGCTTCTTTGGCTGTAAAATGCCTTGGGATGTCCAGAGATTGTAAAAGTTGCTATATAAATGCAAGTTTTTTTTTTCCTTTTAGTAGTTATCAATGGAAAACACTGAACTCAAAACATGCATCGTCACAGTAATAACCAGCAAACCTTATGGAAATTCACAAAATCGGATTTAGCAACTTTTCATAATGAACCACCTGCATGTGAGAAAGACCAGACTGTCTGTCGAATATTGAATCAGACTATTACAGGAAAATGTACCAAGAGACATTTCTATCATTTTTGGAAAGAAACATCACATTCAAATTACAGCCAGCAAACTGCTTCAGTGAGAGAAGTAACTTTTTAATAATTCCTGTTACCACCAGGTGAGAAAGATGTCTAGTGGTCTGTTACTGTCTTCACCTGGTCCTATTATAGAGTCATAGAGCACTGAGATAGGCCCTTCAGCCCAACGAGTCCACACCGACCAGAAACCACCCATTTATACTAATCCTACATTAATCCCATTTCCCTCTCACATCCACACCTTCCCTCAATTCTCCTACCTACACTAGGGGCAATTTTTACAATGGCCAATTTACCTATCAACCCACAAGTCTTTGACATGTGGGAGGAAACCAGAGCAACCGGAGGAAACCCACACAGTCACAGGGAGAACTTGCAAACTCTGCACAGGCAGTACCCAGAACCAAACCCAGGTCACTGGAGCTCTGAGGCTGCAGTGCTAATCACTGTGCTAGTTATAGAGTCATAGAGTGATACAGCACTGAAACAGCCCCTTCGGCCCACCGAGTCTGTGCCAACCATCAACCACCCACCACCCATTTTATACTAATCCTACATTAATCCCATTTCCCTCTCACATCCCCACCTTCCCTCAATTCTCCTACCACCTCCCTACTCTAGGGGCAATTTACAATGGCCAATTTACCCATCAGCCCACAAGTCTTTGGCATGTGAGAGGAAACCAGAGTACCTGCAGGAAACCCACAGTCACAGGGAGTGCTTGCAAAGTCTGCACAAGCAATACCCAGAACTGAACCCGGGTCACTGGAGCTGTGAGGCTGCGGTGCTAACCACTGAGCCACTCTAATAATAACAGGGTTTAATTTTAAACACTGTGTTTTGAGCTCCCCCTTTGTGAATCCTTGTTCACAGCTTTCCAATTATAAGACAAAGAAACCAATTCACACAGGTTTTCTGAGGTTTAAAGAAGAAAGACAAAATTTTATTAAAACTTAAACTCTAATACGGTTCATGCCTATGGATATATGACCTTGTTTACATAGGAGACTTTTCTCTCTTTGAGGTTCACGTGTTTTCACAAGATTCAGTTCCGTGGGAAAGAGATGGAGGCAGGCAGGACTGGAGAGGAGGTTCTGATCCAACTGGGAGCACACAGCTTTCTGAGTTCAAATTCTCTGTTGGAAGTTCAAATTCAAAACCTCCAACAGTCAGTCAGTCATGTGACCAAAACTGGTCTGACCACTTCTTCTGTGTATTGGGGAAGCAACAACTGGGTCCCCGTTGTTCCAACACTGTCGGTTACTATGCAAATGTCTTGCCAGTCAGGAGCTTGCAAATTTAAGTTTTAAATGTTCATGTGGCGAAATCATGTGTGCCTCAGTTTTGGCAGGTGGACGATTTGCCTGACATTCCTTTCAAGAATCATTTTGTTGAACAATCAATTTACCCAGCATTGAAAACAACTAGCTCAAATTTAAATTCTGTTAAACATACATGCAGTTGAAGGAGAAGTAATTTGATATTCAGGAAGTACTGCAGCTGATAAATAGATTTACAGATGAGAGAAAAAGATTATATTTTAATGAACCGATTTTGGATGGGAAGTGACATTATTTTTCACTGTTAATGAGGTCTCCTTTGGGTTAATCTTAGAAAGATTTCCATTGCAAGAATCAAATTTATTTAGATAGACAATTTGATAAAAAGTTAATCTGAAACATCACAATGTGTGCCCATTTAAAATTGTTGACAATTTTGCAGTTTTTCTTATGGTCAAGTTCTAGTTGTCACGCTCTAATCCTGCTATCCAGTAACTCAGAATTAATTTGGAACTTTTTGGGCATTAATTATGACCACCATTTTTCAGAAATTCAATCACCTCAACTTTATATAAAACTAAATATTAAATCATTTAATTTCTATGTATTATGCAATATGGCAGTGATTTAATTTATATTATAATAACTGTAACTTTTTGACAGAAAAACTGATTTATTATTGATGGGCTAAATTTAAGTACTTATTACTGTAGTTTACAAACAATTAAGAATTACAGAATATGAAGTCTGGCTGTTGCTTTAGACTCAGAACACAAGTTAAGACGTCAAGAAAATATACATTGCATTATAATTAATGGCTTTAACACAAAATTGAGATCATCCATTTTTACTCCCTATATGTTCCCACTGTTTTCATTTCCTATTCTTATATTTCACTTATTTTTGGCCATTGATTTAATTTTTCTCCTCTTCCTTTTAATCTTCTTTTATCATATGTTCATTTTCCTGAAGGGAGACATATAATAGGAGAAAAACAAGAATGTATAAAGGAAATCTGAAAATTCAAAAAAAATTGAACAATGAATGAAAAAAAGAATAAAGGACAAGACAGTGAAAACATACAGCAGCAGAAAAAGTGACAATTGGACAAAAGTGTTGATGCCACAAAATCAAAAACAGATCGAGGAGATGCAACCGGCAATATAAAAGTTTTAGTGCAATAAAGTGTTAAATTCAAGGAGCTATTTTGGGCACAAATATTACTACTTTCACAAGTGAAAATGGAATGGGGGTGTGAACAATTTTAACAATTCCAAAAACAAAAGAATTAAACTTCATATTTTAACCATTCTTGACATTTAAGTTTCCTAGATAAGACTCATATGGAACGACTAACAATGTAAACAGCCTAAATACAAAGATGTAAGCCCAATCAGAATGTTGTCACATTATGTGCTAAATCCTGTCATGATAGGGTGAGAATCTGGCATAATTTATCTCCACAACTGGTGTGGGGATTGATTTTCTCTGCTCACTAAAGCAAACTTTCACAGTGTATAAGGAACTCATTTACTGTTTGACTAAGAGCAAATCTTTCTCTCAGTCAGAGTGAGATAAAGGACAACAAAAACAGGTTGAGACAGCAGAGCACAAGGACCATCAGGGACACAGGTTTAAAAGAAAATGGTATAATAGCACCAGGAGATTGGAAAAGACAATGAAAAGTGTAGGAAAAGGCATTTCTTCGCTTCCCCATATTATGGACAGATATTTGTCAACATGAGAAGATGTTAAAGCTCAACAGCACTGCCATTGATTGGACAAAATTCATTATTAAAAAATATAGAAGCAACTGCTGACCATGCAACTGCCTTGATCAAATATTGATAACCAAGTGAGCTTTTGTATCTCTTTTTTATGCAACTAAATATTAGTGCACAATTAAACTCTGCTCTGAGAAGGATTTATTTGTTTAGAGTAGCTAGTTTATCCTAGTGAATGAGGCAAGGAAAAGGTCAATAGGCACTCAATATGGAATTAGATTATTTTTACAAACTTTTACCGCAGTGTGATCAATGGCATTAAAGATACTTTGGGAAATGTTAGCTTTGCTACATCCTTCTGTCAACAAGCCTTGGCTTCAGCCTCCTCCATGATTAACACACTTAATGACAACGACAAGAACAACTTGCATTTATATAGTGCCTTTAATGTAGTAAAATGTCCCAAGGTACTGCACAGGAGTGTTATCAGACAAAAAAAAAGGAAACTGAATCAAAAAAGGAGACATTAGAAGAGGTGATCAAAAGCCTGGTCACTAAGGCCCCAATATTATCTTGGAGGTGCTTTCGGAGTTGTGGGGAGGAGCTTTGGACGGGAAGCCCTGAAGTATGGGTTTCCCAAATGTCCTACAATTTTATGTATTTTCTGGTTTCCTGCCCGACAGTTGACCTGATTGACTGCAAAAGGATGCAGTAGAGCAGCAGGAAGGGGGAGATTGCTGTCAGGGTTCTAGTGGTGGGTCGGGGGAAGGGGGAAGGAAATCGCAGTTGGGGGAAGAGGGAAGAGGTGATGGTTGTGGGGGTTGACCATGGGCCGGGGAAGCAGATGTCAATGGGGGGTAAGAGGGGAGCAGACAGATCAGGGGATGCGGGGTTTACAAGTAAGCTTGTTGGCTGGGAGGAAATAGTCCTGCTCCTCCTGACCCACAAGTAGTGCTGTAAAAACACCTAGCTTATGGATGCAGCCCTTCTTGCCTTTTAACCAGCTGGATTTCCTGAGGCCAGAGAAACCTGACAAACTGAATGCTGAATGTTAAAAGTAGCATCACTGTTAAAATGGAGGCACATAGACTCCTTAAAAGGTTTCGATAACCGACCTGTCTCCTGTGTGCAATTGGTCGCCTGCATTTCATCCTGCTTCTGTTAAAATCGGAAGTGGGTAGATTTGAGGCAGGTTGGGTTCCTGTTTCAGATTTTTCATTTCTTAACCCCACACCCAAACGAAACCCATTCATTTTTGGGGTTCTAATTACCCCTAACTCCATGAGTTAGGTTTTCTCACATTTTGGGTCATTTTCCAATTAGTTCTGTTGGCATTATTGCCATACAATGACTCACAGGGGTCAAGTGCTTCATTTCTTACTTTCTGGATGCTTAACTCTGACTAGTACAGTTGTCTAATGATTAGGTGACTTAACTTAAAGCCATTTGTAAATAAGGCAACTGTGCATTGGAATATTCAGCATTCCGGGCCAGAGAATAACTCTCCAGTAGTGACTGCCCAAAAAAATCACATCACCCTAATCTCTGAACAGGAAACTTCTATAACCAACAAAGTTCCTAGTTTTTAAGAAAACAATCATGCAATATTTAAATTATTGCCACCACATATCTGTACTAAAACTTAAGAATTCAGTACATCTAAAGAGAACGCTCAAAGCGTGACTGGAAAGCTGTGTCAGCAAAAAACAGACCTCTGACAAAGTGTATTGAAATAAAAATCAATCGTAGCTTAAATATTGAAGAATAGTTGCACATTTGTTCTGTTTCCTTTTATAAAAGGTGTTGCTGTAATCATTTTATTAATGAATTGCTAATTTTTAGCATATATATATATATACTTTAATTGAAAATATGACATTTTCATTTAGTATACTGGTGCAAAATTCAAGGGGACTAAAGTACTCACTGTTAGAGTAAAAAGGACAGGCCCAACAAAGGCCCAGATGATCTCACTCTGAACGTTCAGCCAGCAGTGATTGTCTGCTATGTATTTGTCCCCGACAGTTGCTAAGGTGATGGCCACAATAAAAACTGGGAATCCTGAAGAAAGAATGT
The DNA here is from genome assembly GCF_036365525.1 of Heterodontus francisci. Taxonomy (NCBI): domain Eukaryota; kingdom Metazoa; phylum Chordata; class Chondrichthyes; order Heterodontiformes; family Heterodontidae; genus Heterodontus; species Heterodontus francisci. The sequence continues at coordinate 25,222,872 of NC_090402.1, forward strand.
AGAAAATGTTTTCCTTCTTCTCATTAATAAGCATTTCTATTGCATATTTCTCATGTGTATTTAAGAATTTGAAATTCATTTGTTTCAATTTCCTAAATAGATTTCCTATTAGTTGCCATTAGCACAAGATTTCAGTACTGAAAAACTAAGTTCATGCAGTCAACACAGCAAATGCTTCACTGATGCTTTAACATTAAATACAACATTGATGATACAATACAATATTAAGTACAAGGCACTAAACACAGACACAGGATTAGATATAGGGCCATGCAAACCACAGTCAAGTATAAAGGCCAAAGATGTCTAATCTGTCAGAGCTGGGGGGCTGGATGTGTGTGTCAAATCCAGTGAGTGAGCCACAAATAATTATGCAACAATTTGGGCCCTTGTGCAAGCCCCATACATAAAAAAATTAAATCTCCATACACAAAAAGCAAGACCCACCCCAAATGGAAAAAAGACTGTTTTTGATCTCCTTCCTCCCTCATTCATCCCCTCCTTTCCCCCACTCATCTTTCCCCTCCCCTGAACATAGGAACATATGAACTGCTAAAGAGACCAACGTCCATCTGATGAAAGGTCATGGACCTGAAACATTAATTTTGTTTCTCTCTCCACCGACGCTGCCTGAGCTCTGAGTATTTTCAGCATTTTCTGTTTTTATTTCAGATTTCTAGTGCCTGCAGTATTTGACTTTTGTGCCAAGGTACATTTAGTTTGCCGTCTACCATCCTGGTAGTTGCATGATACAATGATAGTAGAGTTTTTAACCAATCATGGCAATCAATCTCTCTCAAATTAGTTTACAATGGACCCAGACATGAGATGAGGAAACCCACAGTGGTGAATAACTTTGGGAACTATGGGCTGAATTTTACCAGCCCCTCGACACCGCAGGTCACGGCACAGGAGCTGGTAAAGTGCTGCGGGGAGAGGCCCACCTCGACCCGCGACGTCGAGAAGGGCCCGCAGCATATTACCAGCGGTGGGGAGGCCTTGGTGCGTGTTCCCCACCCCCCCCCCCACCCCAGCCAGGCGGCGGGCCCTTCATCTCCATATTAAAATGAGCCCTAATGACATTCAAATTAACTTACCTGCAGATGGTGGCCATCCCACTCCGATATTACGGCCACCGTTCGTGCTCTGTCCACCTTTGGAATTCTGCACGGAGTTCCGGGTGAGATCCTGGTGGGGAGGGGCGAGCAATAGAATTTTCAGGGCGGGAGGGGTGGAAGAGCGGAGAAATCAATTTTAATTGGATGTGGGGATGGTGGGAAGTGGTTGAACGGCAAAAGATTGAAGGTTGGGGGGAAGGTTCAGGTCTTTGTAAAATCAACGGATGGTCATTTCGGGCAATGAAATGACCATTGGGGGGGGATTGGGGAAGGGCCTCCATCTCCTAAATATTTATTAAAAACATATTAAGTGCAATCCATCTTTAAGAATTTAAATGTGTTTTAAGGGCTTAAAGCCCTTTAAAAGTGACGCCGGCACCTGCACTCTGGCGCTGGACGCCATTGCCAGGGACACGGCGGCTGCCCCCTTACATCATCGGGGGCGGACACTCCGCCCTGTCTATTTAAATGAGCCCCCACGTGTAATATCGCGGGGGCTCATGGACGGCGCATCCGCATGGGATGCACAGCGTTTTTAAGAGTGCGCCGCCACGAACTGCGGTGCACTGATAAAATTCAGCCCTATAGGCTCAAAGTCAACTGCTCCCTGCAAGCATGCTACACATACCATATGTCAGGTCCCAAATTACTCCTATTTGAAGCCTGGTTGTTTTGCTGTCCTATTTTATGTGTATCTTCCTGCTCCATGCTCTTCTGGCCCTTCTTAAATTTCTCTTCTGTCATTTCTCTCTCCCACTTTGTCCTCTGGTGCTCTCTCTCATTTCTGCTTCGCTCTTCCACTTTTCAGTTACAGCACATCTTTCGAAAGATTCCACTAATCTCAAGAATATAATCCCCACTTCAAAAGAAATTTCCTCTGTTAACATGATCATCAGTGAGAATGGTGATTAAAACCTCTACCTACCCATAGTGCACATTAAAAAGTGCAAAGAACATCTTAAAACTATGTACAGCAGCCGAAATATCATTATTTCAGTCCCGTTTCAAATCCTGGGATCACCAAGGCAACATGTGAAGGGGGAGAGCATACTTCAGCTGTTTAAAATAGCTGGGACTGGAGGTGACGGTTCCCAGGCTTCTGCTGCCCTTGTCCTTCTAGGTGGTGGAGGTTGTGGGTTTGGGAGTTATTGCTGAAAATTATGTGATGACTTGCTGTGGTGCATACTGGAGATTGCACACACTGCAACCACAATACACCTATGGTGGAGGGAGTGAATGTTTAAGCTGTTGGATGGGGTGTTGATCAAATGGACTGATTTATCCCAGCATTTAGAAGCATGGAGCAGAAGCCTTTTATTAACACAGTTATATTCCTGTTTCGCTGCAGATAATGAGCTAGCCATTTATAGTTGCATCATTTTTAAATATAATCTTTGAAGGCGATAAACATACCATTGCTCCCACAAATATAAACATTCCTGTATTTTACTAAGCACAATGGACCCTTTAAAGGTATGTTTGGGAATTGCTAAAATGGAGCTTATCATTCTAATTATATCTTAGATAGTTGTCACAAAGAAATGAGAAAAGCTCCTAAATTATACCCAAGGTTTAAAAATAACTATTTAAATAGCTACCTGATTACTTGCAAATAAAAGCATGACAAGTTGACAAATTATATTCTTAAATAAACAGAATGAAGTTTTGGACAATCTGTTATGCTGAATTTCTACATGAGCAAGTATGGACCAAAAATGTCCCTTAACACAGACATATTACATTCCTTTTTTCTTTACAACCTTTGCCTAGTAAGGACATTGAAATCCTAGTGATCCTGTCTCTCTGAATATTCATTTTCCTTGTTGATCTAGTACTCAGCATGTGTTTGCTTTTCCTGTTGGTCTAGTTCAGGGCAGGAGCTTCATCCATTGTGGACTAAGTGAGCTCGTTCTCATCACAAAGCTCATAAATTAAACATTTAACACATGTACACTATCCAATCGGCACACTTTTGTGATTATGGAATTGAAAATGTTATATTCCTTGTTCCTGCAGCTGAAAGTCTCCTTTCCTCTGAAAAAGATGGATAAAATGAATGCCTGAAAACCTTTAGCAGTGTGTGACAGAGATGATACGGATTTTTAATTCTGTAATTCATATAAAATTCCGAAGACGAAACATAGCTGCTAAAATTCAATCAAACGTACAGAAATGAAATCATATTTGCTGCTTCAATTCTGTACAGCAAGTTACAAGTATGTAACCACTGCCATAAATCTTCCACATTTTTATTTTATGACAGCAGCATAAACAGAAATAAATACAACTTGCAGTTCTATACAACACAACAACCTGCACTTATATAGCTCCTTTAATGTAGTAAAACATCCCAAGGCACTTCACAGGTGCATTGTTAAACAAAATTTGACACCTAGCCACATAAGGAGATATTAGGACTGGTTACCAAAGGTTTGGTCAGCAGTAGGTTTTAGGAAGGGCCTTCAAGGAAGAGAGAAAGGTAGCGAGGCAGAGAGGTTTTGGAAGGCATTACAGAGCTTAGGGCCTCGGCAGCTGAAGACACGGCCTCCAATGGTGGAGCTATCTAACTCATGGATGTGTAAGAGACCATAATTGAGAAAAGCACAGAGATCCTGGAGGTTGTGAGGCTGGAGGAGATCACAGAGATAGGAAGGGTCAAGACCATGGGGGGATTTGAAAACAAGGATCAGAATTTTAAAGTCAAGGCATTGCTGCACCAGAAGCCAATCTGGTCAGTGAGCTCAGGGGTGATGGGTGAATGGGACTTGGTTCAAGTTAGGATACAGCAGCAGAGTGTTGGATGAGCTCAAGTTTACAATGAATGCCAGATGGGAGGCTGGCCAGGAGAGCAGTGGAATAGTCAAGTCTAAAGGTAACAAATACATGGAAGAGGGTTTCAGCAGCAGATGAGCTGAGACAGGAGCAGAAAAAGGCCATGTTACAGAGGTGGAAGGTGACAGTCTTGGTGACAGAGAGAATATGGAGTGAGAAGCTCAGCTCAAGGTCAAATAGGATGCCAAGGTTGGAAGCAGTCTAGTTCAACCTGAGTCTGTTGCCAGGGAGAAGTATGGAATTATTAGCTAGGGAACAGAATTTGGGCGGGGACCGAAGACATTGGCTTCCCAATATTTAATTGGAGGAAATTTTTGCTCATCAAATACCAGCTGTTGGATGAGCAGTGCGACAAATGCAAGGTAGTGTGGGGGTCAAGTGAAGTAGAGCTAGGTGTTGTCAGTGTACATGAAAGGTTGTAAGGACAGTCCGAGCAACTACAAGTCAGTTAATTTAATATCAGTGATGGGTGAGGTTTTAGAAAGAATAATCAGGGAAAATATCACCGAACACTTAGAGAGGTTTGAGTTGATTAAAGGTAGCCGGCATGGATTTACAAAAGGCAGATCATGCTTGACTAATTGAAGTTTTTGATGAAGCAACAGAGAAAGTTGATGAAGGGAATGTGGTGGATGCTGTTTATATGGATTTTAAGAAAGCATTTGATAAGGTACCACATAAAAGGCTGGTTAACAAAACTGAGGCTCATGGAACAGGAGGGTCAGTGTCCAATTGGATTAAAAATTGGCTTAAGGACAGAAAACAGCGAGTTGTAGTAAATGGTTGCTTTTCAGACTGGAGGATGGTAGACAATGGTGTACTCCAAGGGTCAGTGCTGGGACCACTGTTTTTTTTGCTATATATAAATGATTTGGATCTTGGAACACAGAGAAGTTGCCAATGATACCAAACTTGGAGGTGCAGCAACCAGTGAGGATGATATGAACCACTTGCAACAGGACATAGATAGGCTAGCAGGATGGGCAGACAGATGGAAGATGGAGTTTAATACTGACAGGTGTGAGGTGATGCATTTTGGCAGAAGGAATAGGGAGAAGCAATAGATACTTAATGGCACAGTTCTAAAGAGTGTGCAGGAACAGAGGGACCTGGGGTTCATGTGCACAGATCTTTGAAGGTGGCAGGACATATTGAGAGAGTGGTTAGTAAAGCATATGGGATCTTGGGCTTCATAAATAGAGGCATTGATTACAAAAGCAGGGAATTTATGCTGAACCTTTATAAAGCTCTGGTTAGGCCCCAACTGGAGTACTGCGTCCAGTTCTGGTCACCACATTTCAGGAAGGATGTGAGGATCCTTGAGAGGGTGGAGAGGAGATTTGCCAGAATGGTTCCAGGGATGGGGGATTTTACTTACAAGGTTAGGTTTGAAAAGCTGGGTTTGTTCTCCTTAGAAAAAAGGAGATTGAGGGGAGATTTAATAGAAGTGTACAAGATTATGACAGGCTTAGGTAAGTTAGACAAGGAAAAACTGTTCCCATTAACTAATTGTACAGGGACTAGGAGACACAGATTGAAGGTTTTGGGAAAGAGATGCAGAGGAAATATGAGGGTGGTGATGACCTGGAACTCACTGCCCACACGGGTGGTGGAAGCGGAAACAATCAATGACTTTAAGAGGAAGTTGGATGGCCACCTGAGAGAAATAGACTTGCAGGGCTATGGGGATTGAGCCGGGGAGTGGGACTGACTGCACAGCTCCATGGAAAGCTGGCATGGGCTCAATGGGCCAAGTGGCCTCCTTCTGTGCAGTAAATGACTCCATGTAGAATCTGATATTGTGGCCGGGATTTTGCTGCCATGAGGTAGGTCCCAACATCAGGACCCAACGTCGCACCTGTGCCCGCACAGGAGGACAGCAAGACGGCAGTAGCAATCTTCCTGGCAGCGGCCAATTAAGAGGCTGCCGCCAGGACTGCCATCCAATCAAGGATGGTGGGCTGGCTCTCCAAGCTGTCAGCCAAATCAGAGCTGCTGTGGTTCCCGCTGCTGAGAAGATCCCCTGGCGACGTAAACACAAGGGGCTTCCCTCCCGACACCTTTCGCCGCCATTTCCCCACCCCTCCCACCTCCCAGCCTGTCTCCAATGGGCTGGTAAAATCCCGCCCTGTGTTTCCGAATGATGTTGCTGAGGGGCAGCCTGTAAATGAGAAATAGTAACAGGTCATGTTGACTTTCAAACGCTTCTTTAGGTCATCTGCTCAAATAAAACATTCTATCTAAGATTATGGTAAATCAGGTTTCATTTTCAGTTGAAATAAACCCACTCATTTAATTCAAATAAATCACCCCTGTACAGAAGCAATAATGTGCTAACAAGACATAGTGAGAACATTAATATACCCCTTCTTTCTTTCTTTCTTTTGGGCCTCCTTATCTCGAGAGACAATGGATACGCGCCTGGAGGTGGTCAGTGGTTTGTGAAGCAGCGCCTGGAGTGGCTATAAAGGCCAATTCTGGAGTGACAGGCTCTTCCACAGGTGCTGCAGAGAAATTTGTTTGTTGGGGCTGTTGCACAGTTGGCTCTCCCCTTGCGCCTCTGTCTTTTTTCCTGCCAACTACTAAGTCTCTTCGACTCGCCACAATTTAGCCCTGTCTTTATGGCTGCCCGCCAGCTCTGGCGAATGCTGGCAACTGACTCCCACGACTTGTGATCAATGTCACACGATTTCATGTCGCGTTTGCAGACGTCTTTATAACGGAGACATGGACGGCCGGTGGGTCTGATACCAGTGGCGAGCTCGCTGTACAATGTGTCTTTGGGGATCCTGCCATCTTCCATGCGGCTCACATGGCCAAGCCATCTCAAGCGCCGCTGACTCAGTAGTGTGTATAAGCTGGGGGTGTTGGCCGCTTCAAGGACTTCTGTGTTGGAGATATAGTCCTGCCACCTGATGCCAAGTATTCTCCGAAGGCACCCCTGCACTACTAAAAACTGCATTCAAAACTAAATACAAATGCACAATGTAACTTTACCCCACATTTTACCCTTGAAGCGCTGCAAAGTTATTTTATTAGGGCCTGATGGCACTATCAGGGTCACTGACAAGATAATACTGTCACTTCAAAAATCTATCAAATATTGATTTTGTCACGTCTATGACACAAACAGGTCAATCTTGAAGGACTTTGCAGCCAGGTTTCAATTAACTGGAAGGCAATTTTGAATGATGTGGCTCCCACCTCTGGAGACACTGGCTGGAATGAATTTAAACTTTAATATAGAGTAGGGCTCATTTCTTAGTAATAAAATTAGTTAAAATAATAAAAATAGAAGAGTTAACACTGGCAAAGGAGAGAATGGAGAACACCGAAGATAGGGAAAGAAAAAATGTTTGAAGTGTTAACACATTAATATACTAATATCCTTGACATCTGAGAAGCATAATTACCACAATATTATACTTTGTTTCCACATCATGGCATATAAACTGAAAACATTTTAAAAAGTGGCTGGTGCAGGAATTCAAAAGAATAAAATGAAACTTTTACAATTTCAATTTATTATTTTTGGTATCTTTGTTCTAATTGTTACAGAATAGTTTAAAGTCAGGTGTAAAACATGACTAAAATTGGACTTGTCTGCTTCACTTCTGTAAATGTAAATTCATTTCACACCTGTTATGTTATATCTGAAAGATTGTAATAAGTTGCTGTCACCTAAATGCTGCATCTGAAAGCATTCCACTTTAGTGAGAAAAAGACTGCTGACAGCAAATATTTTCTTTGTCTACTGAAATTCTCTATCCCAGTTAAAGTGGCGTGAACATTAAAGCCGCAAACATAATCACCTGTGCCTGACGAAAATAGGGCATGCGGGGGGTAGAATATTGAGAGTGTGGCACTAACTGAAGTAAACTGCACATGCCATTTTAACAGGCAGGTTTCAGGCACAACAAGTGTCCCTTGCCACAGGCAAGAGAGGGAATCGTTGACATCCAAAAGTCAGGATTTGATGATGCAATCTGATCCCAGGGTCTGCTGGCAGCAGCAAGGTTGGTGACGCCAGCAAAATGCGATGTCCAAGATCTACAGGGCTGCAAAAGGTTCAAATCCCACAAGGAATCCTTGGGCCTCCCCTGCCCCAGGCTTCCTGAGACTGCCTGGCATCCCCGCACCCCGTTTAAGGGACCATTCCCTCAAGTCCTCGGTTGAGGTTTCCTGCTGCACTCGCCAGTCTGCTCATTGGCCTGACATCATTGTCCCTGGGTTTGATCAGGAGTTGGCCTGGTCTATTTACATGAGGCCCAGGAGTTAAAAAGCTCGTGCCTCATGTTGACTCGACACTTACCCCGCCAGTACAAAATTCACCACTCACCTGAGTTAAAATCAAGGTTTAAGAAAAATATGAACAAGTACAGTATAATAAACAGTGAAGTGAAGAATACTTTACCCCAACCAATCAGATAATAGTACTTCATTCGCCTTTCTTCACTGATATTGACGGTGACAACCTTGCTCCAGAGAAGTATTCCTTCCACCAGCATCCAGGCAAAAGCAGCCATGAAGAGCAAATGTAACATAGCTGTCACAACAAAACATGCCACCTAGTGGGGAAAATTGAGAAATACTGTAATTCAGACCAATTTACTTGCATACACCAGTTTTACGGAAAACTGAGAAAAATGGATGGGCAATCAAGGATAAATATGGCAATATTATGTTCTTTACAGTTGGATGAACTTTCTACAAAACTGTAGCCGTAACTGAAAAAAATTCTTGTTACCTAATATGTGATCTAACCTATAATAAATTAGTTATATTTCCTCCATTATTTAATATAATGTTAACTCTCAGCAGATCATACCTTATTCAGTCACAAAGTATTCTGCAATAATGTATAATTATAAATATTTCAGCTACTAAATTCCACAGCCCTGAGGTGACAAAGTATTTACCTTTATTTGCATCTTAGTGAAGCCTAAGTCTGTGCGTCCCTGGTATTAGTGTTTCACTGGCGTGGGGTTAGGAGCACGGTATCTGAACTTTCATGGCCTGGTTAACTTCCATGAAATCAAACTCTAGAGAAAGGAGCTCCAAATTTAAAATTTTGAAATCTTGCTGGCCTTGTAATGTCAGGTCACAAACACAACTGCTGAACTTCATTGTTGAATCCCTCCAGCTACCCAGTCCATGCCAGCTGAGATGGGCACCCCAGTTACACCACCAACAACTACTTACATTTATATAGAGCCTATAATCTAGTAAAATGTCCCAAGGTACTTCATGGGAGCATTGTCAAACAAAATTTGACATGAGCCACATATTAGAATAGGTGACCAAATGCTTGGTCAAAGAGATAGTTTTTAAGGAGATCTTAAAAGAGGACAGAAGACAGAGAGGTAGACAGAAGGAGAGGTTTAAGGAGGGAATTCTAGTGTTTAGAAAGCATGGCCGCCAATGGTGGAGCGAACAAAATAGGGGATGCACAAGAGAACAGGATTGGAGGAGTGCAGAGATTTTGAAGGATTGCAGGGCTGGAGGAGATTGCAGAGCTACAGAGGAGCCATTCCTTGTGCAGGTGTTCGTCCACAATATGCAAGTACCCCAGACCCAGTGTTTGGGATGGACTCAGGATTGTATTCATGGGGCAGGCAGGTGTTCTGCCCAACCTAAAATCTTCACTCTTCAGCACCCCATACAAAAATCTTCCAGAGGAATTTCAGGGCTGTTAAACAGAACATTCAAGTTTATTACAATTAACAAATCGGAAAATGCTCTTCAGCCTATCAGTGGTTGCCAACATGGTTAATGGCTCCACTTGCTTAGGGTGTCTCCCTCTGCCTTTCAACCTTGACACAAAAAACTCATTTATAATCCATCTGACCTCTCCAACTAGCATTTCATGTTTAACTTCTCTTTTCACTGTAAAATCTTCAAACAGATGAAATTTTAAATCTTGATCCTCATCCTCAAATCCTTCCATGGTTTCCACTGACTCTGCAAACTTCTTCAGCCTTATATCCTCTCTTGCTTCCTTTGGTCTGCTCTGTTTGGCATTGATGCATCTCCCATCATTGCTGGCACACCCTCAGCCACCTGGACCTTACTATCTGGAGTTCCCTCCCTAAACCCAGCTGCATTTCCAGTTCTCCGCCATTGAAAACATTTTTTCAACCAAGTTTTCCCAACTCTCCCACCATAAATCAGCATCCATTCCTCTCACCTATTTTTTATTTCCTATGTCCTCCCTAGGCTATCTACTACTTTAAAGGTATCATATAAATATAAGTTACATATTATAAGGAAATTGTTCCTGTATTCCCTTTGCTAAGTACTGGCTTTTTAAAAAAATTATGTAACTTTAAAGTATGAGACAATCTCATAAGCTCTGTTTTGTTCACAGGTGCCTCAGCAAATTATACCATTGGCTCTGCAGAAAGAACTTCACCACTCCCACCCTATCAATTCTTTTCATTACTTTAAAAATATGAACAGTTTTTCACTGATGAGGACACATTAAACTCCACGGCTTCTTTTTCTATTATATTAAATTTGCAATTGTTATTGCTGTGAGCTTTAACATGCACAGTGACAGTCCAGTGGCCTTTAAATTGATTTTTGGAACTCCAGAAATGCAATTTACTCTAGTTTACTGACTCAGTTACATCTTCAATGAACTCTTAAAAAATCTGCTCAGACTGAATTCACAGACTCACTTCTTTGGATTTAATGTCTTGCTTCTTGCAAATCCATGCAAATTGTTTTCTTTACAATAGACATATACGAACATACGAATTAGGAGCAGGAGTAGGCCACTCGAGCCTGCTCTGCCATTCAATAAGATCATGGCTGATCTGATTGTAATCTCAACTCTACATTCCCTCCTACCCCCTATAACCTTTCACCCCCTTGCTTATTAAGAATCTTTCTACCTATGCCTTAAAAATATTCAATGACTCTGCTTCCACTGCCTTTTGAGGAAGAGAGTTCCAAAGACTCATGACCCTCTGAGATAAAAAATTTCTCTCATCTCTGTCTTAAATGGGCGATCCCTTATTTTTAAACAGTGACCCCTAGTTCTAGATTCTGTCACAAGGGGAAACATCCTTTCCACATCCACCCTGTAAAGACCCCTCAGGATCGTGTATGTTTCTATCAAGTCGTCTCTTACTCTTCTAAATTCCAGTGGATACAAGCCTGGCCTGTCCAACCTTTCCTCATAAGACAACCTGCCCATTCCAGGTATTAGTCTCGTAAACCTTCGCTGAACTGCTTCCAATGCATTTACATCCTTGCTTAAATAAGGAGACCAATACTGTGCACAGTACTCCAAATGTGGTCTCACCCTTGCCCTGAATAACTGAAGCATTACCTCCCTACTTTTGTATTCAATTCCCCTGGCAATAAACGATAACATTCTATTAGCTTTCCTAATTACCTGCTGAACCAGCATAATAACCTCTTGCGATTCATGCACTAGGACACCCAGATCCCTCTGCATCTCAGAGCTCTGCAATCTTTCACCATTTAGATAATATGCTTCTTTTTTATTCTTCATGCCAAAACGGACAATTTCACATTTTCTCACATTATACTCCATTTGTCGGATCTTTACCCACTCACTTAACCTATCTATATCCCTTTTTAGCCTCCTTGTGTCCTCTTCACAACTTACTTTCCTACCTATCTTTGTGTCATCAACAAATTTAGCAGCAAATCAGCAGTATTGTTTTTTTCACTCTAGTTGCCATTGTACCAGTCCGATCTTCTAAGGATCATGCTATGGCATTTTTTAAAAGACTGGATTCACAATCACTATCTACTGGTTCTCATATACTGCTAGGTACAATAAGATTTCTGAAATTTCCAGGACTGCATCTTTAGTTCTAACCTAATTTCTTATATTGTGCCTGTATGAATTCCATCTTCGCCTGGTGTTATACAAACCTCCAGGTGTTTTTAATGACTACTTTCATTAACTATCTTTTGGATGCATCTCCTGTTGCTTTGTTCCCTGTTTTTGAATACTACATTACAAAAAATGCAGACCTCAGACATATTGCTGGCTCCCTTGATCTCACTCCTCCTTAAAGCATATGTTATACATTTAAAAGTTGCAAAAATAATGGCTCTTCATTTTCCCTGTAGAGCTTAACTTGTTTTTCCAATTTTCTCTTTTCACCCTTTGCTGTAGTTTTGTTCTTTCTGGACAAGTAAAATTATAATCAATTATTTGTGTAATTAACTTGTGACTTTTAACCATTCTATTTTACCTGGTTTGTTCTTGCTGAGTCACTTGCCACAAGCAGAGCCTCTGCTGCAACTAGAGCACAGATGAGATTTTTGTGCACTGTGGTTCGATCAGATTTGGGGACTCTGCATGACAAATATTGACTTGTAACTGAATGTAAAAGCAGCTTTGTAAGTAATTGAAATGACAGTTATACATGCAGTGAAGGATATGAAATTCATCTTGACTTGTGATTGGTTATATCATTCCTGGGCTTTTCAATTAACTGTAAATAGATGTCAGACTACATTCTCTTTAAGGACTGGCTGATACTGTCCTTTCATTCTGGTAACCAAACTAATGAGATAGATTTCACCTCAATGCTTGACCAAGAGTCCAACAAACAATTGCTCTGTGGGAGTCTCACCTATTTCCCAGCAGATGACATCCCTATAGCACAGAACTGCTACAATTCAATATTTACTGGCAACTTCATTGGGAAGAAGTTTTCCATTTCCCAACAATGCTACTCCTCATTGTCACGCACACAAAAAAAATCAGCAAAAAAACAAAAAAAAAACTTTAGCCAGGAAATTTGTTTGAGCTGTTCTTGCTCTGCCAGCATTATTTTGCCCACAGCGTGGTAGAAACTCCATTCAGGGAGCATCTCTGAAGTACTTCCTGGACTATGCTCTCCTAATTGCTTGAGCTTTTACAGTAGGGGTCTTCTTTTAATGTGTTCACCAACCATTGATTCCTAATGTGCACAAGGAGATAAGCCTGGTCCTATACAGCTTGAATGCTACATTAACAAGTGTCAAATGTGTCAAAAATGCAAAATTAAATAAAATTGCATGTAAAGTGCTGAAACACAAATACTTGAAGGTGTACAACACAAAAGAATTATCAGAATATAAGAAAAGAGAATACTAACCCCACCACTGAGAATAGAATCAGCGTGATCACCAATGCGCAGAGAGATATAGTGCAGCCAATCAGTGTTAATTTCATAAGAACAGTTTCTTCATGAGAGCTTCTCTAGAAATATAAATAAGGTGTATTTTTGATCAGTCAGATTCACTGATAATAATGATTATAACCTAAAGATGAGTACCATAGTAACTCCAACAAATAGGGGTTGGACCTTTCAGATAGACGCAAAAGGTCACGTGACCTCAGGAGATCTCTTCGACGTTGCAACTTGTGGAATCCATCCATACTGAGGTGGTGGCAGGTTAGATACATACGGAAATGACAGGCAGGAGAAGACCAAGCCTGCATCACACTCTCAAGTTCCCTTGAGCACAAAGACCAGCCACTTGCTAGTGGACCCACCCTCCCACCACCACTGCCACCCCCACGACTAAGCAATTTCCAGGAACAGACAAAAATAAAGGGAAAAGCCCAGGGCTAATAAGGGAAAAAATCTGGAAAATTCCTCTGAGCCTTTCAGGCGATCAAAACCAGTCCAGGAGATCACATTAATAGCTTGCCTTTTAAACGAGGCGATCTCTGCTCTAGCCAAGAACAGGTCCTGTTCCTCTTGAAGGCAAGCAAGGAGATGTGTGAATTGCCATCAGTGACGTGAGATGCACCAAGGCCAAAGTCAGCATACCAGTGGAAACAAAAGAGGGTATAAGATTGAAGAGGTTTGCAGAGTCTAGGAAGCCATGGAAGGATTTGAGGATGAGGACCACAAGAGAAACTGTGGGGGAAATAACAAACCTCTGTTCTGTCCTATGAAGTCAAAAGTGATGTCAGAAAAGAACAAATGTGAGGCTGGAGGCATGAACTCCAAGTCCTTCCACTCCATAGCGTAGCATGTCTGGGACTCCAATGCATTGTGCTACTGTATCCCTAAGAGCTTGTCACTATTAATGCTCGAATTAAGGTCATTAGGCTGTATCCTACAACCAAGTATTCTAGATAATTTGGCCCAGCTCTGACCTGTTTCATTCGGAAACCTGGCTACTATAGAGTCAGGTTTTCCTGGCATTTGCAATATAGCTAAGATGTTACAAACTGGGTTCATCTATTACACAGCGAAACTTGGTCCAGAATGGGTTACATTAGTGAGCATAAATGACTAAAATAATTATAATTCTTAAATATAGTAGTTACACCAAGATTTTATTGCCTTCACATGTATAAATATTTACACAAAAAAACACTTTCTACAAAAACAGAAAAGATTTTATTAATTTGTGATTTTACCTTCACTTCATAAAGTTGAAAAAGCAAAGCAAAATTTGTAGTGTGGTTGCAGAAACAGGCTGTTGATTGAAGCTCAGACTCGACTACTCTGCAACCATCTGCGGACCAGCTTCCACCTTTTTCTGGCCTGGTAGTGTACAATTCAATACAATGATGATATACGTTCAAGTGTATCTTTTTAAACATTTTAACAATTTGCTATAAAAACTTCTTTAAAGAAAAACTGCTGACAGCATTATTGATGAGGTGTGAGGTTAAAGGAATTAACCTAATGCTGTTTTAATTCTTCATTTTGAAAAGATTTGGCAACGGTAATCTGGGTGTTGGCCCCTTGTTAACTCATTTTTACATTCTGATTTGACAATGTTCAACTACAGTCTTCCCTATATTGAAATTATGACTAATTATTGGTTATTCATTGATATAGATTAAGTTGTCAATGAGGTGTAAATCCGATATAGATTACTGATGTATAAATATAAATGACAGCTTGCAAGAGTTTCTTTAAAGAGAATAGATGAGCCAATGTTTCAGGTGAAAACTATTTGTCAGAATTCTTGGTAAATCTCCACTGAAGAATCTCCACACAAGATATTAAAGTGTCTTTTCAGACGCTGACAGGCTACTGTATATTTCCGGTATTAGGGGTGGAAATTGGTAATGGCCTGTTTTCACATGTAATCCCCAACTAGAAGGTGCCAGGCTGGCCCAAAATGGTCCTTGGGCCTGATTAACATTTTTAGTGCAAACTGCCGGTGCCTGTCGTGCCTCCACAGGCAGCTTGTGCATTTTACAGTGATGAATATTGGGCTGCAGGCCTCGCTGGCAACAACTCTCAAGCAAATCCTTGCAAGGGATTGGCGGCAGCAACAGGTGGAAAGTGTGGCTCGCAAGGACTGTGGAGTTGAGGGAGTACATCTGCTGTTCCTGCTTCCTAAACAGAGCAGGTCGTTCACCTACTCTCCTAAATCCCAATTGTAAGGGGACCCAAAACTGGAATTAGGCCTCTCATTAACACATGTAAGGACCTAATACCGGTTTTAGGTAGTCACCTAAGACGCGTGCAAAGCCACTTTTACCAATATAGTGGCACCTGTAAAGCAGACACATCTCAGGCGCAAGTCATTCTGCCCTTAAGTTCATTCATCATCCCCGTTTTCTGCCTCGTCTAAAATGTCAACTGGTTGATGTAATGCATTCTCTACCATAAATTGTTATGTTTTTATTGAAACATTGATGATTCTTGTGCTGAAGAATGTGGTACACTCACCTCAGACTAAAATTCCAGAAGACACAGACTGAATCAACAACAAGGGAAGGAACAGTCTACAGGGGAATAAACAAACTTCAGTGAGTATTAGATAATTCAACATTTAATATTGCTGAAAAAAAAGAGATATGCCGTCGAAGCTTTTCATCTTGCATTCATTAGGATATATGTAAGAATGCCAAATATCAAAGGGAGCAACAATTTGTACTGCATGAGAAAAGGGTGCTGGTTTGTTGGCAAGTCGACTCCGATTGGTCAAGGCACTGCCCTAGCGAATGCACCAGGCAACTAATGTTCTCCACGCTTTTGTTTAATTCAAAAAAGGCGCAACAACTGGACATGTTCCTTTTGCCTGCAGAGGACAGTTCCTTGTGTATGAATATATGTAGCTTCTAGCAAGTACGGTCAGTACACTGCCTATTGCGAACAGCTAAAGGGATGTTCTGTTTGATACGATCTGCTGGTCATTGTGACATAAGGCCTATGTACCTGGCAACGCATCTGCACTGAAATTCATATACCACATTACTCATTTGCGTGGTACGCAGAACGTCTTTTTGGCTTGCTGGCAGCATCCAGTTAGTGGAAAATACCACTTGTGTTGCTACTGCATAGTAGCACTGTGTTGCTCACATTTTTTGAGATTCCTTACCCTTCCAGGGTAATTTGAGGTAGAATGGGCACTTTTCAGGTCCAAAAGTGGTCCATACTCAACCAGCCCGCACTTGCAAAATTCAGAACATAATATATAACATTAGATGTGATTCCGCGATTGGACAGCACTTGCTGAACTATCCCGAGTGTGCTAAGAATCACACTAACAACCAATTTAAGATTATCAGTCAGGCTCGCAATGTGACTCACTTATACTTGCTAGAACCACATAGATTCAGACACAGGGATTTGTCCTCTGCGGGTAAAAGGAACATGTCCAGATATTGCACCTTTTTTGATTTTTTTTTTATTCATTCATGGGATGTGGGCATTGCTGGCTAGGCCAGCATTTATTGCCCATCCCTAATTGCCCTTGAGAAGGTGGTGGTGAGCTGCCTTCTTGAACCGCTACAGTCCATGTGGGGTAGGTACACCAACAATACTGTTAGGAAGGGAGTTCCAGGATTTTCACCCAGTAACAGTGAAGGAACGGTGATATAATTCCAAGTCAGGATGGCGTGTGGCTTGGAGGGAAACTTGCAGGTGGTGGTGTTCCCATGCATTTGTTGCCCTTGTCCTGTGAGGTGGCAGAGGTCGCGGGTTTGGAAGGTGCTGTCTAAGGAGCCTTGGTGCGTTGCTGCAGTGCATCTTGTAGATGGTACACACCGCTGCCACTGTGTGTCAGTGGTGGAGGGAGTGAATGTTTGTGGACAGGGTGCCAATCAAGTGGGCTGCTTTGTCCTGGATGGTATCGAGCTTCTTGAGAGTTGTTCGAGCTGCCCCCATCCAGGCAAGTGGAGAGTATTCCATCACACTCCTGACTTGTGCCTTGTAGATGGTGAACAGGCTTTGGGGAGTCAGGAGGTGAGTTACTTGCCGCAGGATTCCTCGCCTCTGACCTGCTCTTGTAGCCACGGTATTTATATGGCTACTCCAGTTCAGTTTCTGGTCAATGGTAACCCCCAGGATGTTGATAGTGGGGGATTCAGTGATGGTAATGCCATTGAATGTCAAGGGGAGATGGTTAGATTCTCTCTTGTTGGAGATGGTCATTGCCTGGCACTTATGTGTTGCGAGTGAATTAAACAAAAGAGTGGGGGACAATAGTTCCCTGGTGCATTCCCCATGGCAACACATCTACCAATCAGAGTCGACATGCCAAGCAATCAGCACCCTTTTTTCATGCAGTATAAATTGCTGTTCTCTTTGAAATTTGGCATTCTTGCATCTGTCCTGATGAGTACAAGACGAAAAGCTTCAACAGCATGTCTCGTTTTCCAGCAAAACTCAGCTTTTGTACTACCAAGCAACATTTGTAATTCTGAATTACTGGAGGTCACAATGAGCTGAAATTTATACTTCCGCCACCGAAATTGGTGGTGGACAAAAACAATGGCGACTAGCCTGTGCGGGCCACACGTCACCGAGCTGCCGTGATATTCAGCGCGGCGCTCATTTAAATAGCCGGTCAAGAGCGTCCTCCCCTCCCCAAATGATGTGGAGGGAGTGGGCTGTCCGTCCCAGGCAATAGCGTCAGCTGCCTGTGCACAGGTGCTGATGCCATTTTTAAAGGACTTCGAGCCCAACCGATCAATTTCAATTTTTAAAGAAACAGGTAATAAAAATTTTTTTAATGCATTTAATTTGCCCCTCTCCCTTTCCCCCCAATAACCAGAACTAATTACTTGCCCTCTCCTCCCGCCCCCAGAACACTTACCGTGTCCACTGACGCCCTCCCATCACCCCCCAAGTACAGAAACATTACACTATAACCCTTCCCACCATCCCGTACACAAATGATACTAGTTTGACCCAGTTCCCCCCAGCCCCCCCACCACTGAGAAACATACCTGCTCCCCCCCTCCCCACCAGTGTTATGCCTCAGTTCCCCGGATGGGGATTCGAAGGCGCGGGAGTGCCAGCCAGTGGCACAAATATCACACCGGGACAGACGGCTGGAATGTAAAGGTAATTAATTCATTTATTTAAATATGTTAATGGTGGTCCCGCAGCTGAGCGTCCGGGGATGGTCCCTACCACTGGCAATATCGGGCCAGGCCCTCACGGCGTCGGGGTGCGTGGCGGCCCTCTCCTGGAGGCATTTTCTGCCCCCCCCCCCACCCCCTGCCAAGACCCCTGACGTTGGGGGGGGGGGGTTTGGTCTGTAAAATTCAGCCCAATGACTTACAATTTTTTACTGTTACTCTAGCTATAAATTATACTTCTTGTACTTATGTAATGTAAGTTAAATACTGCCTAAAACTATAATTGCACTTAGAGTAGCAAATATTTTTCTAAACATTTCAAATGCTCCAGCTTCCACACTCTCCCTTCTTCTGCTTATCCCTGCAACCTCACTGAATTGAAATAAAGACTCAATAAAATTTCTCAAAACTTGAAGAGCTGCTCTCTAGATTCTCAGCTCTATATCTTCACTTCCACTTACAACCTACAGATTTTAAAAACTTAAATTTTATTTCACCTAACTGCTATTTTGTGCTTTATCATGGTAGATTTTTCTGGTCTGGCACCTGGGTGTATTGGATTGCCTGGGCACAGCGAATGCTAGAAGATTCGACGAGAAGGACTGCATTTCCCCAAGGGACTCTATACAATTTTTGGACCATTTAAATTAAATGACAGAACATCAGATGGACTCCATTACTGGCATACATTCCTCCTGTCCCAATTTTCCTATATTTGCTGCATCCTGATGTTCCAGTGCACAAAAGCAGGAACAAGAAAATCTACCCTACCTCATTTTCTCATCTTCTAATTTCAAGCTCAGTAACATCCTGCACTAGGGGTCTTGGCCTTTCAACTGGATTTGTCAGTAAAAATTTATACCTGAACTTAGAAAATCATGTATCATAAGGAGAAGACAAGGCTGAATCATCAGTTGGTTACTGAAAATGGTCTACCTGTGAGACAGACAACATATCTCAACAGTTTAAAATACACAGCTCACCATTCCAAATAATGGCCTAGAAATTGCTGGGGTCCCACTCCATTGGTATAAGTGCAGCAGAATTGAACTTCCCCTTGCCCATTAAGGCCAGGTCATTTGCCTGGCCAGAAGGCCTTTGAGACCCCTAAAGATGATCAGCAGTAATTACCCCATCCTGAGCCAACCTGCCCTTCCAATACAGATGGGAGGTCCAGATGGGACAAGGAAATTGTTTTAAAAATTTAAATGTGGACAAAATCTCCATGATCGATTATTGTATTAGGTCAAGTTTTGGGGTTTTTAGAGCATCTACATTGGCTTAGGTTCAATTGAGATTTTTCCAGGATGTTCAGGGAGGAATTTCCTGGGGAAGTCTTGGTACTCTCCATTGACATGCCCCTTTTATGTGGGGTGTAGGCGGAAGATCCACCCATGGCTCCCACAATTGAAATTTCATAATCTAGTCAAAAAGAGGCATAATTCCGTCAAAGCCAAGAAATAGACAACTTTTGGTCCCCCTCTCCAGGCATTACTGCTATGAATGCTCTCTTCCTCCCCAGGGTTCCCTTACTATTTATATAGATGTGTTCTTCCTCAAAAATAAGCTGACTGGATGAAACAGAAGAAAGTAATATTTGATGGAACACACTATGGGGAAATTGGACATGGACAGGGATGCAAAAGAGATGAATACGCATTCGACGAGCATTATTGAAATTAATGGAACTGAATACTGGGCGGAGCATATAACATATGACCAATGCAATACTGTCCATGTCCAATTTCACCCCCAAGATCTTTGTGCCTCCATGAAGCTTTGATGAATTTTTTTCCCGCCAGTATAACTGACGTCTTCCTATAGTTACTTTAATGTCACTGGATACAACTTGATACCTACATACAAGTCAAGATTCCATCTCACCAAAATATAGGTACACACACAGCAGTGCCAATAACCTACCAAAGCTGAGATTGGAACTCAGGTTTGTAGAGACTGAGACAACACAACTATGTGCGATATTAAAACTTTTAATAGCAGTCAGCTTTGAACCAAATCATTCCATGATCAGCATGGGAGTCAGCTGACATGCTACTTAGATCAGAGCACTGACAGCAATAATCTCCAATAGTGTTTATGCCCATGTCTCTCAGCTGGATGTTTTATTCCAGGTCATACAGGATGATATGGATCTCACTCAGATCACTCCTGTAATTGACTACAATATCCTCTTGTGTTGATTAAACATGGAAGGTCAGAAAGATTCAATGTTTCATTTCAGATTTGAACAAAATTGTAATTTTAGATGTATAGCTCATTACCACATCTTTCAAAAACTCTCAAAAGCCTTCAGATGCAATGGATTATCCTGAATTGTAATAATTGTTGTTATGTAGGTAAATATGGCAACCATTTTGCACACATCAATGTTGTCTGAGAAGAATGTTCACCAGGACACTGGAAGAACTTGCTACAATTGTACAGGGCTTTGGTGAGACCAGACCTGGAATACTGTGTGCAGTTTTGGTCTTCAAATCTAAGGGAGGATATACTTGTATTGGAGGAAACACTGCAAAGAGTCACTAGATGGTTCCCGGGATGACAGGGTTGTCCTATGATGAGAAGCTGAGTAAATTGGGCCTATACTCTTTGGAGTTTAGAAGAATGAGAAGTTATCTCATAAAAAATACAAGATTCTTAAAGGGTTCGACAGGGTAGACAATAAGAGGTTGTTTTCCTGGCTGGAAAATCTACAACATGGGGGCACAGCCTCAGGATTAAGGGTCAATCATTTAGAACTGAGATTAGGGAACTTTCTTCACTCAGGGTTGTGAATCTTTGGAATTCTCTATGCCAGAGGGTTGTGGATGCTCCATCGTTCATTATATTCAAGACTGAGATTGATAGATTTTTGATCATTCAGGGAATTGAGGGCTGTGGGGAGTGGGTGGGAAAGTGGAATTGAGACAAAAGATCAGCCATGATTGGACTGAACGGTGGAGAAGGCTCAAGGGGCCATATGGTCTTTTCCTGCTCCTGTTTCTTATGTTCTTTTGCTCTTATGTTAACTCCATGATTTTCTTCAAATAGTGTTAACGGATTTTTTAATATTCATGTGAACCATTGGAATAGGCAGATTGAAACAGTCAGGGAGAGCCTCAGTTTAACATCTTAAACTGGCACATCTACACTGTAACAAAACCATACTGGAGTTCCTAGATTATGAACTCAGATTCTGGTGTGTGGCTTCAACCCACAACTTCCTAACTCAGAGGCAACAGTGCACCAGCTGAGCTAAGCTGACAACAAAGGTGCAAGTTACCAGTTAAAAATACATATTGCTTTATATGCTTAGTTGGCTTCAAATGATCGACAGGAAAATACAAGCTCCTACCTTGACTCTGTGTTGCAACCTGTAATGCGTAGGTGTGCTGACTGGCTGATCCCCTTGAAACACAGTTGATGAAATAATTGCTGATGCAACCTGCGTACCTACATGTCTGGATAGCGTAGAAAACATAAAAAGGACTCAAAGCAGTTTTGAAGGTTAAAGTATCTCAAATCTTCATCAAAAAATATATATTTTTCAATACTGTATCCACTGTAAAACGTTAAAACGTTATCATTTTATTATTATTTACAGAGTTAATTACAAATATATGAAATAGCAAAAGAAAAATAACTTGCCTTAAATTTTGCATGTGTTTTACACCCTGGCTAACAAAACCATCAGCATGCTTGAGTCTGAAAACCATATTACTAAGAAATTCATATAAGTAATGTTTACTTTTGCCTGATGTGCAGGGCTGGATTTAGTGCAGCCAGCGGAGCTCCCAGCGCCGGACCAAAAAAGTGGTGGGAATCTCTCCTTGGCCATTCGGAGCACCACACCTCAACCCCCGGCTCTATTTAATCCTCCTGGGCAATTAACAGCCGGGCGCCGGGATCCCCATCTCTTTAAAAATGGCGGATCCCGCTTCCAAGAGCTGCCAGCCAATCAGAGGGCCAGCAGCTCAGTAGTATCGACAGCGTCATCAGAAGCGGTGGCCACAGCCCATCACTGAAGACCCAGATCCAAGGTAAGTGAGTGGGGCTGCCGGGGCCAGTCCGGCAGAATCCCCGGCAATGGGGAGAGGGACGGTGATGCTGAGTGCAGGGAGAGGGGAGTTCAGGGAGGTGGGGTTTTTTCCGCCAGGAGCCCTTTGATGGCCATAGATTGCCCACGGAGGAGGAACCCCCAAGCCTACAGGGAGGTTGCCTCATTTTACTGGGTTACCTCCCCACATGGCGGAGGCCCCCCCCCCACCAACCCTGCCACTGGGGGCGGAAGGGGGGGGGCGGGGTACAGAAAAGGCCCTGACATGGCTCATAATAGGCCTCTTAAGGGCCTAAATTGGCCTCTGGGCGAATGTACGAATTAGGAGCAGGAGTAGGCCACTCAGCACCTTGAGCCTGCTCTGTCATTCAACAAGATCATGGCTGATCTGACTGTAACCTCGACTCCACATTCCCACCTACCCCCGATAACCTTTCACCCCCTTGCTTATCAAGAATCTATCTACCTCTACCTTAAAAATATTCAATGACATGCTTCCACCGCCTTTTGGGGAAGAGAGTTCCAAAGGCTCACGACCCTCTGAGAGAAAAAATTTCTCATCATCTCTGTCTTAAATGGGAAACCCATTGTTTTTAAATAGATAGCCCTCGTTCCAGATTCTCCCACAAGAGGAAACATCCTTTCTACATCCACCCTGTCAAGACCCCTCAGGATCTTATATGTTTCAACTAAGTCACCTCTTACTCTTCTAAACTCCAGCAGATACAAGCCTAGCCTGACCAACCTTTCCTCATAAGACAGCCCGCCCATCCCAGGTATTAGTCTAGTAAACCTTCTCTGAACTGTTTCCAACACATTTCCATCCTTCCTTAAATAAGGAGACCAATCCTGTACTTCAGATGTGATCTCACCAATACCCTGTATAACTCTAGTATAATCTCCCTACTTTTGTATTCAATTCCCCTCGCAATAAACAAAAACATTTTATAAGCTTTCCTAATTATTTGCTGTATCTGCATACTAACCTTTTGAGATTCATGCACAAGGACACCCAGATCTTTCCGCATCTCAGAGCTTTGCAATCTCTCACCATTTAGATAATGGTCTGAATTTTGAAAGCTTGCCGTTGATCGACTTGTGCGCCACTCAGCCGCCGTGATATTTCGCGCAGTGGCTCATTTACATGGAGAGAGTAGAACACCCGCCCCTGATGATATAGAGGGGGTGGGTACACTGTCCCTGGCAATTTTTAAAGGGCTTCAGACCCTTCAGTTAGAGTTACATCTTTAAAGGTACCGGTGTCCGGAAAATTGAAATAAAATTTTAATATCACTTTGAATCCCCTCTCCACCCCTCAATGAGCACTCAATGTATCAATTGCCCTCTCCCCCCAAAAAAACATTTTTTGCGATCCCAAACTTCCCTCCCCCGAACTTCATAAACTTTGACTCTCACCCCTTCCCACCATCCCCGCAACCAATAGGAACAGTTTTCCCCACTCCCCCCACCCTAAAAACTTCACCCATCCCCCCTCCCCACCAGTGTTACACCTCGGATCTCCGAATGGAGATCCGAAGGCACAGGAGTTACGACCGCCGGCCAGAATATCGCTGTGGGACGGCCGTCAGGACAAGGTAAGTGTTTACGCATTCATTATAATTTATTTAAATATTTAAATTAAGGCTCCACTGCTGAGTGGCAGGGTGGCCGCCCCGAGGCCTTGCTGCCGCCAGTAAAATGGGGCTGGGCCTTCCTGGCATCGAGGTCCTTGGTGGGCTTCTCCCGGAAGTATTTTCTAGGCCCCCCACCCCGACCCCTGACGTCAGGGGACTGGTAAAATTCAGCCCAATATGCTTCTTTTTTATTCTTCCTGCCAAAATGGACAATTTCACATTTTCCCACATTATACTCCATTTGCCAGATCTTTTCCCACTCACTTAACCAATCGAAATCCCTTTGTAGCCTCCTCATGTCTGCTTCACAACTTATTTTCCTACCTATCTGTGTATCATCAGCTAATTTAACAACCATACCTTTGGTCCTTTAATCCAAATCATTTGTATAAATTGTAAAAAGTTGAGCCCCCACCCCTGACCCAGTGGCACACAACTCGTTACATCTTGCCAACCAGAAAATTACCCATTTATGCCTACACTGTTTTCTGTTAGCTAGCCAATCTTCTTTCCATGCCAATATGTTACCCCCTACACCATGAGCTTTTATTTTCTGCAATAACCTTTGATGTGGCAACCTTATCAAATCAAATGCTGTTGTCAGCCTATCCCGCCCCGACTTAATAGCAGTGCAAAGGTGATGGGCCCTTCGCCCCGCAACAATTCTATGGGACCCCTCGCCTCCTAGTCCCGTCTCCGGGGGGACGGGTGGGGGGCATTACATCCAGCCTGTAGTGTGCAGTCTCTACCTGTGCTTACCGCACTTACACTTACCGAAGTCTGGCATAACTTAGAATGAGTTATGAACCTAATAAAACTATTACACAGAGCTACTGCCATGTTAAACACCAAAAAATACCAGGCCACAAACAGACCTAAATGGTGCCACAGCCAACAGATCAAAGCAAAGCTCTGTAGCACTGCCACAACCAGCCCAGAACTCCATGTTTTAATCCCTCCAATCAGATTTCCACCCCTGCCACAGTACTGAAGCAGCTCTTATAAAAGTCACAAGTGACACCCTATGTGACAAATAAAGGTAAACGATCCCTTCTTGTCCTTCTTGACCAATTTTGCTGTGGTTGGCCACACCATCCTCCTCCAATGCCACTCAACAGTCATCCAGCTGGATGGGACCGCACTTGCCTGGTTCCATTCTTATCTATCTAATTGTAACCAGAGAATGACCTACAATGGCTTCTCTTCCCACTCCCGTACCGTTACCTCTGTTTTTCCCAAAGGTTCTATCCTTGGACCCCTCCTATTTCTCATCGTCATGCTGATCCCTCAGCAACATCATCCAGAAACAGAGCATTAGTTTGCCTACGCACACTGACGGCAGCCAGCTTTATCTGACCACCACTTCTCTTGGGTCTTTCACTGTCTCTAAATGGTCAGACTGCTTGTCCAACATGCAATACTGGATGAATAGAAATTTCCTCCAACTAAATATTGGGAACACCGATTCTATTGTCTTCAGTCCCTGCAACAAACTCTGTTCCCTAGCCACTGACTCCATCCCGCTCCTTGACAATTGGCTGAGACTGAACCAGACTGATCACAACCTTGGATCACACCTGACCCCCAAATGAACTACTGACCATATATCTGCACCATCACTAAGACTGCCTATTTCCACCTCTGTAACATCGCTTGACTCCACCCCTGCCTCAGCTTATCTACTGCTGAAACCTTCATCCACATCTTTGTTACCTCTAGACTTGACTATTCCAACGTATTCCTGACCAGCCTCCTACGATCTGCCCGCCATAAACTTGAGGACATCCAAAATTCTGTTGCCCATGTCCTCAATCACACCAACTCACATTTCACCCATCACCCCTGTGCTCACAGACACACACTGGCTCCCTTCTTAATTCTAAAATTCGCATCCTTGTTTTCAAATCCCTCCATGGCCACACCTCTCCTGTTTCTGTAATCTCCTCCAGCCCTATAATCTTCTGAGATATCGGTGCTCCTCAAGTTCTGGCCTCTTGAGCACCCCTGATTTTGATTGCTCCACTATTGGTGGCCATGCCTTCAGCTGCCAAGGGGCAAAGCTCTGGAATTCCCTCACTAAACCTCTCCACCTCTCTTCCTCTTTTTCCTCCTTTAAGATACTCATTGAAACCTACCTCTTTGACCAAGCTTTTGCTCGTCTGCCCTAATATCTTATGTGGCTTGGTGTCAAACTTTGTTTGATAATGCACCTGTGAAGTGCCATGGGAGGTTACTACATTAAAGGTATAAAAATTAAAGCTATATAAATACAAGTTGTTTTTGCTGAGAATGGTGGTGGACAACCAGACAACTAACAGCGGGGCTGTTATCATGTCAATATCTTGAAATTCTCTACCTAAACCATTGTAGAAGCACGATCATCATAATGAATACAGCCATTTAGGGAGCAGGCCTGGCAGCACCTTCTCAGGGCAACTAGCGTTGGGTATTAAGCACAGCCTTTTAAGTATCACCCACATCCTAAGAACAAATAACCTTTTTTAAAATATACATTTTGGCTGCAAAAGGCACCGGTAAGCTGTCAGTTACTTTATCAGCTAGACCACTCTACTGTACACGGCATTGGCTTGTAGCATTGTCTGAATTGAATTGTGAACAACAACAACTTGCATTTATATAGCACCTTTAATGTATAAAACATCCCAAGGTGCTTCACATTACAAAGTTTGGCATTGAGCCACATAAAGCAATATTAGGATAGATGACCAAAAGCTTGATAATTTTTAAGAAGCGTCTTAAAGGAAGAGAGAAAAGCAGGGAGGTGGAGAGGTGTAGGCAGGGCATTCCAGAGTTTAGGATCTCAGCAGGTGAAAGTACGTCTGCCAATGGTAGAATGATAAAAAATAGGAGATGCGCAAGTGGCCAGAATTGGAGGTGCACAGATGTCTTGGAGGGTTGTAGGCAACGTTCCCCCATAGGCCGTGCACAAGTTGGCCCCTTTAAATTACCGCATGTGCATGGCCGAGCAAGAAGAAATTTAAAAGGCCCACACACTTCAAAAAATTTACAGGGCACTTTGGTTGTAGGGCAGCACGGGACCATGAAGGGATTTGAAAACATGGATGAGAATTTTAAAATTGAGGCAGTGCAGGACCGTTGAACTAATCTAGGTTAGTGAGCACAGGGTGATGGGTGAACGAGAATTCAAGATCGCAGGTGCTAGTCTGCATATCCAGATAGTAAGTGCAGCAGATTTACCTGGCTCATGTATCAGATTATAGAATCTGCCACAGAGATCCACTGAGCAAATCTTCCCTCTGCTGGCATGCTATCTTGAAGCTAACTTGATCCCTCAGAGACCCCAATTACCTCCCCCTACTGAGGATAATTGCTAGTTACTGCTTAGCTTAGGTGTGCCTCATTCATAATGAAGCTATTCTATCAATACAAATAGGTGTCAGGAAATGCAATGGAAAAAGTCACGAGAGATGCTGCTTCCTTTAGGAGTACAAAGCTACTGTAGAGAAATCCTGAGCCTAATTTTAGCATCTCAATCCTGTCAAGTTATACTTGACCCATCACTCTACCTATGAGTAAATTACATCATTGTTCACAAAAAGAGAAAAAGGAGCTTCAGACTATGGGGATGGATACCAGAGCATGCAAGAAAGGAAAGTCAGATGACACAAGATGAAAATCTCTTATAGTAGATATCTTTAATGATTCCCACATTGAATGGCTTGATTTGTTCACGGCATGTAAAGGAAATCAAATACCAATTTTTTAAAAACACAAAATGCACTTTTTGTTCGTACAAAGACAGCCACTGATATATATAGTACTGAAAGCAGCAGTATTCAGGCTTAAAATGACTATCTGTACTAACACTCCCTGTTGCAATTACATCTACACTGGATGCTCAAAATTACTGTTGGCAATATTAGCAGCAAAACATGAAATGTGTTCTTACATCATTTTTGTCCACCATTTGAACAGACATTAATGAGTTTATTTTAGCTTACTTCAGGAGTTTGCTGTCTCCAGAGTTGGATGACAATTTATAATATTTTATTAAATGGAATTTAATTTTAAATAGTGGCTCGATATTAGCTCTGAGGTGGGGAAGGAACATGGGGGGCTGTTTTGTGGTCAGAAGGACAGGTTTCCCTTGGGTCCCGATGAATTAAAAGGCAGGGCCTGATTAGCAATACTGTCTCCATTTCCAAACCATAGTTGGCCAGATTGAGGGGCTGGATGACTGTTGGGTGGGTAAGCCTTCGGTGCCAGACTGCAGCAGGAAGCAAAGAGGAAGGAAGAGGCCGGGCTGTGGGAAGAGATGTCGGAAAAGTTGGGGGAGATAGGAGGCCGTCGCCGGGGAGCACAGAGGGAGGAGGGATCAGAAAGACCTAGGCGAGAGATGGGACATCACGGTTCAGGGGGACGTTGTGTCTCAGGGATGTTCAATTGCGAGGTGGACTGGGGGGCAGGGAGGGGGGTGGAGCAGAATCAGGTAAGTTTGATCCAACAGCTAAATGGAAAGACACCTGGTGGATCCAGCAGTCCTTGCCACCCTTTAAC
Organism: Heterodontus francisci; assembly: GCF_036365525.1. NCBI lineage: Eukaryota > Metazoa > Chordata > Chondrichthyes > Heterodontiformes > Heterodontidae > Heterodontus > Heterodontus francisci. The sequence continues at coordinate 25,251,369 of NC_090402.1, forward strand.
TGCCGGATTAAATTTAAAATGGAGATTAAATCTGAGGTATGCAGCTTCTGTATAATGTTTAAGTGCCTCCTGGGACTGGGTTATTTTCCCACCCCTCATCCCATCTCCATTTAAACCAGAGGTGGGTGGTTTTGAGGTGGGTTGGGTTCAGGTTTGAGATTTTTCACATTTTAATATCCCACCCGACCAAAACCCACCCATTTTTGAGGGTTAAAATGTGTCTAACTCACATTATTATGCTTAACTATCCAAGCATACTAATGTATACAGTCTATGCCTCAAAATATGTTGGAATATTCGCAATACAGTTTTTTTTAATGAAAAATTCTGAAAATAATATCACACTGGATTGTCTAAATATGATCAGAACATCAATTCTGTTTTATGTTTTCAGTGATACAAATACATATCAGTTGGGTGGATGAGCAGGCTAAAGACAGATACTTAAAGTAAAATTTCACTCACTTAAATCCTTCATCAAAAACTGTTTCCACCAAGCTATTAGGGCCCAACGTGCCATTTCCTAGCAAACTGTGAAGAGTGCCATACCAGGTGTTCACAAATATAGTCGTTGTCAAACCTGTATGTATTATAAGTATGAGAAAAATAAGTTTTAATTTACTTCATTTGAAAATTATAATTTGATCTACCAGTTTTTGTACAACTGATGTTTGTTTTATAAAGTACTTTTCCTTATTCTTATGTCATATTATTTTCTGCTGCGAAGCGAGTCTTTGGCGGCTCTTGAGGACCGCGGGGAATTGGAACCAGCAGGTTGTGAAATCCAGAGATTTTTCTCATTCGTCAGAGGTCAATGTCAATCTCATGCTGAATACTACTGCACTGGGCTGAAGTTTGTGACACCTGCGGACACCTCCTGGCGCCGGAACAAAAAGGTGGTGAGAATCCCGCCTCAGCCATTCAGAGCCCCAACTACCCCACCCCCCTCCCACCCCCAGCGCAATTCTACAGCGCCCAGGCAATTAACAGCTTGGCGGCAGGATCCCTGTCCCTTTAAAGATGGGAATCCCACCTCCAAGCCCATCTCCAGGGAGCCCATAAAATTCAGCCTGATTATAACTGGGATTTTCCTGCTCTGTATGGCTCAGTTCTACAATACGCTTAACAACAAAGCCCATTGTTTAAATAAACCCTGAGGGATACAATGCCAGATTCCAACAGGTGAAAGCAGCGGCAGAGAGAGAGCTCTGCAAGAACAAATCAACAAACATCATGGTATCACTTCACGGGACAGCAGGTAGGTGATTGGTTGTTCAGAAAGCCTGGAGACAAAGAGTCGGACTTGAAGGAGTTCGTGGGTGGAGTAGCAGAGCGGAGTGAGTGTGAGCATCAGGGAGCAAGGTAAGAAAAAACTAAAAGTGACATCAGCACAAAGGATGGTGAGTTTTTTATGTAAGTCTTGAACATTAACTTAAATGTAAATAGAGGCATGATAGGGCACCTCAGTTCCGTGGAGTGCACATCCTATTCCATGTGGAAATTCCAGGACGTTTGTTGTGTCCTGGACAACGACATGCGCACAAAGTGATGTCAGCTGGATCAGCTTCAGCTCCAGATTTCAGATCTTGAGCAGCAGCTGGTGTCACTGTGGTACATCCACGAGGCTGAGAACTATATGGATAGCACATTTCTGGATGTGGTCACCCCGCAGCTTTAGGGTATGCGGACAGAGATGGAATGGGTGACCGATAGGCAGTCAAAGAGGACCAGGCAGGTAGTGCTGGAGTCCCCAGAGTGCATCTCACTTTCCAACCAGTTTTCAGTTCTGAAAACTGTTGAGAGTGATGATTCATCTGGACAGTGCAGCCAGAGCCAAGTCCACAGCACCATGGATGGCTCATCTGGTGGGAGGAAGATTGGGAAAGCAACAGTGAAAGGTTGGATTCTCTAGTTAGGGGAACAGACAGGAGTTTCTGCAATCACAGACGTGAATCCAGGATGGTATGTTGCCTTGCCAGTGCCAGGGTCAAGAATGTCACTGGGTGGCTGCAGGACATTTGGAGGTGGGGGGGTGAACAGAGGTCATGGTCCATATCAGTACCAAAAATACAGCTAGAAAGAGGGATGAGGTCCTGGAATCAGATTTTAGGTAGCTAGGAAAGAGTCTAGCAAGCAGGACCTTAAAGGTAGTAATCTCCAGATTATTCCCAGTGCCACCCACTAGTGAGCATAGAAATAGGAGGATAGAGCAGATGAATGTGTGGCTGGAGAGACGATGCAGCAAGGAGGGCTTTAGATTCCTGGGACATTGGTTCCAGGTCTGGGGGAGATGGGACCTAGACAGGCTGGAAGGGTTACACCTCAACAGACTGGGACCAATGTCCTTGTGGAGCAGTTTCCTAGAGCTATTGTGGAGGGTTTAAACAAACTTTGCAGAGGAATGGGAACCAGGACGTAGCATTAGGAAGGATAAATAAGGTGAACGAAGGATTGGGAAAGCAGTTTGAACCAGAGTAAGAAATAGAATGGTATTAGGTGGGGTCAGAAAAAGAGGTAATGCAATAATGTCTAAATTAAGTTTACAGTGCATGTACATAAACGTACGAAGTGTGGTAAATAAGATTGGTGAGCTGCAGGTGCAAATAACCACATGGGAATATGATGTTGTGGTGATAATGGAGACCTGGCTCAAAAAAGGGTAAGACTGGGTACTATATATTCCTGGATACAAGGTGTTCAGGAAAGATAGGAAAGGAAAGAAAGGAGGAGGGGTGGCTGTAATGATTGAGGAGAATAGAAGGAAAATAACTGCTGTAGAGAGAGGATATCCGGGAGGGGTCAAGGACAGAATCTATTTGGTTAGGTTATGAAACAATAGAGGAATCATTACACTTATGGGTGTATTTTTAGGAAACCAACTAGGCGGAAAGATATAGAAGAGCAAATTTTCAGGGAAATTACAGAGAGGTGCAAAAACTATAGAGTAGTGATAATTGGGGGACTTCAATTATCTGAATATAGACTGGGATAGTAATAGTGTAAAGGGCAAAGTGGGGGGGGGGGGTGCGGGGGGTGGAGTGTGTTCAAGAAAATTTTCTTGATCAGAATGTTTCTGGCCCAACAAGGAAGGAGGCGTTGCTGGATCTGTTTCTGAGAAAATGAGGTGGGTCAAGTGGATCACTGTTAGTTAGGGAACTTTTATGGAACAGTGATCATAGTATCATAAGGTTTAGGCTAGATATGAAAAAGGACAAGGAGCAATCTAAAGTAAAAATTAGAGGAGGGCCAATATCAGTGGGGTGAGAATGGATTTGGCCCAGGTAAATTGGAATCAAAGATTGGCAGGCAAAACTGTAACAGAACATTGGGCTGTCTTTAAAGAGATGGTTCGGATAAAGTCAAGGTGCATTCCCATGAGGGGGAAAGGTAGTGCAACCAAAGTGAGAGCTCCCCGAATGACGAGAGAGATACAGAGTAAGAGTGAGCAGAAAAAAGGGGTGCATGACAGATGCCAGGTTGACAATATATGTGAGAATCAGGCTGAATATAGAAAGTTCAGAAGGGAAGTGAAAAAGGAAATCACAGAGACAAAGATGGAGTATGAGAAGAGACTGGCAGCTAACAGAAAAGAGAATCCAAAAGTCTTATATTAGCATCTAAATAATAAAAGGGTAGTAAGAGGCGAGGTGGGGCTCATTAGGGACCAAAAAAGGATCTATGCATGGAGACAGAGGGCGTGGCTGAGGTACTAAATGAATACTTTGCATCTGGCTTTACCAAGGAAGAAGGTGCTGCCAAAGAGGAGGTAGTTGAGACACTGGATGGGTTAAAAATTGATAAGGAGGAGGTATTAGAAATGCTGGCTGTACTTAAAGTTGATAAGTCACCAGGACCAATTCAGATGCATCTGAGGATGCTAAGGGAATTAAGGGTGAGGATTGCAAAGGCACTGGCCATAATCTTGCCAGAGGAATGGAGAATTGCAAATGTGACACCCTTGTTCAAAAAAGGGTGTAAGGATAAACCCAGCAACTACAGGCCAATCATTTTAACCTCAGTGGTGGGAAAGCTTTTAGAGATGATAATGTGGGACAAAAATAACAGTCAATTCGACAAGTGCGGATTCATTAAGGAAGTTCAGCATGGATTTGTTAAAGGCAAATCATATTGAACTAACTTGATTGAGCTTTTTGATGAGGTAATAGAGAAGGTTGATGAGGATAATGCGGTTGATGTGATGCATATGGACTTCCAAAAGGCATTTGATAAAGTGTTGCATAATAGATTTGTCAGCAAAGTATGGAATAAAAGGGAAAGTGGTAGCATGGATAAGAAGTTGGCTGAGTGTCAGGAAATTGTGAGTAGTGGTGAACGGTTGTTTTTCCGACTGGAGGAAGGTATAGTGAGGTTCTCCAGGGGCCGGTAGTAGGACCACTGCATTTCTTGATCTATATTACTGGCCTAGTCTTGGGTGCGCAGGGCACAATTTCAAAATCTGCAGATGACACAAAACATGGAACTATTGTGAACTGTGAGGAGGATAGTGATAGATTTCAAGATGACATAGGCTGGTAGAATGGGCAGACATGTGGCAGATTAAATTTAATGCAGAGAAGTGTAAAGTGATACACTGCAGTAGGAAAAGCAAGGAGAAGCAACATAAAACAAAGGGCACAATTCTAAGGCCGCCCCTCTGGTAAAAAATACCCCCCACCCTTATTCCCCCCCCCCACCACAATCGCCGGGGCCTACTGGACTGGCTCCGGCGACCCCGCCTCACTTACCTCTGGTCCCTGGCTCCAGTGCTGGGCCTGTTCCCAGGCCTCCTGTAGTACTGGAAGTGGCCACCGCTCTCGGTGGCACTACCGATACTTCAGAGCTGCTGGCCCTCCGATTGGCTGGCAGCTCTTGGAAGCAGGATCCCCATCCTTAAAGGGATAGAGATCCTGGCGCTGTTGAATTGCGCTGGGGGGGGGGAGGGAGGTTCCTCTCGCCTTTTTGGCCCGGCGCCTAGAGCCCCACTGGAATGACTAAATCTACCTACAAGGTGCAATAGATTGGAGAAGCTGGGATTGTTCTCCTTAGAGAAGGTTGAGAGGAGATTTGATAGAAGTGTTTAAAATTATGAGGAGTCTAGATAGAGTAGATAGAGAGAAACTATTCCCTTTGGTGGAAGGATCGAGAAACAGAGAATACCGATTTAAGGTGATTGGCAAAAGACATTGACATGAGAAAAAATTGGCAGAGCTTAGGGGAAAGGGCACAGGAATGGAACTAGGTGAGTTGCTCTTACAGAGTATGGCACGGGCATGACAAGCCAAATGGCCTCCTTCTGTGTTGTAACCATTCTGATTCCATGAGCTTCAATACACATACCTTAGAAGTTAATTCTTTAAGGTAAATAGGTTAAAGTTGTGACAGCCTCACAAGTGTACAAGAACATGATAGGGAAGAATCTGGTCTTGTGACTGAAGAACTTTGAGACAAGCGCTCAAGGTCATTCACAAAAGAGCAGGACAGACTTTTTTTTATTGAGAAGCCACAATATAAGGCCATGGCCAATAGTTTAGGACACTCAGCAGGTCTGGCAGCATCTGTGGAAAGAGAAGCAGAGTTAACGTTTCGGGTCAGTGACCCTTCTTCGGAACAGTTCCGAAGAAGGGTCACTGACCCGAAACGTTAACTCTGCTTCTCTTTCCACAGATGCTGCCAGACCTGCTGAGTGATTCCAGCATTTCTTGTTTTTGTTTCAGATTTCCAGCATCCGCAGTATTTTGCTTTTAGTTTAGGACACTATTAAGGTTGAAAAGAGTAAAACAGAAGATGAGATAATTCAGGAAGTTTTTATTAAGATTTGCCAAGCTTGGGGTTTAAAAGCTTCCAGATTGAAGATGAGGAAGGTAAGAAGTTCCACACTTTTGAGGAATTAGGAAAGAATGACTTCAATTAGGTGACTGCGTGGTAGATCATTGGTCAAAGCAACAGAAATGTTAGAAGATGATTATTTTGGACAAGAGATTTAGAGAAGATCAGAGAAGCACTGATCATTGTAATTTTTGACAACCCAATTGCTCAAGCCCAAACCAAAATAAACATATTTGGGAGAATTTTGCAGTACAATAACACTGCTCACTGTTATTAACATGTAAATTGGACAGAAACTTCCAGTGACCGCAGATGCGCAGTTAAATGCAGAAATTAGGAAGTTGCTGTTTGAGATGCCCTGTTCCTCGAAAGTCTGAGAATCGTATTTCGCTGGGAGACTCACCATTGAAATACATGGAATGGTGAAAGGTTGCTGTACATACCTCATATTTACATACTAAACTCGCCAGAAAAAGTTAAGGCTTGCCAATTCCAGGGTAAGTAAAATTTGATAAGTGTGGTAAGATTTAATTACTGCCAAACATCTCTCTGGCACTGAAAATTAACTTTAATAAATGTGGAGTCTCATTCCTTCAGATTATAATTAGTCTTGGAGATTATAATTTTTTTGAATTCACTTTTTCTTTCGGTCTCTTTTTCTCTCTTAACCCAATCTTTCTTTCCCTCTCTGTCTCATTTCCATACTTGATCTGGCATTGAATTAAATATTCTAATGGACACTTCCTGGTTCAGACTCTGCTGCTCATTAATGATTCATCACACTGATTGGTTAAGGAGATACACAGTTGCTTGCCATGTTCACACAGGTCCCAAATCCTTTGTAGATGGTGCCATGCTTTCTGGTTCTTTAATTTACAGTACATTCTTGTGCAAAATCCCATATAAGGTTTGTGGGCAAACGCAAGTGTGACAAATGTCTGGTGCTGTTTGTTTGCCGGTGAGGCAAAATCTGGCCCATAAACTTAGTACAAGTGTCATGGTGAGGTTCCCAAACTATTGTTGCAAGATTTGCCCAAATTATTTGTCAATCACCCAAACTAAACATTTGCTCTACTCTGAATCTAAAGTCCAAATTCATTCAACACTTGCTTCCTGTAGGGCATCATTACACGTTGAAGTTTCCATGACAGAAGTCAAATTGCAAGAAGTATGAAAATGTCAGCAAACAGATTTTAAAACATTTTTGCATTAAATTTAACCAGTGCTAGCCATACTTCTGCACACAAAACAGGACAGCACACACATTGAGCAATACTCTCCTCTTTCTTGGAGTCTTTCAATTGCTTCTTTAGGAAGTCCTATTTGATCTGCTGGTCTGTTGTTCATATCACTCATATAAACTTCAATACCATTTGTAAAATTGCTGAGTACCTTTTGTCTGATTTCAAGTTCTGCAAAATACAGTGGAAATAATAAATACAATGATTTGACTCAATTAAAACATTTTATGAAACTGCTAAACTAAATACTAATCTTTGATGTAGCATTTCCTAAACAGCTGCAGATACCATACCCTGTGCTGACTGCTATCAGACTTGTATATGTTACAGACTATGGGGGTAATTTTTAATTTTGTGAAATGACGTAAAATGGGAAAAATTGTATTAACCGTGCATTATACACTACACCTGATAGAAGTCAATAGAAGGGAAAAATCGAACGTGATATATACTTAACACCCATTCTGATTTCATTCATTTTACAGCAGCATCCAAAGTTACAATTATTCCTGGCATACGTAGGAAAGTAGAAATCGAACTTTATTTTTGTTGTTTTTCAATCTTTAATTGGCTTCCTTTTCATGTTTTTTCCTTTATTTAAATATTTGTGCATATCAAGGAAAGGGATATTAATGTTTGGGAACACTCTCTGTTTTAGGCACCCTAGGTCTGGCTCAAGCACTGCCAAATAAAGAATAAACATCCCAACAGTGGGCCTCAGCCCAACCAGTGCAAATTTTTCCCATTTCAGATACATTTCTGAGAGGCATTTGGTCTTACAATAAAATTTACAGCACAGAAACAGGCCATTTGGCTCCACAGGTCTATTCTGGCAGCAATACTCCATATGAGCCTCGTTCCAATACACTTCATCTAACACTATTGTTACGACCAGGTGAGAAAGGGGTCTAGGGGTTCCCTCTCAGCCTTTTCCTGGTATGACCGTAACAGGGTTTAATTTTGAAAACACTGTGTTTTTAGCTTCCCCTCAGTGAATCCTTGTTCACTACTCTCCAATTGTAATGGCAAAGAAATCAACCAGACAGGTTTTCTTAGATTTAAACAAAGAAAGGTGTTAGTTTATTAACCTTAAAACTCTATTTTGGTTAAAACTGCTAAAAATACACGACGTAACCATGATAGCATGCATATGCGATAAACACACACACAGAATCAGAAAAGGAGAAAGAATCAATGGAAAGGTTTGAAGCAATAGCTGGAGTTCATTTACTGTCTTTTGAGTTCGCTGTGAAATCTTTGATTACAGTTAAATCTTGCTGTCGCATTGGGGCTCAGTGCACTCTTTTAAACATGGTTTTCTGTCTTGGCTTAGTTTCTTCCATGGGTCCCCGTCTTTGCGTGAGAGGGAGAGAGAGCAAGATAGGGAGGTGCTGTCTTCCTTCAAGTTCAGTTGCAGTCTGGCTTCAAACAGTTCTGTGAACACAATTCAAACCTAACCTGGGACAGCAGGCCAGTCATGTGACTAGCTCCCAACCTGGATTGTTTGTGGCTTCTTTCAATCTCAGTAGACATCCTCAGTAGGTGGGGTCTGGAATGCTAGCTTTCACACACTCAATGTCTTTTGATTAAAATCCATTTGGTTAATTGAATCAGGGAGCAGTTCCATTGTCTTCTCCAGGCAACTGTCTCTTAGAATGTAAATGTTTCCAGCCACTGTCCTTTTAGAATGCAGGTGCAGCCATGTTTTCAGTTCAGTAAGCGTTTAAAATTAATGTTCCATATGATGAACTTAATATGCCTCATTTTTGGCAAGTGTGGTTTTCGTCACACTATCATATCCTTCTATTCCTTTCTCCCTCTTGTACTTATCTAGCTTCCCCTTAAATGGAAGCCAGTTAAGTTAGTTGCCTCAAATATTCCATCACTCCACATTCTAATTACACTTTGGATAAAGAGATTTTTTCTGAATTCCTTATGAGCTTACAATTACTATTTATTTACTATATTTATTGCTGCTGAATTAGATTAGTTTAATTTTTAGGCAGACACCCACTAGAAATTGGCTCAGACTCATTTCATATAGGACCTGTACAGCCAGTAGGCAGGAGAGACAGAAGGATGTGGGTTCAAGTTCCATCCTAAGAATCTACCAGTGTTTAAGATCAGTACTGAGGAATTTCCTAATGTCTTGTCCTTCAGGTGAGGTGTTAAACCATAGTCCTGTTAGCCCATTCTGGTGGTTCACATGGAAGTTAGAAATTCTGTAGCACCATTTGAAGAAGATAGGGAGTTCTCCTGGTCTCATGACCAACAATCTTACTTCAACTGATACCACCACAAACAAGTTAACTAGTTATTTATCTCACTCCCACGTGCCAATCAGCTGCTGCTCTTGCCTGTTTTCTCTTTCAGGTGCATGTAAATGAGCCCATGGCACTAGGGGATTTTCCCTGGTGTCCTGGCCAATATCTATCCTTCAATCAACATCACTAAAAAGATAAGCTAGTCATTATTTATTTTCACAAATTGGCTACCCCTTTTTCTACATTTCAACAATGGTTACATTTCAAAAAAGGTGTTTCATTGGCTTGAAAGCACTTTGGAATGTTCTGTGAAAAGTATTTTATAAATGCATCCTTTCTTTCAGTAGTAAAATTGGCACCTATCCTTGTTTCCTGAATGAAATTGAAAATTTAGGGTAAATTAGAAGCAGTTTTGTCTGTGAATACACATGTGAAAAGTAGGTTGAGGCCCAAACGCTTCTACTGAACAGAGGGAGAAGACTGTCATTCCATCAGATTGAGCTGGATTTGTATCCAGATCTCAAAAGTGTTTACCGAGTGCAGGCTGCAGTCCCGCTAAAATGAAAGCTCACTATCCTAAACATTACTCTAATCTTTCCCTTTTCAAATGCTGATGCATGTGCTGTGCATTTCCAGCATTTTCCATTTAATTTAACCTTGTATTGTTATTGTTTTTAAATAATGGTTAACAAAAAGTAAAATAAGCTTTAAAACACTAATTATAAAAGGAGTTTTAAAATATACATGAAACCAGCTTATATGTTTTTAGTTTGTCCCAGCTATTTAAGTTGGTAAACTGAACTTTGTCAAAATGATGCTGGTTTTCGTGACCCACTTTCAGTTTCTCTAGAGAAATGAATGGCTACTTGCTCCAAGTATAAGGTAATGCTTCAGACAGTCCAGTACAAAAGTAAAAGCAATTATCCATGAGTCTGTGATAATTCTAAAGTGACAGAGATACATAGATTTTTTCCAGCTGATTTCCTGGGTTTGTATATATATATATATAGTACATAGAAGATCCCAGCTTTCCCTTTTTTCCAAATCAATCATGGAATCTTGCAGCACAGAAGGAATCCATTCAGTTCAGGGCACCTCTGCCAACTCTGTGAAAGAGCTGTCCATTTAGTCCAATTCCTCTGCCCATTCTCTGACTTTTTTCATACTCTTTTCATTTCTCTTTTCCAGCTGTCCAACAAGACAGAGCCTAACCACCTCCCCTGGACACTCAATGGCATTACTATTGCCGAATACCCCACCATCAACAACATGGTGGTGGGGGGGTGGGGGGGAGGTGGTGGGGCTGGTGGTCACCATTGAGTTAAAAAGTCAACTGGGTCATTCACATAAAAAATGAACTTGCATTCATGAAGAGCATTTCACAACCTCGGGATGTTTCAAAGTGCTTTACAACCAATGAAGTAGTTTGAAGTGTCGTCGCTTTTGTGATCTAGGAAACACGTCAACCACGAACAGCAGTGAGATAATGACCTGTTTCTAATAATCTGTTTCTAGTTCTGTTGATTGAGAGATAAATATTGGCCAGGACTCTGGGGAGAACTCCCCTGCTCTTCTTCATAATAGCACAGTGGTGTCTTTAATGCCCACCCGAGAAGGTAGACAGGGCCTTGGTTTAATGTCTCATCTGAAAGGCAGCACCTCCAACTGTGCAGCACTCCCTCAGCATGGCACTGAAGTTTCAGCCTATATTATGTGCTCAAGTCTTTAGAGTGGGCCTTGAACCCACAACCTTCTGACTCAGAAGCAAGATTTCTACCAACCGAGCCTATGACACAGTGTGTAAAATTTCCCAGCCTGATGAAGGTGGGTTTCATAGCATCTAGGAAACTCCCAGAAAATGACACTGGGTCGGGATTGCAGCGTGATCCCACCTTCTTCCGGCTTACCCAGGGTGGGTTACAAGTCCAGCAGGGAGCCCCCATAGGTCTGGTGGGAAAGCAATTGAGGTGACTGAAAAGGCTATTAGGAGCCTTATTAACCCTAGATTCCTTCTTTCGCAACAGCATACAGATTCCACACTGTGCCTGCACTTTGCCAGAGTCTCTGAAGAAAGTACACAACTGACAAGCTGAGAAGGCTTTGATCAGTTCCACTGAAGAGCTCCAGCCATTGCCATTGAAAGACTGCTGTTCAAAGCACTTCTTCTCTTAAAGAGTCCTTTGACTGCTTGAATGGTGATTGCCAACTGCTTGGAAGGCACTTCACCTGTCTAGCACCACACACACCTTCACTTCTCTGCTGCCAGCTTTTACCACAGCATGAAAGCAGCTTATCCAGCTGCACTTTCCACCACTGCCGAGGGGCAAGAGCCAAAGCCACACGACCAGCACAAGCAATGCAGGAAGAACACCAGCAACAGCACCCAGTTGTCTTCTCCTCAACCACATGCACCTCGACAGGGCAGATGGGATGGACACTAAAATCCAGCTGAAAGGAGGCGAGACCACCAATACAGGGTCCATTCTCTTGACATGTCTGAGCTCCAGTGCCTCTGGAGGCTCAGGCTCTCACGGCAGGTCATGCAGCATCCCGGAGCAAAACCTCTTTCTCAGTGGAGCAGGTGGACACACATTGTTAATGGCGGACAAGGTAGCTGTCACTGGAGGTCAAATCAGTCAGGTTCCCAACCCTCAAATGGTCCCACCATTCCATCAGGGACTAAGTTGAGAAGATTCCGCCTTATATATTTATATAATGCTAATACATTTATTCTGTATCCTCTCCATGGCCTTGACACCCTTCCGAAAGTGGGTGTTCAAAACTGTGGCTTAAATAATGATTTGTATATGTTTGCCATTACATTTTTTTTTACCTTAGGACCTTAGTTATAAAACCTAGGAACCCATTTTTTTATTTTTACAACCTTATCACCTTGTCTACCCTGTTTTAAAACATCATGCTCAAGTAGCCTTCCAAGGATTTGTAAAGTAACAGGTGCATACTTCCATGTTGTAGATAGGATTTTATTTTACGTGATATTATGTTCTGTTATTTTTCATCTAATATCTGAACAATGATCAATGTTTAAATATCTGCTCCAGGTGATTCTTGACACTATACTTACGGATATTTTTGTTTTTAATGACTATATTTTCTTGGTCAGAAGTGAGCAGCTTGTTCAGATTTTTCACCATTTTGTCAACAACATAAACAACTGCCATTGGTCCTTGGATAATCTAAGATCAAAGATTATCAAACATTAATAAATTGTAAGGACTTTATAAAAACAATGGATCATTCAAGTACTTTTTAAAAAACCCTTGTCCCTATTTTGTAAATTATTTTTCCACTTCTCTTAAACCAGGGGTGTCCAACCTTCTCACAAGGGGCCACATTATAATTTTTGTCCTACACAGCGGGCTGGTCAACAGATTTTGGAAATATGCCACCATATTGCCTCCGCCAAAATTTAATCCGGGGTGGGAAGGCCTGTGAATGAATTGAGGCCCGTAACTGGGTAATTAACCCCTAATTAAGGGTCTCTTCCCACCACAGTGACAATTACCCATGTAATTGTAATACCATGTACAGGGCAGCCCTGTTGCCGCACGGGAAGCACAGCACGGAAAATTGTGCAGGTTGCTTCCCAGCTCCAGGGGTGTCCCTCGTTCAAAGGCACTTAGTACCTGTACGAGGGATGCGACTTTGGGAAGGTGGGGGCCCACTGAGCCACCCCCTGCCTTTGAAGCCGACCCCCCCCCCCACCCCACAGCGAGCCTCACCCTGCGAGATCCCTCCTGTCCTGACCTGATTGGCACTAAATTTGGTGGGCCTTCCAGAGAAGAGGCTACGTGGAAACTCGGCATCAGTTTCCCCTGATGTTGAGACCCCCACTGCCAGCATAAAATCCCCCCTATGACTCTGTGTCTCTATCTCTCTCTCTCTATTTGTCTGTATGTCTCTCCCTCACTATCTGTCTCTTTCTTTCTCTGTGTGTCTCTGTCTCTGTGTCTCGGTCTGTCTGTCTGTTTGTCTGTGTCTCTCTCTTTCTCTTTTCTGTTTGTGTCTCTCCCCCTCCTTTTTGTGAACCTCCCCCCCACCCCCACAGGCCCCTGGGGCCCGGTTACCCCAGCATCCTGCTGCCAGGGCCCAGCCTAGACCCTGCCACCTCCTCAGGTGGTTCCTCCTTGGTGATAGTGGCGGAGATGAAGAGCCTGGGGCCCAAGCCCCAGGCCAGATCCATACGCAGGCAGAGCCAGTGCTGGGCCTGGGGCTCGAGAGGCTGCACTGGAAATGGAATTCAGGCTGGAAGCACCGGCAGACAGGTAGCTCAGCCCGGCGATACTATCTTACTAAAGGAGTCAGAACATCAGGTACTGAAGAATGTCTGCCATCTTGGTAAAGGAGGACACACGCAGTGAGCCGTCTTCACCATGTCAGTAAAGGAGCTACAGCCATTGTCAGTCACAGAAAGTTTTGGTGGACCAGAAAAAGTCAATAGTGGATTTCCAGTGGAAATTTCTCATCCTTGTCAGGCCAGGTGGAAACCTTTGGTGGGCGGATTCTGGCTCGCGGGCCATATGTTGAACAACCCTGTTTAAGACTTTCCAACACTTCCCATCAATTCTCAGGTAAGCAGGCAAATAAGTAAACTCCTTTTAAGGCTTTGCCAGTGCAATCCTCTAACCACACGCTAGTCATGAATGAGTGGCTCACCAGTGGCTCAGTTTACCGTATGCCTCCATCTTAGCAGCTCCTGAGCATCCACTTTAGCACCTCTCCAACAATAGAGAGCGTTATGAAAGTGATTCCCTTTTTTGTTAAAAGTTATTTGAGGATCCATATTTAAATTGTGGAAATTGATTCATTTTTGTAAAGTGAAGATTTTATTGATGCTGAACTATGTTTTTGTTGAAAAGACTCCATGGACATGTTTTTTCAAGGGTCACAGAGGTTTTGTTTGAAAACAACCTTTTACTGGAGGTCACATCCCTTAAGCTCAATAAACAACAGAAACCTGTGACTTGGGGAAGATGTTTACAGAGAAGTGACGTCAATATTTGTGAGGGTCAGGAGGTTCTGAAAGGCTGTTTGTGGTTTCGCTTCTGGGATATTGTTTTAATTCAGTTGGGGTGTGACCTGTTTTGAAGACAGTTGAAGATCAGCCTGCCAATGAAAAAACACCCAACTTATCTCTTTCCTCCTGTTGTGGATAAAAACCCTGCATATTCAGTTTGACAACAAAAACCCTTGATGCCACATTTCTCCTGAGAAGCAGGAAAAACTCTGCCAGATTAATTCTCGATGGCGCATGAAGAACTGCTGCAGAAAAGATCTCAGTAACCCATCTATGTGTACGCGAACGCCAGACCAAAAGGGACAACTGACATCTTTCCATGTTTTTTTTCTTCAAGTATTAGCAAGTATTTGGCCAAAGTATTTTTTTTGTCTTTTTTTTTATAAAAGAGCTCTGCAGAGAGAATTTCTTTATTTTATTCAGTGTATGTGTGAGTTTGTGTGTGGGGGATTTAAAAAAAGCAACTTTCATATTTCAATCTGTGTTATTGCTTTGCTTTGTTACTGGATAGGTCTTGTTTTTAACTGATAACTTTGTTGTTTATTAAGCTTAGTGTATTTTATTTATTCTGGAATAAAGAGTAGAGTATGATTGACCGTATCAGTAACTGGGTAAACATTTAAAAAATATATGTTGTGACCTGTGAAGAAGTGGGACCAGAAAAGACTGTGCACTCCTCCCACCTCGGTCGTAACAAGAGAATTATAGGTAAAAATTCTACTAATCTGTAGGTTAATGCACAGGTAGACTAAAGTAATATACCAATCATTTGTATTTTTAATAGTGTCATTTGAGGTATGCGCAACACATTGGGATGGATTTTGTATTCCCGCGCCATGCACAGCATGGCTTCCATCCCCAATGGGGCCTGCACTGCTGCAACTACATGGCAATTTTACATATTCACGGCGGCCGTGCCCCCAATCACTTGGCAGGGGCGGCCTCGGCGACATCGTTCACGGCACACCTGTTGATGGAGCAGGTGCTGACGCCATTTTTAAAAGGCTACCAGCCCTGCAAATGGTAGAACATAACACAGAGTTCACCCCTTCCCCCCCCCCCTCACCCATCAGAGCACAGAGTTCACCACATCCCCAACTCAGTGGCACCAGCTTTCCCTGGATGGGAAACTGAAGGTGCATGAGTGCTGAGGATTGGGAACTGAAGGTAATTCATTGTGGTTTATATTTTAATTCGTGCAAATGAGCTATTTAAATATGTTAAATCAGGTTCCATCACAGAGCGGCGGAGGGGCCGCCACGGAGCTTCCCGCCACCAGGAAGATTGGGCCCGACAATCCTGTCGTAGGGTTCCGTGGCGGCCATTGCCGCTCCGATTTTCTGCACCCACCCCCCCCCCAAACCCCCGCCACGGAACCCAACGTCGGGCTGGGAACAAAATCCAGCTCATTAATTTTCTGTGAAGAATTAGAAGTCATTAATAGATGAGAAATTTTCATATGTTTATCATTACTTATTTGCTTTTTTACCCAAGTATTGACTGAATAATTAATACAATTCAAACTAATTAATTGGTATTTTCTAATAATTTAAATAACCACTATCTTGTATGGATAATGTAAGCAGATAGATTGGATGTACGTTGCTCATTTAATATGCTGCTTAAGCTTAAGTATTCTACATAACATAGCTGCTCTAGGTCACTGCTATAGATTTTTATTTATATTTACTGACAGTTGAAATAAGTGACATTCAATAATATATTTTATGGATCTGTTAGCTAACATGCCAAATTTCATTCCCCTGGGTAATTTACATTTGTCAGGTATCAGTTTTAATTACGAACAGAGATACATAAAACAACAGGGAATTGAAGAACTCCTTATAAGCCTACGTAAAGATAATAAAACCACAGATAACAAGTGCAAAAAATGATTTAAATCATATTTTATTCCACTTGTGCAATTAGTATTTTGACTAGTACATGATCATCAGTGCAGCTCAGTAAACTAATCGAAACCATGTCAACTAGATAACTCATAAAACGGAGTCCTCCTCACCCACCAACCCTACAAAACAAAAATGGAGAAGCCCATAATAGTTTGGCACGTGACCAGGCACCCTCAGCCCAATATTAATTAAACTACCGCCCACTCAATAGCAGGTAACATAAAGCAAGTTGGCCTTGAATAACAAATGTCTTTCCCATTAACCACCTAAACAGTTTCAATAATTTGGGTGTCGATTTTAACAGGAGGGGCAGTTTCCATTGGGTGAGTTTGATGACATTTCAAAACTCACCCGCAGTGGGAAAAAATGCCCGGGGTCATTTGAACATCGCCAACCGATTTCTCACCTGTTCCAGGCAAGAAACTTGCATGACCCAAAGGTCGCCTGCATACAGATAAGCCCACAGCTTTGGCTACTTGGAGGGGGTAGGGGTGAGACCACAGCAGGTGAGGTCTAATAGGCCTGCAGGAGCACTCCTGCTCCTCCTGGCCCCACAAGGAAATAATTTTACAAATTTGAAATTTAGCTTTATGGGTTTCTTCTAGCCCCAGTCCAGTCACACACTCAGATAGCCTAGTGGGAAACTGGCTGCTTTTTCCCGCCGTGTAAGGTTAAAATCACCCCCTTCGTTTGGTTTTAAATTTGAATAATTATTTTCAGAAATATTTTGTACTGATATTCTGGAATGATACCAATGTTGATTCTGTCAACATACAAACTTTCTAAATTGAACATTCCTAGAGCAAGTTATCTGATGTGGTTTGACCACTGATTCTTTCCTTATTGTATGAAGAATCAGGTTATACATCAAAATTAACTTTCCCAATCCCTAATTCAAACAAATGCCATTAAATTAAGAAATATGACTGCTTACCTCATTAATTTCAGTCCATCTTTCCGCATTGTGCTGATCAAGAACCTCACCAGCTACATCTATGAAGTTTCGGCTTATATTCTCCAGAGCTTCTCTGGTGTCATTTACATGAGTTTCCATGTTGGCAACATTTTGTAGCAAGCGTATAACACTTAGCATGTCAGATGTTTGCAAAGTGGCATTTTCTATACTCAGAACATGTTGTACTGTTTTCAGTATAGTCTCAGCTTCAGAAATATTGGGTAGAAGTTTGGCAGTACTCAACGACATGTACTCAGTAACCTGTGCAAGGAGAGTTTATGTTAATTGCATTCATGTGAGTACACCATTTTATCCATTTCTCCTCTGTTATATAAGCATTAATATAAAGTGACGTTAACTAATATTTTTTTGCATAGTATTATCTTTAGGTTATTTTAATCTTTATTGTCATGGCTAATGTTTAAAGATACATTCTGTAAATGTGCTAAATTAGTAGCAGGGTCAACTATCTGCTGGTTAATACAACAAAGGAACTGAACATAATGCGGAAAAACCCACAAGTCTTATTCAACCTTCCAGTGATCTGCATTTCTGACTAACTAATCTGAGGTCCTCATATGAATGGCCATTGCTTTGAAAATTGATAAGCTACTGAAAGAGCAATCTAATATGTGTGTGCCAGAAGTTTCCTTAGGGGGTTCTCCCAATCAGTTGTTGTAACCTCAGTGGAAGGTCAGAAGAGAAACCAGACAGACGCATAAATGCAGATTCCACTGATCTCCGAGCCAAGGTTCAGTGGCCCAGCAGGAGAATCCTTGAGGAAACACACAGGATTGGTCTTTAATGCGCAGGTATTCTTTAAAGTTTTAGCTGTAGACTTCACTACTCCAACGCACTCCTGGCTGGTGTCCCACATTCTACTCTCTGTATACTTGAGGTCATCTAAAACTCTGCTGTCTGTTTCCTAACTCGCACTAAGTCCTGTTCCCCAATCATCCCTGTGCTCGCTGACCTTCATTGGCTCCTGGTCAAGCAACGTCTTGATTTTAAAATTCTCTTCCTTGTTTTCAATGGCCTCGCCCCTCCCTATCTCTGTAATCTCCTCCAGCCCCACAACCCTCCAAGATATCTGCGCTCCTCTTACTCTGACCTCTTGTGCATCCCTGATTTTAATTACTCCACCATTGGTGGCCGCACTTTAGTTGCCTAGGTCCCAAGCGTTGGAATATCCTCCCTACATCTCTCCACCTTTCTTTCCTCCTCTAAGACGCTCCTTAAAACCTACCTCTTTGTCCAAGCTTTTGGTCATCTGACCTAATATCTCCTTTTGTGGCTCGGTGTCATACTTTGCTTTATAACGCTCTAATAAAGTGCCTTGGGACGTTTTATTACGTTAAAGGCACTTTATAAATATAAGTTGTTGTTGCTGAATGCACCACACAGTGTGACACTGAGCCAAGCAAACCAGATCTGTGCTGAGTACCCTAATCTCAATGGAAACAGAAATAAGGGCAATAAGTGACTCCACTACCCCTGGATAAGGAGTGAGGGGGGGGGGGGGAAATCAGCCAAAGCGCCCAACCTTGAAAGCTACTGAATGATCCTACTGGAATATCTATCTTTGTATCAGTGTCAGATGAGACCATGATCTGGCTCTGCTGTGATTCTCCTATGGCCATTTAATCTGCTGAAATTCACTGTCTGGGTTCACATATTAGGAATGACTACTTGAGCAAGGAACCTCCAGTTTCCATGGAGTACTATCCCAGCATGAGATCCCCATTTATGAGAGGAAAAGTATAAAGAGCAAATTACAGGGAAGAATACTTTAATTGTTGGAAATTCCAAAGTTTATCTCTTCCACACTGAAAACAATCTCAGCATTGATCAAGCTGAAAATGTTCTGGAACTGCTGAAAAAATTGAATCTAAAAAGAAAATTTTTAATGTGAACTTGAACGTCTTATCCATAAAACATACTCAGATAAAATTCAGTCTGTTGATTAACAAAAAATGAAGTTTAATAACATAACAGAACCAGGGTGGCACAGTGGTACAGTGGTTAGACTTACAGCTCCAGCAACCCAGGTTCGGTTCTGGATACTGCCTGTGTGGAGTTTGCAAGTTCTCCCTGTGACCGTGTCGGTTTCCGCCAGGTGCTCCAGTTTCCTCCCACAGCCAAAGACTTGCAGGTTGATAGGTAAATTGACCATTGTAAATTTCCCCTAGTGTAGGTAGGTGGTAGGAGAATTGAGGGAAGGTGGGGATGTGGTAGGGAATATGGGATTAATGTAGGATTATTATAAATGGATGGTTGATGGTTGGCACAGACTCAGTGGGCCAAAGGGCCTGTTTCAGTGCTGTATCTCTCTATGACTCTAACTGTTTAATGATTAAGTTTAAATCTCTTAATTACCTTAGCCCATTTCATAAAGGAAAGAAAAAAACTTGCATTTATGTAGCACTTGTTGTGTCCTCAATTACTTTTGAAATGTAGTCACTGGTGTAATGTAAGGAAATATGAATCTAAATTGCACAAAACCAGGTCCCACAAATAGCAATGAGATCAATGCCCAGTTAATCTGCTTTTGGTGAAGTTAGTTGAAAGATAGATGTTGACCAAGACAGAGGGAGAGCATTCCTGTTCTTCGAATAGAACCATAGTTCTTTTGGATATACACCTGACCGAGCAGGCAGAGTCTTAGTTTAGCATTCCATCCAAAAAATAGTACCCCAACGATGTGAAAGCCATTTGCATCGTTTCTACTGATCTCCTGTCAAAAGTTATAATGGGAGAATCCCTGCAGAAATTACTGATACGTACCTTGAAAGTAATTTCTCTCACTTTGAGATTTAATGCAGGATTTATATTGTACTCTGAATTCAATCAGAGGTAAAGTTTATATGTATAAATGATAGCTACACTGTAGGCCAGATTAAGAACTGGGGATAATTTTAATCTACTCCATCTGGCAGGAAACTGATGTGATCAGATTGCCAGTTTTATAACCCACCCACATTTAATTTCCACTGACATCAATGAAAAGTAAAACCAAGCAGGATGTTAAACATGTTGCTGAGATGGTCCCGTCAGTTTTCTACTGGGACGGTTAGGTTAAACTTACCCCCTTAGTTACAGATTTTCAACCAGGCTGATGCACGCCAGAAGAAGGTTATCTAAGAGAGCTGGAGGAAACTACGTTTTTTCTTAATTAAATAGAAAAGCATTCAAAACCTGTGCCATCTCTCACACTGTATATTCTGGTGTGTTTGGAGTATAATATTTTCCTTTGCTCACGACTTTGGGTGAAAAGTAGTTTGCAGTATAAAAGGAGTGTTCCCTTCTTCATACACATCTTTGCCAAAAATAGTAAATATACAGCAATACTTTCTCACAGAAGAAAATTCTGATTTTACAGTACAACTCTGATGCATGTCACAGTTCCTTTGCTCCATCATCAATTTTATAGGAGGAACCGTAAGCAACGATAGAATACACACCAAAGATATGTTTGAAACATGCTATACAATTATACTGTGTTATATTCTGAACCAAAACATACTTGTTATACAACTTGGTGAATTAAACACCCAGAAGTGACAATACTATTCTCAGACAAGGATCTTATATCACACTGTCCATGTAATCAAAAAGAACTTACCATAGTATTGTTTGAAAATTCATTCAATTTAGTCTTAAATAAGCTTCTTGGATCTGACTCAAACTTCTTCAACTTCAAATATGTATCTAGAAAACAAAGAGATATAATTCCACATTGAATCATTTAAATTTTATCTGAATATCTTCAGAATTAACATTCTCCTATACAAAGCACAGAATTAAAATACTGTTTATAGCGTACTCAAGCTTATTTGTATACTATGTTGCGAAAGTGCTTGCATTTAAAAAAAAATTTGAGGACTTGTGTTTTAAACTGAAAAGATTCCATGAATGGGTTTTTTCACAAGGGCCACTGAGAGGTCTTGTTTGAAAACAACCTTTACTGGAAGTCACATGCCTCAAGCTCAATAAACAACAGAAACATTGGTGGCTTGGGAAGATGTTCACAAGAGAAGAGACGCGTCAAGATTTATGGGGCTGAAGAGTGGGTTTCATTTTTGAATACTGGTTTGAGTTAGTTGAAGAACAAACTGCCAAGAGAGAAGCATGAGGTTTGCCTCCTTCCTCTTGTCTCTGTGAAAGGTTGCATATTGAGTGTGTGGGAGCTAGAACCCCTGATACCATGTTTCTCCTGAGGAGCTCCTAGAAAGCTTGCCAGATTAGTCCCCAACGCCGCCTGAAAAGAACTGCTCCAGAAAAGATCTCAGTGACCTGTCTACATGTTCTTGGATGCCAGACTGTATGCCATTTTGGGACACAACATATCTTATCCATTTTTCAAGAATTAGCAAGTATTTGGTCAAAGTATTCTTTTTTTTTGTAGAAGAGCTCTGCAGAGAGAATTTCCTTATTTTTGGTAACCAGTGTGTATGAATGTTGGGTATTTAAAAAGGGAACTTTCATACTTCAATCTGTGTGTTAATGCTTTGCTTTTTTACTGGATAAGTCTTGTTTTATAATAAACTGATAATTTTGTTGTTTATTAAAGAAACCTGGTTGGTGTATTTTATTCTGGGATAAAGAGTAGAATATACGATTAACTGTATTGGTAACTGGGTAAACGTATAAATATATATTGTGACCTGTGGAGAAGTGGAACTAGAAAAGACAGTGCACTCCTCCCGCCTCGGTCGTAACAATTCTTATTTGTATGGAACTGTAGAAAATAATGTTAAATATCACAATGGTGGAAGAGAGCAAACTGACTGTCTAGTCTTTCTGTATTCAGAGATTGACATTTTATTTAATGACAGTTCTTTAAATATTGGACATACTGTTAACACCAAGGGTAGTCAACATTTCTATGATTTTTCTTAGCTGAATCACATAATATTTGAAGTTATTGAAATATTACCACATTTGTGCATTTTAGAATTGTATGTTATAATAATGATATTGGTCAGTTGTGCATCTGACGTGACAATCCATCACCATGCTTAAGAATTTCAGAGCCAAACTACTAAGAGGCCAACATCAATGGAATTTTTGGTTTAATAATAATGGATTTCATATTTTCCTCCCACAGAAATTCTGTGCATCTAAGCCTTGGGAACTTAGATGAAGATTGGCAAAAAAAAAGAGTTAAGGATCCCATGACTGCATAGAGGTATCAGCTGTGGCTCAGTGCTAGCAATCTCAGCTAGGAGTCAGAAGGTCATGTGTTCAAGTTCAACTCCAAAGAACTGAGCCCAAAATCTAGGCTGCTACTCTCGTGCAATACTGAGGGAGTGTCGGAGACGTCGTCTTTCAGATGAGATGTTAAATCTGCCCTCTCAAGTGGATACAAAATATTTTGTGCACTAAAGTACTGTGGATCTGCCTAGTCAGGTATCATATTAATGATTTGCCACAAAGCATTAAGTCAGTTTCAACCTCCCATGCATCCTGTCTTTGAGCAATTTGATGTCAGAGATCCTGCTTACCCTAACTCCAGGAGAAAATCCATGGCTTTTCTGATAAATTCCATAGTGACTACTGATACTAAGGCCCCGATATTTAGTGGGGCAGGATTTCACAGCATGTGTGGTTCTTTTTAGCAGCATTCCCTGCCCGGAAGCCAGCCTGATAGACAGGTTTGCTCCCTTGGGCAGAAACGCTGCAGAAGAGGCCAAAGTCCAAGAGCCCTGTTCCTCTGGATAGGATTGCGAGGGTGCGGGACAAAGTTGGGGTGCGTAGTGGGTATAATGCGATTTGTAGGATTGGGGGTTGGAGAGAGAGCTGGAGCAAAGATGGAGGGTCAGGGGGGTCAGTGATCACAGGAAGCAGAGGGTGGAGTTGGTGATCGCGGGAATGGGGTCCATTGGGCGCAGGGGGAGAGGTGCAACCCGATTGGGGCAGGGGGCTGAGGAAGCACTCCTGCTCTTCCTGGCCCATAAGCGGTCCTGGAAAAGCAATTATATTCTCCCACTCAGCAGTCCTCGCCTCCTTTTAGCTGCTGGGTTTCCCAAGGCCTGAGAAACCCAGCCAGTCTACACTAAAGCTGGAACAGAGAAAAATTCTGAGGCATTCAGCCTCATTGAAACAATTAAGTGAGCAACTTGCCTCCTGGCAGTGGGATAGTCACCCGACTCTCCGTCCTGCCTCTGTTTAAACTGGAAGTGGGCGAGTTCGAGGTGGATTGGGTTTGGGTTTGAGATTTTTAAACTTTTACTATTCCATCTGACCCAAACTTAACTGTTTTGGGGATTAATATTAGTTCTGACATTTCTGCTTTGATTCCACTGTCCGTTCTTTCATCAGTTAAAATGGTATTCAGCTATAAAAATTCACACATCCCAAAGCCAAGGCAAGGCAGAAAGTAATATCCAGTAATTTTGCTTTTAAAGAGTCACTATTTCAAAAAATAAAATTAATGCCTGCATTGTAGTGTTTTATGAAGTTTTTGGACAGATAAGAACATAGGAGGAACAATGTCCTCGCAATTTTACCAAATATGCTTACAGACCTCTAATCCCATTCATTTGAGTATTGTCTTATTTTCACAAATATTATAGAACTTATAATCTGTGTAACTCTTCGAAGACCCATCAAACTGAGCAGAATTTAAAACAGAATCAGAAATGCATTGATAAAAGTTCAATTTCAGCAAATCAGAAGGGTGATCAGAAGTTTAACTGCACAAAATAATGAAAAAAATTTATTTCTAATTTACCATTAATATGCAATTCAATGATGCATTCAATTTTACTGTTTATTGTATTCAAATATTTGACTGATGAAAAACTAATGTTCAAGGTTTTTAAATGTGTATCAATAACTAACCTTTTTTGAACTGGCAGAGAAAAGGCAGTAGATTCTCGCAACCGAATTGGCTTTTAAATCTAGAGACAACATCAAAAGTCTGACATTCAGCTGAAGAAACTTTCAGTGCTGGAATAAAGCAAAACGATTATGTTGACTTCAACTTGGGAGGACACTGAAATTACTATCTGAGGTAACACAAGTGGTGTATTTACTAAATCTGTCCCCAAACTGATTAAATGTACCCCAAAAGAGATTTAATGTTTTCACAGCTTCTATCCAAATTAACCTTTTTATTTGCATATAAGCTATATTCCAGGTTGTAATAAACTGCACTCCAGAGAGCACTAGCCTCTATTTGTTGTAAACTGTTAAAGAATAAAAATTCATAGCAGTACAGCAATTTACCAACTGAAATTTTAGCAAAATTGAAAAGAAGTCAGCAATAAACAAAAACAATACCCAGAAAAAATTCACAACACTATTAGTGTCAATAGAAGAACACTACATAATCAGTTCTGGGTGGTTGAGGGTTAACATCCTAAACGTAACTTTAGTTAAGTATTAATACTCCATTCAACATCTGTGTATGATACTTCTAGAGGTACCGTGATGAATCAATTCCGAAAAATTCAAGAACATTTATGTTTAAATATTAATCCAATTATCTGTGCTTTAAGCAAAATTGTCTGAAAGGCATTATTTTTGATGTCAGTGTTAAAATAAATACATTAATGCCAGCCATTAAACAACAGTGATCAGCTCTGGTCTAATCAGTAATACATTTCCAAATTGAAAGTTGGGATTAAAAATGTATAATTAAGGGACCTGTTTATAGTTCCTTTCTATTATTTTTTAAATAGATTTTAAATAGAAGAAACACTTAGCACCAACTATAAAGTAATGAGTTTCAAATGTGATTTTCTTTGCCGAATTAAATTTTTTGGAAAAAGACAATAAACATTACTGAATTTACTGTAGTTTCTACAGTAGAACTTTTGCAAATGATAAATTTATAATATTTACCCATTTTCTTACCTGGACAATTCAACTGAACTTCTATAATTTGCACTGTGGGTTCAATTTCCAAACTGGCCAAGCTCCACTCATAAATTAGATTTTGCTGAGGGAATGAGCACATACTGACTGCTGTAATCTGGTTTGCGTCCAGCACATGGGTCCAAATGTTCAAGTCTGTGAGATTGCCACTAAAAGCCTCATTTTGTTTGAATGTACCTCCTAATGTGTCTTGATCTTGACCAATAATAAAGGTCCCATTTCCAGCAATAATTTGAGAATTGTAGCAGCCATCTCCTGAACTCACCTTTATCCCATCAGCATAAATAGACCAAGCACCATTTTCCTTCTGCCATGTTACACAAATGTGATGCCACTGTCCATCACTTTTTAACACCGATCTGTAAGGCGTGTGATGTCCATGAACTATCAGGGCTAACTGAATGAATCCAATATCATCAATGCGGCCACGTAGCTGAAATTCATTGATGAACACTGGAATAGCATAAGAAAATACCGTGGCAATGCCAGAAGATTGGTTATCCCACTGAACACGTGTGCAGGCTGTAACAGCAGGCAAAGGAGGCAGCACATCAAGAACTTTTGCATGTTTGGTATCTGTTTTGTTCGGGAATACCAACACCTTGAGCTTGTCAACACCTGAGGTAAAAGTTCAAACAAAATCTGTCAGAAATTATATATTAGAGAGTGACATTTCTAAACTTTAGATGTGCAGAGTTTTTGTTACTGACAGTTTATGAGTTTGATGTCAAAAAGCAGAATTCTAAACGTACTCAGAAAATACTGGGCGCAAGTTTCATCGCCACAGCACTGGTTAGGCGTGTGATGTTAGGATACTGTTGACTCAAGGCCTTCTGGTGCACGCAGAGGGGGTGTCCCCATGTTAGCTCTTCTCCTTCAGCAATATCGCGCAGGGCGAGCAGGTAGTAGCCAGCGGTGCGGGCCACACGGGAAAAGCGCTGCAAGGCCTATGTAGTGCATTACAAAAAGAAATTTTGTGCCCAATATGTCCTGTCATGTTTATAGCTTTTTCAATATTAATTGTGTTCACATCTGGTGATGCCTACCGTCTCACATTTTAAATAGTTTTCCCCATTGATGTGACAGCCATTATCACATGCTTTGAACTCTAGGTAGCATTGTGAAGCAGACTAGTCAACCTTCAACTAGAAATTTGTTTAAAATGATTTTTTTCTCATTGATTGTAAATTTTATATTTCCAAAAACCAAAGTAAAATATTACAAAATGTATCCATTGAATTACTTTGAGTGTTTTAATGTCTTTATTAAAGTTTTCCTTTGAAGGCCTCAGCTGTTTCACAAGCCTGGCTTTGACTATATACTATACCTGCCTACAGTTAAGACAGAGTTTTCAATCACAGCTGTGTATTCTGAGTGTATGCAGACTGCAGTATTTTCTAGAATGCAATGTGCGTGACCCCTTATCCTATGAAAATTAAAAATTTCTTTGAAACAAAGTGGAGGTTGAATTCTCATACTTCAGGCAACTGATGGAAATGGATGACCAAGGATTGAGTTGCAGAGGAGAGGAGCTTAGTAAGGGGCTGCTAGCTCAGGAGCCATCTTGCAAGGGAGGAGTCATAAATGTCATTGAATAGAATGCAATCCACTGCCTGTTGACCTTTTCCAATACAAATTCCGATGCTCACATTTATAATGGAAACTACTTATGTCACACAGTAATTATGTCAAAATGGTACTACAGTGCCTCCACTGCTAGGAGGGTGTAATTACAACAAATTTATGTAGACATGTGGACATGGGTATTTATAAAAAGTTGATAGGAAGTGTGTGCAGATTCTCGATTCTTAAAATATTAAAATAGCTCCTTATCTATATATAATTCATGACTTCCTACTTGGGTAATGCCTATTTCTAATTGTCACACTTCAACTTTTGTGGCACTGGTAACATCTAGAGAAAATGCCTGAAGTATACCATTATTAATGACTTAGACGAAGAGACTGAGGTGATCTCATTGAAACATACAAAATTCTGAAGGGACTTGAGAGGGTACACACTGAGAGGTTGTTTCCACTAGCTGCCAAATCTAAAACACGGGGGCACAGTCTCAGGATAAGGGGACGATAATTTAGGACTGAGATGAGGAGAAATTTCTTCATTCAAAGGGTTGTGAATCTTTGGAATTCTCTACCCCAGCGGGTAGTGGATGCTCCAACGTTGAATATATTCAAGGCTGGGATAGACAGATTTTTGGTCTCTAAGGGAATTAAGAGATATGAGAGCAGGTGGGAAAATGGAGTTGAAGCCCATGATCAGCCATGATCATATTGAATGGCAGAGTAGGCTCGATGGGCCATACGGTCTACTCATGTTCCTATTGCTTATGCTCTTTTAACAGTAATGCATCTGTCTATAGGCAACTTTGTTAATGCCTGCTATTCAGTCCTCTCATCACTGGTGTTAATGTGACAGGCTCACACCAATCTGCCTGCCATTTTGCCCAGTTGCAACAAACGTAGCTAAAAAACACAATACGTCCTCAAATAATGATGAGCAATGGCCATGGGGCATTCACTGGTAGGCTATATTTGCATTTTTTTTTATCAGAACCAATCATATTTTGTAAATGTGATGAAAATGATCTTACAACTTACCATTCTTTCCCACAGTTATGTCTTCCCTTTCCGGTGCCTCATTCAGTTTTCCATTTATCCATACTTGCTGATTAACACCTTGGGTAGCTAATAGATCCAATATAACACTCTTGTCTTCAACATTACCAACAATAGGCAGACTGCCAAACCGTAGCTCGCAATATTTGGATGCGTGCTTCCATTTTAATGGTGTATTGATATATTCATAAATGTAGTATGACGATTGAAAGACCGATGAATTTCTATATGCTGTTAAAGTGGAAAGCAAATACAGTGAACAGCCAAGTACTCACATTTTCAGTATTTTATCACTATGTAATTGTAACTAGTGAACACATACAATTCACAATAGGACCTCCATCATCCACACTCCA
This sequence comes from Heterodontus francisci, assembly GCF_036365525.1. Taxonomy (NCBI): domain Eukaryota; kingdom Metazoa; phylum Chordata; class Chondrichthyes; order Heterodontiformes; family Heterodontidae; genus Heterodontus; species Heterodontus francisci. The sequence goes on from NC_090402.1 coordinate 25,279,476, forward strand.
ATTCTCTGCTTTCCTGAATATCTACCAGAACTTTTATGGGACAAAGTGGGAAAAACCTTCATTTTACAGCTTGCAAATGTTTCTTGTGATTTGTATTCCATTTCTTTTCTTGGTGAATAAAGATCACATAATGATATATTTGTTATTTGTACTGTAATTGTCTTCATGCCTGCCAGGACTGCTCTACTGTGAATGTAAGACTACATTTTGGGGACTCAATTATCAACAAGTTTATTTTACTACCAGGAGGCTACCCCTCACTTTATGGTGGATAATGAAGATTTAACCTGTATTTGAATGTGTAGAGTGCAACTTCTTGCTATGCCTAACTAGGTGTTTTTATTTTAATTTTTAAAAAGTCACAACAGATGAAACTCTCCGCCTAAACTTTCTGATGCTAACACAGAACATTTGTCAGTCATGGGTATAATTTTTCCAAACAAAATCTAGAAACCACTGAGAAAAGTAAAGGTGTATATACAATCAATGCAAGACATCATTTCCATGGAATACATTAAATATTTAGGCAGAAAAAACAGCCCAACTTGCTGACTAAATTACATCCCAGTTACCAGTAATATGGAAATTTATGACCTGTTCTAAAAACCGTATTTCTTTATACAGTAATTTGGTAACATTTTAATTTGATCACTCTCATATAGAGTATTAAATACTTGTATATGCATGAGTCAATCATATTTTAACATGAAACTACATCCACAAATCTATAATTTCCATTGATTTATAATTTCATCTTGCTAAGCAAATGGTGAAGATGGCAAGCAGCCTCTTCAGGAGAGGAGAATGACACAATGAAGGGCATTAAGGCATCCTTCATTCCTGCAATATTCCCAATTAAAAAGCATAATTTTTATCCATATCACTCCCATAGCTGCTGTATGAGTAAAACAGTGACCATTTAGCCCAGTTGGAAGAAGGACAAATGCACTCACGGCTTTGTGAATAATGAATGCTTCAGCTTCATTTCTCCTTACATTTGACATGCATGTGTAAGCTACACCAGATTTTAAAATGCAACAATTTTTTTGTAAATATTCTCCAATCATATTGTGCAGTATCTAGGCCCTGACTAAAGGTTGTTCAGATACTATCAGTACACTTTTAACAATAAACAATTAAATTACCAGCAAAAACCTTTTTGTCTATTTGAGTTTCAGCAGCGAGTGCTGATCACATCATCAGGGAAGCGGAATGGGAGAAGTTAAGTCTAACAAAACAAAGGATTTGAACTGAGCACATAATTGAAATGGCAAAAATTCCCGAAGTAACCCCCCATTAACCACTGTACACTTGAGTATAATTCAAGTCTGTCATTTCCCCATACTCCTTCAACGATTTTACCAAATTCATTTTTGAAACCAAAGTATTCACACCCACATAAGAAAAAAAATCGCCTAAATCTTTTTAAATTATTTTAAAAGACTCTACACAAAACATGATCCAATTCTAAACAGCGTCATAATAACCTTTGACTTACTTTGAGATACACTTTCTGCCATCACTACCTTGAAAGAAACATAATTTGCTGAAGTTACACATATTCATTCTTACCCTGCGAATGGGTTTCATCCAAATTACAGACCTGCAGAAATAAAGTAGATGCTAAGCATAAACGTTACATTTGAAATGATCACTCTTTTAAGGTGATTGAATATGTCAAATTCAATTTTACGACACGTGATACATGATTTTTTAAATTAATGTTTTAGAGAATTGCATCCATTTAAAATAAGGTCCAATGACCTCCTTGAAAATAGAACCATGCACAATACAAATAAACTTACCAGCAGTACGCAGAACCAAACTGCAACTCTTGTTATCGCTCCACACATTTCTCGTCTTCAGTTAAAAGATTCCCCTGTTACAATGAAGTTTATAAAAGTCACATGAAAGGGAATTTGATACCAAGAAAGTCAGGAACTTTGACTTGTTACTATCTATATACTTATGGCTGCTGCTGAGGATTGTTGCCCCGTACTTACACTGCGAACAACAAAATGAAGCCATCGGGCAGTAGTTCAGTGATATTATAGCCAGTGGCTACCTTTGAGGCAAATTAATATCCCTTACGGAATAAATCTAATGAATGTATTTTATTGGTAATTCACGAAAATAATTATGTAAAAAAGTTACCAATGCACACAATATTTATGATACCAAGATTCATATACATATATGTTAAGAATTTAAAAATTAAAAACCGATCCAAATTAATGGAACCGTGAATGCCGAATAAAAAAGGTGCTCGGAAGACACAGAGACAATTGTATCATGTGAATTCGGATGCGATGAAAAGCTATAAACACAATTTGCAATGGGACAGGGTGGGGGAATCCATTAGACTATGGCCAGTGCTGCCTGAATGAATTGGATTTGAAGATGACTCACTGTCAGAGAGAGTGAACCGCTTCATTCAGGTATCTACCTGCAAATGCCCGCCCTTTTTCATGGTCCATCCCAACACAGAGAAGGATTTTTTTTTAAATCTGCAATTATTTCTAAATGATTGGATAACGGGTCGAAATTTAAAACTCGTCAAGTGAAAGATTTATTGGTACAGAACTGGTGAAATCCCGTTTTACCAAACAAAAACCCGATGAATCCTCGTCTTCAAACGGTTATTCCAAATGTAATCCTCTTATAGGGACGCAGGGCTCTCCTGTTCCACCAATATCTCAGTTGTTGATTTTTTTAAAAATCTAAATTTGACGAAAATGTTGTCTGTTATTCGCCGTCTTCAGAGCCGTGTTTCTTCCCGCGATCTCCTGCTGGTGAAGAGAAAGCTCCTTTCAACTTTTCTTATGGTAATGAGGCATTTTTCAAAGTACCGTTTGACGCGAGGCGGCTCTTCTCTCCGCCTAAAATTATCGAAGCTGGTTGATCTCCCTCACCGAGTCCCCGCCCCGCTTTGTAATCTTATTTAAAAACGGCAGAACGCATTACAGTTTATATGTGTGTTTTCTGGAACATTTGGGAAGGTCTTCCTCATGGAGGGAGCACTGGGTGACCTGTCTGCAGCCCGCCAGTGCTACTGTTTGTGTAAACTGCTCTTGCAAATTTTCTAAAATTGAAACTAGAACAAAGAAACAGTCCAGGATTAAAGAAAAACTTCAACTAAGCTGTATTTAGAATTGTTTCCGTTTTTATTATGTAACAGAAAAAAATGCCCCATGGCTTCAGAACGAAAGCAGACAAACTAAAGTGAGAACAACTGGTAGGAACAAGGGGGGCCTGGAAAGGGATTTTATTTGTCTCTAAAAACACTAGGGTCCTATTAAGAGAATCTGCATATTTACTGATCAGTCCTGCATTTTCTCATTTCCTCATCATTTCTGCTGTTCCAAAACACAATAATTGGGAATGTATTTTTTTTTAAAGGGAAGGGAAAAGTGTACATTTTGAAAGGCTGAAAGAAAAACAGAAAATGCTAAAGCACATGCTAAATAATTGGAGGTAGGTTACTTAAGTAAAAGCTTACTCAAAAATGGAATTGGGTGTAGTTATATTGCAAATTTAGTGTCAGTGGGAACAGGAGTCTAGATTCACCAGGATGATATCAGGGATGAAAAATAATAGTTATGAGGTGATAGTTGAGATGCTAGGAGTGTTTTCACTGGCAAAGGGAAGGCTAAGAGGAGACTTAATAATTTAAAATTAAAATATGCCTTTAAAATTATGAAGGGATTTGACAGAGTGAATAGGGAAAGTCTATTCCTTTTGGTTAGGGAGTCAGTATCAAAGAGTCACAACTTTAAGATTATCACTAACTTTAACTTTATCACTAACTAAGAGAATAAAGGGAGGTTAGGAGAAATTTCCTTGGAGCATAGAATCTGCATCTTTTTAAGTGAAGATTAGATAAAGATTTGAACCAATGTAAGAGACAGGGCAAGGAAAGAGAGAGAGAGAGCAGGGAGTGGAGATTAGATTAGGATTGCTCTGGCAAAGAACCAACACAGACATAGTGGGCTGGATTTTTGATGCAATCTGGTGGCAAGAATGGGTGTGGATGCAGATTGAATATCACTTTCCCAGAAGGCAGCTCAGGATCCCGTTGCCTCCAGAGCGCGAAGCAATTTTGAAAGGGAAGTCCAGGGGAGGAGGGAAACGGGATGCCTGCACACCTCCAATTAATTGGTCGTTGAGCTTGTTGAGGAGACCATTAAAAGGCTTGTCAGGAGCAGTTTGTGATATTGGATAGAAGGGCATGGGGAAAATGCAATGTCTGGAACATGGCAGGATGCAGATGTCGTGAACACTGTGGGGGGGGGGGGGGGGGGCATAAGGGCTATTAGAAGGGCTGTTTAACATATTTCCGAAGCGCAGAATAAAACTCAACTGCTCAAACAGTGGCACAGACTGGCTATCACTGGAGCTGAAAGACTTGCACTTGCGTGGTGAGTGATAGGAATTTGGAGAGGGACATGAGGCTGCTGGCATCATCTGGCAGCTGGGCTTGGCAGGGGAACCTGGTGAACGAACGAATACCAGCTGAGAAAGTTGATGTGAGTACTGGCTATTCTGACTTTGGACAGCCAGGATGAGCTTCAGCAGATGCATCCTCCTGGAGAGGAGAAGGCCAGAGGAGCACAACCAGGGGCTGCAAGTGGAAGAAGGCGCTATCCTAGGCATTGGGTGTACCGCCTAAGAGTCAGCTACCTGCAAATGACAGAGCACCAGTGCCATTGGAGGCTTCGCCTATCCAGGCAGATGGTCTCGGACATTTGTGTTGTGATCCACAATGACCTGAGACTTCACAATCCCCATGGCAGTCCTCTATCTGCAGCCGTCAAAGTCACCGTGACGTTGAATTTTGATGGAACCAGGTGGTTCCAGGGATCAGCTGTGGACCTAGGTGGCATCTCGCAGTCGGCAGCACATCACGCCATCAGGCAGGTCACAGATGCCCTATTCCAGAGGGCAAGGGACTGCATCCATTTTGAAAAAGAAGGGCCAGCACAGGCACAGAAGACATTGGGATTTGCTGCCATTGGCGGATTCCCTCAGGTCCAGGGGGTCATCAATTGCACTCATGTAGCTATCAAGGCATCTACAGACCAGCCAGTCAGATTCCTAAACAGAAACGACTACATTCATTGAATATCCAGCTTGTCTGTGACCATAGGAAGCAAATCTTGCAGGTGTGTACTCGGTTCCTGGGCAGCTGTCATGACTCCTTGATCCTGCGAGAGTCCCAGATGCCGCACCTCTTCAGGCCCACATCCAGACTCCATAGCTGCTAGGAGATAAGGGTTATCCCCTAAAGGGATGGCTCCTAACGCCGTCCACTACCCAGACACAGATGGAGAGAGGTACTACAACCAGAGCCATCTACTAACATGGACCTGCATTGAACAAACCATTGGCATCTTGAAGATGCACTTCTGTTGCCTTGACTGGTCAGGTGGTGCCCTTCTGTACAAGCCAGGCAGATTGTCTCATATTGTGGTTATCTGCTATACTCTGCACAACATGACAGTATAGAGAGACCTGGGGTTGGCTGAAGAGGAGGATCTGGAATGCCACTCCATCTCAAAGGAGGACTGGGAGGGGGATGAGGAGCAGGAAGGGATTGCTTCAGAGATGGCAGTGCCTAGGAATTGGAGGATGATGCTGTCCCAGACCTTAGGGTGAACGATAGGCTGGCATGGTTGCAAGGACCAAGCTGATTCAGAAGCATTTCATGTGAGCGCCTCCAAGCCCTTATGACAGATGACCCTCTAACTCACCTTCCGGCATAGAGAGCAATCATGCTGCAGTGACCCATGTCTGAGGAGTCCCATAGCTAACCATGACCATGAAGAATGAGGCTTCCACCACCAACATTCTCTAACATCACAGAGCATGGAAAGACAGCAATCCCAGATTCCTCCCCCCCGCATCCCAGCCCCCCACACCACCTCCCAAATCTCCATCCCCCATTTGGCATGAAGCCTCAATAACACACATATCAGCTTGATTACATAAACAATCAATATTGAAGTATGGAAATGTAGCACCTGGGTAATCCATTAAGTGAAATTAATGGCATGGTGCCTTTCTTTCCCTACCACTTCTATAGGGTGTTCCCCCTGTGGCAGAGAATGAGGTGGGGGCAGCCTGCTTTCTGGCCTCAGGCTGAGATGTCCCCGGTTTCCATCCTCATCTTAAAGGGGCTCATGGCGCTCCTTCACAGGCTGCTGTGCCTGAGTCATTGCAGGGGTAGCCTCTGTAACAGGGCCTTGTGGCACAGATAGGTCCTGAGTCGGAGGAGACGAGGGGCCGAAGGGTGATGCCGGTGCCCCCGAAGGGTGGCCCCTCTATCTGCTGCTTCAACTTCCTCAGGCCTTTCCTGACGCCCTTGGACTCTGGATGAGGCCACTGACTGTGACACAGATGGTATCCACTCCGAGCATCTCAGCACCATCAGCAACACTGAACAGTCAATGCTACCTACAGAGAGTCTCAATCTGTGCATATCAGCGCGCTGCTCATGCTCATCCATTCGGAATGGTGCTGCATATGGCTCTCCAAGAAGTTGCCCAATCTCTCAATAGAGAAATCCATGCACACGAGACTCTGAGTCATGACAGAATACATGCACTGCATGGACTCCTCTATTGCCTGTTCATGGCTCCTCTAGGCCACAGGGATTTACAATGAAAGGGAACTTACCTGCCTCTGATTTGTGACACCCGAGGCACAGCATCTTCATCCAGCAGAGCATTGCTGCATCTGTCCTCCATCCTCCGAGGGGGACTGTCCACAGCTGACTCTGCCTCAAGCTCCTCCTCCTGCTCACGTGTGATGTGAAGTTCACCCAGTGCTCCCTGTTCTAAGCTGGATTGTCATCCGACCTTCGTGAGTGTGTCTGCGCTGGTGGAAGGTGCTGAGGAATGATGTGACAGTGCTGGCTCCAGTAGCTCTCCCCACTCTGTTCCCCCACCGTAGAGGATGGTAACATTTGTCCTTCGGCACTGCTCCTCCTCAGCTACTTCCCCGGTGGGAGACACATGAATTTGGTTATTAGAACTTGGCCTATACGTTGTGGGCCCCCAGCACAACCAACCCCATAGAAGATATCAGTCGAAGAGCCAAAGTGTGCATTGGGCAGGTGTTTTCTCATGCCTTTCACCCCAAGATAGAGCTATCAAATGACCCAGTTGCTCTCAGCCTCCCATCTCCCCATCACCTACAGACTGGTGCATTGTCAACCTGGCAATATCCAGGTGTCTCCTCCTGCATTGGCATTAGACAGCTCAGCTTGGGCACACTACCACCTGTTCTGGCCATTTCACGGGCATTGTGTGCTTTCTTTTCCTACAGGATGAGGAGAGAAAGATTCATGAGTTGGATGTCCTCCTTCACCTATTCCAGCATGACATTCACATGACCTGGCGCTCTCCTCAGTGATGTTACCTTCTGAATATCACCCCATCTGTGAGGTTTGCTGCTGTCTCAGTGTTACAATTGGCCACTTGATCTGACAATGTTAGACAGACCTATGGATATTCTGAGTCCAGTTTGTCTGCATTCTGCTGCATACAGAGCTGGTCATCTGGCATCCGGGTACCACTTACCACTCAGCTTTCCAGACCTTATGAGGTCATTGAATCTCTTGCAGCGCTGGACCCACGTCCTTCAGGTCACTCCCCTGCCGCTGACCTCATTCACCACCTTTCTCCATGCATTTTTAGTCTCCCAGTCTTACTTCTCCCAACGTTAGGTAGAAGATGTCTCTCCTGTCATTGAGAACCTCCATTAATGCCTTGAGGGGGGTGTCTGAGAATCGTGGAGCCACCCATTCCATCTCTTTTTGTGAAGGTTTTCTGTGCTCCATTATTTCAGCGAATGGCCAGGCCAGCCATAGCTGCTGCTCACCTTGTCGAAGGGCCCCCCTTCATCGAGTCCTGCCTCCCATGCCGACCCCAACACCACTAATTGGTTGCCGCTCTTTCCCCCTGACCAATTAGGCCCTTTACATTTCAAATTGGCATCGCGTTTGCGACACTGCCACAGAGTGGGGTTGGGACATAGAAATGATCCGGTGTCAGGTTTCCAATGCCAGAACGAAAATTCAGGCCAGTGGTCGAATAGCTTCCTCCTGTGTAAACTTCTATGGTTCACTGCCAAGTGATTTCACTAATCTGACAGTATAAATTCAAGGTCAGTGTTTGACCCGAACCTGAACTAAAGTGGAGTGAGACTCCCTGGAGGAGGTAATCTCACACAATTGTGGTTTGACAATGCATGGAGTGTAAATCCAATGCATTGTAAAGCCCATACCTTAACGCAAAAAAGGTCAACTTCATTTGAACTGAAACTTAACCTTATGATTGAAGTATATGAGATGACATAACACAGGGTGAACAATGAACAATCTTTGGGGTAGGCATCAGAAATATTAAAGTCAGCTCTTGATAGTCTCCAGATCCCTTGGAATCTATTGAAAACAGTAAACTGACAGATCATAAAGCTCAGGCTAAAATCCATTGTTCCATGTAATTGTAATTAGTGAAATTATACAGAAGAATAAATCAACAGATAAATATAAATACAGGACTCACTAACATTGCACAATATGTTCCAAAGCAAGAAAAGTTCTGTTATTTAGCAATTTTCCCTTAGTAACTTGTTTGATCATGAACATATGATGCAAAACTTTACTTAAGAAATAAACTTCATAAAAGCCCCTGTTATTCCTCTACTTATAACAGCACAGCAAACTTGCATACGTGTCTAAGAAAACAAACCATTTTATCCTGATGAGGAACTGTCTGCAATAACTCAGTATAATGAGAGTTGTGTCAGCTTCCTCTGAAGAGGCATCTATACTTTAGACATGGTTTCTGTATTTATCATCTTCCTTCATCCACAAAGACATACTACTAACAGAGATTCAGTTTTGCTGCATGGTCTAGCTACAAAGTCAATATATGTATATTAAAATATATATAATGTTAGGAACAGGTCCTGGTCTGTGTCACAGATTGGTTTTCAAAGTACATTTTTATGCCAATTCAGACAATACTGAATTATCAGCTGCTTCTGTCACCAGACCATGAATCATGCTGCCTTCTGCTGACTCAGATGCAGTAAAAGTAAAACAGTTGCCATAGTTTGCACTGGTCACCATCATCATCATGAGTTTCAGAGCAGGCTGTTCAGAGCACTCATACAATAGTTACATGACCCATTTTGTGTCACTTCAAAGCAATGGCTGGCATCTTCTAATATCTACCAGTCAGATCTCTTTTGAAGAAACTACAGGACCTCCATTAGAAGGTCAGAATAACCTTCGATCACACAGAACTGCAGCTTCCCTCTACAAGTATCTAGCCCAGACCATAGGATTCCTTGGGTAGTATTGCACTACAATATTTGATTTTCCACCAGCACTTCAAACCAGTTTCAAAAAAATCTAAAGATCTTCAAATGTTGATAATTAGATAGTTTGGGACAAACATCTGAAGGAAATAATTGCAGTTATTTCTGATATTCACAGTGTTTCAATAGCTATAGCTCATCCACTGCCTGCTAGAACAGATGTTCACTAAGAAACTTTGATACAAGACCCCAATTATGTTCCATTTTTGAAACCAAAGACAAATAAAGTTCACAATTGAATAGAACTGTCAATCATGGTAGGGTTCAAAAGGAATCACTTTGGTCAATTTTTCTGATATGTTTACACCTGTGAAACAGAGCAACTATATAACACAGCAAGATTAGCTTTAACTTCCGATAGGCTGGTAATCTCAGACAACTAAATCTGTCTCCTCGCAACTAGGTAATCAATATTAAGATAAAAGTGAAATATTGCAGATGCTGGAAATCTGAAATAAAAACAAAGTTCTGGAAATACTCAGCAGGTCAGGCAGCATCTGTGGAGAGAGAAGCAGAATTAACGTTTCAGGTCTGTGACCTTTCATCAGAACTGGCAACGGTTAGAAAAGAATCAGGTTTTAAGCAAGTGAAGGGTGGGGGGTGTTGGTGGGGAAGAGATCAAAAGGGAAGGTGTTTGATAGAGCAGAGGGCAGGAGCGATTAAATAAAAAAGCTCTCATGGGACAAAGGCAAAAAGTGTGTTAATGCTTGTGGGTGAAAGACAAAGCATTAGTCCAGAGAGAGTGTTAATGGCAGAATAATGAGCAGCTCTGACGACATTAAAAACAGGCACATGGTTAAAAATGAAATAAAATAATTAAAAAAGAAAAATATTTTAAAAAGACCAGTCATGCTCTGAAATTGTTGAACCCAAGGTTGAGTCTGCAAGGCTGTAGAGTGCCTAATCGAAAGATCAGATGCTGCTCCTCGAGCTTGCATTGATGTTCACTGGAACACTGCAGCAGGCCAAGCACAGAAATGTTGGCATGAGAGCAGGGGGGAGTGTTGAAATGGCAAGCAACCAGAAGCTCGGGGTTTCACCTCTGGTTCTTTAGCCAATCACCTTAGATCTCTGTCCTCTATTTACCAACCCTTCTGCAACTGGAAACTGTTTATTTGATCTTTAAAATCATTCATGATTTTGAAGAGCACAGAATCAGTAAAAGTAAGTCTGTAGAACAGACGTGGTGCCATGTTTTGAAAGAATGCAGAGGAATCTTTTGAATGCAAAGTTTGAAATTGTGAAATAATTTCTTTAAAATGTCCCCATTTCTGTTTTCTACATACAAATGGTGAAAGGTCACAGCCCTGAGATGTGAAACTCTGCTTCTCTCTCCACAGAAGCTCCCAGACCTGCGATGTGTTACCAGAATTTTCTGTTTTTATAATAAAAACAAGAAATGCTGGAAATACTCAGCAGGTCTGGCAGCATCTATGGAGAGAGAAGCAGAGTTAACGTTTCAGGTCAGTGACCCTTCTTCAGAACTGGCAAATATTAGAAATGTAATAGGTTTTAAGCAAGTAAAGCGGGGGTGGGGCAAGAGATAACAAAGGAGAAGGTGTAGATAGGACAAGGTCACAGAGAATAACCGACCAGAATGTCATGGAGCAAAGGCAAAAAATATGTTAATAGTGTATTGAAAGACAAAGCATTAGTACAGATAGGGTGTTAACGGACTGAAAGCTGAACAGCCGCAAGTACAAACATGAAAAAAAAACAGTGGGTAGGCGAACTGAACAAACTAAGATAAAATAAAATAAACACAAAAAAAGAGAAAAGAGAAAAAAGAAAAAAATAACTAAAAATAAAAGTAAAATAGTGGGGGGGGGGGGGGTCCGATATGTTCTGAAATTATTGAACTCAAAGTTCAGTCCAGCACGCTGTAGTGTGCCTAATTGGTAAATGAGATGCTGTTCCTTGAGCTTGCGTTGATGTTCACTGGAACACTGCAGCAATCCCATGACAGAGATGTGAGCATGAGAGCAGGGGGGAATGTTGAAATGGCAAGCATCCAGAATCTCGGGGTCCTGCTTGCGGACTGAGCGGAGGTGTTCCGCAAAGCGGTCACCCAGTCTGCGTTTGGTCTCCCCAATGTAGAGGAGACCACTTGTGAGCAGCGAATACAGTATACTACATTGAAAGAAGTACAAGTAAATCGCTGCTTCACCTGAAAGCAGTGTTTGGGGCTTGGGATAGTGAGAAGAGAGGAGGTAAATGGGCAGGTATTACACCTCCTGTGATTGCAGGGGAAGGTGCTGTGGGAAGGGGATGAAGTGGTGGGGGTAATGGAGGAGTGGACCAGGGTGTCGCGGAGGGAACGATCCCTTCTGAATGCTGACAGGGGAAGGGAGGGGAAGATGCGTTTGGTCGTGGCATCATGCTGGAGGTGGCAGAAAAGGCGGAGGATGATCCTTTGGATATGGATGCTGATGAGGTGTAAAGTGAGGACAAGGGGAACCCTGTCGCGGTTCTGGGAGGGAGGGGAAGGGGTGAGGGTAGAGTTGCGGGAAATGGGCCAGACATGGTTGAGGGCCCTGTCAACCACAGTGGGGGGGATTCCTCGGTTGAGGAAAAAGGAAGACATATCAGAAGCACTGTCATGGAAGGTAGCATCATCGGAGCAGATGCGTCGGAGACGGAGAAACTGGGAGAATGGAATGGAGTCCTTACAGGAGGCAGGGTGTGAAGAAATGTGGTCGAGGTAGCTGTGGGAGTCGGTGGGCTTATAATGGATATTAGTAGACAGCTGTGTAGAGTACTGATTATAGATTTACAGCATCCGCAGTATTTTGCTTTTGTTTTCTATTTTTATTCCTGCCTTATGTACAATGTTGTTTAACCCTATGGACAATTTTATTTGGAAACACTTTAGCCCATTAGCCCATGTGCTGGGTATAGGGGTGTATAACTCATTGGTAGAATATTTGACTGTGGATCAAAAGGTCTCTGTTTCAAATTCTAGTGCCCCCCTCAGTTGCTATTATTATATCTGCCATTCAGGTCTGTTAATTCTGCTTCTCTCTCCACAGATTCTGCCAGACCTGCTGAGTATTTCCAGCATTTTCTGATTTTACTTCAGATTTCTGGCATCCACAGTATTTTGCTTTCCTTTCTATGTACCTTGTGTTTAGTTTACTTCACAGTTCTGATTTAGTCACCACCTTCCAATCAATTCAAGTAAATTCTATTTTTGCTCAACTTCCACATTTTCAGGAAAACTACCCTGGATAGAATGAATGATGTGACCAAGGCAATGCATATTTAATACCGAAGCAGTAAATTATGGAACTGGAGCCAATCTTTACACACTTTGTAAACTTTTATTGACAGAGAGACACATTACAAACATGCACCTTCTAACCCAACAACCACAGTTTCAGTCTGTTTCTATTTATAGGAGCACAACTGAATCCCCAGTCAATGCCTACCATCTGCATACAATTAAGCGCAATTATTATTCAATTAACATTGAGTATTTCGTACTTTCAGCTCTCATTAGGGTAGAAGAGTTTGGTCACTTTCTTATAGATGTGAAAAAATGTAACACTTAGTCCAACCTTTTTTTAATGATGTCATCATATATGCCACAGAATACTTTTAATTTAACATTTTTGTTACATATAGGATTGTCCAGTGGGGAAAAAAAATACAGATTATATAAGCTTTATGTTCATTGGACCTCCAAACAGATGTGCTTATTCCAATCAGGGAATGAGTCAGAGTCCATTTAAAGGCCATATACCAATTAATTTAGTATTCATTGTGAATGTCAGTGAAGTATGTCTATCAGCATTTCTGAATATCAAATAAGGAATGCAAGTTTAGTGTTTACATCACATTATGGAGATTGAAGCACAAAGTCCATACTCTCACTACCAATTCCATCTCCCTCTCTGGCTGAACCATACTGTTAGCAAACTCAGCAACCTATTTGATCCCTAGCTTCCGAACCCATATACACTTTAGTACAAAGATCACCTACTTCTACTTCCACAAAACTGCCTGCCTCCACATGTGCCTCAGCCCATCTGCCACTGAAACCCTCATCCATGCTTTTTTCATCTCCAGGCTCAGCCATTCTAATAATCTCCTGACTGGCTTACAAACCTTCACCCTCTAAATTTCAACAAATCCAAAACTCTGCCGCCAATGTCCTATACCATATCACATTCCACTCACTTATCACCTTTGCCCTTGCTGACTTACACTGGCACCGGTTCTCCAACAGCTCCAATTTAAAATTCTCATCCTTGCATTTAAGTATCTTTATGGCCTCACCCCTACTTATCTCTGTAACATTCCGCTGCCTCACCATCTGCCCCAAACTCTCAGTTTTTGCCCCCTCCCTTCACCCCATGTCCTCAGCCACCTAGGCCCCATGCTCTGGAATTTCTGACCTGAAGTCTTCTGCCTGTTCACCTCCCTCTCCTCCTTTAAAGTGCTCCGTAAAACCCACCTCTTTCACCCAGCTTTTGATCACACCTCCTATAACCTCGCTCTTTGGCTCCATGTCCATTTTATTTGATCAAATCTCTGCAAAGCACCTTGGCATGTATTTCCATGTTGAAGAAGCTATATAAATGCAAGTTGTTGTTTGATTTGATTGGCACAGCATATTCAGCTAATGACGCCATTTAGGAAAACAAATTCTAGCTTAGCAAACTTCTGTTGTTGTAGAGTTTAGGGGAAGAAAAGTTTTTTTTTAATGAATAGATGATTTTAAGCTGTACTTTTTAACAAAACGGTTTAAGTAATCTGTCATTCTATGATATATGATGTGCTATAACTAAACACAACTATATTTCTGAAACAGACTAGACAAAGGCTTGAAGTCCGAAGTTAATCGTGTTAAAATTCAGTTCTGTTGCATTAGAGCATATTTATCCATGTTAATACATTAATGGTAAGATAAATCATTCCAGGTGCCTATAGAAGGGAGAGAAAGTTAATGGGCTTGATCTTATCAGCCCCTTGACCCCATGGGTCATGGCGGGGAGACCCCTAAAATGCTTGCGGGAGTGACCAGCCACGACCCAGGACACTGAGAAGACCCCGCTGCATATTACTGGCAGCGGTGAGTCCTCGGTGCAGCCTCGGCGGGGCCTTCATTTGAATAATCAACTTCATGTAAATTAAATGATAATGAACTTACCTGATCACGGCAGTCGTCCTATGGCTATATTACCAGCGACAGCCGCAACCCGTGCGCCTTCAGAACTCCGTATGGAGTTCCAAGGCGAGACACTGGTGGGGAGGGGGGTGGAGTGCAAATTTCAGGGCAGGGGTGGCGGGGAGGAAGCGGGGAAAAGACTTTTGATTGGTGGGGAGGGGGGGAAATGGTAGGAAGGGGCCAAGGTGTAGAGTAGCTAAAGGTTGGGGGGGGGCGAAAGGTCGGGATCAGACCAAAATATTTAGTGGGGGAAATGTCCAGTTAATCCATCGATTCTTCCATGGGGGTGTGTGTGACGGCAGTGAGAATGTTTCACTTACATTTGCACCATCCTTTATCTTTAAAAATTTAAATGTCATGTAAGGGCCCGAAGCCCTTTAAAAATTTCGCCGGCGCCTGTGCAGTGGCGCCAGACGCAGTTGCCTGGGACGCAGTAGCCACCCCCTTAAACCATTAGGGGCGGCTGTTACACCCCCTCCATTTAAATGAGCCCCCGCGCGTAATATCAATGTGCGGCGCACTTATAAAATTCAGCCCAACATTTCTGTTCTCTTTTTCCCCCAGCCCCCACCGCTATTCTTGATGATGAAAATATGCACCTTAAATAGAAGAAAATTACAAAGAAGATGGTTCTTCATCACTTACAACATTCTAGAGTAAAATACTTGGACATGAGATTTAGTGTGAAAAAGGTACTCTTATACCATCACCTAACATGAAGCTTCTTTTGACATGGCTAAATACTCTGTAGTGCTCTCCATGACAACCTATTAAGTGCACATTTTATACAGTGAGCCCTGTGGGAGTCAAGCAAAAATATGTTCAACCTAAGGTGAATGTGGTTCTATTAATTGAAAAGTAGCCATAAATAATACATTGTTATTAGGAGGGGGTTAGTTTATTCCATGTTTTTAAGAAAGTGAACAATGGTGTGTATCCATGGTAAATTTTGATATGGGCTTTTTTCCGGGGAAACAGCTTTCCCTCGTTAATGTTTGACTATTTAGGGTTGCTCTCCGCCCCCACAGCTGGATGCCTAATTTTGTTAGCTGGTGGAATCCTGGGTAAATGCCTATTGTCTCGATGCATTCCAATCCCTTGGTTTGGTTGACGAATATCTCACTGCTTTTCTGTAAATTTCAATAATTCTTTCACTGAATAAAAGGTTGCATTGATAGCTACGTCAACCTCTCTATTCATTAATGCCACCTCGCAAGAAATCACGTCCCTCGACTCCAATTGAAGCATGCATGGAACTAAAAGACTTGGTTAGCAGTGATTTTGGGATGGTTTCAATCAATTTCTTCTTGTCTCCTGACCTTTCCTGATCGAATTGCAGGGGTAAAAATGTCATTAAAATCTGCAAACCCTATTTAATAAACAATTGATTTAAAAAGCATCAAAATTCTGTTTTGGAAAATGGCATTTTTGTACTCAGAGTACTTCTTACAGGAGCGAGCAATTTTAAAAACATTTTCTAAAAGGGTGTATTTAAGCTGGAACCAGTTTGATTGCAGCAGTGCTTTTTAAAATTTTAATGCTACTCATCAGTTCAAATTCTCAGAAGTATTGCAATTTTATTTGTAACAACTTTCCCTGGATCATCTTCAAAAGGACATTTTTGCATTATCTATGAACCTTTGCTGTATGAATCATCCAAAGTACAACAGACAGTGGTACTGGGCATATTCTCTGAAAATGCAACTTTCCTTTTTAATATTTAAAATCTAATATTTTCATGTTTATTGCAATGCACAATGTAGGAATCAGAGTTACTTTCAGCACCTTGTACAGCCAATTAACATAAAAGTTTAGATGCATCATTACTAAAGTAAACTCTGCACATGCAGTTCTTTGAAATGCTGGAAGCTCCCTACAGAATGCACCTGGAAAACTCTCTGCACTGCTGTTTTAAAGCCATTGACTCTCTAAAATTAAAATGAGAAAACAGTAAGTTGTGTCAGAACCCACATTTCTACTTTATAGGTTTCTGTAAAAAGCATTGCAGTTTACCAGTCATTAAAACAAATGTGGTCAGGAATTTAACACTTCAGGATTATTTAGTTGCGAGGCACAAAACAAGATGGTTGATAAGGCAGTTATGATTGCTGTACCTCAGGAAGAAAAATATCACACTTCTTAGTCAATATTCTTAGTTTTGTCAAACTAAATGCAGATTTTAATACCTCTGGAAGACCCTTTGTGCTTTGGGTTAACAGGAGTTATGGTAGAGTATCTCGTGGGTGGAATGTCTTGGGAATTTGTGCTGGGGCACTACTGCTTTTAATTTACATAAATTATCTGGATTCAGAACCTTCATAAAAAATGGGCAAATTTGTAAATGACACCAAATTAGGAGGGGCACTGGAATCAAAGAAGACAGTGCAAAATTATGGTATGAGTGGGATAAAAAAATGTAAGCGGGCTGAACAATGCCAGAGGAAATTTAATGTGCATAGGTGTAAAGTTCTGCACGTAGGAAAATATGCAACTCTATTTCTCCATGAATGGTGTCAACATAGCTCAGGATTAAGCTGAAAGTGCCCTAGGAGTCTTAGCAGGCGTAAAACTAAAATTGTCCAAACAATTGCAGAGCAGCAATGAACAAACCAAAGGAATGTTGAACTACATAGCCATAAGATTAGAATTTGTGAAAGGTGGTAGTGTTCAAACTTTATAGTGCTGTGGGCAGACCACACCTTGACTACTGCATCTGCCTCTTGCGGCGAAGATTAGTGGAACAACCATAATCATTTTTACAGAGCACCTTATACAGAGAGGCATTTCAAGCACTTTATATAAGACAGAGGACAATAATTTGACCCCAAACAAGAGAAAGGGACGAAGAGGAACTAGAAATGAGTTGAAACATAGTCAAAGTGAAAGGTCTTGAGGAAGCTTTTGAAAGCAGCAAAGAAGGTGTTGAGGCAGAGATACTGAGAAAGCAAGTTCCAGAAAACGAGGTTATAATGGGTGGCGAACACTGGAGCCAAAAAAAAGAAGGTAGATTGGTATCACAGGAGCAGAGGGTGAGAACAGAGGCACTGGAAGGGATTGTGGAAGTCGGCAAAGGTGAGGCAATGGGAGGATTTAAAGGTGAAAAAGAAGATTTTAAAGTTAATTCTCTTGAGCAAGGAGTGGGGGCAGGAGTGAGGGAAGCACGGCAAAAATGGTGTGGGTTAAGGTTTTGGTGTCAGAAGCAGAGGTGAGAAAGCAGTATATGTAATTGGATAGCTTTAAAGGAAGAAACTAAACTCAGTTTGAGCAGTGACACCAACGTTTGGGTACAATAGGTTATGTGCTATAGACTAGAGCATATCTCCATATTACTTTAAAATTAATATTTATCTATGGTTTAAGAAAAATCTTGAAATCTCATCATTCTTAATGCATTCGAAAGCACAACTGACACTTATATAGTCACATTAAATTAGCAAAATCCCAAGGTGTAAGGAGGCAGGCAAATTTTGGGCTAGTGACCAAATGCATGGTCAAATATGTAAGTTCTGAGCAGGCCTTTGAAGATCTAAGAAATGAGGCAAGACCAAGGGTGTTGTAAAGGAAGTGAATTCTAGGCTGATGGCTAAAATGTGCAACTGATGGAGCAGAATAAATTTGTGGTGTAGGGTTGATGTAAGCTTCACAGATAAAGTGGCACAAAGCAGAAGAGTCAGAAAATGAGGATTTTTGAAATCAATTCCTATGGAATGTTTCAAGGAGGGAGAGGAAAGGAAAAAAGACAGGAAGGGAGTGGCAGTATTGATCGGGGATAATATCATAGTTCTACAGAGGCTCAATATACTCGAGGGTTCAAAAACTGAATGGATTTAATTAGAATTAAGGGACAAAAAAATGAACTCTTACATTGCTGGGACCTGACATTTATTAGCGACCACTAAATAGTGAGAACGAGATAGAGGAGCAAATCTTTCGGAAACTTTCAGAGAAATGTAAAAGTAATAAAGCAGTACTAGTAAGGGACTTCAATTCCCTAATAAAGACTGGGGGGAGGGAACAGAGTAAAGAGCAAGGACGGTGAAGGCTTCCTAAAAGGCAAAGAGAGTGAAGGCTTCCTAAAATGTGTATAACAGAACTTCTTTAATCATTATGTTTCTAGTCCAAAGAGGAAAGAGCAGTGGTGGATCTGGTTCATGAAGTTTTTTTTTAGATTAGATTAGAGATACAGCACTGAAACAGGCCCTTCGGCCCACCGAGTCTGTGCCGAACATCAACCACCCATTTATACTAATCCTACACTAATCCCATATTCCTACCAAACATCCCCACCTGTCCCTATATTTCCCTACCACCTACCTATACTAGTGACAATTTATAATGGCCAATTTACCTATCAACCTGCAAGTCTTTTGGCTTGTGGGAGGAAACCGGAGCACCCGGAGAAAACCCACGCAGGCACAGGGAGAACTTGCAAACTCCACACAGGCAGTACCCGGAATTGAACCCGGGTCCCTGGAGCTGTGAGGCTGCGGTGCTAACCACTGCGCCACTGTGCCGCCCAAAGTAAGGCAAGTGGAGTGTTTTGCAATGGGAGAACATCTGGGTAATAGTAATCATAATATAATTACGTTTAAAGAGTTTATGAAAAGGGAAAAAGAAAAATCAAAAGTGAAAGTACCCAACAGGAAGTGAGCCAATTTCAGTGATTTGAGAAAGGATCTAGAACAGGTGGATCAGAAATAAAGATTGACCGGGAAAACAGTAAATGAGCAATGGCAGGCCTTCAAGGTGGAAATACTTCAGATGCAAAACAAGCAGGAAGGATGGGGCAACCAAAGCTAGAGCTCCATAGATGACAAAGAAAATTGAGGTTAAAATAAAACAGAAAAATGTTTATGACAAAAGTCAGATACGGAATACAATAGAAAAGCAGGCAGAATAGAGAGCATGCTGGGACAAATTGAAAAAGGATATAAGAAGGGTAAAGAGAGAGTATGAGAAAAAAAATGAGTAACATAAAAGGGAACCCAAAAATCTTTTATAAACATATAAAAAGTAAAAATGTAGTTAAAGGAATGGTAGGGCCAATTAGGAACAAAAAAGGAAATCTTTTGGCGGTAACTCCATTGCTGTGGTACTGAGTGAGTACTTTGCATCTGTCTTCACAAAAGAAGAGGATGAAGTTAATGTTGCAATGGAGATGGGGAAATAGAGATATTAGATGGTATGACACCACACTAAGCTCCAGGATCTAGCTTAAAACAGACTATTCTGTCACTTATCTGGAGAGCAATTTTTCATTCAACATCATCTCGTATCTGAATCGCATCAACAAAAACATTCGCACTTTCAGACTGCTCTGTCATTCTTTAACTATTTTACTCTTGTCTGATGAATTTTTTTTGGCATACTTCAAGAAAATTGTTTCATTTTTACTCTGGAAGGCTCATTTTTGATTAATTATAGACCCATACTCAGATTCCTGCAGCAATTTGTCACTTGTTTACAATTTTAAAGAGGGCATCAAGGCTACTAGCTTCCAAAATAAAATCTTCCTGATGCAGGGAACAAAGTTGCCAGAGAAGTAAAACTTGAATATTACACAAAAACTCAAATCGGCCTTCGTGTGAGCCTTTTCGCTTTCACCCACATATGCTTTGGTACTACTCAGTGTCAGAAAACAATCATCTTATTTTCAATATAAGGATTCTTTGACTCTTCCTCAAAGCTTTTTGTCACAAGAGATGCCACACCTTATCTGAAAATCAATATATTTGACTGCTGCTTATAGAATTATTACCTTAAAAGGGGATACTGAATGCTTTCCAAATAAAACATTTGATCTGGCACATGGGCACAGTGGTGCAGTGGTTAGCACCGCAGCCTCACAGCTCCAGGGACCCGGGTTCGATTCTGGGTACTTCCTGTGCGGAGTTTGTAAGTTTTCCCTGTGTCTGTGTGGGTTTTCGCCGGGTGCTCCCACATCCAAAGTCTTGCAGGTGATAGGTAAATTGGCTGTTGTAAATTGCCCCTAGTGTAGGGAGGTGATAGGGAATATGGGATTACTGTAGGGTTAGTATAAAGGGCGGCACAGTGGCGCAGTGGTTAGCACCGCAGCCTCACAGCTCCAGCGACCCTGGTTCATTTCTGGGTACTGCCTGTGTGGAGTTTGCAAGTTCTCCCTGTGTCTGCGTGGGTTTCCTCCGGGTGCTCCGGTTTCCTCCCACATGCCAAAGACTTGCAGGTTGATAGGTTAATTGGCCATTATAAATTGCCCCTAGTATAGGTAGGTGGTAGGGAAATATAGGGACAGGTGGGGATGTGGTAGGAATATGGGATTAGTGTAGGATTAGTATAAAAAATGGATGGTTGATGGTCGGCACAGACTCGGTGGGCCGAAGGGCCTGTTTCAGTGCTGTATCTCTAAATAAAATTAATTTTTAAAAAAATTAAAGAGATTTGACCAATGATACGTGCAGGTAAATTAATATTCAACTACTTAGGGCTATATATTTCGCAAACATGGGGAAAATGAAACAAGCAATCTTACTGAGTTCAGAACGAGCCTCCAAAATATTCGGGGTTCAAAAGTAATCTTTAAGTATGAATAGATATTGTGTAACTAATTAGCTAAGTAATATAACAGTTTATACACACAGCATGGAATTTCATGTTACACTGGAAAGCCTTCATGCAATTTGCCTACTGCATATTCAATTTGTTTGAGTTTTTAAAATGTGACTAAGTTCCATGATTTAAATCTGACAGATGAAGTCTTAAGGCAATATGCAGACATGAGCATAAAGTTGGTGGCAGATAACGGAATCTCTATACTGGCTAATGCCTTCCTTCTTCTAACAGTTGATTCCTACCCCCAGAACATGCAGCTTCTGATCTATGTATGAAGACAGTACAGAATCCTCATTAAGCTACTTGTAAATATGGGAAGCAGTAACAACACTCACATAAACTGTACTTTGAATGAGAAAAAAAGTATAAATTATGCCAAGTCCCTGCCAACTCTGAGAGGTCCCAGTCAGCCTGCAAGGGGTTGAATATCCAACCACCAGAGAGGGCACAGAGCAGATCTATGAGGATGTTGCCAGGAATGGAGAATTGGATAGGCTGGGGTTGTTTTCTTTGGAACAGAGGAGGCTGAGGGGAGATTTAATTGAGGTGTACAAAATTATGAGGGACCTAGATAGAATAGATACAAATGACTTATTTCCCTTAGCTGAGAGGTCAATAACCAGGGGCATTGATGTAAAGTAATTGGCAAAAAGATTGGAGGGGAGTTGAAGAGAGATTTTTTCACCCAGTTGATGGTAGGGGTCTGGAATTCAGTCTGAAAGGATGGTAGAGGCAGACACCCTCATCGCATTTAATAAATACTTGGATTTGTACTTGAAGTGCTGTAACCTACAGGGCTACAGACCAAGAGCTAGAAAGTAGGATTCGGCTGGTTAGCTCTTTTTCAACTAGCACAGACACAATGGGCCAAATGGCTTCCTTCTGTGCCGTAAGTTTTCTATTTTTCTATGATTTCTCCCTCATAAGGGTAAAGACGCCAAGAGGGCAGAGCTGGGTGCTGGGACTTCCTACACCAAAGTTCCTGCATCCCCAGCTCAGTAAGGAACAGCATAATTTGGAAGGTGAGTACAGTATGAGGTATGCCAGCCTCCAGATGGGCATAATTGAGCCCCATTTTGGGAGTTGAGGGCATCCAGTCTATTGAAACAGCCTGAACCATCATAAAATTGCACATTCTATTTTTGAAAAAGTGTTGCATTTTGCTCAGGGGGCAAGGGAAAGTAGTGTGGTGCATTTAGTGGGGAGTGGGGTTGGCTTGGAAAACTAATTGCACTGCCTCCCCCCAACAATGTTGGGTAGTTGCTGGATTTTCAAATGGAATTGAACAGGCAGGTGCTGGAAATACAGCTGTAGTGAATCAGATGCCCCATACAGATGAGGTGCCCTCCCACTGACCCAGCAAACCCTAGTGAGATCAGTGCTGGTGGACAGTGGCAGGTATCATCCCAATCTAACTGTTGAGATGATGGCCTGCAAATCTTTGGAGCCAGTACATTAGGTAGGAGAAAATAGGTAAGGCTTCTTACTCCTGATTTCTATCTAGATGATTGTTGCAGGTGCACATGCATAGATGTCAGCTGAGTGGGATTTGGCTGTTATGCTGTCATTTCCCTGCAGTCAAAACCTGCCAATAATAACTGTTAAGATTCACACATGAAGAATTGGCCATTGCCAGAAGGGACAGGGATGTTGATAAGGAATCAACATCTTCAGAGGAGAGGAAAAGGAGTAACTAGGTAGGAAAACAAGGGGATAAAATTATTACTTGTGCTACTTATCACTGGTATTTTCATTATAATTTCAAAATTGAGTCTGGATTCGTGAACTATTGACCACGAGTCTATTAAGAAATGCTGGAATCTGTCAACATAAAACCACTTTGCTGAAAACTGCAATTTTCCACCATTATAAAATTCACTTCAGGCCCCATGGCAACATATTGACCCAGCTGGCTGCAGATGGCAATAGTCAATTGGCTAGTGATGGCATCACAGAAATTCAAACACAATGGAAAGTATCATGTTCACAGCCCTAAATAACACAAACACAATTACCATCTCCAAATACTAGGGATAACAATATTCCTAGTACATACTTCAGTGGGCAAGTGTTCAGAAATGGTTTCATCTGGTTCATTCTCTAAATGCCCTCCAGTGAAATATTTAGGAGTCTGAGGTTAAAAGCACTTCCTTTTTGTTTGTAAAAATGCCAGTTTGTTCTGTAACTATGGTAACAAGACTGATTGTACAACGAAGTGTAATTTTTCTTCTTGCTGCCAGCCAAACAATACAAGAATGACCTACTTGAAGTAAAAGGGCAAGGTTTCCACCAAGTTTCTTCACTTTACTAAGATGTTCATGATGACATGAAATAGAATGGATTCTGGAATGTTATCTAACCCCAGCATGACTAATGTTGCTTTTTGCTTTACAGAAGACATAGCTGTTGCACATTGTATGTAATGATCTCATATTGAATTGCCAAATTCACAACAAGTTTTGAAAGCAAGGAATCTTAATAGCACTTCAAACTGTTAGAATTGTTTCATTTGCAGAACCCTTATTCAACACCATGAGCCATCTCTGTTCCCTTCTCTCATCCAGCAGAATCCAGTAGCACTCCATTTCACCTTTAACAATTTGAAATACCACTTGTATCTGATAATTTGTCTGCTTGAGGTGAAATGCAAATTTCCAAAGAATAATGATGAACTAGACATTATTTAGTAATTGTCTTATGTTTGTATTTAGGCAAAGACTGAGTGCAGTTTATTTGTGCTTTTGCAGCACACTGTGCATTGGCAGAGCCAAGTTGGCCCTTTAAATTCACACTTTTCTAAATATATTCTGAAGATCAAAATGTTTCCTTCCCCACCCCAGTAGTATCTATCCAGAGCTTAAAACTTGTAAAATTCAATTTACTTTAACTGTTCCAAGCCATAATATAAATTAGTCTGGAAAATTTGTCTGGAAATTTTCTCCAATTAAATATTGGGAAGACTGAAGCCATTGTCTTCAGCCTTCGCCACAAACTCTGTTCCCTAGCCACTAACTCTATCCTTCTCTCTGGCCACCGTCTGAGGCTAAACCAGATTCATTTGCAACATTGGTGTTTATTTAGCTCCTTTAACAAAGTAAAACATTACAAGGGACTTCACAGTAGCAATATCGGACAAAATTTGACACTGAACCACATAAAAAGATATTAGGATGGGTGAGCTTGGTCAAAGAGATAGGTTTTACAGAGCGACTTATAGAAGGAGAGAGTGGTAGCGATGTGGAGAGGTTTAGGGAGGGAATTCCAGAGCTTACGGCTCAGGCAGCTGAATGCACAGCCGCAATGGTGGAACAATGAAATATGGGGATTCTCAAGAGGCTAGAATTGGAGGAGCGCAGAGATCTCAGAGGATTGTAGGACTGGAAGAAGTTACACAGTTAAGAAGGGGTGAGGCCAAGGAAGGATTTGAAAACAAGGATGAGGATTTTAAAGTCAAACCATTGCCAGACTGGGAGCCAATGTAGGTCAGCGAGTACAAGGCTCATGGGTGAGCGGACGATGTGAGCTATGATGCTGGCAGCAGAGTTTTGGATGCGCTCAAGTTATAGAGGGTGGTAGGTGTGAGACTGTCCAGTACAGCACTGGAATTGTCAAGTCTGGAGGTAACAAAGTTTTTTCCTCTCCTAAAGGAGTTAATTTCGTGGTGGGGTAAAGTTGAAAGTTAGAGCACAGAAACAGAATATTCAACTCATCAATTTTGTGTTAGTATTTTTCTTCCTCTCCTGCTCACTCACTATATACTTTAATATCCCTCTTCTTTCTCTTTTAAAGGATTTAGTGGACTTTGCTTCAACAACGGTCTGTGGCAGAGAATTTCACATTCTAATCATCCTTCCTATATAGAATTTTTCTTAATTTATCCTTTAATTCTTTTGTGATTCTGTACAGATTCCATTCGTCCTTCATTATCCAAGTGATCATTATTCATGAGTGAGCTTGGGTAATAATCAGCAGATTATATTACTCTGGGGGGGTGGGTGGGTTGCGCCATAGTGAACCTGATCCAGTCTTCAACAATGTCGACACATGCACTTCCGGCAGGTGTTGCTGGGTTATGATTGGGAGCAGGAACACTAGTTGATTTCCCTCTCACAGCCCTCCTGTCAAATTCAAATATATCTGCTGCACATGCATGCACAGGCTGAAAGGAGGTTGAAGAGACAGGGCAAGAAAAAGGAAGGAACAGAATCTGTTAGTACTATAAAGGAAATATTATATAATTAATATGCAGGGAATTAAACCATGATCACCATGTTAATGTAGGAGAACTGTATGTGCAGAAAGTAGATTTGTCCTGTTTTAGATGATTGAAATTAGGTTGATTATATTTCACTGCAAGCATGCTTTTTTAAAAGGGGTAAAGGGTTTGGAAAACCATTGCAATGGTATCTGTAAGAATCATTATATTCTTTGCTGGAATTAAAGTAATTGCATTTTTAGACAGAGTCAAGTATTACAGTGACTGGCAAACGGTTTTCCTCACGTTTGTCAAGGTTTAGCCTCATTCTTTACGAATGAGTAATTAGAACTATGACTGAAAAAAGCCAAACCATCCATAACAGCCCTTAAGGTTCCTTCGACAGGTATATTGTCTGCTTAAACTGCCAAAATAAATGCAGTGAGCAATGCTGCCATGGAATGACTCAGCTTCTGTGGGAACGACAACTGCTACATTTCTGGGAATATTCCTTTTATTCTGGAATGTGGCAGGATGGAGGGGGTGGAGATTAAACAGCAGTGTAGAATCTTAAGTCTGTAAGTACACAACTTGATAAATTGCGGGAAAATTATATTACAAACATTTAGTTTCACTGCTGAAAAAAAATCACAAAGGCTTCCATGAAGCCTGGCCCTTCAAGAATGTTCTCGCATGATCTGACAGACCACCAAGCTGTTATAATTTGTGGAAATGTATCCGTAGAATACTATCCTGAAAATCCCTCATTCTCATGGCTTTTACCAGCAGCAATTTAAAAAGGAGACAAGATCAGCCCAGTGACTATTTTTCCAATCCTGCTTCCTTGGACCCATAAGATAAGTACAGCTAAAATCAGCATTCATCTGTGTGGAGAAAAATATGGATGCAAACCCAAACACACAACCCTATGTACCAAAGTACTGCATGTTAGAGTTTCAACATGCTGTGTCATCAGTGTAGAGTCTACTATCGTAATTAAGTAATATTGCACATTTGGGGATTTCTTCTAGTAGTAGGTCAGGGATAATACAATTTACTAACAATAGAGCTGTTTTACCACATCATGCACAATAGGGTTGATTTTCCTCGGACCTGTAGTAATGACCATAATGTGTGGGTGGTGCAATAGAATAGCACAGAATTTGATGCCATTTCTTAGCAGGAATCAAGTCCCTCTTTGTAACACGGCCAATAGTCTAGAAGGAAGGATGATTGTCAGCCTCATAATGATAAGCTCATTGAATTCATGAACTCACTCAAGTTGGTCAATCATCAAAGCAAAAGGTCTCCAAATTCCAATGTCCAATTCTCACCACTAAAAGCAAATACTTTCCTCACTTGACAAGCTCTCATCGTAAATTCAAAATTGTCAATTAAAAATCAGAAAATTCCATTACTAGCATAAGTCAGTAATAAGTGGCAAGAATGGCTGTAACTTAGCTAATATTTAATAAGGATATTAAATGAAAAAAACGAGGCTCCATTTTTCATTCACAAAAAAATGTAAAAATATATAGGCAAACATTTATTTTTGCTTCAAATTGTACTTGGCATGGTTAACAACTTCACTCTAGCATTACCTGCTAGTAATCATTAGGCTGAGGGTGGGTGTTTGGTGGAGGTGCAATAAGGAAATAAAGAATCCTAGTATTGTTTGGTGTTGTCTTCAGGACACTTTGAAGTATCCAACTCATTTTTAAAAATTTGTTGCAGGCTGGATCAATAGTTATCTAGGAATTTTAAAGCATCTCAGCCACAAAGTTACTAGGAAGTAGTTAGGCTGTTTTCCAATTACAGTCAACTGAAAATATTAATAACTAGGATAATTAATTACATTAAGGAATGGATCACAGATGTTTCACAATCTAGCCTCAGGTCTCAATTCCAATTACGTTGTTAGTTTTAAGATTAAAATCTTTCCTTTTATAATGGGCACCTGCCCATAGGAATTGTGATCAGGTACTACAATGCGTGCACTTGTCATCCCATTTAACAGGCTGCATTTATTAGTACTTCGCTGTATAAAAGTTTTAATGCTCAGAGCACAACAGTATTTAGTTACCATTTCCAGATGATATCAGTGGATTGTATTAGCTGTGTGGTGACCTTCGCCTTTACTAGAACAAAGGGATTTCTTGGAAGGATATGATTAGCATACTAATACTTTCATCACTTCATAGTCATTGATAGATTTTGTGAAGAAAGTTAAAAACAAATTGAGAAATTGAGCTTATAATTGTTGATAATTTCCCTGTAACTATAACTTATTTTATGGTAATCTAAAGGCACTTGTAAATATTGCATGATAAACTATCAAAATTGATGCAATTGCTTATAATTAGGCATTGTAGCTTAATATTAAACAGATGCAAGAAAAATCAGATGACTCTATGGAGCATCTTAAAAGTTTTTAATTTCAGTTGCCGTTTTCATGTGCCTGCATATAAATGGAATAAACTACAAATGCTGGATATCGAAAACAAACACAAAAAATGCTGGAAACACTCAGTAGGTCAGTGAGTATACATGTTAACAGTACAGGTATAATCTGTCCTCAGAATTGACATTGTAATTATATATCTAATTTGCTCTAGAATATGCAGATAATGGAGTTGACGATTGAAGCAGAGACCATCTCAAAATTTAAGAATAGGTATTATGTGTGGTTGAAGGAAAGGGGAATAAAATGGCATGGGAAAAGAGCGGGCAAATGGGATGAGGACTACTCTTGTAAAGGACTATACTGGTTTCGCCATAAGGCCTGTTTTTGTGTTATAATTGCTATGCAATTCTATGTAGATATACATTCCTAACTCTATGATTCACAAAACTGGCATGTTTAAAAAAACACCTGCTTATTATTGTTTTCCATATTAAGTTTGCATTGCTGTCTTAGGAGGATTTTATTTTTTTTTAAACTTTCCCTAAAGAAGACGTGTGCTTCAGCATCGGAATCAACACTGATCAAAATTCCAGTATGTGCTGATCTAAAGAGAAATGGAGAGTTTACATTTCATCATTTTCTACATAATTAAATCTCCAACCTTCCATCTTAATGGCTTTGGGATGTTTCTTGGATTAAAGGTGCCATAATATGCAAGTTATTGTTGTAAATGCAAATTGTTAAACCATCAGACTGCACAAAAGGTATCATTTTCACTTTCTGCTATATCCACCAGGTTTGCATGTTTTTTTCCCACTTAGTTCTCACTTCCCAAATACTCGTTCTGTAATTTCACAAAGGACAATTGGAACAGGTTGGAGCACAAATCATAACACAATTCGATAATACATTTGCTTTTGTTTTTAATTCTTTCTATTGATGCAAATCTACTATCTTTATTTATCGTGGTTATTTCAGTGCAACCCACCAAAGTCAATACTTAATCATGTTCTATTTTTATGTGATCCCATAAAGATTGATTCTCCAACCGTGCTTTCAGCAAGGAGTGCCAGTTGGGAAATTACAGGCCCACAGACAATGATTTTCCATCTTTTGAAAAGAACAAAAGATCAGGGACTTCTGGTCTATGGTTCTTTGACCAGTAATCCCTGCGAGCACCATTCCTTATCAGGAGTCTTATTGGGAATAAGTTCTATGACCTCTAGGTTTATATTTAAAGTGAACAAATTTAATTGGTTATGATCAAAGGAATGAAATGTACACTTCTTCCACAAGTCGATCTGTAGAAGTAGCCCAACCAGTATGGCAGTCACGTGGCAAGACACTGAAAAACATTCATGGAAGTGTGAATTCTACTTATGTATAGTATCAGATGCTCATTTTATGGGATTTCAGTAAGATTTACCTGAAAGCATGTAACAACATTTAGAGTGAGAGGATAGCTAGTATTAACTATATTGTGAGATGATTACCAATCAGACTTCGAGTTTATAATTATATGAAGGTCATTGGCAATCTTGTTCCATTAATGGTGGAAACCCATTTAAAATTTGAAGTTGTAGCACCCCTTCCTGTACCCCCATCCAACCCACTACTGTATCCTCCCCTGGAAAAACACTGTACAAGATTTGTGATAAATATTTATGTGATTAAGCACAGGATAAGGAGTGTTTCCTATTATGCTCATGAAGCAGGCTCTGTTCTGTAAGGGAGTGATCAGATTTCATTCATTTAGTCACTTCACAAATTGGTGGCAGAACCATGAGGATTGTGGAAGATTATATGATTACAGAAATTGTTATTAAATTACCACAGTAGCATCATCTGCTGGAATGATCACTAGGGCCAACCCTCAACATTCACTAAAAGACAAAATTCATAGCAGATAACAAGCCATTTTGGCAGTATTAGGTAGGATTGTTACCACAATGATCTGAAACAGCTGACCAACTGATTTGGGCTATGGAATCTCAATTTAATTGGTTAGGGGGTTTAAATTGGTAGATATTGTTATGGGTGCTTTCTTTTTTTGTTAAATTTTGAGGACTTGTGTTTTAAAACTGATAAACGGATTCCGTAGATGCTGGCCATTGCGTTTTTTTTTAAAGATGTAATCAGAAGGTCTTTTGATCTAGGTTTGTAAACAACACTCACAGGAAGGCACCTGTTTTCAGATAAGTACACAGCAAGGACTTATTGACCTGGGGAAAGATGTTTACAAAGAAGTGACAGGTCAAGATTTATAGGGGTCAGGAGGTGACTCCTGAGATTCTTTTTGGTTTCGCTTTGGACAGGCAGTTGGGGTATGGACCCTGTTTTGAAAAGGAGTTAAAAAATCAACTTGTCAAGGACATAGACATAGAAAGTAGGAACAGGAGTAGGCCATTTGGCCCTTCGAGCCTGCACCGCCATTCAATACAATCATGGCTGATCGTCCAAACTCAGTACCCTGTTCCCGCTTTCTACGCATATCCCTTGATTCCTTTAACAAACCCCAACTCAGCCTTTTCCAGCTCTTTGAAAAGACTGCCAGTTTTTCCATCCCTTTGAGAAGCTCATAGAAGTGAGTGTAAGAAATAAAGTAATTGACGTGGCATTTCTCCTGCAAGGCCTGCCTGAAACCCCTGTTGCTGCATCTCTCCTGGAAAGCCTGCCAAACTGATCTTCAACGTCGCCTGAAAAGAACTGTTCTAGTAAGATCTCAGTGACAGGCATCTACACATATTTGGGACGCCAAACCGAAACAAAGGACATCTGACGTCTTTCCGTAGCTTCTCTTTTTTTCTTCAAGAATGAGCAAGTATTTGGCCAAAGTATTCTTTTTTTGCCTTGTTTTAGTAATAGAACTCTAATGAGAAAATCTCTAGTTTTTTTCGGTTAACCGGTGTATGTGTGGGTGTGTATGAGGGGCTAAGGTAAAAAGGGAACTTTCATATTTTAATCTGTGTGTTAATGCTTTGCTTCATTATTGGTTATGTCTTGTTTTATAATAAACTGACAATTTTGTTATTTATTAAAGAAGCCTGGTTGCTGTATTTTATTCTGCGATAAAAATAGAGCCTATGATTGACCGTCTCGGTAACTGGGTAAACATGTAAATATGTGTTGTGACCTGTGGCGAAGTGGAACTAGAAAAACAGTGCACTCTCCCACCTCAGTTGTAACAATATTTGCAACAAAAGATTTCTTACATTTCCATTACATAAAGCCTTTTAAGTGGAAGTGTTTTATTAAACATCTGAATAAAATAACTAGATCAGAACCAACTTCACTCCCACAAAAGCTGACAACACTCTTAGTAGGCTGTCTTGTAGCTGGTCCATTTGTCCATGGATTGTTGCAATACTCCCCTATTGGGGATAAGGTTTAATCCATGCTGAGTGCATGAAAGAATATTTTGTTTGCATTTTCATATGCAACATTTCAGTTGGCTTCCATGACAGGGTAAAAGAAAACCGGAAAAGCCATACCTAGTTATCAATATTGCATCCTGTTCTAGTTACTAGTGTGGATTATCCTTTTACTTGTTAGATTCTTAGGAGCAATCCCACACCATAAAACATGATATCCAGTTCCAGAGATTAAGACACTATTATACAAATGGAAAGCAATCATATTCCAGAATATAAAGTTGCCTGCAATGATCTTAAAAAATAATTCTCAGAAGGCAAGCATAAACACTTTTGCATTACTAGCAAGAAATGCTGTACATACTGGCAGCATCTGTGGAGAGAGAAGCAGAGTTAACATTTCAGGTCAGTGGCTCTTCTTCAGAACTAGCAGATATTAGAAATGTGAAAGGTTTTAAGCAAGTAAAGCAGGGGTGGGGCAAGAGATAACAAAGGAGACGGTGTAGAGAGGATAAGGTCAAAGAGAATAACCAACCAGAAGGTCATGGAGCAAACGCAAACAATATTTAAGCATTTAAGTGGTCATTGGATAGACATATGGATGAAAATGGAATAGTGCAGGTCAGATGGTTTCACAGGTCGGCGCAACATCGAGGGCCGAAGGGCCTGTACTGCGCTGTAATGTTCTAATGTAATGTTCTAATGTTCTAATATGTTAATGGTGTGTTGAAAGACAAAGCATTAGTACAGATAGAACAAAGAACAAAGAATAAAGAACAGAGAACAGTACAGCACAGGAACAGGCCATTCGGCCCTCCAAGCCTGCGCCGATCTTGATGCCTGCCTAAACTAAAACCTTCTGCACGTCCGGGGACTGTATCCCTCTATTCCCATCTTATTCATGTATTTGTCAAGATGCCTCTTAAACGTCGCTATTGTACCTGCTTCCACCACCTCCCCCGGCAGCAAGTTCCAGGCACTCTCCACCCTCTGTGTAAAAAAAACTTGCCTCGCACATCCCCTCTAAACTTTGCCCCTCTCACCTTAAACCTATGTCCCCTAGTAACTGACTCTTCCACCCTGGGAAAAAGCTTCTGACTATCCACTCTGTCTATGCCGCTCATAACTTTGTAAACCTCTATCATGTCGCCCCTCCACCTCCGTCGTTCCAGTGAAAACAATCCGAGTTTATCCAACCTCTCCTCATAGCTAATGCCCTCCAGACCAGGCAACATCCTGGTAAACCTCTTCTGTACCCTCTCCAAAGCCTCCCCGTCCTTCTGGTAGTGTGGCGACCACAATTGCGCGCAATATTCTAAGTGTGGCCTAACTAAAGTTCTGTACAGCTGCAGCATGACTTGCCAATTTTTATACCCTATGCCCCGACCGATGAAGGCAAGCATGCCGTATGCCTTCTTAACTATCTTATCCACCTGCGTTGCCACTTTCAGTGACCTGTGGACCTGTACGCCCAGATCTCTCTGCCTGTCAACACTCCTAAGGGTTCTGCCATTTACTGTATACCTCCCACCTGCATTGGACCTTCCAAAATGCATTACCTCACATTTGTCCGGATTAAACTCCATCTGCCATTTCTCCGCCCAAGTCTCCAACCGATCCATATCCTGCTGTATCCTCTGACAATCCTCAACATTTTCCTCCAAATCATTTATCTATACTACAAAGAGCAAAGGTCCCAGCACTGATCCCTGCGGAACACCACTAGTCACAGCCCTCCATTCAGAAAAACACCCTTCCACTGCTACCCTCTGTCTTCTATGACCGAGCCAGTTCTGTATCCATCTTGCCAGCTCACCTCTGATCCCATGTGACTTCACCTTTTGTACCAGTCTGCCACGAGGGACCTTGTCAAAGGCTTTACTGAAGCCCATATAGATCACATCCACTGCCCTTCCTTCATCCATCATCTTTGTCACTTCCTCAAAAAACTCAATCAAATTAGTGAGACATGACCTCCCCTTCACAAAACCATGCTGCCTCTCGCTAATAAGTTTGTTTGTTTCCAAATGGGAGTAAATCCTGTCCCGAAGAATCCTCTCTAATAATTTCCCTGCCACTGACGGAAGGCTCACCGGCCTATAATTTCCTGGATTATCCTTGCTACCCTTCTTAAACAAAGGAACAACATTGGCTATTCTCCAGTCCTCTGGGACCTCACCTGTAGCCAATGAGGATGCAAAGATTTCTGTCAAGGCCCCAGCAATTTCTTCCCTTGCCTCCCTCAGTATTCTGGGGTAGATCCCATCAGGCCCTGGGGACTTATCTACCTTAATGCTTTGCAAGACACCCAACACCTCCTCCTTTTTGATAATGAGACGACTGAGACTATCTGCGCTCCCTTCCCTAGACTCATCATCCACCAAGTCCTTCTCTTTGGTAAATACTGATGCAAAGTACTCATTTAGTATCTCGCCCATTTCCTCTGGCTCCACGCATAGATTCCCTTCTCTGTCCTTGAGTAGGCCAACCCTTTCCCTAGTTACCCTCTTGCTCTTTATATATGTATAAAACGCCTTGGAATATTCCTTAATCCTGTTTGCCAATGACTTTTCATGACCCCTTTTAGCCCTCCTGACTGCTTGCTTAAGTTCCTTCCTACTGTCTTTATATTCCTCAAGGGATTCCTCTGTTCCTAGCCTTCCAGCCCTTACAAATGCTTTCTTTTTCTTTTTGACTAGGCTCACAATATCCAGCGTTATCCAAGGTTCCCGAAACTTGCCAAACTTATCCTTCTTCCTCACTGGAACATGCCGGTCCTGGATTCTAATCAACTGACGTTTGTAAGACTCCCACATGTCAGATGTTGATTTACCCTCAAACAGCCGCCCCCAATCTAAATTCTTCAGTTCCTGCCTAATATTGTTATAATTTGCCTTCCCCCAATTTAGCACCTTCACCCGAGGACTACTCTTATCCTTATCCACAAGTACCTTAAAACCTACGGAATTATGGTCACTGTTCCCAAAATGCGGGTGTTAACGGACTGAAAACTGACCAGCCACAAATACAACATGGAAAAAAAACAGTGGGTAGCCAAACTGAACAAACTAAGATAAAATAAAACAAAATAAACACAAAAAAAGAGAAAAAATAAAAAATAACTAAAAACAAAAGTAAAATAGGGGCCCGTCATGCTCTGAAATTATTGAACTCAATGTTCGGTCCGGCAGGCTGTAGTGTGCTGTTCCTCGCGCTTGCGTTGATGTTCACTGGAACACTGCAGCAATCCCAGGACAGAGATGTGAGCATGAGAGCAGGGGGGAGTGTTAAAATGGCAAGCAGCCGGAAGCTCGGGGTCATGCTTGCGGACTGAGCAGAGGTATTCTGCAAAGCCGTCACACAGTCTGCGTTTGGTCTCCCCAATGTAGAGGAGACCACATTTTGAGCAGCGAATACAGTATACTACATTGAAAGAAGTACAAGTAAATCGCTGCTTCACCTGAAAGGAGTGTTTGGGGCCTGGGATAGTGAGGAGAGAGGAGGTAAATGGGCAGTTATTACACCTCCTGCGATTGCAGGGGAAGGTGACGTGGGAAGGGGATGAGGTGGAGGGGGTAATGGAGGAGTGGACCAGGGTGTCACGGAGGGAACGATCCCTTCTGAATGCTGACAGGGGAAGGGAGGGGAAGAAGCATTTGGTAGTGGCATCACGCTGGAGGTGGCAGAAATGGCGGAGGATGATCCTTTGGATATGCAGGCTGATGGGGTGGAAAGTGAGGACAAGGGGAACCCTGCCGCGGTTCTGGGAGGGTGGGGAAGGGGTGAGGGTAGAGGTGCAGGAAATGGGCCGGACACGGTTGAGGGCCCTGTCAACCACAGTGGGGGGGAACCCTCAGTTGAGGAAAAAGGAAAACATATCATGTCATGGAAGGTAGCATCATCGGAGCAGATGCGTCGGAGACAGAGAAGTGTAGTCGAGGTAGCTGTGGGAGTCAGTGGGCCTATAATGGATATTAGTAGACAGCCTATCCCCAGAGATGGAGACAGAGAAGTCGAGGAAGGGAAGGGAAGTGTCGGAGATGGACCATGTAATGGTGAGAGAAGGGTGGAAATTAGAAGCAGGATTGACAAAGTTTTCCAGTTCAGGGCGGGAGCATCTGGTACAGATGACTGTATCGGTGCCGTTTCCTGCTCCCGCCCCGAACACAGCTGTCTACTAATACCCATTATAAGCTCACCGACTCCCACAGCTACCTCGACCACACTTCTTCACACCCTGCCTCCTGTAAGGACTCCATTCCATTCTCCCAGTTTCTCCATCTCCGACGCATCTGCTCCGATGATGCTACCTTCCATGACAGTGCTTCTGATATGTCTTCCTTTTTCCTCAACCGAGGATTTCCCCCCACTGGGGAGACCAAAGGCAGACTGAGTGACTGCTTTGTGGGACACCTCCGCTCAGTCTGACAGCAGGACCCCGAGCTTCCGGTTGCTTGCCATTTCAACACTCCCCCCTGCTCTCATGCTCACATCTCTGTCCTGGGATTTCTGCAGTGTTCCAGTGGACATCAACGCAAGCTCAAGGAACGCATCTAATTTACTGATTAGGCACACTATAGCCTGCCGGACCGAACAGTGAGTTCAATAATTTCAGAGCATAACGGGCCCCCTATTTTACTTTTATTTTTAGTTATTTTTTCTTTTCTCTTTTTTATATTCTTTTTGTGTTTATTTTATTTTATTTTATCTTAGTTTGTTCAGGTGCCTACCCACTGTTTTTTTTCATGTTTGTACTTGTGGCTGTTCAGTTCGTTAACACCCTATCTGTACTAATGCTTTGTCTTTCAACAGACCATTAATATATTGTTTGCCTTTGCTCCATGACCTTCTGGTTGGTTATTCTCTTTGACCTTATCCTATCTATACCTTCTCCTTTGTTATCTCTTGCCCCACCCCCGCTTTACTTGCTTTAAACCTTTCACATTTCTAATATCTGCTAGTTCTGAAGAAGGGTCACTGACCTGAAATGTTAACTCTGCTTCTCTCTCCACAGATGCTGCTTGGTATTTCCAGCATTTCTTGTTTTTATTTCAGATTTCCAGCATCCGCACTATTTTGCTTTTACTTTTGTATTACAACTAATACAAAGACAGAGCGAGATAGGGAGTTCTTACTCATGTCTGGTGCTGTAGCTGCTCTTTGCTGTCTCAAATTTTTTTAAAAATACACAGTAGATGGAGCCATTGCAACAAGAGATTTATTTCTTAAAAATCCAGTCTTTGAGAACAAATACATCTATCCGCACATCTGCATAAGAGCCATTCACATACCTGAGAGAATATCAAACAGACAAAAAAGATTACACAGAGGTAAAAGAAAAGTTATTGGACATCTGCTTCCATGATGAAACTCTGGAGAAAACAAAATCTGTTATACCCTTTAGCAACAACTTGCTATTTTATATCCCAAGACCTGTATTGCAAATTGCTATGCTGGTTATGTGCCAATCAAATCCCAACACCTCTGCAGATCCCAAGGGTATGTAATTCAACCATCAAACGTGTAGGAAAATTTGGAACCCAAAAGCACAAGTACAAAATTAAATCTCTAGTTGACTTTATAATCAAATTACTAAGTGCCTTGGAATTTAGAAAGGAAAGCAATACATTAAACTTAATTTGTTCCCATGATCTTGTCCCACAAATTCAATTAACAGTGAGTCTGTCAGAATATTCTCTGATGATCACACCTGATTTTAGAAAGTTTTTACTGCTGTTACGATCCCGTTAGGGACCATTAACTTTTAAAAAGAGAATGCCGAATTCCCAGTTGTTTCTGAAAGAATTACGTCCCAAGATTCACATTTTAAACAAAAAAACTTTACTGTACAAGAGTCCAAAAAAAAGCTAAATACTGCTAACTTAACAGTACAATTTGGAAAGATTTATATTTTAAACTTAAAATCTTAACAAAACATGAAGTCATATGATTTAAATTCTAAGGGCTGAATGATATTCTGGCAGTGGGCGAAAAAAATGGCGGTCTGCATATTGCCATCATGCTGCCCACTGCTTACCATATACAGAGCCTGCCCATAATCTCATGGCGGGGACGGGCTCTGCGCTGCCAGCAACGGCATTGGCACCATTTTTAAAGGGCTGCCAGACCTGCAGAGAGAGAAAAAGGTTCAACCCTGGAATTCACCCCCCCCCCCCACCCCCACTACACAGTACATAAATTTTGGAGCCATCCCCCCACAACACACAGAAAATAAATGGTATCCCTGTTCTGCCCCACATACACTTAAATTGAATAGTTGACCTCCCCCCCCCCCCACCACAACTGCACAAAGTGAAGAAATTACCCCTTCCCCCTCCCACACTAGAAATGCAGAGTTGACCCCATTCCCCTTCCCACCACTACATTCAAAATCCTAAGTTCCCCTTTCCCCACCTTGTAGGCACTAGCTTTCCCTCGATTGGAAAGTGAAGGTACGTGAGTGCTGGCCGTCGTATGGCAGATCACGGACAGCTAGTAAGATCGCTGTGAATGGTATGTTAATTCAATCATGTCCTTTATTTAAATGTTTAAAGTTGGGTCCCATCACCAAGCGTGGGGGGAGGGGGCGGGGTCACCACAGAGCCTCGCCGCACAGGAAGGTTGGGTCCGGCAATCCCGGCATTGGGCTCCATAACAGGCCGCTGCCACTGCGATCCTCTGGCCTCCCCCCACCCCGGA
The DNA here is from genome assembly GCF_036365525.1 of Heterodontus francisci. Lineage (NCBI taxonomy): Eukaryota > Metazoa > Chordata > Chondrichthyes > Heterodontiformes > Heterodontidae > Heterodontus > Heterodontus francisci. The sequence goes on from NC_090402.1 coordinate 25,317,290, forward strand.
GCTCGCGTCGGGAGCTCAACAAAATTCAGCCCTAAGTCTCAACAGACACTCCTGTTTGACTGGTACTTCCACCTCAAAAATTCCCATATACATTACAGGAGCTTGGTGATTTGTTCACTTCTCCTGGGTGTACATCCAAAGTGTACCACAGCTCTTAGGAATTCATTTCAATTTCCTTAATTTCTCAGTTTTCTTCCCGAGGTTTGAGATTTTCTGGGGATTCTCCCTCTAGCTTTGGCTAGGCAAATCCTCCAGTTCACCTTCAACATCTCACGAATCTGGATTTCCCAGCTTGAGCACAGGCCTTATTCAAAACAGAAACACCACTGGCTCCCGATGGCCTCTTTGCTCCTGAGTCCAACCAACTTCCAAAAACCAACTGTTTATCTGAAGCCAACAGCTTTCCAAAAGCCAACTGCTTCTCCAAAAGCCAACTGACTGACTGTGTCAGCAAGCACACTGATCATAAACCAACAGACATCACCTGCATCATCTATCTCCATAGTCAAGTGCTACATATGGGATGTCCCAGATAGTAATTTAAATTATTTATTTCCAACTCCAAATCTTCTGTTTGATTCCTGATACCCATGTGAATAATTGATATTGCTAACTAAGACAGAAGAAACTCTCCTAAACTTTCTGTTTCCAACTGCCCAACTAAACAAGGTCACCTGCGGTGTTATGGCTCTGACCTCTCTCACTCTGTCTCTGTAAAAACTCGTAGAGAAATTTTTGAATTTTAAACCTTCTCTTTGGTCTGGGAAATCATATGAATAATTTAAACCACTGACTGAGGTAACTGCAGACACACCATCTCCATCAACAAGTTAGGAGGGGTTCCTATTGTGTAGGGTCTTTAAACTTTCCAATATGACCTTATCAAATAAACATGGGCCCTTGATTTGTAACCACCATGGGTTTGTTTGCTGGCTTCTCAAACCAGGTATTTTCATTTGTCTTGCATTAAAAATAATTAAATTCCCAGGTTAAAAGTTACCTCTAGAAAATTAATATAAACCGTGAACCAGGTGATTGGAACACTGTTTATAACTTACATTACATCCAAGAGGGCAAGATAGACAGCAAAATTGTTCAGGCCACTGGCTCACAATGGGTACTGTTGAATATGCCAAAAAGTGTGTGTGTGTGTGTGGGGGGGTGGGGGGGGGGGTGGAGGGGGTGGTGGTTTGCATTACTTTCCCCTTTTCCTCTTTCCCCCTCTCCCTTCAGCTGACATGGAAATATCGGCCGTATAGGTATCAAGTACAAACCTGTATCCTATGACTTTGTGCACCAGTACAGAACATCCTTGGGCTACTAGCTTGAGATTCAACAATAATATTCACAAAAGGTACACTTGCTGTTTTACCATCAGTAATCTTAAGGCAAGGTATTCTGCTACTGAGGTACTTGTGGCAACTAACTTTTCCTAATCTCAAATTTGAGCTGTATTCTATGTAAAGAATATGAATTGTTGGCATTATTCTGCTAGTCTATCTAATGATCTTTGTGACCAATTGCAATTTATTCAAATCTGTCCAAAGGCTGACATGTTTTTAAAATCAGTATCCAATAGGTACAGTATCCTTATACAAAAGGTAGCCTGTAAATACTCAAATATTATTACCTGTATTGAAAATCTTATATCTGCACTTCCTCTCAATTTTATCCCATTGTAAATCTCACATCCATATATATATATTGCTTTGACCAGGTGAGGAAGGGGGTCTCAGGCTCCCCTCTTGCCCCTTTCCTGGTTTGGCCGTAACAGGGTTTATCTTTTAAAACACAGTGTTTTTAGTTTACTGACTCAATGAGTCCTTGCTCACTGCTCTCTAATTGTAAATACAAATGAACCAACCAAACAGACTTTCTTAGGTTTAAATAAGAAAGACGTAAGTTTATTAGCCTTATCACTCTAACACGGTTAAAATTACTAAAACACACAACGCAACCACACTAGCATGTATACAATATAGACACACACACAAATAGATACAGAGGGGGAGAAAGAATTAAGTGAGGGGGAGGTTTGGAGTAGTAAATGGAATCCAGTTATGGTCTTTTGTTTTGCTGTAAAGTCCTTGGTTGAAATTGCGATCTTGGAGTTGTCGCTGGGGCTCAATGCACACTTTCAAACTTGCTTCTCTGGTACCAGAAGGCTGAAGAGGCTCTCTGTCTTGAGGCTTAATCTGCTGTCGTGGGTTCCTGGGACTTTGCTTGAGAGAGAGAGAGCGGAGACCTTCCTCCCTTGAGTTCAGTTGCAGTCTGCCAAACCTTTCTGTGTGGCATGGTTCAAACCAGTTCCCAGTTTAGCCAGCAGGTTCTGGTGGGGGTGGGGGGGGGGGGGGGGGTGCGGTGGTGGGAGGGGATTGCTGGACTTCAAAACTTACTAGACACACTCGGTGGGGGGGGGGGGGGGAAGAGGTGAAGTGCTGACTCTCACACAGACGAGATGTGGATCATCACTGTTGCTCAGACCAGTCTTGTTCATTGAATCAGTGAGCACTTCCATTGTCTCTCTATTCAACTGTCTCTCAGAATGCAAATGTGCAGCCATGTTTTCAGTCGCTCAGTTCTGTTTTTTTAAAACAAGTTCTGTCCAATGTCCAGTAAAAAAAAAGTTCAAGTAGTGTCCCATTTGACAAAATTATGTTTCCATTTGGCAAGTGTTATTTCTGTCACAATATAATGGAAAATGTTGAACTAAACTTGTCACACAGTAATTACAGCCTCCCACCAGTAGTTACACTGTAACACCTGTTTTGCATTTCCCAGCTCCTTAGAAAAGGAAAATCAGGCGGAGTGTATAACCAGTGGCAGATCCAATACTATCAGTATAACCAACCCGCCAAAGTTGAACAATACTGCTCACTTCTCTGCTTCCCATATTCCTATATGTATTGCTATTTAATTATAAATATGTAATACATTTTATATAAAAATAGGTACTGACGGACTCTATGTCTTTAAACCACCAGCATGCGTTCTAATCCCATATTTTGATTCCCTAGAGAATGTTTGAGTTTCCACCTGGTGGGAAAAGGGCAGTACCGACTCAGGCTTTGCAGGGAAGAAGTTATTGGTCTGTTCCAGCTAACACTATGGCCGTTGTCACTTTTCTGGGGTCTTCAGAATGGGCGGCCTCCTGACATCATTGCATAGGTCATTTAGGTATTTAAATGGCGGTCCTATGATGTCAATAGGACGTCTATGCCATTTTAGGACTAAGCTGCACAGAACGTGATGGTTTAATCAAAGAGGATCCCAAAGCCCAAGAGACAACAAGAGTTAGATTTCTCAACAGGGTTTATTAACCTTTGCAGACTGATTTCACTTCTTTCGTAATTGATGTGCGGTTTGTTATTTAGCCTGTGTCTTCTTTCAATTTTCCTTCATCTACAGGATTCAGAAGATGAAGAGTGGTAATTCTATGGCACCATTTCTGTGATATAGTTGTCATATTAGAACTTTTGAAAGGTAGACGTTGTATCACTGTGTTACGAACTTTTATTTGTTTCATGAGATGTGGGCATCGTTGGCAAGGTCAGCATTTGTTGTCCATCCCTAATTGCTCGAGAAGGTGGTGGTGAGCTGCCTTCATGAACTGTTGCAGTCCGTCTGGTATGTATTCCCCTGCCGACCTGGACTTTGTAGTATGATTATGTTTTAAAAACTGTAATTTTTAATGCACCGTAAAATGGAGTCAGAGGAGACATGTGACCTCACACCAAGCCTGCCCAGAAACAAGCTAGGGGTCTTGGTTACCATGAACACAAGGAACCCAGATCAAAGACCCTTTTGAAAGAGAGTGCAAGGTGGTAACACCTGAAAGGACAATGTGTTTTGCTCTCCCAGACTCAGATTGTAAACTGGGAGCCAAGGGCTCTAAAAGTGCAAATTTGAGTTGAAATTACTAACACCTGGAAACAAAGGAAGGCCCAGGTGGTTTGATATGGACAGACTTATGGACTCTGAATATGCTAAAAGGCAATGACTATTGACTTTTGATTCTGGATAAATTCAACAGGCTTTCCTAAGTCTGGCATGCTGTAAAGAAAGGATGATATGATGACCAGCAGCAGCAGCCTCAGAAGAGAGAGAAAAATACAACAATTGCTCTCAGAACACTGATACAGCAAAGGCTGCTAAGACTTGAACCCGATTCAAAAGTTGAGGTTCATGGAGTAGAAAAGACCAACAGGATCATGAGAGATTGCATTATTAGAAGACCAGTCGAGTGTGCTTAGGAGAAGTGAAAGAAGAGGACATTGGCTTTGAGAAGGATTGGGAGATTCAACCCATTGCAACTGGGAGGAATTTGAGACTTTTAACTGCAAAGATACCGATTCGATGAGAACTCTGTAAGGTATAAATGTGGTGTGGGGTTTCATAGAGAGTTATACAGCACAGAAACAGGCCCTTCGGCCCATCGTGTCTGTGCCGGCCATCAAGCACCTAACTATTCTAATCCCATTTTCCAGCACTTGGCCCGCAGCCTTATATGCTATGGCATTTTAAGTGCTCATCTAAATACTTCTTAAATGTTGTGAGGATTCCTGCCTCTACCATCCCCTCAGGCAGCGAATTCCAGATTCCAACCACCCTCTGGATGAAAATTTTTTTTTCCTCAATCCCCTCTAAACCTCCTGCCCCCTACCTTAACTCTATGGCCCCTGGTTGTTGACCCCTCCGCTAAGGGAAAAAGTCTCTTCCCATCCAACCTATCAATACCCCCCATAATTCTGTCTACCTCAATCATGTCCCCCCTCATCCGTAATGGGTGCTCTCTTCTGGATCATTGGGATCTCTTCAGGGACAGGTGGGACCTGTACAAGAAGGACGGGTTGCATCTAAACTGGAGGGGCACAAATATCCTGGCTGCGAGGTTTGCTAGTGTCACTCAGGAGGGTTTAAACTAATGTGGCAGGGGGGTGGGAACCAGGGCAGTAGCACAACAGGTGAAATAACTGAGGGGGAACGAGTAAATAAGGCCAGTAAGACGAAGAGGAAGAGCAGGCAGGGAGATGTTGCTGAGCACAGCGGGACTGGTGGTCTGAAGTGCATTTGTTTCAATGCAAGAAGTATAACAGGTAAGGCAGATGACTTAGAGCTTGCGTTGGTACTTGGAACTATGATGTTGTTGCTATTACAGAGACTTGGTTGAGGCAAGGACAGGATTGGCAGCTAAATGTTCCGGGATTTAGAAGCTTCAGGCGGGATAGAAGGGGATGTAAAAGGGTGGGGAGTAGCATTACTGGTTAAGGAGAATATCACAGCTGTACTGCGGGAGGACACCTCGGAGGGGTCATACAGCGAGGCAATATGTGGAGCTCAGGAATAGGAAGGGGTGCAGTCACGATGTTGGGGGTTTACTACAGGCCTCCCAACAGCCAGCGGGAGGTAGAGGAGCAGATATGTAGACAGAGTTTGGAAGATGTAAAGGTAACAGGGTTGTAGTGGTGGGTGATTTTAACTTCCCCTATATTGACTAGGACTCACTTAATGCTAGGGGCTTGGATGGGGCAGAATTTGTAAGGAGCATTCAGGAGAGCTTCTTGATACAATATGTAGATAGTCCAACTAGGGAAGGGGCGTTCTGGACCTGGTATTGGGGAATGAACCCGGCCAGGTGGTCGAAGTCTCAGTAGGGGTGCATTTCGTGAACAGTGACCACAATTCCGTACGTTTTACGGTACTTGTGGATAAAGATAAGAGTAGTCCACTGCTCCCTCTCTTTCCCCACCTCTCCATCCCACTTTACCCCTCCCTCTCACTTTGTCCCCTTCTCTCTGCCCCTCTCTTTGCCATTCCCCTTTCCCCCCTCCCTCTATCTCCCACTTGCCACCCTCCATCTCCCACTTTCCCCGTCCTCCCTCCCTCTTTCCCCCGTCCCCCCTTCTCTCTCTCTCCTTCCCCGTCCTTTGTTCTTCCCCTCCACGTTCGCCTCTTTCCCCCTCCCCCCCTCCCACATTCTCTCTCCCCCCTCCCTTCCCTCCCTCTCTCCCCCTCCCTCCTCTCTCTTATCCCCCCTCCCCTCTCCCTCTCTCTCTTTCTCATCCCTCCCTCCCTCCCCCTCACATCCCTCCCTCTCTCTACCCCCACTCCCTCCCTCTCTCTACCCCCCCTCACTCCCTCCCTCTCTACCCCCCTCACTCCCCCCTCTCTCTCACTCTTCCCCCCTCCCTCCCTTTCTCACCCCTCCCTCCCTCTCTATACCCCCCATCCCTCCCTCTCCCCCTCCCTCCCTCTCCCTACCCCTCTCCCTCCCCTCTTACCCCCTCCCCTCCTTTCCTCTATCCCCTCTCCCTCTCCACCCTCCCTCCCTCTTTCTCTCTCTCCCCCCCTCCCTCTCTCTCTCTCCCCCCCTCCCTCTTCCACCTCTCTCTCTTTCCCCCTCCCTCTCTCTCCCCCCTACCTCTTCCCACCTCTCTCTCTTCCCCCCTCCCTCTCTCTCTCTCTCTTCCCCCCCTCCCTCTCTCTCTCTCTCTCTCTTCCCCCCCCTCTCTCTCTCTCTCTCTCTTCCCCCCCCCCTCTCTCTCTCTCTCTCTCTCTCTTCCCCCCCTCCCTCTCTCTCTCTTCCCCCCCTCCCTCTCTCTCTCTCTCTTCCCCCCCTCCCTCTCTCTCTCTCTTCCCCCCCTCCCTCTCTCTCGCTCTTCCCCCTCCCTCTCTCTCGCTCTTCCCCCCTCCCTCTCTCTCGCTCTTCCCCCCCTCCCTCTCTCTCGCTCTTCCCCCCTCCCTCTCTCTCTCTTCCCCCTCCCTCTCTCTCTTACCCCCTCCCTCTCTCTCTTCCCCCCTCACCCTCTTTCTCTCTATCCCCCCTCCCTCTCTCACTGTCCCCCCTCCCTCCCTCTTTCTCTCTATCCCCCCTCCCTCTCTCTCCCACCCCTCCCTCCCACTCTCTCACCCCTCCCTTCCCCTCTTCCCCCACTCCCTCCCTCTCTTCCCCCCTCCCCCCTCCCTCTCCCCTGCCGTCTCTCCTCTCCCCCCTCCCTCCCCCTCTCTGCCCTCCCACCTCCTCCTCTCTCTGCCCCCTCCCCCCTCTGCCCACCCTCCTCCTCTCTCTGCCCCCCCTCTCTCTGCTTCCCCTCCCCCTCCTCTCTCTCCCCCCCCCTCCCCCTGCCCCCCCTCCTCTCTCTGCCCTCCCCTCCTCCTCTCTCTGCCCTCCCCCCCCTCCTCCTCTCTCTGCCCTCCCCTCCTCCTCTCTCTGCCCCCCCCCTCCTCCTCTCTCTGCCTCCCCCCCTCCCCTCCTCCTCTCTCTGCCCTCCCCCCCTCCTCTCTCTGCCATCTCCTCCTCTTCCTCTCTCTGCCCTCCCCACCTCCTCTCTCTGCCCTCCCCCCCTCCTCTGCCCTCCCCCCCCTCTCTCTGCCCTCCCCCCCCCTCTCTCTGCCCTCCCCCCCCTCCTCCTCTCTCTGCCCTTCCCCCCCCTCCTCCTTCTGCCCTCCCCCACCCCTCCTCCTCTCTCTGCCCTCCCCCCCCCTCCTCCTCTCTCTGCCCTTCCCCCCCCTCCTCCTTCTGCCCTCCCCCACCCCTCCTCCTCTCTCTGCCCTCCCCCCCTCCTCTCTCTGCCCTCTCCCTCCCCCCTCCTCCTCCCTCCCCCCTCCTCCTCTCTCTGCCCTCCCCCCTCCCCTCCCTCCTCTCTCTGCCTCCCCCCTCCCTCCCCCTCTCTCTGCCCTCCCCCCTCCTCTCTCTGCCCTCCCCCCCTCCTCTCTCTGCCTCCCCCCCCTTCCTCTCTCTGCCCTCTCCCCCCCTCCTCTCTCTGCCCTCTCCCCCCCCTCCTCTCTCTGCCCTCTCCCCCCTCCTCTCTCTGCCCTCTCCCCCCTCCTCTCTGCCTCTCCCCCCCCTCCTCTCTCTGCCCTCTCCCCCCCCTCCTCTCTCTGCCCCCCCCCCTCCTCTCTCTGCCCTCCCCCACCCTCCTCTCTCTGCCCTCCCCCACCCCTCCTCCTCCTCTCTCTGCCTCCCCCACCCCTCCTCCTCTCTCTGCCCTCCCCCCACCCCTCCTCTCTCTGCCCTCCCCCACCCCTCCTCCTCTCTCTGCCCTCCCCCCCTCTCTGCCCTCATCCCTCCCCCCTCCTCTCTCTGCCCTCCCCCCTCCCCTCTCTGCCCTCCCCCTTCCCTCCCCTCCTCCTCTCTCTGCCCTCCCCCCTCTCTCTGCCCTCCCCCCCCTCCTCTCTCTGCCTCCCCCCCCCCTCTCTCTGCCCTCCCCCCCCTCCTCTCTCTGCCCTCTCCCCCCCTGCCTCCTCTCTCTGCCCTCTCCCCCCCTCCTCCTCTCTCTGCCCTCTCCCCCCCCTCCTCCTCTCTCTGCCTCTCCCCCCCCCTCCTCCTCTCTCTGCCTCTCCCCCCCCCTCCTCCTCTCTCTGCCCTCTCCCCCCCCCTCCTCCTCTCTCTGCCCTCTCCCCCCCCTCCTCCTCTCTCTGCCCTCTCCCCCCCCTCCTCCTCTCTCTGCCCTCTCCCCCCCCCTCCTCCTCTCTCTGCCCTCTCCCCCCCCCTCCTCCTCTCTCTGCCCTCTCCCCCCCCCTCCTCCTCTCTCTGCCCTCTCCCCCCCCCTCCTCCTCTCTCTGCCTCTCCCCCCCCCCTCCTCCTCTCTCTGCCCTCTCCCCCCCCTCCTCCTCTCTCTGCCCTCTCCCCCCCTCCTCCTCTCTGCCCTCTCCCCACCCTCCTCTCTCTGCCCTCTCCCCCCCCCTCCTCTCTCTGCCCTCTCCCCCCCCTCTCCCCCCCCCTCTCCGCCTCTCCCCCCCCTCTCTGCCTCTCCCCCCCTCCTCCTCTCTCTCTGCCCTTTCCCCCCCTCCTCCTCTCTCTCTGCCCTCTCCCCCCCCTCCTCCTCTCTCTCTGCCCTCTCCCCCCCCTCCTCCTCTCTCTCTGCCCTCTCCCCCCCCTCCTCCTCTCTCTCTGCCCTCTCCCCCCCCTCCTCCTCTCTCTCTGTCCTCTCCCCCCCCTCCTCCTCTCTCTCTGCCCTCTCCCCCCCCTCCTCCTCTCTCTTTGCCCTCTCCCCCCCTCCTCCTCCTCCTCTCTCTGCCCTCTTCCCCCCTCCCCTCTTCCCCTCCTCCTCTCTCTGCCCTCCACCCCCCTCCTCTCTCTGCCCTCCACCCCCCTCCTCTCTCTGCCCTCCACCCCCCTCCTCTCTCTGCCCTCCACCCCCCTCCTCTCTCTGCCCTCCACCCCCCTCCTCTCTCTGCCCTCCTCCCCTCTCTGCCCTCCAACCCCCCCTCCTCTCTCTGCCCTCCACCCCCCCTCCTCTCTCTGCCCTCCACCCCCCTCCTCTCTCTGCCCTCCACCCCCCTCCTCTCTCTGCCCTCCACCCCCCTCCTCTCTCTGCCCTCTCCCCCCCTCCTCCTCTCTCTTTGCCCCTCTCCCCCCCTCCTCCTCCTCCTCTCTCTGCCTCTTCCCCCCCTCCCCTCTTCCCCCCCTCCCCTCTCTGCCCTCTTCCCCTCCTCCTCTCTCTGCCCTCCACCCCCCTCCTCTCTCTGCGCCCTCCCCCCCATCTCTCTGCGCCCTCCCCCCCCTCTCTCTGCGCCCTCCCCCCCCTCTCTCTGCGCCCTCTCCCCCCCCTCCTCCTCCTCCTCTCTCTGCCCTCTTCCCCCCCTCCCCTCTCTGCCCTCCACCCCCCTCCTCTCTCTGCCCTCCACCCCCCTCCTCCTCCTCCTCCTCTCTCTGCCCTCTTCCCCCCTCCCCTCTCTGCCCTCCACCCCCCTCCTCTCTCTGCCCTCCCCCCCCTCCTCTCTCTGCCCTCCACTCTCTGCCCTCCTCCCCCCCTGCCCTCCTCCCCCCCTCCTCTCTCTGCCCTCCACCCCCCCTCCTCTCTCTGCCCTCCTCCCCCCCTGCCCTCCTCCCCCCCTCCTCTCTCTGCCCTCCTCCCCCCCCTCCTCTCTCTGCCCTCCTCCCCCCCCTCCTCTCTCTGCCCTCCTCCCCCCCCTCCTCTCTCTGCCCTCCTCCCCCCCTCCTCTCTCTGCCCTCCTCCCCCCCCTCCTCTCTCTGCCCTCCTCCCCCCCCTCCTCTCTCTGCCCTCCTCCCCCCCCCCCTCCTCTCTCTGCCCTCCTCCCCCCCCCTCCTCTCTCTGCCCTCCTCCCCCCCTCCTCTCTCTGCCCTCCTCCCCCCCCTCCTCTCTCTGCCCTCCTCCCCCCCCTCCTCTCTCTGCCCTCCTCCCCCCCCTCCTCTCTCTGCCCTCCACCCCCCTCCTCTCTCTGCCCTCCACCCCCCTCCTCTCTCTGCCCTCCACCCCCCTCCTCTCTCTGCCCTCCTCCCCTCTCTGCCCTCCACCCCCCCTCCTCTCTCTGCCCTCCACCCCCCCTCCTCTCTCTGCCCTCTCCCCCCCTCCTCCTCTCTCTCTGCCCTTTCCCCCCCTCCTCCTCTCTCTCTGCCCTCTCCCCCCCCTCCTCCTCTCTCTCTGCCCTCTCCCCCCCCCTCCTCCTCTCTCTCTGCCCTCTCCCCCCCCTCCTCCTCTCTCTCTGCCCTCTCCCCCCCTCCTCCTCCTCTCTCTGTCCTCTCCCCCCCCTCCTCCTCTCTCTCTGCCTCTCCCCCCCTCCTCCTCTCTCTTTGCCCTCTCCCCCCCTCCTCCTCCTCCTCTCTCTGCCCTCTTCCCCCCTCCCCTCTTCCCCCCTCCCCTCTTCCCCTCCTCCTCTCTCTGCCCTCCACCCCCCTCCTCTCTCTGCCCTCCACCCCCCTCCTCTCTCTGCCCTCCACCCCCCTCCTCCTCTGCCCTCCACCCCCCTCCTCTCTCTGCCCTCCACCCCCCTCCTCTCTCTGCCCTCCTCCCCTCTCTGCCCTCCACCCCCCCTCCTCTCTCTGCCCTCCACCCCCCCTCCTCTCTCTGCCTCCACCCCCCCTCCTCTCTCTGCCCTCCACCCCCCTCCTCTCTCTGCCCTCCACCCCCCTCCTCTCTCTGCCCTCTCCCCCCCTCCTCCTCTCTCTTTGCCCTCTCCCCCCCTCCTCCTCCTCCTCTCTCTGCCCTTCTTCCCCCCCACCCCTCTTCCCCCCCTCCCCTCTCTGCCTCTTCCCCTCCTCCTCTCTCTGCCCTCCACCCCCCTCCTCTCTCTGCGCCTCCCCCCCCTCTCTCTGCGCCTCCCCCCCTCTCTCTGCGCCCTCCCCCCCCTCTCTCTGCGCCCTCTCCCCCCCCTCCTCCTCCTCCTCTCTCTGCCCTCTTCCCCCCTCCCCTCTCTGCCCTCCACCCCCCTCCTCTCTCTGCCCTCCACCCCCCTCCTCCTCCTCCTCCTCCTCTCTCTGCCCTCTTCCCCCCCTCCCCTCTCTGCCCTCCACCCCCCTCCTCTCTCTGCCCTCCCCCCCCTCCTCTCTCTGCCCTCCCCCCCCTCCTCTCTCTGCCCTCCACTCTCTGCCCTCCTCCCCCCTGCCCTCCTCCCCCCCTCCTCTCTCTGCCCTCCACCCCCCCCTCCTCTCTCTGCCCTCCTCCCCCCCTGCCCTCCTCCCCCCTCCTCTCTCTGCCCTCCTCCCCCCCCTCCTCTCTCTGCCCTCCTCCCCCCCCCTCCTCTCTCTGCCCTCCTCCCCCCCCTCCTCTCTCTGCCCTCCTCCCCCCCCTCCTCTCTCTGCCCTCCTCACCCCCTCCTCTCTCTGCCCTCCTCCCCCCCCTCCTCTCTCTGCCCTCCTCCCCCCCCCCTCCTCTCTCTGCCCTCCTCCCCCCCCCTCCTCTCTCTGCCCTCCTCCCCCCCTCCTCTCTCTGCCCTCCTCCCCCCTCCTCTCTCTGCCCTCCTCCCCCCCCTCCTCTCTCTGCCCTCCACCCCCCTCCTCTCTCTGCCCTCCACCCCCCTCCTCTCTCTGCCCTCCACCCCCCCTCCTCTCTCTGCCCTCCTCCCCCCCTGCCCTCCCCCCCCTCCTCTCTCTGCCCTCCTCCCCCCCCTCCTCTCTCTGCCCTCCTCCCCCCCCTCCTCTCTCTGCCCTCCTCCCCCCCCCTCCTCTCTCTGCCCTCCTCCCCCCCCCTCCTCTCTCTGCCCTCCTCCCCCCCCCTCCTCTCTCTGCCCTCCTCCCCCCCCCTCCTCTCTCTGCCCTCCTCCCCCCCCCTCCTCTCTCTGCCCTCCTCCCCCCCCCTCCTCTCTCTGCCCTCCTCCCCCCCCCCTCCTCTCTCTGCCCTCCTCCCCCCCCCCCCCCTCCTCTCTCTGCCCTCCTCCCCCCCCCCCTCCTCTCTCTGCCCTCCTCCCCCCCCCTTCTCCTCTCTCTGCCCTCCTCCCCCCCCCTCCTCTCTCTGCCCTCCTCCCCCCCCTCCTCTCTCTGCCCTCCTCCCCCCCCTCCTCTCTCTGCCCTCCTCCCCCCCCTCCTCTCTCTGCCCTCCTCCCCCCCTCCTCTCTCTGCCCTCCTCCCCCCCCTCTCTCTGCCCTCCTCCCCCCCCTCCTCTCTCTGCCCTCCTGCCCCCCCCCCCCTCCCTCTCTCTGCCCTCCTCCTCCCCCTCCTCTCTCTGCCCTCCTCCTCCCCCTCCCCCTCCTCTCTCTGCCCTCCTCCTCCCCCTCCTCTCTCTGCCCTCCTCCTCCCCCCCCCCTCCTCTCTCTGCCCTCCTCCTCCCCCCCCTCCTCTCTCTGCCCTCCTCCTCCCCCCCCTCCTCTCTCTGCCCTCCTCCTCCCCCCCCTCCTCTCTCTGCCCTCCTCCCCCTCTGCCCTCCTCCTCTCTCTGCCCTCCTCCTCTCTCTGCCCTCTTCCCCCTCTCCCCTCTCTGCTCTCCCTCTCCCCATCTCTCCCTCCCGCCGCTCCGGAAACGCTGCCCCTCGCGCTTCGTCGGTACAAAGCGCCACTTCCGGGAAGCGCTGATCTGAAGATGGCGTCGTTGAAAGTCTGCCAGGAGCCTATTGGTGGTTTCAGTTTCGAAAATTGTAGAAGGTGAGTCCCAATCAGAATTTTACCCTTGCCACTGCTCAGTTATTTCAATATTGTCCAGGTAGATGCCTTTGGACTCAGTTTTATTGAAATATTTCGGTTTTTTGGGCCTTTAGCCATCGTGTTGAGGCGGTGATGACTTAGCACATTGATCTGATGTGGATGACACTTCTTTCTGTATTAAGATATTTTTAACTTTTAAAAATTAACATTTTTTTTAGTTAATTCGTTTTGCTACAATATATTAATGCGATGTAAGCATTCAAAATAATCGAAGTAATATTTTGTATTTAACTTTGTTTTCATGTGTTACGGAATGGAGAGCAAATATGTTATTAATTTCAATTTATTTTTTAGTGGACGCCTTTGTTAACAAATAGTTTTATGTACCTTACGATCTAGTGTCTAAAAAAGTGAACTCAACTAAAAGTATCAAATGTTTCGTGATATTGCTCCTCACATGTAAATCTTTTAAAAATCTCAGCTTTCCTTTAAAAAACCTTTTATTCAAGCGTGAATGGATTACAAAAACTTAAAATAGAAATTAGTTCGTTAATTTCTGTGTAATTACAGTTTATTTTATGGTGATCTAAAGATTCTAGTAAATATTAGGTGTTAAACCATCAAAAGTTGATATTCTTGTCTATAATTGGACATAGTGCCTTAACATTAAACAACTGCAAGAAAAATGTATCTATTCTGGTGTGCCCCTTTTAAAGGATTTTTAAATTTTAGCTGTAGTTTTCATGTGGCTAGATTGGCATAAATAAAAAACAACACTACAGATGCTGCATATCAGAAACAAAAACAAGAATGCTGGAAATTTCAGTAGGTCAGTCAGTATCAGTGGGGAGAACAGATAAATTAACCTGTCATCAGGACTGACTCATTTGATTAATATGCCAAATTAGTTCTGAGATGTGCAGATACCAGAGTTGGTGGTTGAAGCTGAGACCATCTCAACATTTACAAGTAGGAGTGAAAGATATGAAGGAAAGGAGAATAAAACATGGGAGTAGGGCAGGAAAATGGGATTACGACTACTGCTTATATGGAGGATAAGCACCATCACTGACTGGTTGGATCGGAGGCCTGCTTCCATATTGTAATTCCTTGCAGATTGTTTATTTTCTTACAACATAATTTACTGAAAACAATGCCATGAGAGATCCTCGATTTTAAACGTTTAGCATTTTGATTTGAAAATACTCAAACAATTCTTTAAAAAGAATTTCGTTGCTTGCCTCTTTTCTCCTCTTGCTCCTGTGTGGCTCTGCAGCTAATGTATACTCTCCAGTCTGTCACACAGTTGGCTACTATTTACACGTGAGCTTGCACAGTGAGTGTTACCAGGCTGTTTAAATGCTGGATGCCTCACAGCAGAGTCTAATCCAGTTCACGGCCATTGCCTAGAATTCGATCGCTGGATAATGATCAGCACGGGCGGCGCAGTGGTTAGCACCGCAGCCTCACAGCTCCAGCGACCCGGGTTCAATTCTGGGTACTGCCTGTGTGGAGTTTGCAAGTTCTCCCTGTGTCTGCATGGGTTTCCTCCGGGTGCTCCGGTTTCTTCCCACAGCCAAAGACTTGCAGGTTGATAGGTTAATTGGCCATTATAAATTGCCCCTAGTATAGGTAGGTGGTAGGGGAATATAGGGACAGATGAGGATGTGGTAGGAATATGGGATTAGTGTAGGATTAGTATACATGGGTGGTTAATGGTTGGCACAGACTCGGTGGGCCGAAGGGCCTGTTTCAGTGCTGTATCTCTAAATAAAAAATTTTTTTTTTTAAAGTATAAAAAGAAGCAGTAGGAGCCCTGGTTCATTTTTCTCACCTCTGATCCAGGGCAAAGCGGACAATTGTAGTGCTCATTTGTTATCAGCCAACTCAACACAGCACAGGGATTGAATTTGGGATCTTGTATTCCTGGGTGGATAACTGGGGCAGAGAAGGAACCCCTCAACATATTAAAATGATGGATGCCAGCTACTGCTCTGCAGTAATATCCAAATGATTGGTATCATATCTTAAATATTAATAAATCCAATATATTTTTCTTCTTCAACCAGTAAAGCAAGGCTAGATAGTTGGTTAATAGTAGATACTTTTGTCCTGTCCCTTTTATTATTGAGTTGTGTAAGGATTTAAATGTTTACTTGGGTCATGGTAAAATACAGAGTGACAGTACATGCAGCTTTGCAAGTTATACTGTATATCTAGGTACACAAATTGAGGTCCTATGCAGCTGTATGTATTTTCATGCTTAGCTGTAATTAATAATTGGCAAGGTCAAGATTATTCCTCATCAGGAGGCACAAGTGACATGGCCTGGGAACCTTGGGCACCAGATTTGACTCCTGTTGGTGTCTGGTGGCAATTGGATAGGCAACGTAGATCTGTCTATTCTGGCGTCAGGCTTGGGCAGGCTTAAAGTGTAACTTAAACAAACTTCATAGGGTGCAGTTTCACAACTACTTTTGTGTCAGTGTCAAGCAGTACAACATCTAATAAATCCTTCCTTTATTCTGTAGTGAAGAAGTTGTCTTGCATCACACGGGCTTGACTCCATGGTACTTGCATGTAGTGTGTGGAGAAAGTCCAGTTTATTGATTTTAAATATGGTTTCAAGCTGAAATGAATAAATCTTAAGTCTGGTATTTATAACATTTTATGGTTCTTCCTTAATGTGTGCTTTGTTTGTTATAGGAATGCATTTATTGAAGCTGAACTTACTAAGCAAGGTTTCAAAGTTCTTGAAGCAAGAAAAACTGGCACCACTATCGCTGGGATTGTATTCAAGGTATTATATTTTCAATTGCTTGAATCAGCTAATACTAAAATTAAATTACTTTTCAATACCAGACAGGAATCATGAATCTATGAAAAAGATGGCTTTTTGAGCACCACTTTATTTAACTATGCATGTTTGAATGATGTGTTTAATCTTGGCATTACAGAATTGGCTATAAACAAACTGTTTGTATTAAGCTACAACTTTGTATTATCAAAGTGTGCCATTAAAAAAAAATCGAGACTTTAAAATTGCAGAGTTCAGCAGTCGCCCAAAACTATTTGTTGTTTAAAACTAAAAAAGAAAAGTGAGAGTGACTGGTCAGAAATAATTGGGCCATTCTGCTGATTCTAATTTATGCTCCCATTATATTATCTGATCTATGAGATATTTCTGATATATCTAATAAAAATTTTAATGTAAAGATCATATTCATAGCAGTGACTAATATGAAACCATTTGTAACAGTTTTAACAGGAGAAAATGCAATCCATGTTCACCTAGAAATTAAGCTATGTGATATTACAGTATACATAAATATATTAGTATGAAATTGCTGTATACCAGGCACCAGCAGGTTGACACTCTTGTTTCACAGCAAAGTAACTTCATGTTAATGTATTAAGCATTTTTTATACTAATGTTGCACAGCATAATTCTTAAGCTATTGATTTAACCATTTTCATTACTGTCTTTGGAAATTCTAAATGTTTACTTGTCATTAATTTGTTGGGCAAAGAATGCAATTGTGAGATATAGTGCATGTTTAGTTTAGTTTAGTTTAGAGATACAGCACTGAAACAGGCCCTTCGGCCCACCGAGTCTGTGCCAACCATCAACCACCCATTTTATACTAATCCTACACTAATCCCATATCCCTACCACATCCTCACCTGTCCCTATATTCCCCTACCACCTACCTATACTAGGGGCAATTTATAATGGCCAATCAACCTGCAAGTCTTTGGCATGTGGGAGGAAACCGGAGCACCCGGAGGAAACCCATGCAGACACAGGGAGAACTTGCAAACTCCACACAGGCAGTACCCAGAATTGAACCCAGGTTGCTGGAGCTATGAGGCTGCGGTGCTAACCACTGCGCTGGCAGGCTTAAGTGTTTGACACAGAAGTAAGGGCTTAAGATTTCTCACCTGACAGTATGTAATGCTTTACTGATTGCTTAAGAAGAAAATACACAAAGTTCATTCAAAAGGCTGTTTTTAAACCAGGAATTAATTTTTCACTTCAGAAATAATGTCTCCTTTATAAAATACACCTTCTGTGTGCTTAGATGGTAAAGAATGTTTTGATATCAATCAAATTCCATCAGTGCGCTCGTGAAAGACTAATATTGTAGATAGGTTTGTGTAATGTTCCATTTCTTGTATCAAGATGAACCTCTGCATGCTGCAGTTTATTAGCACTGATGATTTAGCCTCAAATTCTTCTAAAAACATTTAGCTGGACATTCAGAGAAGAGTTGTATTTTCTGGCAAATGCTTGGTTCAATTAAAGCAGTTTCATAGCTTTTTGACGGAATTGTACCACTGAGAAAGTCATAACACAAGATTCCTGCACCAGTGTATCTTTTTATTTCCACTGATGAAAAACACCCACCAAATTTAGTTGGCTTTTATGAAGTTTTTGGAGAAACAAATCAGTTAAAATTCAGATTTTGGTATATGTTTTTTTACATACATGGACAGGTTAGATTAAATTAGATCAACGGATCATTGGTTAATTGGGTCAAGTTGATTAACCTTCCAAAATGTTGTTCATTTATAATTACATAAATCTGTAGAAGGAATCAGAAGCCACACTGTTGAGTTTAGTGCAACATTGCGGTTGCTGTTTGCAGAATGGCATTAGCCACTCGCCCAGCATATCCTGATGGTCAGAGAATGGTGCATGTAGTAGGACCTGAAAAAGAAGTAAAAATTTAAATGGTATTCTTTAACTTCAATTCCAATAGTAAATTGAAAGGTTGCTTCTGCATATTTCTTTCATTTTTTTCTTAGAATGATTCATTTAAAGCTAAGTGGGACAGACTTTGAAGGGATGAGACGTAAACTGACCATAGTAAACTTGATTGAACTGGAGATCCAGATAAACCAATTCCTCTGGTGGGGGAATCCAGAACAAGAGGGCATAATAAAATTGGATCCATGCCAGTCAGGAGTGAAATTGGGAAGCATCTCAGCGCACAATGGGTAGTAGAAACTCTACCCCAGGAGATTATGGATACTTAGCTAATTGACGCTTTCAAGACTAACAGTGATAGCTTTTTGTTAGGTGAGGGTATCAAGGGATATGGAACAAAGGTGGGTAAATGCAGTTGATGTGCAGATCAGCCATAATCCAATTGAATGATGAAACAGGGTCAAGGGGCTTTCTAGCTTGCTGCTGTTCCTATAATAACCCTAATTTGGTAAAAATGTGCTTTCAGCTTCTTTAATTGAGACAGTAATGAGAAATTTGTATTTCTTTCTTTAAAAACTTGATCTACGATATAGATGTGATTTTGACAGTTTCCAGTTTTAATCTGTTTCTTCTCCCTCATACCTTAATAGCCTGTAGTCATGATTTTCTTATAATATGTGAAACACTACCAAAGGTTGTGTAAAATGAGTAGAAATACCACTGTTAGCAAACCCTTTTCTGTATTTTCCCCCAGAGTTATGCAGTTAAAATGAACCTGTTGACCTGGCTATCCTTTACCTACCTTTCGGTGCATAATGAATAAACAATACAAACACTGACCTTTTTAGTAAGAATGTATTTCAGCAAAAATACAATGGCCCAGAATTTCCATGAGACTTGCGCTATTGTAGTGGGATATCTACATCGTAGGGCACATTTTACAGTGCAAAAGTACCAGAAAATTATGGTTCAAGTGACTTATGCCATGTCATAATTCCCTCGGACATTTGTGCCGTTCTGTCATTTCCCTTGGCTGAAACAGTGAACACTGAATGATGATCACGAATTTGCTATGAGGCCTACTTTAAAGAATGGTGCTTGTGGATTCATTATGTTTGTTGAAACAACAGTTTTGTGCATTTATAGGAACAATATATTTCAGGAAAACGATTGGTCCCACTGATTCTTCCACTCACTTTGCTCAAAGTCCATTCAAATGGAGAACAGATGAGCTGATGGATGAGGTGGAAGGAAAACTTTTAAGATTTTTGCACTGCTTAACTTTTGCTCAGAATTCTTCACTTTAATATGAGAGATCTCAAGTTATAAGAGCACTGCCACTAAATTCAAATCAGATCTGTTTGGATGAGTCTTTTTTCCTGTCACTTTTTAGTAAAATTTTATTTCCAGGTGATAGAGCTGTTTAAGGCTCCAACAGTTGCATTTTTTGACTTCTACAGTGACATCTGCAATTATTAATAGTGGGGAAACACACTTCTCTGAAATAGGTACAGACCTCTGACACCAAAGTGAATGTAGTGGGGAATGCTGGTCTTCATCTCTCTGCAGATACATCATTGGCTGGACCATTTCTGATTTGTCGCTGTGATCTGTGGCGTATTATCAGTTTTCCAGGAAATTTTTGTGTAAATTTGTCACTGGAGGATCGGGGTGCACAATGGTCTAACTGTGACGTTACCACAATAATATTGCCGGAAACCCCTGACCAGTGAAAACTGTCATAATTTTGCTGCTGGTGTCTGCTTTACTAATAAAGATCTCAGTTGTACGAAATATATAATTTATACAGATTCATGCCAAAAGGCCCATAATTATTTGCAAAACTGTTAAGGTCACTTAAAGACTTGAGTAAACCAGATAGAAGCTTTCTGGTTTCATTTTTAAGAAATACCATCAGGAAAGACTTATTATAAAGTGCACTGTAGCATCTCAAGATCCATAACTTATGAATCGTTTTTATTGTCAGTTGATCTGAGGATCATTAATAAGCTGCCATTTGTGTGGGAAGATAACACAATTTGTTGTTGGAGCATTCTCTTCATGCCAGTCTTGCGCTGGTATAGTTACGAGAAGTTAGAACTGAAAATGTTATTTTTCTACATGCAGATACAAACAAGCCTCAAAAAATGCTGAATATGTTTCATACTTAAAATAAATCAGAAATTTTCTTTGTGGAAAGTAACTTAATTACAGTCAGTGCAAATGATTTCTCTTAGTAAAAGTTTTTTTTGTATGTTCTTAGAATATCCTGTTAGATTCAAGTGCACTCAATTTTCTTTTTATCCTTTCCTTCAGGATGGAGTAATCCTGGGTGCTGATACAAGAGCAACCGAAGGCATGATTGTTGCTGACAAAAATTGCTCCAAGATTCACTACATTGCTCCTAATATTTAGTAAGTAATAGGTATGGTAAATACCATTTAAAAAAAAAAAATTTGATTCATGTGATTGTTCCACTGTTGTGTATACAAAGTTTTCTTTTGGGCCTCCTTATCTCGAGAGACAATGGATACGCGCCTGGAGGTGGTCAGTGGTTTGTGAAGCAGCGCCTGGAGTGGCTATAAAGGCCAATTCTGGAGTGACAGGCTCTTCCACAGGTGCTGCAGAGAAATTTGTTTGTTGGGGCTGTTGCACAGTTGGCTCTCCCCTTGCGCCTCTGTCTTTTTTCCTGCCAACTACTAAGTCTCTTCGACTCGCCACAATTTAGCCCTGTCTTTATGGCTGCCCGCCAGCTCTGGCGAATGCTGGCAACTGACTCCCACGACTTGTGATCAATGTCACACGATTTCATGTCACGTTTGCAGACGTCTTTATAACGGAGACATGGACGGCCGGTGGGTCTGATACCAGTGGCGAGCTCGCTGTACAATGTGTCTTTGGGGATCCTGCCATCTTCCATGCAGCTCACATGGCCAAGCCATCTCAAGCGCCGCTGACTCAGTAGTGTGTATAAGCTGGGGGTGTTGGCCGCTTCAAGGACTTCTGTGTTGGAGATATAGTCCTGCCACCTGATGCCAAGTATTCTCCGAAGGCAGCGAAGATGGAATGAATTGAGACGTCGCTCTTGGCTGGCATACGTTGTCCAGGCCTCGCTGCCGTAGAGCAAGGTACTGAGGACACAGGCCTGATACACTCGGACTTTTGTGTTCCGTGTCAGTGCGCCATTTTCCCACACTCTCTTGGCCAGTCTGGACATAGCAGTGGAAGCCTTACCCATGCGCTTGTTGATTTCTGCATCTAGAGACAGGTTACTGGTGATAGTTGAGCCTAGGTAGGTGAACTCTTGAACCACTTCCAGAGCGTGGTCGCCAATATTGATGGATGGAGTATTTCTGACATCCTGCCCCATGATGTTCGTTTTCTTGAGGCTGATGGTTAGGCCAAATTCATTGAAGGCAGACGCAAACCTGTCGATGAGACTCTGCAGGCATTCTTCAGTGTGAGATGTTAAAGCAGCATCGTCAGCAAAGAGGAGTTCTCTGATGAGGACTTTCCGTACTTTGGACTTCGCTCTTAGACGGGCAAGGTTGAACAACCTGCCCCCTGATCTTGTGTGGAGGAAAATTCCTTCTTCAGAGGATTTGAACGCATGTGAAAGCAGCAGGGAGAAGAAAATCCCAAAAAGTGTGGGTGCGAGAACACAGCCCTGTTTCACACCACTCAGGATAGGAAAGGGCTCTGATGAGGAGCCACCTGAATGAGTAATTGTTGACGGGTTGTTTTTGCAACTGGAGGGCTGTTTGCAGTGGCGTTCCGCAGGGCTCAGTACTGGGTCCTCTGCTTTTTGTGGTATATATTTGCGATTTGGACATAAATGTAGGGGGCATGATCAAGAAGTTTGCAGATGAATCACATGAATCAAAAAAAATTTGATTCATGTGATTGTTCCACTGTTGTGTATACAAAGTACTACACATTTAAAAGCCTAGGTTAAAAAAAAAAATCCCATGGGACCCAGGGAAATGCAGCAAGGTGGATACAAAATTGGCTCAGTGGCAGGAAACAAAGAGTAATTGTTGACGGGTTGTTTTTGCAACTGGAGGGCTGTTTGCAGTGGCGTTCCGCAGGGCTCAGTACTGGGTCCTCTGCTTTTTGTGGTATATATTTGCGATTTGGACATAAATGTAGGGGGCATGATCAAGAAGTTTGCAGATGACTCAAAGATTGACCGTGTGGCAGACAGCGAGGAGGATAGCTGTAGGCTGTAGGAAGATATTGATGGTCTGGTCAGATAGGCAGAAAAGTGGCAAATGGAATTCAACCCAGAGAAATGTGAGGTGATGCATTTGGGGAGGTCAAACCAGGCAAAGGAATATACGATTAATGGGAAAATATACTGAGAATTGTAGAGGAAGTGAGGGACCTTGGAGTGAATGTCCACAGATCCCTGAAGGTAGCAGGACAGGCATATGGGAATCCTTTCCTTTATTAGCCGAGGTATAGAATATAAGAGCAGGGAGGTTATGCTGGAACTCATTGGTTAGGCTGCAACTTGAGTACTGTGTGCAGTTCTGGTCACCTCATTACAGAAATGATGTAATTGCACTCGAGAGGGTACAGAGGAAATTTACGAGGATGGTGCTGGGACTGGAAAAATACAGCAATGAGGAAAGATTGGATAGGCTGGGGTTGTTCTCCTTGGAACAGAGAAGGCTGAGGGGAGATCTGATTGAAATGTACAAAATTTTGAGGGGCCTGGATAGAGTGGAGATGAAGGGCCTATTCACTTTAGCAGAGAAATCAGTGACTAGAGCATAAAGTGATTGGTAGAAAAATTAGAGGGGAGATGAGGAAAGATTTTTTTAACTAGAGGGTGGTGGGGGTCTGGATCTCACTGCCTGAAAGGTAGTTGAGGCAGAAACCCTCAACTCATTTAAAAGAAGTCTGGCTATGCACCTCAGGTGCCATAATCTGCAGGGCTATGGACAAAATGCTGGATGGTGGGATTAGAATGGGTGGATTGTTTTTTGGCTGGCACGGACACGATGGGCCAAGTGGCCTCTTTCTTTGCCTTAAACTTTCTATGATTCTAATCAATAATGTGATGCAAGAATTTAAATTGGTTATCACGCAGACTGCAATCCTCAGAAAACAAATGAGATACTGTTCCCAAATTATAGTATCTTTGCAAACCTTAAAGCCTTACTTAAAATCAAAAGAAAAAATTTAAAATCTAACGTGAAACCAGAAAATGCTGGAAATACATAGCAGGTGAGTCAACTTCTGTAAGGAGGAAACCCAGGTTGTGATGTTTTGAATGCGTAATCTTTCTCAGTTCTGATGAAGCATCACGAACCTGAAGCGTCATAGCTTAATTTTCTTTTTCCAAATGCTGACCCGCCTGATGTGTTTTTCCAGCTATTTCTCATGGTTAGTTTTCAGAACATAGGACATTACAGTGGAAATAAAATAAAGTCAGAATGTATGACTTAGAATGGAACTGAATTATATTTGTAAGTATTAGTGAGTTCAATTATCCGCCAGCCTCTAACTCTGCTTCACTTAGTCTTGACACCGTGGGCTGCATTTTATGCTCCTGTTGAAGGCAAGATTGGGGGGTTGGGGTGCAAGAGAATTCCTGTGGAGCTGTCTGCCACAGAACCTGGCACCATAATGCTAGTTTACGATTTTGTCAGAGGTGGCGAGGTACCGTGGCAGCACTGCTGCCCCGACATGAAGACCTCATCATTTCAATGTTTTATGTACATTTGAATGTTGTTCACTGCGCGATTCAACAGGGCATTCTCAATTTTTTGTTTGACGTGTCACGCTCGCGTGCCTTCAGTTTTGCGTCTTTAAAAAGCTGGCCCACCAAGGCAAGAGTCCTCGGTGCCTTGAGAGGGAATGTAACTTCACTGGAGTTATGTAGGGGAAGTGGGGTTTGCAATGGACATTGCCACTATGTTGACTTTGCAAAGGTATTGTTTGTCAAGGTGTTGGCAGACACTGCAAGTGCATTGCATTTGAGGCGGTGATGGGGGTGGGGTGTGGTGAACTCTGCAAGGGATTTGTGTTTGAAGGTGGGGAACTCTGAGAATATATCGGCTTTGTTTGTTGGGAGGGGAGACATTACAGGGTAGTTTAAATGGTGTTGGCATGGTGATGATGGCTCACACTTACTAAAATGTTGTCGGGTCAACATTAACTCATACTATAAAGCTACTGCAGGCATCCTGCAGAACCACATTTACAGGCTTCTTTACCCAAACAGGTTTATTTTAGCTTTTGAAGGAAGCCAAAGGTCCCAGGAGAATAGAGATGGGTCTGGTTCACCTTTTTTTTTCCTGGATCCCCTTGTCATGTTGAGGCATCTCTGACAGAGGTGGGCCCAAGAGGCAGCTGCAAATTGAGAAGAAACTCCTAAACGTGAGCAGCAGCAGCCACCAAGGCAAAGAAGAGCATAAATATGCCAGTGAGTCCACAGGACTCGATTAACATACCTGCAGATGTCGGAGCGAAACTACCAGAGAGGCCGTCGCAGACATCTGCGGACTCCTTAATGACAAATTGCAACCAATGGTTTTGGTGCTCTCCCTATACCTGTGACCCTAAACGTTTATGCATTGGGATCATTCCAGGGATGCACCAGGGACATGTGTGGGGTCTGTCAAGCCGCAGCACACTGCTGCATCAAGGAAGTGACCAATGCTTTGTTCTGGAGGGCCGGCGACTATACGCTGCTGGACGGACCTCAAGAGTCAGGCCGAGAGGGCCATTGGATTTGGTGCTATTGCGGGATTCCCACAGGTCCAAGGTGTAACTGATTGCATGCATGCGGCCATCAAGGCTCCCAAAGACCATCCAGCTGCCTTCGTCAACAGGAAAGGGGTCCAGTCAATCAACGTGTAACTGGTATGCGACCACAGAAAGCGCTTCTTACAAGTGTGTGCCTGCTTCCCGGGAAGCTGCCATGACTCATACGTACTTCGCCAGCCCCAGGTGCCACAGCTGTTCACTGCCCTGCTCACATTCAAGGGTGGATTCTTGGGGATAAGGGCTATCCTTTGAAGACATGGCTTATGATACCAGTAAGGAACCCCAGCAATGATGCAGAGGGGTGTTACAAATGTTCCATGGCTCCACCTTGTGACAATCGAGCAGGCCATTGGTCTGCAGAAGATGAGGTTGTGATTCCTCAATAGATCTGGTGGAGCCCTTCGGTACACCCTGGAGAGGGCTGCACGTATCGTAGTGATGTACTGCGTGCTACATAATATTGCACTACAGAGGGGGAAGCCTTGCAAGACGAGGACATGTGAGATCCTCAGACATGCTCCGACAAAGAAGCACAGAGGACAGACGTGACAGAGCAAGGTGATGGAGGCTAGACATGGTGAGCAATGCACAAGGAAGGCAAGACAGCACCTTCTAATCGTGCATTTTCAAAATCGCTGAAATCAAATAAATATGAATGTTCAAAAAAACTCACCATCATTTGGTTTCACATCTCCTGCCTCCGTACTATCTGTCTCTCCGGAATGAAGAGCACCAATAAAGTGAGCCACTGCCCATGTGACATCATTCGTACAATGAAACATCTTGCTCATTGCCGTGAGTGACCACATTGGCAATGCTGTAAGGCCTACGATGGGATTCCAGGAGTCACAATCACGCCTTGGTGGAATGTGCTTTTCAAACAATAAGGGCTGATGATTGGCACTAAATAACATTTAATTAAAGTTAACATGACATATCTATGTCACCCATGAATGCTTGTGTGTTTAGGTTTTTTTAAATACATTTGCGGATGCTCCTGCACAGTGTAAACCCTGAGCTAGCAGCTGGACTGGAGGCAGGCTGCTGATCAGGATGTCCCTTGGTCTGGGATGACTTTGGTGGTTGTCCTGTGGATGCCTGAGGCCTGGAGGGCCCTGGCTACCTGCAGGCTTCCTGCACTGATGTAGGACTGCCCTTGGGCTTCACGGCTGCTAGAGCTGGACTCACTGGTGGAGGGGCAGGGGAACCAATCTCTATGCTCTACGCTCAACGCCCTGAGGGGAGACCCCAGATGTGGAGTGCATTCTCTCCTCATCCCACTCGAGGCTCGTTGGATCCTCCCTGCTCACGAGTGAAGGACTAGGAGTGGGAAAACTCTCCAGGCTCCTGGTCCTTCTCTCGCCTTGCCACTGCTGTTCTGAACTGATGACCAAGGCGAGGGATTGCTGGTCATGGTGCACCTGTGGTATGGCTCTCCATAAGGTTTGCCAACCTCTCGATGAAGCCATGTGCTCATATTCCTGTGAAATGGCTGCTGTCAACATGGATGGACTCTTCCACCATCCACTCAAGGTTACGCATCGTCTCTGGCATCTCTGCCAGATGTTGCCTTATCTCTCCCTGTAACTTCAGCATGCCCTGTGCTGTTGACACCAGAGGCTCATCATCAGTCTGGAGCTCTGCATGGGCCTGTCCACCCACAGTCCTCCGACTGTCAGAGGTGTCAGGCAAGCCCCCCACCTGCCAAGACTGATGCACACATTATGTCGCCACATGAACATTAAAACTTAAAATTGTGACTGTGAAGAAAAGAGGGTCTATCACAAGGAATTGAGAGGCCCCTGACTGGAAAGACATTTGCATGCTAGCAGACAGTGTTGGAACAAGGCACCCAGTCCTTGCTTCTCCAATACAGACCAGTTTAGTCACATGACTGGCTGTCTGTTGGTTTTTTGAATTTGAACTGGCCACGGAATTTTAAACTCAGAAGGCTGTTTGCTCCTGGACTGGAAAAGACCTCACTCCTGTCTGCTCCCATCTCATTCTCAGCAGCTTCGGAAACCACTGAAGACACGTAAACTCAGAGAAAAGTCTGCTACATGAACAAGGTTTAAGAAGAATACTGGGCCCCAACAAAAAGAGCTGTCTACAATCAAAGACTCTACGGCGAGCTCGAAGCACAGTTTTTAAAAAAAAAAAACCCTCTCAGAGACTGCCTCAAACCTTTTTATTTTTCTTCTCTTTTCTGTCCTTATTTGCACATGTGTATCGCGTGGGCACATTGTATATCCGTAGGCGTTAACTGAATTAGAGTTTAAGTTTTAATAAATTTCACTTTTCTTCTTTAAGCCTAAGAAAGCCAGTTTATGCTCATTTCCTTGCCTTATAATTGGAAAGTGGTGAGCAAGGATTCACCAAGGGGAAGCTCAAAACAGTCTGTTTAAAAATTAAACTCTGTTACAATGAGGCTAGGTGAAGACTCCTAGATACCTTTCTCATCTGGTCGTAACAGAGGCCTCAGTTGTCTCAGCCTTAGCCAGCTGCTTGGGCAGTTGGGTGGTATTTTCACCAGCTTGTGACCCTGATTCTAAAGCCAAGCAGTTACTCACCGAGGTGAAATTATTTGTGCTGGTGGAAGGTGCAGGAGAGTCATGAGACAGTGCATCCTCTAAGCGCTCTTTGTTCTCAGAGGTTGTCGTGACTCTCTCGCTGTCTTCATTCACTTGTGAGCGGTACCTTGCAAGATAAAATGTAAATAGCAAACATTTAGGGGTTAGGGTATACATTTCCCAATAATGACAGCATGGTGTAGCTTATTCAACATTAATCCTGTTTTAGTCTCTGGCAATAATCACTCTTCAGCTGGGACCCTGAGCTCCACATTTAAGATGGCATGTCCTCTTTGGCTAATACCAGCACCACCTCTTCGTCCTGTGATAAAGGCCACAGGTTGGGCATCCCGCCACAGGTTGGGCATCCCGCCACTGGTCCTGGCCGCCTCCCTCCTTTTGTGGGCCCTCTTCTGAAAGAGCAAGGATGCAGATATTATATATTTCCAAACATCTCTACATAACGCCAATACTAACATGGGCCCCTCATCAACACCTGGGGGATATCTCGTCTCATACTGACTCAACCTGTCATGTGCTGAGGCAGAACAAGGAAGACTGAT
Organism: Heterodontus francisci; assembly: GCF_036365525.1. Classification (NCBI taxonomy): domain Eukaryota; kingdom Metazoa; phylum Chordata; class Chondrichthyes; order Heterodontiformes; family Heterodontidae; genus Heterodontus; species Heterodontus francisci. Next base: position 25,344,730 of record NC_090402.1, read on the forward strand.
CTCACACGTGCAGTCAGTCATCTGACATCATTCTTCTGTGACCCTCCTGTCCTTGGAATGGCTCTGGCACTTGTGTGATCTAACATTTGTGGACAAGCAGATCATGACAAGCAATTTTGAAATGTGCCACTTGTCTAGGCTGAGAGCAGGAGGTCATTGACCCTCTTCCTACACCGGACCCAGTTACGACGGGTGACCCCCATAGCTACTGACCACCTGCGACTTCCATCCAGGCATGCTTAGTCAGTTGGGAGGACCTCTTGCCATCGCTGGGGAAAAAGACCTCCCACTTTTCCCTTGCAGCCTGGAGGAGAATCAGCAGGGAGACATCACTGAGCCATGGGGCCACCTTTGATCTGACATGGTTGCCTGGTGTCGTGCTTGTGGATTGAGGAATTTATTTCAAAACAGAGGTACTGCTTTAGTACACTGCTGCTGAATGCTGAGAGAGACTACGTGCAGGGCTGGTAGCCTTTTAAGTATGGTACCAGCACCTGCTCCAATATCAGGTGATGCTGTGAATGGCGTCTCCACTGCCACCCCTGCCACCTGATTTGGGGGGGGAGGGCTGTCCTCATTATGCTAAATGGCTGCCCACCGCGTAATTATAGCGGCACGGCCGCTGATGTCACAGGCGGGACCGCCACCATTTTGCGCACTGCCGCCACTCCCAGCGGTGGGATAATAAAATTCAACCCTTTTGTGTGCAACTTCATGGGAGATAGGCTGGTCGTGCTCTCATCTCTGAATCAGAAGGCTGTGGGTCCAAGTCTCAGTCCAGGGATTTGAGGACATAATCCAGCCTGATAACTTCAGTAGAGTTGTACCATTGGAATTGCTGCCTTTTAGATGAGATGTTAAACCGAGGCCGTATCTGTCCTCAGGTGGGAGTAAAAGACCCCATGGCACTTCGAAGACTAGGGGAGTTCTCCTCTATGTCCTGGTCAATATTTATCCTGCAGTTAATGCTACTGAAACAGATTATCTTGCTTTAGTTATGGGATCTTCCTGTGTGCAAATTAGCTGTTGTGTTTCTTATATTACAACAGTGACTATGGACAGAATTTTATGCCACCCTAACGAACTGGGTGGTGACTGCGGTGGCGTAACATGGAGTGGGAGGCACTGGGGCACCTTCCCGACCTGCACCTGCCTCCGCCACCACTTTACGCAGGGCAGTGGCAGAGAAAAATGGCCCACCCACCCCAGGCCAATCAAGGCCCTTAAGTGGCCACTTAACTGTCACTTGAGGGCCTTTGCCCACCTCCACGTGGATTTTGCATGTGGCAAGCGGGCGTCCTGGATAAGCTGGGATAAGCTGCCTAACGAAGCCAGGCAGCTCACGAACATCACGGGGGGGGGGGTGCCCTCATTTTTGCGCACCCTGTGCCCAATGGAGGACCACCTCCACTACCCCAACCACCCTCAACACCCAACACGCCCCCTCCCCCAGTCGACCACCCTTGCCTCGCCAGGGCCCGGCCAATCACACCCGGCGAGGCAATCAAAACTTACCGGCTTTCCCGGCTCCCAGGCATCTTCTCTTCATGCTGGGACTAAGAGCTGCCGGCCCACTGATTGGCTGGCAGCTGTATTCGGCGGGACATCCTACTTCAAGTGGGTGGAAGTCCCGCCTCACACCAATTGAAGCCTGGGGACCCGCAAAATACAGGTCGGATCCTCAGGCGAGACGGAAGCGGGTGCGCCACCGACTTTTCAGTTGGTGGCCGGCTCCCATCTGCCTACCGTAAAATTTCAGCCTACATTTCAAAAGTATGCCCTGAGGTTGTGAAAATTGCTAATTAAATGCAAGTTCTTTCTTTTCTGTCTTGCTGTCTTTTACATGTCTTCTCTACTAGGTGGTTTTGTGTAGTGAGTTTTTGAAATCTTCCTCACCACTGGCACCAGCTGCTATATAAAAAACATTAACATCAACTGACTGGGCAATTCCACAAGCAATTACTAGCGACTCTTAAAATCATAGAATTCTCAAATGAAGTAAAATTATAACTGGCTGAGATTTCTCTAATCCCCTTTAGTTGTTGTGGCGCTGGTACTGCTGCAGACACAGAGATGACTACTCAGCTGATCTCATCCAATCTGGAGCTACATGCTTTATCCACTGGACGCCTTGCACGTGTAGCTACTGCAAATCGTATGCTGAAGCAAATGCTTTTCAGGTAAATAAACCTTAGTGCAATTACAATTAATGTTTAAACTTCCCAATTTTATCCGAACTTCGAATTCAGAATTCTGACTAGCTGAGGGTTTCAGTATTTCCATTGAGATTTATGCTGCATTCACCTTTATAGTATGTTGCTAATTGACATCTCGACTTCAGCAGCAATGTGATAAGTATGTGCACTGCTTCCTCTGGAGGCCCCAACACCTCATTAGCGATGGTTTTCATGGTACTTATAGAGAAGTATAGGCTACTGTGGCAGCAATACAGATGTTGCTGCTGGCAGGGCAGTGGCCAGTAGGACTAGGGTCTTTGACTGCACGTGTAGGTCAAGATGTGATTTTGTGATCATTAGCCTATGTATGTTGTAATCCATGAAATACTGCTGTGGAATCCACTGTGCATTAAAAATGGAATAGTTTACACAGTGGCATCCTGAGGCAATATTGTAGGATTGTTTCTTGATGGTATTCATCAATACAAAGATGCTACTAGATAAGAATGGTTTTGGAATTATGTCAAAAGTATGAACTTTTACAAGAATATCTACAACTTTGCTTTTCTGTATTTGCTCCAAATAAGCACCTATAACTTTTTTTTAACTGTCAGGTTATATGCTGTGTACTTAATGGGTTATAAATTCATTGTAATGCAAAATGAACGATAGAAAATCAGCAGCCCATTTTACACACAGTCTGATTTTCTTTTCCAGTGAAGTAAATGGAATTTATATCCAAGTTTATACTCCAACCAATTTACATTTATTTCTGGCCGCCGAGACTGGTCATCTCTACTGCTGCCAGGACGGTTTGGTGCAGCTGGCTTTCTTGCATTATGATGGTTATTGGGGGAGAAGGTGGTGAGGGAGCAGACCAGCTGTTGTTCTGCAAAGGGCAATATGCGCCATTCCAGTTGCACCACCGTCATTTCCATGGGGCTGCAGCTCATCATTTGCACTGATGTGCAGGAGAGTGGACTAGAGGAGATCAGCTATGTGATTTGAACCTTTTATTCATGTGATTCACCAGTCTTTCCAAAGTAGAACGGATGTTGGAGCCCAGAAGCTGAATGTCATCAGCTTTTTGACCTTTTATCAAAGTTGAAAGAGCTGGTAGAACAGACTCCTGATATGAGAGTCTGGCAGCAGAAAACCACTTTCTTTTGAAATCAGCATTCTGTCCAGCTTAGCAAAGCTTGGAGCTGAGCTTGTCCTCCGGCCAGCCACCTCCTGGACTGTCATTTCTTTAAGCCCCTGATCCTGCTCATGTGTGTTAAGTGTTCACCAACTGATGCTATGTAACCCACTCATGGTTCCAGTTTTTGTGCTGGTGTTTGGGAGGGATGGGATGGAATATCAGGCGCTGGCTGATCCAGTACTGCCTGTTTTGTGCCATCGCCTGAGAAAATTTCAACTCCTTAACTTAAAATTTACTTTGTTTCAGTATTTCTTTTCTCTTCGCATTTCTCTGTCTAGAATTGCATCTTTGTTTTTTTTTCGATTTTGTATCACCAAACTTTACGATTGATTTTATATAAACAAATGAGTCCCAGCACAGATCCCTGGGGCATACTAATACCCTCACCACGTCAATCCAACAAACATCTAGTTTTTTGCTTTCTGTTCCTTGCCTAGCCCCATACCCACATGGCTAAATTCCCTTTAATACATGCCTTAATAGTCTCTCTGTTATTTTATCAACCTGAAACAATAATATTGAATATATAATATATTTGTACAGTCTTTAATTTAATTGGATCTTCAGAGGAAATTAGTCAAGCACGGCTTGCCCTTTACAAACTGGTGCCAATAGTCCCTGAATAGTCCATGTTTTTTGAAGTGTTAATGAATTTTGCCCCATCACTGACGACAGATCAATTGGCCTATAATTTATTTGCCTTCTACTTTTCTTGAGCAGGGCTGTAACACTTGCTACCCTCTTAGTCCTTTGGCATAAAAACTGTTTCCAAAAATTACCTCCTTCCAGAACCTCCTTTACTATTCTGGATACATACCACGTGGACCTGGTGAATTTTTCTGGGGTTCTTTTTGCATTTGTTCTTGGGAAGTAAGCAAAATGCAAGACTGCATTTATTTTCATTGCTCATCCATATTTGCCCTGAGAAGGTGATCATGAGCCCTCTCTTCAAAGTACTGCACTAATGTCTTTCAGGGCAAGGGAGTCTGTAATCCCTACCTGATCTGGCTTACATGTGCCTCCAGTTCCAAACTACAGAGTTGACTCTTGATGCCCTGTGAGTTGGCCTAGCAAGCCATTCAGCTGAAAATGGTATCTATTTGTTGTCTCAATAACTCTACAATGCAGCATCCTTTTTTGAATATTTATCCACAATTGTGACCAATGTTCCCTTTAAGTTGCTTGGTCGTACAGCAACTCAGAAGTTCTCGTGCAGGCCGTGCAGAAGTCAGCATGCTTAGTTGCGCAGAAAAAAAATGTAAAGTGGCCTCACACAACAGAAAAAAAGAGAGGACATTAGTAGTGACCCATTCACATCTTCCTTGAGTACTCCTACAGTCCTACGTTCCCATCTCTAAAAGTGATGCAAAATACTTTAGCATCTCTACTATTCTCTCACTTTGAAGTGGTAAATAACGTCCTTTGTCTCTAAGTGACTTCATCCCTTTTGACTATCCTGTTTTCTTATGCCCTTGTAAAAAAATCTTGGTATTTTCCTTTTATATTAACTTCCAATTATTTTTCATATGCCCTTTTAGCATACCTAATCTTATTTTGATTGTACTTTTAACACCAATGTTCCCTCAAAGCAACCTGAAAGTCCCTGCACAGGCCGTTCACAAGTTGGGCCCTTTAAATTCCTGCGTGTGTGAGGCCGTGTGTTCAAGCAAATCACCTGCGCACTCAAAACAAATTCAGGGGAACATTGTTTAACACCTTTTACACTTCCTCATAATTTTCTTTTTCTGTTAACCCCTATATCTGTTAAATAGTCTTTTAAAAATTTTTTTTTTGCTGTAATCCATTTACTCCTGTCTTTATTCTGCCCCTTTTGCTCCTTGTCAGACCTGTACCATATCCATCTTGTATTGAAATCGCTTACACAGCTGGCCTGCTATTTCATCTGCTTTTTTTTTCATTTTAATTAAGTAGTCTGGACTATGTCGACTTTCACCTCACTTAATTTGGTTAATTTTTGGGCCAATACCTTTATCTTGGACCTTTTATTTTCCGTGTAAATCTAACTAAGTTACAGTTCTTACCCAAATGCTCTACCTTTGCATTTCTTAGTTATCCTGTGTGGCCTCCCTTTTATTAATTAATTTTCACATTATTGGTGCTATTGTCAAGGCCAACAATTAATGCCCATCCCTTGTCGCCCTAATAAAGTGATGGTGATGGACCTCATTCTTGAATTATTGCAGTTACTCTTTGTAGTAGTTTGATGGGACTGAGTGACTTGCTGGGCCACTTCAGAAGGTGACTGAGTCACCACATTGGTGTAGGATGAGAGTCACATATAGGCCAGAACATCTAAAGATGACCAATTTCCTTCTCTAAAGGACATTAGTGAACCACTTGGGTTTTTATAGCAATCCAACTCCTTCATGGTCACTTTTACTCAAATTAGTATTTCATTCCAGATTTTTTTTTTAAAGACTGAATTAAAATTCTCAAGCATCCTGGTGGGATTTGAACTCTTCGGGCTGGATTTTACGTCGGGTGGACGGGAGCTGGCAACTGGCCTAAAAGTCGGTGCCTAGCCTGGGGATCCATCCCGCATTTTACGGGTCCCCAGGCTTTAACTGTTCCGAGGCGGGACTTGCACCTGCTTGAGGGAGGAAATCCCGCCTCATTGAGCTGCTGGCCAATCATTGGACCAGCAGCTCTTAGTAGAGGCCTGCTTTAGGTTGGGAAAAAGAGCCCGACTGAACCACAGCGGGCCCGAGCCTGACCTGGCCTGAGTCCCTCTGATTTTGCGAGCGGTGGCCACTGCTGGGACTGCAGCCCAGCCGAGGACAGGAGTGCAGATAAGTTTGGGTTGCCTTGCCCGGGGGTAAGCGGTCGGGCCCCGGCCAGGCAAGGGTGGCTGTTTGAGGGGGGACAGGGGGCATCTTGGGTCCTGGGGGTGGTTGGAGAAGCGGGGCGGGCCCTCAATCGGCGCCAGCTTTCACCGGGCGGCCTTTCCCGGCTCCAGGATGCCTGCTTGTCACGGGTAAAATCCCTGCAGAGGCGGGAGAAGGCCCTTAAGTGGCCGTTAATTGGCAACTTATGGGCCTTGATCGACCTGGGGCAGGCGGCCCGTTTCTCCCCCCACCCCCCCCCTTCCCCCGCCCTATGTAAAGGGGAGCAGGTTGGGAAGGCCTCCAGAGCCTCCCGCTCCATTTTACGCCACCCCCACCCTCCACCACCATCCGGCTCGCAGGGGTGGCATAAAATTCCGGCCTTCGTCTCTGGAGTATTAGTTCAGGTCTCTGCATTACTAATCCAGTAACATAACCAGTACATTAGCATATCCCCTTTAAACCAGATTTGGCTTTATCTCCTCTATCAGACGTACAGCATACCAATTAAGTAAACAGACCAAACTGCATTCAAAGAGCCCTATGCTATTTTGATCAAATCTTTTCTTTTATCCCAGTTTTATGTCTTGTGGTTAAAGCCCTTGATGGTTACAACCATTGCTACTGCAAACCTATGTAAATTATCTACAACTTTCAGCCTCCATTATCTTTTTCACTATTCGATGTAATGTATTCCCTTACAATTTTTTAGACTCTGAGAAGGCCAGCAATTAAAACTTTCTATGACTGAAATCTTGCCTTTAATTAAGAAGTGCACCCATTGAAAACTCTTGTTTTATCCCAGTCTTTTTTTCTTCCCGATCTTATGACTCTGAAGCTGTTCCAATATAGTCTACTCCTCTATTCAGATTTATTTTCATGCTGAAAAGAACTGAGTTATCCAGTAATAAATTGAACAAAATGAGAATAGAATGGCAGTTAACATAAAAGGGAACCTGTTCCTGGAACTCCCTTCTTAACAGCACTGTGGGTGTACCCACCCCACATGGACTGCAGCAGTTCAAGAAGGTGGCTCCCTACCACCTTCTCAAGGGCAATTAGGGAAGGGCAATAAATGTTATCCTAGCCAGTGACGCCCACATCCCATGAATGAATTAAAAAAAAATCTTCTACTGGCATGTAAATAGTAAGTGGGTTGTAAGAGGTGGGGTGGATCTTACTAGGGACAAACAGGGTGATGTTTGCTCAGAGGCGCAGGGCAAGGCTCGAATACTTATGAGTAATTTGTATCAGTGTTTACTGAGGAAGAGGATGCTGACAAAATATTGGTAGAAGCGGCCATGTTAGAGGAAATTGATAGGATGTACTGGAAAGGCTGGCTACGCTTGAGTGGATAAGTCGCCTCATCCTGATGGCTTGCATCCCAGATTGTTGAAGGAAGTGGGGGTGGAGATAGTGGAAAGGCTTACCATAATCTTCCAATCTTCCCTAGTTATAGGGGGGAGGGGTCAGAGATTGGCCAATGGGACACCCTTATTCAAGAAAGGGTGTAAGGATATTCCTAGTAACTACAGGCCAGTCAGTATAATATCAGTGTTGGGTGTGGTTTTGGAAACAATAATCAGGTAAGAAAAATCTAGGAGTGGTTTTGAATTAAGTAAAGAGAGCCAGCACAGATTTGTAAAAAGCAGAATGTGCTTGACTAATCTAATTGAATTTTTTTGATGAAATAACAGAGATTGCTGATGAAGGGAATGCAGTGGATGTTGTTGTTATGGATTTCAAGAAAGCATTTGACAAAGTGCCACATAAAAGGCTGGTTAACAAAACTGAGGCTCATAAAATAGGACGGTCACTGTCAGTTTGGATAAAAATTGGCTTAAAGACAGAAAACAGTGAGTTAGAACCATAGAAAAAGTACAGCACAGAAGGAGGCCATTAGCACATCGTGTCCACGCCGGCCGAATAAACTAGCTGCTGAAACTAATCCCACCTTCCAACACCTGGTCCATAACCCTGCAGGTTACAGCACTTCAGGTGCATGTCTAGGTACCTTTTAAAAAGAATTGAGGGTCTCTGCCTCCACCACCTTTCCTGGCAGCGAATTCCAGACACCCACCACCCTCAGTGAAAAAGTTTCCCCTCATGTCCCCTCTAATCCTTCTGCCAGTCACCTTAAATCTGTGTCCCCTGGTAACTGACCTCCCCGCCAGGGGAAATGGATCCTTCCTGTCCACTCTATCCCCTAGGCCCCTCATAATTTTGTACACCTCAATCAAGTCACCACTCCGCCTCCTCAGTTCCAGGGAAAACAACCCCAGCCTATCCAATCTTTCTTCATAGTTGAAACCCTCGAGCCCTGGCAACATTCTTGTAAATCTCCTCTGTACTCTCTCCAGAGCAATTATGTCCTTTCTGTAACGTGGTGACCAGAACTGCAAGCAACACTCCAACTGTGGCCTAACCAGCGTTTTATTAAGTTCCAGTATCACATCCCTGCTTTTGTACTCTATACCTCAGCCAATAAAGAAAAGCAATCCATATGCCTTTTCACCACTCTATCCACCTGTCCTGCCACCTTCAGGGACCTCTCCATATCCTTCTGTTTATTGTGTATTCCCTTTATTTGCCCTCCCCAAATGCAATCCATCACACTTCTCTGGGTTGAATTCTACTTGCCACTTTTCCGTCCACTCAACCAAGGCATTGATATTATTCTGGAGTTCATGGCTTTCCTCCTTGCTATTAACTACATGGCCAATTTTTGTGTCATCAGCAAATTTCCCAATATCTTTGACAGAGAGGCATTGAAAGTCTGTGACTAAGTACCTTGTCTTTTATTCTTGAACATTCTGTATATATTTTTAATAAAAGAAACTAATTGAAAATCATATTTGGGTTGCCCTGGTATTTTTATTCACATTAGTTTAGAGCCTGTTTCTACTGGAATGTAATATATTTTCAAGCAGATATGTTAGAACTGAAATCATCAGCTGTTCTCCATGCAGGTACCTCTACTAGCAAACAATAATTTGTTCCTCTTTCCCGAACTAGATATCAAGGATACATTGGTGCAGCACTAGTACTTGGTGGAGTAGACTGTACTGGCCCCCATCTGTATAGCATTTATCCACATGGATCAACTGACACATTACCATATGTAACTATGGGTGAGTGATTTTTTTTTAAGGTTGCTCTACAATCTTTGCTTGAAGAAATGAAAACTGAACAGAAAATTATACTGTGTATAATCCAGTAACATTTTAGAAGAGTTAGTTGAGTATTGTGCTACCATAGCGCTAAATTTGATTTAGTAGTGCCCATTGGCTGCATTGGCTTTGATGTTCCAGAATTGCAGAGATTTTAGAATAATCCCTGCAGATTGGAAGGTAGCAAACGCAACCCTGCATTTGAAGAGAGGAGCAAGAGAGAAAACAGGGTACATATTTGGTCATTTAGCCTGACCTTGGTAGTAGGGAAAATGCCAGGATCTATTATTAGGGATGTGGTAATAGGGTACTTGGAAAATTACTGGGCAGAGTCAAAATAGATTTATAAAAGGGAAATCACATTTGACAAATCTGTTTAGAGTTTTTTGAGGCTTTAACTGGCAGGGTAGATAAGGGGGATGTAGTGTATTTGGATATTCAGAAACGATTTGATAAAGTGCCACATAATTAAGGCTAATGGGAATAGGGGTAATATATTAACTTGGATTGAGGAATGGTTTGGGGACAAAACAGAATAGGAATAAATGGGTCATTTTCAGTTAGCTGCGTTTGCTGACTACACAGCCACTAGGTGGCACAATACTGGCACATGCGCAAATGCAACCTCATAGACTGAAATGTCACTCTCTGCGACGTCTCAGGCAGCTGCCAATAATAAAGATGGCGCTGCTCAATTTGTCACAAAAAAATTAAACCCAAACCCCCTCAATGGCTGCGATCGCCACCTCCATCCCACCCCCAGCGGTATCCCACTCCTTCCTGCCATTGCGCTTCTCTTCGCAACTCCCTTCCGCGCCCGGCCCCTCGCTCCCAGCCTCGCCGCTTCTCCCCTCTTGGCGGGAAGCGAGGGGCCAAAGCTGCTGGGGGTGGGGGAATGGAGGCGGCGATTGCAGCCATTGAAGAATGAGGCAACGCTTGGACGTCATTACGTCTGGTGTCATTGCTTGGTGATGTCGGTGTGTGCATGCGCAGATTCTGGCAAGCTAGTAAATGTTCAGGCACGCTGATGATATCGGCGATCGCTCTGCGTTGTCATTTTTGCAGACTGTAACAGTGAAGAATGCATTGTCGGTTTTGCAGACTGTAACTACCTGGGTACCGCAAGGATCAGTGCTTGAGCCTCAGCTATTTACAATCTATATCAGTGACTTAGATGAGGGGAGCCAGTGTAATGTGTCCAGGTTTGCTGACGATACGTAGCTAGATGGTGCAGTAAGCTGTGAGGAGGACTCAGAGGCTGCAAAGGGGTATAGACAAATGAAGTGAGTGGGCAAGAACATGGCAGATGGAATACAAGAGAAATGTGAAGTTATCCGCTTTGGTAGGAAAATTAGAAAAGCAGAATATTCTTTAAAAGGTGCGAAACTGGGAAATGGTATTCCGAGGGACCTGGGTGTCCTTTTGCACAGATCAGGGGTCAGCAACCTTAATAACAAGAAGAGCCATTTTTTAAAATGTAGTCAAAAATGCAACATCTTAAGAGCCACAATGCTGTTACTCAAATGCCAATAATAATGAAAAACAAGACAGAGAGACATTTCAACAACAATTTAAAGGTTTTTACCAAAAAGTTAATTGAATGATACTTTCTCACAAGTGCAATGTTAATAAAAGTTTAAAAATCGAAACAAGCCATTTAATCACCATCAAAATGGGTTCAATCGATCAAGATCAGGAGCCTCATGTGACTCCGGAGCCGCAGGTTACAGACCGCTGACAGGAATCAAGAAAGTTAACATGCAGGTACAGCAAGCAATTAGAAAAGCAAATGGTATTTTAGTGATTGTTACAAAGGAATTTGAGTCTACAAGTAAAGTCTTAATGCAATTGTATAGAGTCTTGGTGAGACCACACCTGGAATACTCTGTACAGTTTTGGTCTCCTTACCTAGGAAGGGATGCACTTGCCTTAGAGGGAGTGAAGTGAAGGTTCACTAGACTATTCCTGGAATGAGGGGATTGTCCTATGAGGAGAGATTGAGTAGATTAGGCCCATATTTCCTGGAGTTTAGAAAATGAGAGGTGATCTCTTTGAAACATATAAAATTCTTAAGGGGCTGGAGAGGGTAGATGCTGGGAGAATGTTTTCCCTGGCTATGAAGTGTAGAACTAGGGATCACAGCCTCAGATAAAGGATTTACCATTTAGGGCTGAGATGAGGAGAAATTTCTTCATTAAAGGGTTGTGAATCTGCGTGTACAATACTGTTTCTACACAATATTTCACCCTGCAAATGCAAGAACATCTGAAACATCAAACTGTTTTTAAAAAGCATACATAAATTTGCAGTGTAGTACAGTTGGTGTTTTTGGCACTGAAGGAAGTTGAGCCTTATGTATTTATTTGCTGCACTGCTGTGTATTTTACTGTCCCTGCTTGCAACCATTGCAAATAAAAATGTACAGAATCTACCTGCGTATCCCAAGTTTATGCTCCTTTACATAAATAAAATAGTATATGCAGCAGGGTAGTACAAGTTGCAATGTCTAAATTGTTTTCTGCTTTGCTTTTAAGTCTGCATGTCGCATTTTTAGAATGCAATTCAAATAGTGGTAGAGTGCTCCAGAAGCCAGTAGGTGGTGTCATTGCATTAAAATTGAGTTCCAGCATTGTCCATTAAAACGCTTCTTAAAAATATGAAGGATACAAATAAAATAATTGATTTGAAAGTTGCAAATATAACTGTTGTAATTTGTTAGAGGTTTTAGTTGCCTCTTAATATGCTTTGTATCTTCAAATTTTGTGGCAGTTCTGGTCAGATGCATCAATAGAATGTTATTATGAAAAGTGCACTACACTCTTGTATTTTAAATAGGTCAGAGATGATGGTAATTGAGAATGCTGTCAACGATTTTACACAATCTATTGTTGACTAACCCTCTTCTTTTATAAATCCTACTTTATTTGCTCTCGTGTATCATACCTAAGCAGGGAAGGCCCATGTTGGGCAGGAGGGGAGTGAATAGTGAGTCATCTTTGTGTTCGTGTGTGCTTCTGAAAAGATTTTAAATCCTCAACCAGCATGATTGCTTGTTGCCCATGTATAATAGTACTTGTGAACTATTTGCCTTTTGCTTTTCCGTTGTCAGTCTCGTGAGAGTTTCTGTTGAAGAAAATCATCAAACAGTACCATGGCTGTTTTTGAAACTCTGGAATTGTTTTCTAAATTCAAATGTTTTATTTTAAAATGTTCAACTTGTAACCAAATCTAACTTTAACAAAGGTGACTGCAAAGGGAACTACTTAATACTTGGTTTTCTATACCTAATGGTTAAGTACAATCGCTTATGAAAAATTACTTTTTTTCCAGAAAAAGTACCCAGCAGTCTGTCCTTTTGGAGAGCAGATGTAGTATACTATGCCAGTGACTAATATTTTAACTAAGTGTGCCACCATACAGCATGGCGATTGATATAATTTTCAAACTAGGTTAAATGGAATCCTGATGTCTACAACAGTACAACAGAGAAGGTATTGCACATGTGGCTCTTGCAAATCTTCCTCTCTTGGATTGTCAACTTTTGTTAATCCTGCCATTTTTAGATGATGCATGTTCTAATGCAAATTATAAAATAATAGACTTGATGCAAAATGATTGTGTCTGAAGTTTTTTTTAAAGAGCATTTTAGATTACTCCTCAAAGACATTGAAAACTCATCTTTAAAGTTATACAAGTGCTCATTTTGTCTGAACCAAATGCATTTTTCCTGCCCTTCACAAACTGAGATTTTCATATTTATTTGTCTTTTGCTTCTTTCTTCCCTGAGTGTTATTTGACCACTTATACCCCATCTTTTGTTAAATCTAATGTTTTTCGCTAACTGAAAATCCTCTTCTGCCTGTAGCTGGATTTCTGCCACTGGATAATTAAGTAATTGTTAGTTTCCATCCAACTAAGCTGTATTACATGATTTCAAATCAGTAGGTACAATATTGATTAGCAATTGGCAATACCTTTTTTGATATCACCTGGATGTGCAGTTGGAGAGAGCTCTGGTTTAAATGCATGTTCAGAGCTCAGCTTCCAGACGGAATATTTTTAAATTTATTGGGTGCATGGGTGAGAGTGCTCACACTTGAATCTGCTTTTCTTCAGTTTTGTATGTGTTCAGAAGGTCCAGTGAATCCCCTAATTATTTGCAAAACCAGATTCAACCTTGCATTGCAGATATAGGCCATGTTGTATCAAACCAAAGCAGTACGTTTGAGATTACCTCTTTTGGGGTAAGCACTGCTACATGCTAAAGTCGGCTTGGAGCCCAAAACAGGAGTTGTATCCGTGATAGCAGAAACCTTACTGGCACTGTGTAGTAAAGCTCATGGTGTATTAGTACTGCAAAGTTAACTTGAATTGTATGCAGTATCCCCAAGGATACCCGAGAAACTTCAGATGCCATATTAGTCACCAGATGATTTTCAGGTCCCCAGAGCAGTCACCTAAAGCAGCGCATTGGACCCCTTGCTATGCTTTAGAATGCCTCAGAAATTGGGCTGCCTCGAGCACAGCAGCCACCAGGCATGCTCTGCTCAGATTTTCCTGGCATGGGTGCAGCCTAGGAACCAGCTGCCACTGAAATGGTAAGTTTTAATTCATGTGGAACCAGGAGGAGCAGGACTGCCCCTCCTGACTCCTCAGCACTCCTCATAGCCACTGCTGACCACAATAGACCTCTCTCGAAAAACAGGCCCAGATGAATTTCTAACCTCGTGTCTCTTTAGATGCCAATAACTTAATGCTTCATATACGCTCAGTAATTACCTCTCCCTTCTTCCCCTCCCTTTTAGATGTTTGTTTCTTTCAAAATATTTCAATTTTTAAAAATTAATTAACTTTATTTAAAACCTGTTCCCATAGTTCAGTTTTATGTAAATCCATTATAAATTAATTAATTTCTTTCAAATGCCCTTGTTAGTACTAGTGCAAAATCTATGGCTTAGAAGTAATTTTTTTTAATTATCTTGCACAACTTGTGCTTTAATTTTTCTAAACTGGGTCCTTTTGTTGTTTACAAATGGTTTGAAATTAAGTTCCACAATATGCAATGAGCACTTTGCTTTTATATGCAAAATGAACCCCCACAATTACAAACCCCAGGAACCACAGTCCTTCCCCAAATTAATTCCAAGGGTTTGTTGGATTGAAGCTGATGTAGTAAGGCTGCTAAAGCTGTGCATCTACTGGAAAATTTTGGGAGGGGTATGATTGTGGTGAATGGGGTGAAAGGGCAGGCAAAAAGCTTTAAAATCAGCACTTTACTATGATCTTTTCCCAATTCAAGTGATTACACAAGCAAAAGGAAAACAAAAATAACCAGCAATTTATAGTAGTCTGGAAATATGTCTATTTGAGAGAATTTTAAATTGTGATTGCTCCCTCTTCAGCTCACCAAGATCAAGAAAAATACTCCAGCAAAGTACCATTTTTTTCTGTTCAGAGTGTAGGGAACAATATAAAAAGCTATCACATTATTATTTAAAACCTGCTCCCATAGTTCAGTTTTATATAAATCCATTATATATTTATCAAAATAGTCACTCTTGGGAAAATTTCAATAAAATCAAGTTTTTGTTTTTGCGATGCTAATATTCCTAAATTGAATTTAAAGAGGAAGTTTTGCTAACATTTTTGGTTTTGGAGGAGGGTTGCCTGTGAGGAAATTACTCTTTTAACCTCCATTTTTGTTTTGTTACTGGGTGGAGAACTGACTGCTCCTGACAATGTGATACTATTTTGGGGAAGAGGGTTGGTGGGGTTGTTGAATGAACATCAGAGAGAATTTATTAGCCTAAGGTGTTTCACTGACTCTAAAAATTTCCTTATGTATGTTCAGTTCCTTTCCACTGGCATTTATATTCAGCAATTTTTCCCTGACAATTTTAGTTGTTGAATGTTTATAAAGATTTATCAATACTGCTGATTGTAATTGTATAAATTACCCTGAA
This sequence comes from Heterodontus francisci, assembly GCF_036365525.1. Classification (NCBI taxonomy): domain Eukaryota; kingdom Metazoa; phylum Chordata; class Chondrichthyes; order Heterodontiformes; family Heterodontidae; genus Heterodontus; species Heterodontus francisci. The sequence continues at coordinate 25,360,084 of NC_090402.1, forward strand.
TATTTCTCAGTCTGTCTCCTAAAGGTGGTTTGTGTACGGAATAAAAAAATGTAACTTTGGTGTAGTAGAAAATGCCCCTTTCTGTTGAGGGTTAAACACACAATTTAGAACACTCAAAAGGAAAGTTACCCAACATTTTATTCCCTCCATGAACTTCTTGTCCAAACCTCTGCTGCACATATCTTATTCCACAAAGTTCATTTCACCCAGTACTCCCATCCTTGCTGAGCTACATTGACCCTTTTAATACCCAAATAAAAACACACTTTATTGAACAAGCTTTTGTTGCCCCTCCTAATCTTTCCTTCTTTGGCTCACTGTCCATTTTTCTCAAACCCTGTGGAGCAGCTTGGGATGTTTTTCTACATTATAGGTGTGACATAACTGCATTTGCTTTTCTACCGTCAGACCAGAGTACATTTGCTAGAGAGTGCAGAAAAGCAAAAAGGTTTATTTTTAACTCTACTACAGTAGTCATTGCCTTGAGCCTAGTATCCCTACTGCTACATTAATGGCCCACTTACTTAAGGGTAACATCTATTAATTGAAAGCAAACAGTAATGTTCAAGTGCATTTCTCAATACTCTAAACCTGTAATAATTAGCTACTTGGTTATTTATAAGACTAATTTTGTGCAGTTTTTACACATGTGGTAATGGAGTGGTAAAAGTAGAATAATGAATGAGATCCTTCAAAATACAATCTGGGTATCTTTATAAGGTTAGGGAAATGCAACAATTTCACTTGGAAGGCTGTTCAGTTGGTTTACTCCAAACTATTGGTTGTTGGATTAAATGTTTACTGTATAATCCAATTTCAATGTAATTTGTAAATAAATATTGGAAGCTTTTCATTGTTATTTCACAGGCTCGATTTTTTGTGTGTGTGTGTGTGGATGGCTTTTCAAAATGAAGTATGTACAACTCACTCAGCTGTTGTAAAATGTTCTGGAATTTGCTATCCAGTTCACATCTTAATTGAGTTAGTTATATTTTCATTCTAATTTTTCTGTTCTGGATCTGTGAAAATATGAAACACCTATGTAAATATTTGGAGACCTTCTCCCATTATACTGTGTAGGATTGTGTGTAGTATTTGCTTAAAGTTGTTTGTCCATTGCCAAAAAAAAAGCTACATTAGAAATTGAGACCCAAGCCACTCAAAAGATTAAAAATGCTCTGCTTACTCAGGAGTGAAATCATCAAATTAAACTGTTTGTGCTGACAAAAGACAAATTTGGTTTTCAGCAAACGATGCAAGATAGTTTGATTGCTCGGCTTGTCCAGGGATGCTCTTGGCAGACACTTGTAATAAAATGTGGAGCGTTTGCATAAAATTAAAGTGTTGCAGGCGATCAGCAGTTCAGCTATAGGAAGGCAAGAAGAGATCTTCCTCAATCTCTTGTGGATAAACTTACTCCCCTGACACTGAAGTTGTTTCATATTCATAAATCAGCTTTTTGTGCATTGGCAATGTCGGCCTGCGGAGCAAGCATTACCACCAAGAGACTAGGCCTCTCAGCCAGGAACCAGGGTGAAAAATGATCACAATTGATGGGGCTGTGGAGTGCACTGAATTTTTACACAGAACAAGCAGCAAATTGAATAACAATGAGTAAGTGTGAATAAGCACTCTGTCACACCATTCTGACACTGATGGATGAGAAGGTCCTAAATGTTGTACTTTCGCCGCTGCACAGATCCTGTACTGTGGCAGGTTTCAGAATAAGGAACAGGCTGAAGTGGCAAATGGGGCCTTGGGTACTTAAAATGGACTGCTGTATAGCATTACAGCAGGGTTAGGAGAATGCCACAAAAGGCATTTAGGAAAAATGAGAAATCCTGTTTAAAGGAACTAATTATAATGTTCTTGAAAAGGTGACAGCGTTTCAAACAGCAAGACTCGTATAACCCTAGGACCTTCTGTTACTGTTTAAATTTAATACATGAACTTGCAGGCGTATTGAAAAAATAGTAATTCTTCAACTCATCTTGTAAAGTCTGCTTATGAAGCTAGCTTGTACATTTTAAAAAGCTAAATGTCTTAAATATTCAAAAAGCAATGGGTCTTAAAGGTCAGGCTTCAGAACGTTGGTTTGCACTAGAATTTGTGTCATTGATCAGGCCTCTCAGTCCTGTCGTACTCATTCAAATATTACACCATTTTTTACAGTTAGTGTAACTTTGGTGCCTGGTTCGTCTATCAAATGAAAATCTCCTGTGCTGCCATGTTTTACAGAATTAACTTTATGCCCATCAATGTTTAGCTTTGGGATGGAAGATAAACGAGTACTTACCCATATTTTCACACTAATTGTTGAAGTAGACTGTAAGGCATTCAGTACATTTTCATGTAAAAAAAAATTTAAATCTTAGCATTTCATATAAATTTGAAAAGCTTGTCATTTTTTTTGTTGCATTTGGGGCAGTACACTGTATCATGGTGGGTTGAGAGTTTGTGTCCTGTATCTTCTGTCCTGAGATCCTGGTCTCCATTGTGCTGATGTGGGGAGGAACCGAGTGGAAGTCTAGGTTCTTCACAGGAGAGGGATATTAGAGGAAGTGTTATCTCTGATCACTATTGTGCAACTCCTAATGGCTTGTTTGAAAGTTTCAGTAGAGTAGGCTTGAAAGTAGGTTACCTTCATGGCCAGCGATGTTGTCTGGTGTGGGAAGATGAAAGAAAGGTGTAAGCGAGAAAATACCTTAGCTTGAGATTAACAACTGGCCCTTAAAGAAATATTGATACAAAATCCATGCAAACTAAGGAAAATAAATACGTCTCTGGGAGAGTGTAGGAAACTAGGGCTAATTAGATCATAATGAATCGGAGGATGTGTGAGTTTTCATAATATCACTAATTGATTTAGAATGAAGCAAAATGAAGCTAGTAGGGAGAGCCCATTTTGAAAAGAGGAATTGCCATTCAAAATGGACGGTGGTCAAAACATGCACGGAGTCTAGCCATGTTACACTGGATAGCATGAAAATCAGTCATATAGGTTAATCTTTATTACCACCAAATATTGCTTCCTGAACATGGCTGCAAAAATGTGCAGTTTAGTAAAATTTTCCTAGCTTGTGCAGTGGGTCCTGGGTAAACCTGTCCTCCCTGCTATGTAAGGGTAGTTACTTTTGTAGGATAACTATGAAATAAAGGTAGATTGCTTGCCAATTTGTGTGTAATATTCCTCTTCTGAGTTATAGTAACTGGCAGATGCTGATTTGTTGCCCTCTTTTATCCTTTGCACTTTAATTTGAAGTAGGAATATGAGCTCACCAGTATTTGGTTTTACTGCACCTGCGTTTTCTACCACTAAAATAAAGTTCAAGATAATTGAACGAAATTTGAACCAATACTTGTATACTAATACTTGTGCCACTACCAAACGCATCTTCCCCTCCCTTCCCCTGTCAGCATTCCGAAGGGATCGTTCCCTCCGCGACACCCTGGTCCACTCCCCCATTACCCCCACCACCTCATCCCCGTCCCATGGCACCTTCCCCTGCAATCGCAGGAGGTGTAATACCTGCCCATTTACCTCCTCTCTCCTCACTATCCCAGGCCCCCAAACACTCCTTTCAGGTGAAGCAGCGATTTACTTGTACTTCTTTCAATGTAGTATACTGTATTCGCTGCTCACAATGTGGTCTCCTCTACATTGGGGAGACCAAGCGCAGACTGGGTAACTGCTTTGCGGAACATCTCCGCTCAGTCCGCAAGCAGGACCCTGAGCTTCCGGTTGCTTGCCATTTCAACACTTCCCCCCTGCTCTCATGCTCACATCTCTGTCCTGGGATTGCTGCAGCGTTCCAGTGAACATCAACGCAAGCTCGAGGAACAGCATCTCATCTACCGATTAGGCACACTACAGCCTGCCGGACTGAACATTGCGTTCAATAATTTCAGAGCATGACGGCCCCCCAATTTACTTACATTTTTAGTTTTTTCTTACATTTTTTACAACCTTTTTTTTGCATTTATTTCATTTCATCTTAGTTCGTTCAGTTTGCTTACCCACTTTTTTTTTCATGTTTGCACTTGCTGCTGTTCAATATTCAGTCCGTTAACACCTTTCCTGTACTAGTGCTTTGTCTTTCCACACACCATTAACATATTGTTTGCCTTTGCTCCATGACCTTTTGGTCAGCTATGTGGCCTTGTCCAATCTACACCTTCTCCTTTGTTATCTCTTGCCCCACCCCCACCTCACTTGCTTATAACCTGTGACATTTTTAATATTTGTCAGTTCCGAAGAAGGGCCACTGACCCGAAACGTTAACTCTGCTTCTCTTTCCACAGATGCTGCCAGACCTGCTGAGTGGTTCCAGCATTTCTTGTTTTTATTTCAGATTTCCAGCATCCGCAGTATTGTGCTTTTATTATACTTGTATACTAATGGTTGTTGTTGGAAAAAGACTTTCTACATCCGTGGACTCCTGTTTTATGGAAAAGTTAGATTGCAGCAGCTTGTGTCATATGATCGTGTGTTAATTAGTTGCACCTGGGGGAAAATAGTGAAATTATTTGGAAGGATGGAGGAAATCATACTGCTGAACTAAAGTTCCTTAAAGATGATCATCTGTTTTTGACGGTTGTATTATCACGTAGAATTGATATGGCTAACACTTAGGATATAATGAAGAATTCTGTTATTTCATTGAGGTAATCTGCTAAGTACTTTTGTAGGTAACAATTAAGATTTCAAAAGATTTCTCTGCTTCTTACATATCCGGGGAATCTGAGGTGATAATATAGGAAACAATTTTTAAACATTAAAATCAGTTTTATGTTGTTTATAACTTTTGATTTCAGTTTGCCAAATTCAGATGCAGCAATTCTTTGCTTTAGGCTCTGCATTGTGGTTGTGCTCGTTCTTATTTTTCATGCAAAAGCCTACTGTTCAAACAGTAACTGTCACAAGGGAAAAACTGTTCCCACTCATGAAAGAATCGAGAATGAGAGGGCACAGATTTAAGGTGATTGGTAAAAGAAGCAAAAGCGACATGAGGAAAAACTTTTTCAAACAGCGAGTGGTTAAGGTCTGGAATGTGCTGCCTAAGAGTGTGGTGAAGGCAGGTTCAATCGAGGCTTTCAAAAGGGAATTGGATTGTTATCTGAAAAGGAAGAATATGGGGAGAAGGCAGGGGGAATGGCATTTGGTGAGTTGCTTATTTGGAGAGCCAGTGTGGACACGATGGGCCAATTGACCTCCTTCTGTGCTGTAATAGTTCTGTGATTCTGTGAAGCCTGAGTCTGATTGCTTCATTCGGTGCTTTTCTTGCCTTGTTTTATAACTGTATTTAAGGTTTCTGGTTTGTAAAGAGAACAGCTTTCTCAAATTGTTCAGACATTATTGGTGGCCAAGTTGGTGTCATTTGGGAGTGGGAAGGGACAGTGAGAAAATGAGAGCTTAACATTCCATAAAAGATGTGGCTATTGTCACCCCTTATCCTAGAACTTTCCTTTTAATAGATTAAAATGTTAAATTGCCAATCATTTCTACAAACAATTGTGCATCACTTTAAATGACTATCTTTATAAATTCCAGTCAGATTGAAGTTGTAATTATAGAATATATATGATGGACTTGGAAATTTATTCCTAATTTTCAGGAAAGGATGTTAGTTCATTGTACGAATTCAACAAACCCTTTAAGAAATTGAAATTGCCTTTTTTATTTCTTGAATGCATAAATTTGATGCACTGAATTTCAATAATGTAAACTACAATTTATTCTCTGCAGGTTATATTTTTCTCAGAAGTTATTGCTAAATATTAGAAATTGATGCAAAAACCTGTGTATTGTATTTTAAAGGCCCTATTAGTTGAGTGTGTAGCTATCACAATTTTTCCTCATAAGTGGTAGAATAACTGGGAGGAGAGAGGATGTAATGTTTTTAAATAATGCAAATGTTTTGCTATCTTCAGTGTGTCTTGGGAGCTTATTTATCAATATTTGTGTGTGCCAAATTTATAATTAATATGAACATAGAATGCAATAATATATGTTGCTGATGCAGAAATTACATTTATATAACATATTACCACTTCAGGATGTCAAAAGCGCTTTGCTGTCAATGGCTTTTTTTTTTGAAGTGCAGCTGATATGTAGTTAAACATAGTGATCAATTTGTACACAGCAGGGCACCACTAACAGCAGATGAGATGAATGAATAGATAATCTGTTTTTGGTGGTGTTGGTTGGCACAGGAAAAACTTCATCCTTCTCCTCTTTGAATGGTGCCGTGAGCTCTTTTACATTCACCTGAGCAGGCAGACAGACTTTTAATGTTGCATCTGAAAGTCAACACTTCTGGTAATGCAGCATGCCTCAGTACTATAATGAAATGCCAGCCTAGATTTAGATTTTTAGATTTAGAGATACAGCACTGAAACAGGCCCTTCGGCCCACCGAGTCTGTGCCGACCATTAACCACCCATTTATACTAATCCTACACTAATCCCATATTTCTACCACATCCTCACCTGTCCCTATATTCCCCTACCTATACTAGGGGCAATTTATAATGGTCAATTTACCTATCAACCTGCAAGTCTTTTGGCTGTGGGAGGAAACCGGAGCACCCGGAGTAAACCCACGCAGACACAGGGAGAACTTGCAAACTCCACACAGGCAGTACCCAGAATTGAACCCGGGTCGCTGGAGCTGTGAGGCTGCGGTGCTAACCACTGCGCCACTGTGCCGCCCCTAGATGTGCTCAAGTCTGTAGTGGGCCTTTTGGACTCTGATGCATGAGTGTTACCATCGGAGACAAACTGACACTTAAATATAACAACATCTTGGATTATCTGTATTCAAAAGAATTGAGCTAGCATAGGTCATTGCAACACTTCTGGGTTTTATGTTAGTCTATCTTGGTTTACTGCATTGTCGAACACTCCCTTAAGTGAACCTTTCAACCTTTACACTTCAGAGTTTGTCGTCATATGCCCAGTATCTAGGTAAATGGACATCATGGGCCGAAGGGCCTGTTTCTGTGCTGTATCCCTCTATGACTCCAAGACTCTTGTAGAATATGCCATGTGCCACTAACGATTCTTCTCTTCTTTGACAGGCTATAAATCAGCTGACGAATTATTTAACTATTAAACCAAGTAAATGAATAGCATTTGGTGCAAAACGGTAGTTTTTTTTAGTCATTCATGATGCATAGCAAAACAATAAAAGTACTTCTGCCTGTGCTACTGCTACATATGTTCAATCTTGAAAATTAATATTCACTTCTATGTGGTGAAAAAATCTTATGGAGTCAAACTAACTAGGTCCTGGTCTGACAAAAAGTCACAGACTTGAAACGTTAACTCTGTTTCTCTCTCCATGGATGCTGGCAGAGTTGATGAATATTTCCAGCATTTTCTCTTTTAATTACAGATTTTCAGTATCTGCAGTATTTTACTTTTGTTGTGACCTAGGTCCTCCTTTGATTGTAAACCGATCAGCCAAGTCCATGTAGTCAAATATGAATGTGTAACCACATTGTTCATCAAAAGGACTATAAAGAATTATTGGATCTGCATTTACTTGCTGGTCTGACCCATGTCTTCACCCCAGGTACAACTGTCAATTAAGAATCTCTACCCTATGATATTGGTCTCCTGGAGATTTTGGAATTGAATGAGATGGGCAGTTTCATTGATCTGTACTAAAAAGTTTGAACAATCTGCCAGCCGAACCCACTATCGTACAATGGCAGCAGTCAGATTACGCATACCGAAGACTCCAGCATTGCACATGCCCTTGTCTTGGGATGCAAATAATAGCCAAACTATAATGCAGCTTCCCCCAACCTTGCATAAAACAGCTAACCTGACCCTAACTAATCTTAACCCTATTCGTGTACTCGAGGCAAGAATAAAGAATTGAAAAAATAATCTAATGCTGACAAAAGCTTATTTTTGTCTCACTGATTCAAAATCATTATTATTCACTTAAGAGGCCAGTTGTTAGAAAATAGATCCCTTTTTGTGGGTGCAGTGTAAACCTAGCTCCTGGAAGCATTGGAGGGACCATACTAAAAATAAATGGTGTTTGCAACAGCTGTAGATGTACTAATTTTTAATGTGAAGATTCATCACACTATGTTTTTGCTTCAGGTAAATGTCATCTGAATAAGATTCTGCTGTAATAAAGTTATAAAGTACATTTATAAAGGTCAGCTGAGTCAGTTGTTCTATATGATCAGTTAAACTATAGCTCAGTGATCACAACAGGCTGCACTATAATTGTTTTGAGTAAAGTTGTCATCTTGATGTAGGCCACCAGAAACATATATTTTGTAAAATTGTACAGGATTTTCTCCTTTTAAGTAGAAGAGTGCATGGAACTTAATAGACCAGATGAGCTCTTTCATTCACTTGTGTGTACGTGTGTGGGTATGAGTAATTTGTGGAAAGATAACTGTGATTAAGTATTTATAATCAGATTATTTGACATTTTATTATTAAGATTATTTATATTTTAACTACCCAAATTGTTCCTAAAAGCTATTTAAATTTAAAGAGAATTCGAAAAATGGTTTTCAGAACCGGCAAACTTTATTTTTAAGACCATCTCCATGATGTCGATCTAGTGGCTTTTTTGCCACATTACTGTTTTTTTATTCTTAAAATGTTGTCTAGGAAACTGTTAGCACAGTGTTAATTTAGCTATTTAGCATTCACCCTACACTTAATCCCACACAGCATTGAAGACCATGCACTAGGTTGAGATGCCAAATCAATTGAGGATGTACCACACAGAGGCTAGAAGTTAGGGAGGAAGGAGAAAGAATTTGAATTTATATAGTGCATTATCAAACTTCAGGATGTCTTGAAGTGCTTTGCAACTAGTAAATACTTCTGTTTTAAGAAATGCATCACTGTTATGTAGATAAATGTGGCCGTCAGTGTGCACACAGCAAGATCTCTCAAATTAAATGGATAAATGACCATATAATATCTATTTGCTAGTGTTGGTTGATGGAGGAATGTTGGCTACAACACTGAGAAAACTCCCTGCTGTTCTTTGAAGTAATGCTGTGACACCTTTTAAGTCTACCTGGGCAGGCAGGAGTTTAGCATCTCATCCGGAAGATGGCAATGCAGCACTTCCCTCAAAATGTCACTGAATTTTAAACCTGGAATATTTGCTCAAGTTCATAAGAGTTGAATGCATAGCCCTTTGACTCAGGCAAGTGTTTTATCAACTGATCTAAGCTGATACCTGCTTCTCTTTACTTCATTCCAGTGGAAATGCACCCAGAAAACTAAGCTGTTTTGATACATACTTTAAAGCTCCAGTACGTGGTTGTTGCTTATTATGTACTCTTTTGGTTCCCTACAGCTTTAAGCAATATATTTTGTTACAGAAAATTGCTGCATTCTAATCGTCCTGAATTTAGTGATATTTTATCCCAGGGTTATCTGTCAGATTGAATATGACTATTCAGCACACTGATCAATTTATTTCTTGTAAATCTGACGCTTCCAGGCATTGTATTTGATCTATAATCAGACTGCTTAAATGTTGCTGATGAGAAAGTCAGTATTTTTTTTCTCAACACCATAACTGTCAAGTTGTATTATGCCATTACATATTCACTAGAATTGATAAAGTCAGCAGGACATCTCGTTCAAAAGCCTTTAATCGCCACCTCTTTTCAATTCAAATCCATTGTGGAGGTCGACCAGTGTTCACAAATCACTTTAAATGGGAAATGCTGTTCCTTGTGCAGGCCTGCTAAATGAGAAGTAGTATGCAGAGTTACTTAAAACAGTAATAAATGCCAAAAAGTTGTTTTAATTGGATTGAAAAATAGGCGCCAAATGCATTTTTCAGCAGAAATAGAAGTTTCTAAACCATTTAGTAACTATATAGCAGATGGGATGATGTGTTTTAAAGCCCCATGCTTTGCTGTGTGGCACAAATTAACATTTCTCATTTTCAGAATGATGCTGAATTGCTTTTTATGCCTAATATAGAAGCTGTTATATATTTGCTGTATGGGAGGATTGGGTGTTGGTAAGATTAGACCACATGCAGTTGCAGTTCCAATTCATTGGATATTCGTTGACCTTTTGAAATAGACAAATATACCCATTTTTAAATTTTGCAATCAATTTTTAAAAAAAGATTTTGGTGATCTGTTCTGTATTTCTGGCAGCCCAAATAGAGGCAACAGTGGTTTAGCTTATGCAAATTACTTGATGTTGATGGACAGATCTCAGTGAAGGAGATCTATAGTTTATGGAAAAGTGGAACATTTTAGAATCCAGCCTGCTTTGTAAAGCACCATGTGCAACAGATGGATAGAACAGGATGTAATTTGTCCGGCAAGCTGCCTTAACAAACTTGGCCATGTCCAGAGCTTGCTTCCTCTGTATAGTGATGGACAGTTTGATACTGTGAAGGTAAAAAGTTTATATATAAGTTTATAGCCTGGCTTGGGATACAAGTACTGCACATTTTCTCTGTAATTTGATCTTTAGCTGATCAGATATATTGTTCTGTTGCTGTTTCAGTCTGAGATGATTGCATACACTGACTTTCCAATCTTGGGCTTTTTTTTGGGAAGCACCTCCACGTACAAAAGGGCGAATCCGGGTTGCTCCTCTAATGACTAGTCAATAATTGCATAAATGGGTTGCCTGGTAAGGGAAAGAATAAGAGATTGTTTTACAATAGAATCATATAAATTTAAACACAAAAAGAAAGAACTTGCATTTATATAGTGCCTTATGTCCTCAGATGTTCCAAAGCGCTTCACAGCCTTTGAATTACTTGGTGTAATCATTGCTACATAGGCAGATGTGGCCACCACCTTCTATACAAACATGCTCCTGCAAACAACAAATGAGATAAATGATTAAATATGTCTGTACTTTGAGACGTTGATTGAGGGAGGAATGTTGGCCTACTTCACTGAACAGGGCCACGGAATCTTTTGCATATATCTGAACAGGTGACGCGGACACAGTTTAACACCATCCAAAAGACACCTCCACCACTGTAGTAATTCTTTAGTACTGCATTGGACAATTTCTGGAGAGGATCTTGAGCTAGTAGTGTTCTGACTCAGATGAGAGTACTTAAAATAAAACAAACTGACACTTGGGCTTTTCAGCAATCCTTCTTTTGCCAGTGCTAGCCCAGCATCAGAGCTGTTTTAATCCTGGCGTGCATTTTCCTTTTCAAGTGCTCAATTTGCTCTTGAATTCTGTAATTGACCTAAGCTTTAATAGCCATTTGAGTAATATATTCCATATTTTATTGATCTTTTGTTGCCCCCAAAAATCCTCCTAACACACTTTTATGCTTCCAATACTAATCCTAGATTTTATACCTGAAAGGACCAGTTTGTCATCAGTGAAGCATGTTCCCACCTACCTGCAGTCTGATTTTATTTTCAAGATAGCATATGGTATGGTAACCAACACAACAGGTTTGCTACTGCATCTACTTCTATAACTGACTGGACAGTAAATAGAAGGACTGTGACTAATTTAATTTGGAGGTCAATTTCCAAAACAAATTGAAAAAATAGCCGGTTACAAAAATTTGAAAATGCATTATTGTTACATCAGCAGGGGAGCAGAGGGATGGAGAATAAATTGTGTTGTTGTCCATCTGTCTTCAAACCATCCAGGCTGTGTGCCAATCCTCTTTAAAGATATTTGTGAAGTCAACTACAAACAGTTGTAACTAATAATTTGCTTGAATGTTTTCACACTTGTGTTATGTTGAGTTTTACAATATGTGATTTTTCAATGCTTTTAATGCTTAAACAGGTTCTGGATCTTTGGCAGCAATGGCAGTATTTGAAGATCGTTACAAGCAGGACATGGAGGTGAGAATGTGACCGTTGTAAATAATGGCTGGCGAGCTGGTATTCTTATAGCTGCTTAATAATACAGAAGGAAAGAAGAATCTGCATACAATTCTCTTTTTCCCAAATTCTGTTCCCAGAAGGATGGAAGTAGAAAGTTTGAAAATAAACTTTAAATACAACTTATAAAGGGGACAGATCAGTCTGGTTTTAATGCATGCCATTAAGTATGAGGGTGAATACAGTATTAGATTTTTTAAAACTTTATATCCCCACTTAGGTGCGGTGCAGTGGTTAGCACCACAGCCTCACAGCTCCAGCGACCCGGGTTCGGTTCTGGGTACTGCCTGTGTGGAGTTTGCAAGTTCTCCCTGTGGCCGCGTGGGTTTCCTCCGGGTGCTCCGGTTTCCTCCCACGTGCCAAAGACTTGCAGCTTGATAGGTAAATTGGCCATCGTAAATTGCCCCTAGTATAGGTAGGTGGTAGGAGAATTGAGGGAAGGTAGGGATGTGAGAGGGAAATGGGATTAATGTAGGATTAGTATAAATGGGTGGTTGATGGTCGGCACAGACTCGGTGGGCTGAAGGGTCTGTTTCGGTGCTGTATCTCTCTATGACTCTATGACACCTCACCTCCGAAGAAATTATTTGCCTGGATGTGAATGAATGTTTTGAGTCTAGTGTGCACTGTATAATTCTAGGTATGATACTGATAGAGCTAGCCAAAATGTACACTATGAATGCTGAAGACTTGAAAGAGTAAAGTTTGTTATTGAGAAATTCCAGATTTTAACAAAACATTACCATTATTCAAGAAGGGTAGCAAGGGAAACTATTGGAAATAAATTCTGAGGGACAGGATTAATCTCCACTTGGAGAGGCAGGGATTAATCAGGAATAGTCAGCATGGCTTTGTCAGGAGGAGATCGTGTCGAACTAACTTGATTGAATTTTTCGAGGAGGTGACTAGATATGTAGATGAGGGTAAAGCAGTTGATGTAGTCTACATGAACTTCAGTAAGGCTTTTGACAAGGTCCTGCATGGGAGATTAGTTAAGAAGGTAAGAGCCCATGGGATCCAGGGCAATTTGGCAAATTGGATCCAAAAGTGGCTTAGTGGCAGGAAGTGGAGGGTTGTTTCTGCGATTGGAAGCCTGTGACCATTGATGTACTGCAGGGATCGGTGATGGGACCCTTGCTGTTTGTAGTGTACATTAATGATTTAGAAGTGAATATAGGAGTTATGATCAGTAAGTTTACGGATTACACGAAAATTAGTGGGGTTGTAAATTGTGAGGAAGAAAGCCTTAGATTACATAACGATATAGATGGATGGAGCAATGGCAAATGGAATTTAATCCTGAGAAGCGTGAGGTGATGCATTTTTGGAGGACTAACAAGGTAAGGGAATATACAATGGATGGTAGGACACTAGGAAGTACAGAGGGTCAGAGGGACCTTGGTGTATTTGTCCATGGATCACTGAAGGCAGCAGCACAGGTAGATAAGGTGGTTAGGAAGGCATGTGGGATACCTGCCTTTATTAGCTGAGGCATAGAATATAAGAGCAGGGAGGTTATGATGGAGCTGTATAAAACGCTAGTTAGGCCACAGCTGGAGTACTGTGTACAGTTCTGGGCACCACACTATAGGAAGGATGTGATTGCACTGGAGAGGGTGCAGAGGAGATTCACCAGGTTGTTGCCTGGGCTGGAGCGTTTCAGCTATGAAGAGAGACTAAAAAGGCTAGGGTTGTTTTCCTTGGAAGGGGGGGGAACATGATTGAGGTATACAAAATTATGAGGGGCATTGATAGATTAAATAGGAACTTTTTCCCTTTGCGGAAGGGTCAGTATCCAAGGGGCATAGATTTAAGGTAAGGTGCAGGAGGTTTAGAGGGGATTTGAGGAAAGTTTTTCTCACCCAGAGGGTGGCTGGAATCTGGAACGCATTGCCTGAAGAGATGGTAGAAGCGGGAACCCTCACAACATTTAAGAAGTATTTAGATGAGCACTTGAAATACAATAGCATACAAGGCTACAGGCCAAGTGCTAGAAAATGGGATTAGAATAGGTAGGTGCTTGATGGCCGGCACAGACATGATGGGCCAAAGGGCCTGTTTTTGTGCTGTATGACTCTATGAAACTTTAAGAAAAATCAAGATAAGTTTTGAGGGATGTTAAAATTACTTATAATTCTACAAGAAAGGAAGGTAGACAAGGACCACAATCAAGTTCGAATAATTATTTTAAAAGTTCTACAAGGAATCGTATAATAAAAATGCAAGTTTCTGAAAGGAATGAGGAATTCTTCTGGTTCTTAAAGTATGTTTGAGATTATGAAAGGATCATGTTCATGGAAGAAAATAAAAAGAAATGGAATATGATCCATGTCTTCAAAGTGCTGACAGATACAGGCAGGATGAATGTAATACTGTTGAACTTAAACTCAGATTCCAGCGTTGGAGGACATAAGTGCAAAATTGGCAAATCTCAAGTGAGGCTAGAGGATATGTTCTTTTCCTTACAAAGTAGTAAATGCATGAAATAGTTCTGTCAATGGTAGACTTCTTTGTTGTTTCCTCATGAGGTAGAGTACAATGAAATAATTTTCCCCTGTTTGTTTCCTTGTTTTAAATTGGACAAAATATGCTTCCAGAAATATTAACGTAAAGGAGAAACAATAGGCAACCCTCAAAACGTGTTTATACCACAGACAAGGCCTGAAAGTGATCAAAGTATGTGAGTGCACAGTTTTGAAGCTCCAAAATGGGTAACTGCAATTGGGGAAATGAGTCCAGCGGGGAGACAGTAACATTTGGGGTACTGCTGTACTTGAGAAGAAAAAGGAGCCATGGAAAAGGACAAAAATATGTGCCTTTCATAAGGATTAATGCATCTTGAAATTAGCTGTTGATTTAATGTTGAAGAACATGAACATTTTCATTAGACACGATGATTTTGCAACAAATGGGATTCTTAGAAGACTGGATGGAGGATAACTGGAGATTGACCTGAAAGAAATTAGTGATGAAATGATCCAGAGTGTCTGATCCAAATCCTGAGACCAAATGCCTTTCTTTTAAGTTTTAATTTTTTGTTTTTTTAAACAAACCATTTTTTTTCACAATTTCTCTTAATTTTTTTTAAATTTAGAGAGATACAGCACTGAAACAGGCCCTTCGGCCCACCGAGTCTGTGCCGACCAAAAACCACCCTACTAACCTTGCAGTAATCCCATATTCCCTACCACCTACCGACACTAGGGGCAATTTACAATGGCTAATTTACCTATCAACCTGCAAGTCTTTGGCTGTGGGAGGAAACCGGAGCACCCGGCGAAAACCCACGCGGTCACAGGGAGAACTTGCAAACTCCGCACAGGCAGTACCCAGAATTGAACCCGGGTCCCTGGAGCTGTGAGGCTGCGGTGCTAACCACTGCGCCACTGTGCCGCCTAATAAATTCAGCAAATTTGAGTGGAGAAAAATTATTCTCCAAATCCTGCTATCTCAGTAAAACAATAGAAATGACAAAGATTCCTCTAGAGTTTCCATCTTATAACCTGGCCTTTTGAAAAGGCCAGCCTAACAAAAACAGCATTGCAGAAAGCTGCTACATTAAACGTCTTTAAAGCTAAGTGGAAAATGGTTGTTGGTAGCAAGACTGTGACTGTTGACCCAAGTGACATATGTCGTGTTTAAAGGAATTACCTTCCTCGGTGCTTTTTCCCTGTTGGATAGTGAACTATTCAATTGTAACATGGAGGTTGAATGGGATAGACAATGTTATAGTAGCTCTGTGTTAGTATTGCTGAGAACAAAAGAAAGCAGGTGACAAGTTTGAGTCAGCAGATTTCATCTGAAATACAGATTTGCTGCATTTTTTTCAAAAGCAAGAAATTTGGAGTGCACCATGAACCAGCTGCAAAGTGCATAATGTACCAGCCTACACATAAGTGCATAATGTTGTACCAGCTTCACATACATCAGAACAGCTTTTATATTTTTACCAGTGAGTTGGAGATATTTTTAAAACTGAAGCAAATTAAACATTCAATATAGCATCGTACCGTACAGTAAAAGAAGGGAACATCATGGAGGAATTTTAATTCCATAAACGGATGGGCTTGGGTTGGGTGGGAGATTAAAGCATTAAAAATAAGAATCATGACCCCAACCTGCCCACTTCTAGTTTTAATGAAGTGGGGGGCAGGGGGGAGAGTTGGTGGGTTGTGACTAGCCACCACCCAGGAAGCAGGTTGGCAGTTTATATATAATGAGGCTGCATGCTTCGTATTCATCCACCATTTTCAATTGAATTCTGCCCAGCTGGTTTACAGAGTCATGGATAATGCAGCAGCTAAAGGAAGACGATGGGTGGAATTTTATGGGCTGTGCAAAAGCGGATTTGGTGGCGGGCAGGGTGATTTAATTAGGTGGGAGCTGTTTCTTTGGATTCCTGATGGCGGGATATTTGGAGAAACGAAGTCAGTAGCGTGTTGGCGTTCTGGGGTTCCCCAGCACAGTGGCAGATTGCAGCCTTGCATTCATTTACATGCCATGAATACTCCTTTTCCAATGCATAGTTGCAATTCACTCCTACCTGTCAGATTAAGTGAACGGTGAGTGCTATTCCTGTGCCACCCAGTTCACGATTGTTTCACCATGGCGTGCAGCAGTTGGATTTGTGCAGTTGAGTCTCGGGTCTGTGCTTTTCTCTCTTTAACTCATCCAGGTTCCTCGTCCACCTCTCACTTAGACTCTGCTGCATGGAGCCCATGGCAACAATGATGGAGTATAGGTCCGATCGCATATGGCTCGCGTGCTCAACCAGACTCGTCACAGAGCTCGCTAAACTCTCGATTGAGGAAGGCATGGGCTCAAATGCCTGGGATACAGCAGAATTCGTGGCCTGCATGGACTCTTCCGTTGTGCATGCAAAACCACGCACAGTCTCGGGCATCTCCAACATGTTTTCCATGTGGCTTTGCTGCCCATCTAGCAGTCTTCTTGTAGCAACAAGCAGAGGATCATGAGTGTGGGGCTGAGCAGGGGCCTGGACCCCAGCAGTTTTCCGATTGTCAGGGGACCAGACTGGCACATACTCCCTCAGCTGCTGAGATGTGTCTGTGTCGTGCCCACCAGATTGTTACCCTGATTCTTATCTTAAACCCCCTGTGGACCATGTGGATGTATCTGCGCTGGCAGAAGTGGAAGAAGAGGCAGGTGACGGTGCACCCTCTGGGGTACTGGCCGCCTCTTCCTCCCCCGCGGAGGAGTCTTGGGCCTTGCGGCTTCCAGACACTTGAGAATCACAACCATTGTGGACCTGCATTGACATTACTCATTCAGGACTGGCTTTCGCACAACACATCCAGGCACATCAAAAATAGCAATCATTTAGCGTATGTCTCCAAGGCAGCTTACACAATCCAGTGCATGCCTTGTTTGCCCTCTTTCTTAAAGAGATGGAGCCAGAGTGATAAACAATGGAGCAGCTTCACCAAGACCACTTATCCTCGCCGATCTAAGCAAGTCACTGATGCGTTTGCGACACTGTACCCAGGTTCTGCGCGTCACCCCCACGGTTCGAGACCTCCTCTGCTACCTCCATCTAGGCTGCCTTGTTCAGATGGGAGCGTCTTCCCATTCCAATTGCAGGGAAGAGGACCTCTCACTTTTCCCTGATGGCCTGGAGGAGAACCTGCAGGGAGGTATCACTGAACTGTGGGGCGGGGTGCTGCCTGCTGGCTGACATATTCTGTGTGGCTACAGCGATAAAGTACATGATGTGAATGAAGTTGGTGATGCAATACAAAAATTAAGGGAGGTAAAAACATTTTGGATTGATTTCAAGCTTGATTTCAACGACTCGTTCGATCCTTCAGACCTCCGATCTTAGACCAGCCACGCCCCCAGGACTACTTGTGTGCCGAACTGCGTAAGTGGCATGCGATAGACAGAGCTAAGCAATCCCATAACCAACTGATCATATCTAAGTTCTGCAGTCCTGCCACATCCAGCCATGAATGGTGGTGGATAATTAAACAACTAACTGGAGGAGGTGGCTCCACAAATATCCCCATCTTCAATGATGGGGGAGCCCAGCACATCAGTGCGAAAGATAAGACTGAAGCATTTGCAACAATCTTCAGTCCCCAGCATCATAGATGCCAGTTCAATTCACTCCGCGTGATAGCAAGAAACGACTGAAGGCACTGGATACTGCAAAGGCTATGGGCTCTGACAATATTCCGGCAATAGTACTGAAGACCTGTGCTCCAGAACTTGCCACACCCCTAGCCAAGCTGTTCTAGTGCAGCTACAACACTGGCATCTACCCTGCAATGTGGAAAATTGCCCTGGTATGTCCTGTACACAAAAAGCAGGACAAATCCAACCTGGCCAATTACCGCCCCATCAGTCTATTCTCAATCATCAGTAAAGTGATGGAAGGTATCATCAACAGTGCCACAAAGCACTTGCTTAGCAATGACCTGCTTAGTGATGCTCAGTTTGGGTTCCGCCAGGGCCACTCAGGTCCTGACCTCATTACAGCCTTGGTACAAACATGGACAAAAGAGCTGACCTCAAGAGATGAGGTGAGAGTGACTGCCCTTGACACAAAGGCAGCATTTGGCCGAGTATGGCATCAAGGAGCCCTAGCAAAGCTGAAGTCATTGGGAATCGGGGAAAACTTTCCGCTGGTTGGAGTCATACCTAGTGCAAAGGAAAATGGTTGTGGTTGTTGGAGGTCAGTCATCTCAGCTCCAGGACATCACTGCAGGAATTCCTCAGGGTAGTGTCCTAGGTCCAACCATCTTCAGCTGTTTCATCAATGACCTTCCTTCAGTCATAAGGTCAGAAGTGGGGATGTTCGCTGATGATTGCACAATGTTCGGCACCATTCGCAACTCCTCAGATACTGAAGCAGTCCATGTAGAAATGCAGCAAGACTTGGACAATATCCAGGCTTGGGCTGATAAGTGGCAAGTAACATTCACACCACACAACTGCCAGGCAATGACCGTCTCCTGCAAGACAGAATCTAACCATCTCCCCTTGACATTCAATGGCATTACCATCGCTGAATCCCCCACTATCAAAATCCTAGGGGCTACCATTGACCAGAAACTGAACTGGAGTAGCCATATAAATACCGTAGCTACAAGAGCAGGTCAGAGGCTAGGAATCCTGTGGCGAGTAACTCACTACCTGACTCCCCAAAGCCTGCCCGTCATCTTCAAGGCAGAAGTCAGGAGTGTGATGGAATACTCTCCACTTGCCTGGATGGATGCAACTCCAACAACACTCAAGAAGCTCGACAAGATCCAGGACAAAGCAGCCCGCTTGATTGGCACCCACATCCACAATCATTCACTCCCTCCACCACCGACGCACAGTGGCAGCAGTGTGTACCATCTGCAAGATGCACTGCAGCAACGCATCAAGGCTCCTCAGACAGCACCTTCCAAACCCACGACCTCTACCAGCTAGAAGGGCAAGGCAGCAAGTGCATGGGAACACCACCACCTGCAAGTTCCCCTCCAAGTTACACACCATCCTGACTTGGAACTATATTGCTGTTTCTTCACTGTTGCTGGCTCAAAATCCTGGAACTCCCTTCATAGTTCCACTGTAGGTGCACCTACCTCACATGGACTGTAGCGGTTCAAGAAGGCAGCTCACCACCGCCTTCTCAAGGGCAATTAGTGATGGGCAATAAATGCTGGCCAAGCCAGTGACGTCCGCATTCCATGAATTAATAAAAAAAAGATAGCCTTGGTTTACAGATGAAAGTGAATTAGGACAGGTAATAACTTATTGCAGTATGTAGAGTTGGCTATTAAATGTAAGGACATTGAAATATATGTGTGCTGTTTTTTGTGGAGAGCAAGTACCAGTAAACAATTTTTTACAGCTGCTCGTGTCAGTTAACAGTTACGAATTAGTTATTTTGGTTAAGGAAAGGATTGAAGATGATAAGCATGCATATAGATATAGATTGTCAAATGTGCTGCGGGACATTTTGTCCAGTCCTCTAGGAATCATGAAAGTGTTGTCTGTGATGTACAAGGGCATAGGGTTGAGTGATACGGTTTTAATGCTACAGCAGTATCTTGGAGTTTTTGCTTGATTTGTTTTCAGGTCGGGGAAAAGATGTGTAATTTCTTAGAAATTGGAATTTTGCTCACTCAGGAGATTAAAATGAGTTCTGTGATTGTGAAATTTGTATATGGTTTTTTTTTTGAAGGAGTGGGCTAAATGGCCTTTTCTCGTATGTTCTCTTAGTTTATAAATCTTAATCTTTAGATTACTGGTATTTTCCATTTATATGCCACTCCCTGCTGTACCATTTTAATATAACCCATAATGTTACTAAATCATATATAATTTAATAGGTTGCATTGTAATGAGACATCAAAATAAAGGTCTTGAACTGAATTTTTTGTTTAATGCATGTTATTTGCCCTGTTTTTCAAACTATGGTCACAATTTAGTTGTAGGTTTTGTAATAGTTATATATTATCCACTTTGAAGTACCAATGCAATTATTTTGACCACAGTCAGTAATTTGGGAGAATTATTTTTAAACGTTTTTCGGCAGGCACCTATGCTACATAGCCAGCACATTACTAAGCATTGTTTGAAATAAAATTATTTGCAAACTGAGCTGTAACAATTTGTAGAGTAATTGCAACCAATGTATTTGAAGATTTACTCTTATTTTGTTCCTGACACATCAACATGATATTGTCTGAGATTGACATTTTGAAATTATCAATTTCTCCAATTTATTGCTTTAACGCTATTTAGATTTGAATATTAATTAACAGCCATGATATTGAGTGTTCATGAAATGAATTGAATAACAATGTGTATAGGCCCCATGTCAAGTACTGTAAATAAAGCAGACTTTATAGCTGGCAATGATGAAAGCATCTACGCAGTGAAATTTGCTTGCTCAAAATATAGCAGTCCCAAGTACACTCCGCTGGTTGGAGTCATATCTAACGCAAAGGAAGATGGTTGTGGTTGTTGGAGGTCAATCATCTGAGCTGCAGGAAATCACTGCAGGAGTTCCTCAGGGTAGTGTCCTAGGCCCAAAATGAAGCTGCTTTATCAATGACCTTCCTTCAATCATAAGGTCAGAAGTGGGGATGTTCACTGATGATTGCACAATGTTCAGCACGATTTGTGACTCCAGATACTGAAGCAATCCGTGTGGAAATGAGCAAGACCTGGACAATATCCAGGCTTGGGCTGATAAGTGGCAAGTAACATTCGTGCCACACAAGTGCCAGGCAATGACCATCTCCAACAAGAGAGAATCTAACCATCTCCCCTTGACATTCAATTGCATTTCCATCGCTGAATCTCCCACTATCAACATACTAGGGGTTACCATTGACCAGAAACTGAACTAGACTAGCCATATAAATATCGTGGCTGCAAGAGCAGGTCAGAAGCTAGGAATCCTGAGGTGAGTAACTCACTTCCGGACTCCCCGAAGCCTGTCCACCATTGACGAGGCAGACGTCAGGAGTGTGATAGAATACTCTCCACTTGCCTGGATGGGTGCAGCTCCAACAACACTCAAGAAGCTCGACAACATCCAGGAAAAAGCAGCCTGCTTGGTTGGCACCCCATCCACAAACATTCACTGCCTCCACCACTGACGCACAATGACAGCAGTGTGTACCATCGACAAGATGCACTGCAGCAACACACCAAGGCTCTTTAGACAGCACCCCCCCAAACCCGCGACCTCTACCAGCTAGAAGGACAAGGGAAGAAAATTCATGGGAACACCAACACTTGCAAGTTCCCCTCCAGGCCACACACCATCCTGACTTGGAACTATATTGCCGTTCCTTCGCCTGCGCTGGGTCAAAATCCTGGAACTCCCTCCCTAACAGCACTGTGGGTGTACCTACCTCGCATGGATTGCAGCGGTTCAAGAAGGCAGCTCACCACCATCTTCTCAAGGGCAATAAGTGATGGCCTAGCCAGCGATGCCCACATCCATGAATGAATTTTTAAAAAATGTATCAACCATTCCCATGTTCAAAAGCTGTTCCTGTAGAGAAGTGCCTTATGTTGGAGCTGCAATATGCAGCACCGCACAGTAGATGGGTAAAGGTTTGAGACCCCACTCTGCTGGGTTTGCAATTATGGTCGCATAGTTTGGAGGGAAAGCAAGCAGAGATCAGGCATCTCCTCAGCAATGAAGGAATATTGCACAGGGTACTCTTGTTCAGCTCTACCAGCTAAGAGCAGCAGTGGCTTGAGAAGAAAACCTCCCACTCGGCTTCTTGGCTGTGCAAAGTGGTGGGAAGAGAAATGGTGGTGGAGAAGAGGAAAAGAAAGCATAAGTTACCAGGGAAGAAAAATCAGAAGACTGAAGAGATAAATGTAACCTGACGACAAAAAGAGACTGAGATGGGACACCATTTTCTAATTTTTGCAATTACACCACAGTATTAAAATATACCAGCTGGGAATTCTGGTGTGTCTGCTTAGTTGGCATACTAGTAACATCCGAATTCAAAATTATTTTGAGAGAGGCGAGTATTGTCGTGAATGATGCCACAGATGAGTGAGCTGTGGGTTTGTGGCTATGGTCTGCCAGGTTAGAGCTCACCTGTGGTTCAATTGGTCGCATTCTTGCCTCTGAGTCAAAAGGGTATGGGTTCAAGTCCTATTCCAGAGATATGAGTGCAAAAATCTCAGCTTAACTCTCCACTGCAGTACTTACTGGAGCATTGGACATAAAAGATCCCTTGGCAGTATTTTAAAGAACAGCAGGGAGTTAACCCAGTGTCCTGGCGAATATTATCCCTCAATCAATGTCATGAAAAACAGGTTATCTGTTCATTATTACAGTACTGTTTGTGGGAGCTTGCTGTACGCAAATTGACTGCTTCATTTCCTACATTACAACCGTGACTACAGTTGTAGAAGTACTTCATAGGATGTCCCAAAGTGCTTTACAGCCAAACGTCATGAAAGGCACTTGTTACGACAGAGGTGGGAGGAATGTACTGTCTTTTCTATTTCCACTTCTTCACAGGTCACAACATACATTTAAATGTTTACCCAGTTACCGATATGATCAATCATGTACTGTACTCTTTATCCCAGAATAAAATACACCTACCAGGTTTCTTTATTAAACAAAATTATCAGTTTATTCTAAAACAAGACACATCCAGCAATGAAGCAAAGCATTAACACACAGATTGAAATATGAAAGTTCCCTTTTTAAATACCCCACACTCACACACTCACTCACACACTCACTCACACACACACACACGCGCGCACATACATATTCTCACACTCTGGTTAAAGAGAAAGAAAAAAATAAATTTTCTCTGCAGAGCTCTTTTACAAAAAAGACAAAAAAAGTACTTTGCCCAAATACCTCTTAATTCTTGAAGAAAATGGATGAGATGCATTGTGCCCCAAAATGGCATACAGTCTAGCATCCAAGATCCAGTCGACTGGTCACAGGGATCTTTTCTGGAGCATTTCTTTTCATGCGGTGTCGAGAATTAATCTGGCAGGTTTTTCCAGCTTCTCAGGAGAAATGTAGCATCAGGGGTTTTAGCTCCAACACACTGGAACTTTGCAGGATTTCACAGAGACAGGAGGAAAGAGATGAACTGGGTGTTTCTCTCTTGGCAGGTTGATCTCCAACTGCCTTCAACAACAGTCTACACCCCAACTGAACCAAAACATCTCCAAAGCGAAACCAACTCCTGACCCTCAAAAATTGTGACATGTCAATTCTCCATAAACATCTCCCCCAAGTCACCAAGGTTTCTGTTATTTATTGAGCTTAAGGCATGTGATATCCAGTAAAGGTTTGTTTTCAAACACATCCATGGAGTTTTCTCAAATAAACCAATGTCCATGATTCTAAAATACACATCCTCAATTTTTTTTTTAGAAGAGAAACACTTTCATAACACCTCCATCCGTGGAGGAATGAAACGCCATTTGTAAATGCGTTTCATTACAAAGTATGGAAAAACAGAAGATGAAAAAATATTAAAACATATTTGCACACACATTCTCATTCACTCTTTACCTGTAGTTAATGCAGTTTTGTCTTGTACTATCTTTGCACTCATAACTCAAAGCAGATTTAAATTCTAGACAAAGCATCTACAATTATATTATGTTGCCCTGCAAAGATCATTCACATTAAGTGATAAGGTTGCAATAGTAAATTCCATCGGTGTAGTCTGGCATTCTGGTTTCTGAATTTTTCCACAAAGGCTCGGGGGTTATGATCAGTATATACCAGTGTGTCTCTGTGGTCGTGGTGGACATATACTTCAAAATGCTTAAGAGCTAGTAATAAGCCCAGGATTTCTTTTACCACTGAATATCTTTTTTGGTGTTGATTTAGCTTTTTGGAAATGTATCCCCTGGCCTTTCTATGCCCGACTCATCATTTTGTAACAGGACTGCACTGACCCCCAGGTCACTAGCATGAATTGCTACCTTGAAGGGCTTAGTGAAATTTGGGGCAACCAACACTGGGTCATTCATCAAAAATGGCTTTCAGTCTCTCAAAAGATGTTCGGCACTCCCCTGACTACACTACCTTGGTTTTCTTTTTTTTAAGCAAATCTGTCAGTGGAGCAGCTATAGTGCTAAAATTTAGTACAAACTTATAGGTAGAAACCACACATTCCCAAAAACCTCATGCTTTCCCGTATAGTCTTAGGGGTGGGGAACTCCACCAATGCTTGTACTTTTGCAGTTCTTGGCAACACTTGTCTTTGCCCTACTTTATGCCCTAGGTAGGTTACTCTCGCTTTTGCAAATTAACTTCACTTTTAGCAAGGTTTATCACTAAATCAGCTGATCGTAATTTTCTAAACAGAGCTTCTAGTTGTTTCAAGTGGTCCTTCCACGTGTCACTATATACCAGAACATCATCAAGGTAAACCACACAGTTAGGAACACAGACTACCACTTGGTTCATTAGTCTCAGAAAAGTGGCAGGGGCATTTTTTTTGGCTCGAATGGCATCACTCAGCATTGGAAAAGACCATCTGGTGTGACAAAGGCTGATATTTCTTTAGCTCAGGGTGTTAAAGGAACCTGCCAGTATCCCTTTAACAAATCTATTTTTGTAAGAAACGTGG
The DNA here is from genome assembly GCF_036365525.1 of Heterodontus francisci. Classification (NCBI taxonomy): domain Eukaryota; kingdom Metazoa; phylum Chordata; class Chondrichthyes; order Heterodontiformes; family Heterodontidae; genus Heterodontus; species Heterodontus francisci. The sequence continues at coordinate 25,385,078 of NC_090402.1, forward strand.
CACTGCGCACTGTCAATAGTCTTCCAAGCGAAGAATTGGGTAGGAGTCTGCCTTTGTTACTGCATTAAACTTTCTGTAGTCTATGCAGAATCCAGTTGAACTATCTGGTTTAGGCACTAACATGACTGGGGAGCTCGAGCTGCTTTGACTGTGTTCAGTTAGGTGGTTTTCCAACATGTATTGGATTTCTGCTTTCACCTGGGACTGTTTCTCTGGACTATATTACTGACCAGGTCTTTCCAAGGATAAGGATGCTGTTTTATAGGAAAGGATTCCCCTACATCCACATCATGAATGGCTAAAGTTGTACCTCCCTGGTTTGTCCCAACAGACTCCTTTAACTCTGTATCAGCTTGCTGAGCCTCGATCAGAGAAGCCTTACTGAACATTTCCTTCAGATTATTCAAATCCCCAAAGAAAGTTTGCTATTGGACTGTTTGTGTGCCAATTTGACCTCCGACAATGGAACTTGTTTAGCCATTGCTTGGGGCACTACACATGAAGGAAAAATTCCTGGAATCTTTTCCTGCAATTGTTCTGTCTCTTTAACTTCACTTGGTCTTTCTGTGACTACTGGAGAAGCTACTACCTTCGCTTCAGCCATATCATTCCCCAGGAGTAGGTCAACTCCGTCTACAAACAAACTGTGGACAACTCCTACAGTTACCATTTCAGACATTAGGTCACATTCCAGGTGCACCTGATACAAAGGTATGGGTATATACTCTCCACCAGTACCATTCACTAAAACCTTGGCATTCAGTGCGCTCTCTGGGAAAAGAAGTGCCATTCCCCAGCAAGAGTTTTGGTGGCTCCTGTATCCCTAAGTATAAGTTTACCTGCCTCACTTGAGGAATAAGGAGTTTTTCTTTGACAAGAATTCCCTATAAACTCTCAGGCATCTTGTTCATGTCTGCCGCACTCTCAGTGGTTTTTGTACTTGGCCTTACAGCTGCAGTCAGAGCTACAGCTTGCTCTGTCATACTGTCGGTCTCGACCCTTTTCTTTGCAATGGCTTTATGTACCCCAGTAAGTCCCATGGGTTTACCCTGCAACTTCCAGCCTCTGCACGAAGATGTACCACCTTTTGGCAATGGTAACACTTTGGCTTGCGAACCTCACTTCCACCCTCAGCATCTTCCTTTATGGCCTGAAGTGGAGATCCCGGGGCATTCACAACTGTCTCCTCTTGTCCCCGGTTACTTGCCTTCCTTTCACCCTTCCATCTTCTATCTTTCTTAGGTTTGCAGGGTGACGGACAAAGGGTTTGTGTTTGTAAACAAGCTCGTAATCATCAGCGATCTCAGCTGCCTGTCTGGCTGTTGAAATCTTCTGGTTCTCTACAAGGGCTCCTACTAACAGAGGGAGTGAATTTTTTAATTCTTCCAGCAGAATTATTTCCCTTAGGTTCGAGGAACATGGGAACAGGAGTAGGGCATTCAGCCCATCGAGCTTGTCCCACCATTCAATATGATCATCCAGTTCAATGCCTTTTTCCCCATACTGTCCCCATATCCCTTTATGTCATTTATATTTAGAAATCTGTCAATCTCTGCTTTAAACATACTCAATAACTGAGCTTCCACAGCCCTCTGGGTCAGAGAATTCCAAAGATTCACAACCCTCTGAGTAAATAAATTTCTCCTCAATCTCTGTCCTTAGTGGCTTCCCCCTTATTTTGAAATTGTGTCCCCTGGTTCTCGACTCCCCAACCAGGGGAAACATCTTGGCGGCATCTACCCTGTCTATCCCTTTAAATATTTTGTAGGTTTCAATTAGATCACCTCTCATTCTTCGAAACTCTAGAGAATACAGGCCCGGTTTCCCCAATCTCTCTTCATAGGATAGTCCCGCCATCCCGTGAACAAGTCTAGTAGCACTCCCTCTGTGGCAATAATATCCTTCCTAAGGTAACGGGACCAAAACTGCACACACCACTCCAAGTGTGGTCTAACCAAGGTTCTATACAATTGAAGCAAGACTTCACTATACTCCTGTACTCAAATCCTCTTGCAATAAAAGCTAACATACCATTAGCCTTCCTAATTGCTTGCTGCACCTGCAGGTTAGCTTTCAGTGGCTTATTGACGAGGATACCCAGGTCCCTTTGTACATCTACACTTTCTAATCTCTTGCCATTTAAGAAATACTCTGCACATCTATTCCTCCTACCAAAGTGAATAACCTCACATTTTTCCACATTATACTCCATCTGCCACGTTCTTGCCCACTCACTAAGTCTGTCCAAATCCCCTTGAAGCTGCTTTGCATCTTCCTCACAACACACATTCCCACCAAGTTTTGTGTCATCCGTGAACTTGGAAATATTATATTTGGACCCCACATCCAAATCATTGATATATATTGTGAACAGCTGGGTCCAAGCACTGATCTCTGCCTATTAACCAACCCTGAATCCATGCCAGAATATTACTTCCTATCCCATGTGCTTTAATTTTGATAACCAATCTCCTGTGGGGGAATTTATCAAATGCCTTCGGAAAATCCAAGTATATCACGTCCACCGACCGCCCCCCCCCCACCCCTTTATCAATTCTGTTAGTAACATCCTCAAAAACTCCAACAGGTTCATCAAATATGATTTCCCATTCATAAATCCATGTTGACTATGTCCAATAAGATCATTATTATCCAAGTGTCCATTTATCACATCCTTTAGAATAGATTCTAGCATTTTCCCAGCGACTGATATAAGGCTAACAGGTCTGTAGTTCCCTGTTTTCTCTCTCCCTCCCTTAAATAGTGGGGTGACATTTGCAACCTTCCAATCTGCAGGAACAGCTCCAGAATCTATACAGTTTTGGAAGATGATCATCAATGTATCTACTATCTCCATAGCTACCTCTTTCAACACTCTGGGATGTAAAATATCAGGTCCTGGGGACTTATCAACCTTCACCCCCATTAATTTCTCCAATGCAACCTTCTTACTAATACTAATTTCCTTCAAATCCTCATTCCCCCTAATCCCTAGGATCTCTAATTCTGGGAGATTTCTTGTATCTTCCTCAGTGAAGACAGACACAAAGTAATCATTTAGCTTCTCTGGATTTCTCTATTCCCTATTATAAATTCTCCTGACTCTGCCTGTAATGGACCCACACCTGTCTTAGCGAAAAGTTTCCTTGTTACATACCTGTAGAAGCTTTTACAGTCTGTTTTTATATTGTTTGCTAGCTTACATTCATACTCTATTCTTGCATTATCAGTTTCTTGGTTCTCCTTTGCTGTATTCTAAAATCCTCCCAATCCTCAAGTTTACTGCTATTTCTGGCAACTTTATAGACCTTTTTTAATCTTATACGATCCTTCACTTCCTTTGTTATCCATGGTTGACTGCCTTTACTTCTGGGGTTTTTGTGCCTTGAAGGAATGTATAGTGGCTGTAAACGATGTAATAATTCTTTGAAGACTATCCATTGTCTGTGTACTGTCATACCTTTTAATGTATTTTCCCAATCCACCTCAGCAAATTTGCTCCTCATACCTTCATAATTTCCTTTGTTCAAATTTAACACCATGGCTTCAGCTTGAACTACCTCACTTTCAAACATAATGAAAATTCTATCATATTATGGTCTCTCATCCCTAAATGTTCTTTTACAGCAAGGTTATTACATAGCCCTTTCTCATTACATAATACTAGATCTAAAATAGCCTGTTCTCTAGTCAGTTCCTCAACATACTGCTCTAGAGAACCATCCCTAACACACTCCAGAAACTCGTCCTCCACAGCATTTGTGCTCATTAGGTTTACCCAGTCTATATGCAGACTGAAGTCACCCATTATTACTGTATTACCCATGCCACATGCTTCTCTAATCTCCTGCTTAATACCTTTTCCCACACTACCACTACTGTTTGGTGGCCTATAAACAACTCCTACCAATGTTTGCTGCCCCTTGCTGTTTTTTAGCTCCACCCAAACAGATTTCACATTTTGTTCTTCTGATCTGAGATCCTCCCTTACTAATGTACTGGCCGCATTCCTTACTATCAGCACAGCACCACCTCCTTTTCCTTTTTGCCTGTCCTTCCTAAATGTCGAATATCCTTGAATATTCAGTTCCTGGTCTTGGCCACCTTGTAGCCGTGTTTCCGTTATGGCAATTAGATCATATCCATTTACTTCTATTTGGGCCTTTAAATCATCTACCTTGTTGCGAATGCTGTGTGCATTCAGTTAGAGTGCCCTTAACCTTGTCGTCTTGACATTCTAAGCTGGGTTGATGTTCGTCTTTGTTTCGCCTGCCTTTTAATGTCACTTGCTTCTTTTCTACTTCCTGTTGCCAGCTTTACTTCCTTCCAATTTGAGCTACCCCTCAGGTTCCCATCCCCCTGACAAGTTAGTTTAAACCCTCCCCAACAGCACTAGCAAATCTTCCTGCAAGGGTATTAGTTCTGGTCCTGTTAAAGTGTTGTCCATCCATCTTATACAGGTCCCACCTGCCCCGGAACTGGTCACAATGCCTCAGAAATCTGATGACCTCCCTCCTACACCAATTCTTCAGCCATGTGTTCAATCAATCAGTTCTCCTATTCCTGTGCTCACTAGCACGTGGCACTGGAGTAATCCTGAGATTACTGCTTTGGAGGTCCTGCTTTTTGATTTCCTTCCTAACTACCTAAAATCTGCCTTCAGGACCTCATCCCTCTTCCTACCTATGTCATTGGTACCAATGCGGACCACAACCTCTGGCCTCCCCCCGAAGGATGTCCTGCAGCCGCTCCGTGACATCCTTGACCCTGGCACCAGGGAGGCAACACACCATCCTGGAGTCATGTTTACTGCCGCAGAAACCCCTGTGTGATCCCCTGATTATCGAATCCCCTGTCACTATTGCTCTTCCTCTCTTCTTCCTCTTCTCATACGTGGACTCTACCTTTAGTGCCGGCATCCAACAATCAAAATTAATTTTTATAAATTCTATATCAGTCTGCCTAGGTTGTTTCTGGAAGTTCCAAAATGTCTGCCTATAGGCTTCAGTGACCAACTCATATGCAGCAAGAGTAGCCTTTTTTGCCATCTCATAATCTGCAGAAGCCTCCTCAGAAAGCACGCATAAACTTTATGAGCTCTTCCCATCAACCTGCTTTGCATAAACAGTGTCCAGCTTTCCTTCGGCCACTTCATCTGTCTGGCTATCTTTTCAAAAGAAATGAAAAATGCCTCTGCGTCCCTTTCCTCAAACTTCGGGAGGGCTTGCACAGTTGTAAACAGCACTCCACTGGGTCTTGGGCTGGAGTCAGATCTTTCCTCACCAGAACTTTCCTTGAGGTCAAGGCCACCTTATTGTCTTAGTTCCAGTTTTTAAAATTCGAATTCCCTTCTCTTTGAAATGCTTGACAGGGGAATTGGGGACCTGAGGGTAGATTCGGTTGGGACAAAATCAGAAATGAAAATGGAAGGCAGAAAAGTTGTGAATGAGTCTGGAAGGCAGAGGAAACAAAGGTGAGAAAAAAATTTTTTTTAAATGTTCGGCAGTGCTCAGGGGTATCTATTTCAATGCAAGGAGTATAGCAAATAAAGCAGATGAGCTGAAGGCACAGATAGACATGTGGCAGTATGATATCATAGCTATTACAGAAACATGGCTTAAGGAGAGACAGGAATGGCAGCTCAAATTTCTTGGTTACAGGGTTTTCAGACGTGATGGAGAGGGGCTAAAAAAGGAGGGGGTGGCAATTTTGGTTAAAGAACCAATTGCAGTTGTGAGGAGGGATGATATGTTGGAAGGCTCATCAAATGAGGCCATATGGACTGAGCTAAGGAACAAAAAAGGGGCAATCACACTGCTGGGAGTGTACTATAGACCCCCAAACAGTCAGAGGGAGATAGAAGAGCAAATATGTAGGCTAATCTCCGAGAAGTGCAAAAACAATAGGGCAGTAATAGCGGGGGAATTTTAACTACCCCAATATTAACTGGGATAGTTTTATTGTGAAAGGAATTGAGGGAGCAGAATTCTTGAGGTGTACTCAGGAGAATTTTTCTGGCCAGTATGTAGCAAGTCTAATAAGAGAGGGCGTAGTTTTGGGCTTAGTTTTAGGAAATGAAGCTGGGCAGGTGGAAGGAGTGGGAGAGCATTTTGGTCATAGTGATAATTCAGTTATTTTTGATATAATTATGGAAAAGGACAGAGAAAGAACAGGAGTTAGAGTTCTCAATTAGGGCAAGGCCAATTTTACTAAACTGAGGAGTGATTTAGCAAAAGCGGACAGCTACTTGAAGGTAAACCAGTGTCAGAGCAATAGGAGGCATTCAAAGGGGTGTTTCAAGGGGTTCAGAGTAAACATGGTCCCACAAAGGGAAAGGGTGGGACGGCCAAATCTAGAGCCCCATGGAAGTCAAGGGGCTTACAGGGTAAGATAAGGCAGAAAAGGAAAGCTTATACCCAACACTGCGAATTCAGTACTACAGAAAGCCAAGAGGAGTATAGAAAGTGGAGGGTTGAAATCAAAAAGGAAATTAGGAAAGCAAAGAGGGCATGTAAGAATATTAGCAAGTAAAATCAAGTGAACCCAAAGATGTTTTATCCATACATTAAGAGTAAGAAGATAACCAAGGAAGGAATAGGGCCCATAAAAGACTAAAAAGGTAACCTATGTGTAGGGGTAGAAGATGTTGGCATGGTTCTTAATGAATACTTTGTGTCTGTCTTCACTAAAGAGGGGGATTATGCAGATATGCTGAGGGGAGATTTGTTGAAATGTACAAAATTGTGAGGGGCCTGGATAGAGTGGATGTGCAGGGCCCATTTATCTTAGCAGAGAGGTCAGTGACTAGGGGGCATAGGTTTAGATAAAGACAGATAGTAAGAGTTTCTATAGATATTTTAAAAAGAAAAGTTAACAAAGTGAGCATTGGTCCTATAGAAAATAAGTCTGGGGAATTAATAATGGATAATATGGAGATGGCAGATGAATTGAACAGGTATTTTGCATCAGTCTTCGCTATATAGGATACAAGTAACCTCCCAGAATTAGCTGTAAGTCAGGAAATGGAAGGGAGAGAGGAACTCAAGAAAATTACAATCACCAGGGATGTGGTACTGAGCAAATTGTTGGAGCTGGGGCTAACAAGTCCCCGGGTCCTGATGGACTTCATCCTAAGGTGTTAAAAGAAGTGGCTAGTGAGATAGTTGATGTGTTAGTTTTAGTTTACCAAAACTCCCTCAATTCGCGGAAGGCTACGTTAGATTAGAAAATAGTGAATGTAACTCCTTTATTCAAAAAGGGAGTGAGACAGAAAGCAAGAAACAACAGGCCAGTTAGCTTAGCATCTGACTTAGGGAAAATGTTAGAAGCTATTATTAAAGATGTTATCGCAGGGCACTTAGAAAAATTCACGGTAATCAGGCAGAGTCAACATGGTTTTGTGAAAGGGAAATCCTTTACCAAATTCTGTTCCCAAAAGGATGGAAGTATATAGTCTGAAAATAAAACTTTAAATGCAACTTATAAAGGGGACAGATCAGTCTGGTTTTAAAGCATGCCATTACGTATGAGGGTGACTACAGTAAAAACTTTATATCCCCACTTAGGGGCGGCGCAGTGGTTAGCACCGCAGCTCAAAGCTCTAGCAACCCGGGTTCAGTTCTGGGTACTGCCTGTGCGGAGTTTGCAAGTTCTGCCTGTGACTGCGTGGGTTTCCTCCGGTTACTACGGCTTCCTCCCACATGCCAAAGACGTGCAGGTTGATAGGTAAATTGGCCATTGTAAATTGCCCCTAGTGTAGGTAGGTGGTAGGAGAATTGAGGAAAGGTGGGGATGTGAGAGGGAAATGGGATTAATGTAGGATTAGTATAAATGGGTGGTTGATGGTCGGTGCAGACTCGGTGGGCTGAAGGGCCTGTTTCGGTGCTGTATCTCTCTATGTTTAACCAATTTATTGGAGTTCTTTTGAGGGAGTTACATGTGCGATGGACGAAGGGGAACCGGTGGATGTATTGTACTTAGATTTCCAGAACGCATTTGATAAGGTGCCTCATCAAAGGTTATTGTAAAAAATAAAAGCTCATGGTGTAGGGGCTAACATATTGGCATGGATAGAAGATTGGCTAGCTAACAGGAAACAGAGAGTAGGCATAAATGAGTAATTTTCTGGTTGGCAAGATGTAACAAGTGGTGTGCCACAGGGATCTGTGCTGGGGCCTCAACCTTTTACAATTTATATAAATGACTTAGATGAAGGGACTGAAGGTATGGTTGCTAAATTTGCTGATGACACAAAGATAGGTAGGAAAGTAGGTTGTGAAAAGAACATAAGGAGGCTACAAAGGGATATTGATAGGTTAAGTGAGTGGGCAAAGATCTGGCAAATGGAGTATAATTGAAAAATGTGAAATTGTCCATTTTGGTAAGAAGAATAAAAAAGCATATTATCTAAATGGTGAGAGATTGCAGAGCTCTGAGATGCAGAGGGATCTGGGTGTCCTAGTGCATGAATCGTAAAAGGTTAGTATTCGGGTCCAGCACGTAATTAGGAAAGCTAATAGAATATTATTGTTTATTGCGAGGGGAATTGAATGCCAAAGTAAGGATGTTATGCTTCATCTATACAGGGCATTGGTGAGACCACATCTGGAGTACTGTGTACAGTATTGGTATCCTTATTTAAGGAAGGATGTAAATGCGTTGGAGGCAGCTCAGCGAAGGTTTACTAGACTAGTACCTGGAATGGGTGGGCTGTCTTATGAGGAAAGGTTGTACAGGCTAGGCTTGTATCCGCCAGAATTTAGAAGAGTAAGAGGCGACTTGATTGAAACATATATGATCCTGAGGGGTCTTGATAGGGTGGATGTGGAAAAGATGTTTCCCCTTATGGGAGAACCTAGAACTGGGGGTCACTGTTTAAAAATAAGGGGTTGCCATTTAAGACAGATGAGGAGAAATTTTTCTCTCAGGGTCATGAGTCTTTGGAACTTCCTCAAAAGCGGTCGAAGCAGTGGCCTTGAATATTTTTAAGGCAGATGGAGATAGATTCTTGATAAGCAAGGGGGTGAACGGTTGGTAGGCAGGAATGTGGGGTAATCAGTTCAGCCATGACCTTATTGAATGGCGGAGCAGTTTCGAGGGGCCGAGTGGCCTACTCCTAATTCGTACGTTTGTTCGTATTTAAAGTGATTGGTAGAAAGATTAGAGGGGAGATGAGGAAAAACTTTTTCACACAGAGGGTGATGGTGGTCTGGAACTCACTCCCTGAAAGGGTAGTAGAGGCAGAAAAACTCAACTCCTTTAAAAGGTGTCTGGAGATGCACCTCAAGTGTCGTAACCTGAAGGGCTACGAACCAACTGCTGGATGGTGGAATTAGGCTGGGTGGTTCACTTTATTGGCTGGTGCAGACACAATGGGCCAAGTGGCCTCTTTCTCTGCAGCAAACTTTCTGTGATTCTATGATTTGATTTCTTAATTGCTTGCTGTACCTGCATGTTAACTTGCAGTGATTTGTGTACAAGGACACCAAAATTCCTCTAAATACCATTAAAATGTTCTGTGTTTTCAAGCAGAGAAAGTACAAGATAAACTGATTTTTTTTCAATTTGCTTGAAAGAGTTCAGTAGATCAGTATCTGGGAGCAAGGGCTTAGTAAATGTGAAATTTCATAGGTGGAAGAAAAGTATGTTTTTCTCATTTGTTTCAAATCAGTGCACCTTGGGTGGCAATACTTAACACATTAAAAAGATAAGCTGTTGTAATTAACATGTTGAGTAGGGTTTCATGAAGAGCCAAATCCTGACCAGTTAATATTCTATTTTATACAGTTACATTTTTCAAAGCCATCAGAGCTAGTACTTGATAAAATTTTACATTTTTAAAATTGCTTCTGTGTCAGTTGAGTTACCTGTTCCTTGGTCATCAACTGGTGCTTTTCCAAATGAACTGGTAAGTTGACCTTCCAGGTGCACAAAGGGTTTGAGCATTGCTCATTGTGAAATGGCTCTTGCTCCAAGTTCTAGATTGCTGTTTTCTAATTTGAATCTATTTTTATCAATTCTTGGCATTTATCTGGGAGAGACGGGAGAAGTTTTGCTGTCCATCCATTTTATTTAATGTGTACTTTTTTCCTTCCAATTTTCTCCCTTTACTGTGAGCACTCAGTGAGAGCTAGCTTGCAATTCAACCATGGGGGTGTCACAGCTGAACAGGAGATCTACCAATACACTAGTCATTTGAAATGTTGGGCTGATTTCCTTCCCTTTAATGCTCCAGTTGGGAGCAGGGGAACAGTCCCTCAGAACAGAGAGGGGACCTTTCTGATCTCTATGATTCAGTTCCACCCTAGGACAGTGCACACATTATCTGAGCCATTGGGGAGTCCTATTCTTGCTTTTCTTAAACAGTCACAGATCACTCAATGGCCATAGTTCACTCCCTTTTGCTAATGAGCTGATAAAAACCTGTTTTATGAGCATCCAGCAATGAGGTGGGAATTTACAAAATTGATTAATTCACATGCACTACTTCAGTTAGAGATTGGCTTTCTTAGAGAGGGAGAACAAGCAAGCTTTGAAAAACAGCACATTTTAAGTGTGTTTAAATATACTTTAGTTTGTTACAGTTGTGAAGTTTTAAGGGGAGGTGAACTGAAGAATTCTAGGAATTTTTAGGTCTTTTACCTTGGTGTTTTAAATGTGCCATGGCAGTTCTTTTAACAATATTACCTCTTTGTACTAATTGTCAAGCCACTGTATCAGGACCAAAGTGGCTATAGGGCACGCATACAGCAGCATATCACAGGGGAGCAATTCAAAAGCAAATGTCCTGCAGCCCCTGGTTTCGACTTGTAAATTAGAATTTGTGAAGTAATTAAGCCAGTTTAATTAAGATCGCAATTGAAATCCATTGGAAATAAAATCAGATACCTGCTGCACTAAATCTACTTCATTGTTAAAAGTAATCAGTGAATAAATAAAATGCAAAATGAAAGCGAGATTTTTTGAAAGAAATGGCCTGTTTTTTCATTCTCTTATGTTGTCACGTAGTAGAGTCCCATGAGAAGCTCACCACGGCAGACACTCAGCAATATTTATAAATCCATGACAGGCAATAATGGCAACTTGAAATATTCTTTTGCATGAATCTTGAGTACTACTCAAAACTGGAGCCATATCAGATTTATGATGGCAGCTGTTGAGCCCTACAGTCAGATTCTGGGCTTTGAAGGCACTCCAACTGGAGGAATAGAGGCTGGAGGCTTACCCTTTTACTGTGGGTTGCTCGCACTTAGGCTCACTGCTTTTTGAAGATGTGCCACCACCAATTCTGCCAGTGCCTGAGGCAAGGTAGCACCAGCAGGACCTGTTTTCTGCACAGCCTCTGAGTTGCAGTCTTCAGATGTGAGCAGCAAATGCTTTGTCAATGCCAGTAGCTTGATTGTCTGGTCCCTTGTTGCACCGCAGAGAGATAAGCTCTACCCAAGACCCTTCAGAGATGAGTGGTGAGATGGATGGTGATGTGCACAAGTGCCACTTCTGCAGCCTGATTTATGGTATCATATTTCATACTGATGCAAGTACTGGCCTCTAGACGGACACTTATGGATTGCTGAAGATCTGAGCAGTTTCAGCCCTGATGGGCCCATAGGCTTCAGAACTGTGATGCCAAACACCAAACAACTACTATAGAATGATATTAATTTGTCATTTGGGCAGCTATAGATCTACCTTAAACAACTAAAATAGTTCAGCTCATGCAGTGCTTACAATGCAGTGCCTTTGAGAACTAGAATGTGCATATTGCTGTTGTGCTTGGATGGCATTACAGCATATAACTGTTAATTTTCTACTTGTATTTTAAAACTAATTGAATATGAGAAAGCAAGCACAAATAGGAATGAAATTCTTATATTATCTCTTATCTAAATGACCACGGCTCCCACTTATTTTTTGTATTTACTTTACATGTAACAATGCCTAATGCATCAAGAAAATAAGGTATAAGATCGGTAAAACTTTCTGCACTTCAGTTTATATTTTCAGTTGTGTAAACCAAGATTTTCTTTATGCAAAGTTTATGCATTTCTGATTTAGTTTTCCCCTCCTGAATTTACCTCTCCTTGGTTGTCTTCTGACATTTTTGCCCTTCTCTGTTTTTTTTGTAACTGTCCATCACTTTATTTTCTCACTCAGCGTTGTTGCCCTGAAGTACAATAATTCTAGTATCCTTCCCTTCCACCTACTCTACTTCTGGTTCCTGCCCCTACAGCAAAAGTCGAGCCACTTCAGTCCCTCATGCTCTGAAATTGGGGAATTCCAACTTAAGAGACGAGGATTGTGATATCTCATATTATGAGAACAGGAGTGATTAGATTCAGGTTGGAATCTCTCATAAATAAATTGTAATTTTCTTTTGAACACACCCTCAATAGAGCTTGAGAGCTCTGAATCTGACGTGTATGTAAATGACTCCCCAGTTTATGCAGTTTTTAAAATGTAAGTTTGGGCCAAAGAGAGCAAAATTAAAAGTCAGCCAGGATTCCTGCTGTAGGTTGCAATCTAGAACCCTGCTAGAAGTACAAGTTTGTGACTGTGAGGTGAACAGGATCAGGCTTGAGTGAAAAGGCCCACATGTTTAAATAGCTGATCACTGTCTAGTAACTGGTGAGTATTGCTTTAAGTAAGGCATACTGTAGATTTACGGCAATATAACAATTTTTTTCATTGCCGAAGCTCATACTTGCACAGGTCTGATTTTCTCGTGCCCCTTTATGGTCGAAGTGTGAATGTCAAATACTTAATGATTTATGGGTGGTTTTACCTTATGTATTTGTGTTTACTGGGAACTCTTTTGAGATTTCTCATTCAGTTTATTGAACCCTTAATAATCATTTGAATGGGACTATAGGGTTAAATTCCAATTCCCAAAGGCTAAGTATCTACAATGACCAAGCATCAGCTGTCAGTAGCTACCATGTGGCTAAGTTGTGTAGTAGCAAACTAACCAGGTTCTGAAATTTACTTAACGCAAGATAGAACTGCAAAGAGACTTTTAAATTTCTCTTCACATTGATAAAACTCCTGAAGTCAAAGTTAGAAATTAAAATGCAGGTTTGTTACTAAGCTAGAAATTGAATTTAAGTAGTGTTGATGAAAGTAGTCACGTAATGTTATGAATAAATATGTTGCCCTCCAATTGGTATTGATCCTCAGAAATATTAGAATATAGTAGCAACACCTTCGTTATTTTAAGCAGAAATTTTCAACAGAAATGTTTTCTGGTATCCAAAGGAAGTTTCAGACTTGGGTAAATATCTGCATTGTTATTATACAGGTGACAGTAAAAGGGACACTCATCAGTAAAGGGAAAAATATTTTCCATTGTCCCCAAAATTTCTAACATTTTATATTCCATAGGTAGGATGAGTATGAGTTTCTACACTTAGTTATAGCATGATTTGTTGGGCAAATGCTGTAATTTTGAACAAAAAGTCAAAAGTGGAAACAGTGAAATTGTCTATTTTTGAACTGTAAATGACTTACCTTATAAGGGTGTATTTGTGTGTTCTCTTTCACTGTCGCTCATCCCAGTAGTTAGCGCCACTAATTTACGTTTTGTCCTAGAAATAACATTTTTGTTTTGGAAAACAAGATGCTTGGAGGCAGCAGAAATTCCTCAAGACCATTGCAAAATAAAACGAGCAACAACTGTCATGGGCCAATTATTTTGAATTGTATTGCATTTGGTACCTTATTTATGGTAGCAAGTGGGAGCTGGATGAATACATCACATCATTCGGCTCCCATTTACCACAATAATAGCACAAATTTCAGAGCTTAGTGGCACCAGAGGTTGTTTCAGACTTTGCTATCCTATTACTAAACAGTGGCAGAAAATGCATTGTTAGCAACAGCAATGATACATATGAGCAAGACTGCCCAAGGCCGCATCCCTACCTTTATTAATGGTTATGGTTACACAGTGCCAGTTCCATTACGATAGAAAGTTGCTTGAATTGGTATGCATGCAATTTTTTTCAAATTCTTGAGGGCAAACATACAGAAACAGTTTTGCTGCTAACATGGTAGAAATTAACTCTGAAAACTTTTTATTCTCTGAAATACACACACTTTAATCAATCTCATTTAGATCACATCTGTCAGATGGAAAACGGCAGAGTAATGACAGGCTGCATATGAATTCAGTGTTTGTTACTGACAGTGATCCAAACAGCCTGTATGTGCCTGCCACAGGGCTCAGGTGTGGAAGTCCACAGGCTAGTACCACCAGCTGACATTTTGAGTTTTAATGACTCCATAGGAAGGTGACCGCTTGCTGTGAGGTTTGCTTACCAGATCAAGACAGCAGGCAATGGAGATAAAGCAAGACTATTAGTGTCGTGGTGAATACTCTGACAAAGCAGTTTAAAAAAAAACAGAAGTCTTGAGGCTCTTGCACTATCGTGTCATTATTTCAGCAGCTCCAGTCTCTGTCCTGGCTGTTCGGACAATTACACTGCAGTACCTGGAGGAAACAAAATTGCCATTTTGTAAAAAGACTTATGAATATATTAATTGTCCTTTCCCATAGGAGTACTTAAAAAACTCATATTTTATTAAATTATGCAACATGGATTCGGATTACAGAATACATTATGTATATTTTAATTTATTTTCGAGTAGCTTTCTACAAGTATTGTTTTGTACTGTAAAGAATTAAATTGTCTATATATTGACACACATTGTATTAGTGTCCTGAAATAAGCTATCTGCTTTATTTCTGTTTGAGGTGGATGTTAATGGTGACTTTGTAAATGAATCATTTTAAATTTCGATCATGGTTGTAACCAAATTAGCATTATTTGAAAGATATACTGCTTATGAATTCATTTAAACTTGGAATTACTGATCAAACCTATCTTGAAAGCAACCTAAGGCAGTAGGGGCAGCAGATGTTAAATTTGCATTAAAGTAACATGCTTAATGTAAGAACAATGAGATCAATGGCTAAAAGGCATTTTGTTTGAATTTATAATATTAGATTTTTTTTCTGATAACTAAAACTAACAACGAAAATCATTTGTTTAAAACTTTTCGGTAAGGTTTTAGAAAGAAACAGAAATAAGTCATTAAATTTCAAATACCACTGCTTCATTTATAAATATTGCTTTTTAATATATTGCTATAAACCTTGTCATTTGATGAACATTGCTAAAATAGACTGCAGATTTCTGTAACATGTATAACGTAATCATCGTAGGTGCTACAAAACAATTTCAGAAGAGGAAGTATTAGAAACTGCTTTAACAGTTTATACCTATATTAACTAAAATGACTAAAGGGCTCCATTGTCTTAATAGTTTATAAATACATAACTATAACTATAAAAGTTTATTAAGTTTACAAGCATATAAATATTAAAATAAACTTTTGCAGTAAGCTAAAATTCAAAGTTCTTAGTCAAAAATAAAATTTGATATAAGATTGCTGATCACAAAACATAATATTGAGCTCAGCTCATGAGATTAGTTTCCATTAAATAAATGGCCAATAGCTATAACTTAAAACATTACACTATCAAAGATTAGAGGTAAAATTGTAGCCTCCAGTGGTTTGGATCACTTGAACTGTGTGTACATAACTACCTTTTTAACTAGCCTAAAAAAATGTAAATTGTCATTCCACTGTAAAAAAAACAAAAATACAGCTTTGATTACAGTTTGTATAAACAATTAGCATTGCTTGCTTTTAACCCCTACAGTTTAAACTGCCTCAAATTAGTACTACTACTGGTGCAGGAAACACTCAGCATGTCAGGCAGCATCTGTAAAGAGTGGGAAATATTGACATTCAGGCATTATCCTTCATCAGAACTAGGTTTTTTACAGTCCTGATGGAGTATGTTTGAAATGGCAACATTTTTCTTCCTTTAAAGATGCTAACTGATTTGAGCTTTTTCCAGAATTTTCCATTTTTGTTTGGTTTCCAGTATTTGCAGTATTATTTGTTCTACTTTTGCAGGTTTTCAATCTGAGGATAGAGCAAGGGAGGGAAAAAAAATCCCAAAATACATTGGTTAGAACAGCCTTCAGCACTTTTGGGCACCACAGAGTGAGGCTTTGCACAAGCTATTGTTTATAAATAGCAAGTGAACAGATGAAACTTGTTTTACTAAATTGTTTGTCACTTTATCAAAGACACTGTAATTAGTATTTGTTGTAAATTATTTTTGAAACTCAGAATTGTTAGAATTCAGATAGCCATGCAGTGAAGGATAGAACTGGAGCTTGGGCTTTTATACACTTAGAACCAACAACCAAACTTTCAACCTGCTCTGACAGGTAAGTCTCGAATTAATGTCCAACACCTGAATGCAATTAACCTCCAATTGATATAACAATTAACAGAAATAATGCCCAGTTATTTCCGATTGAGCGCAGAAATCATATTAAAGATGTATACCAGTTTCTTGAGCACAAAAATCAAAGCTGACACTCCAGTGCAGTACTTGAGGGAGTGCAACACTGTCAGAGGTGTCTCTTTTGGATGAGACATTAAATTGAGGCACCGTTTGTCCTTCTGGATGTAAAAGATTCCATGGCGCTATTTCAAAGAAGAGTGGAAGAGTCATCCCCAGTGTCCTGGCCCATAGTTATCCTTCATTCAACATCACAAAAACAGATGATTTGGTTATTATTGCTGCCTGTAGGAGCTTGCTGTGTGCAAATTAGCTGCTGCGTTTCCTAAATTGCAACAGTGACTACCGTTAAAATACACAATTGGATGTAAAGCACTTCTGAGATTTCTTATGGCCGTGAAAGGCACTATATAAATGAAAGTCTTTTTTGTTATTGTTTAATTACATTTAAAAATTAGCTTAAATTATTTTTAAATCTTTAGCTCTGTTTTAAATGAAACCATTTTTAATACCTAGCGTGGAGCTTATTAGGAATTTTTACCTTGAAAGACAAAAATCCTTATTTATGATAACCATTTGGAGCATCAGGGGTGGCAGCAGAAATGTTATTCTACACTTTCTTTTCCAACAAAGCCATTTCTAAGTTCCAAAAATTGTCTCTGTATGAAAATGCTACCTTTTTAAAAAAAAACAAAGTATGGTAAAATTCGCTACTCGGTGATGTTTGCTTGAAATCCCAGATGCTCCAAATTGGCTGTTATTTCTATACACAAGTTTATTGTTTCTAAGCTTGGAATTCCTAACAATTTTTTTCAGGTCTAGACTCTTCCCTTGATGATCTCCAATTCCTGTTGATGTGCAGTTCTTCAGATAATGAGCTCAGATGCAATATACAACTGTCAGAAACTAATTTGTATAATCTCAGATTGTGTGCCCAGCAACAGAACCTACATGAGGTTCAGTACTGCAGCAATATATAAATCACTTTTTAAAATAACAATGCTTAGAGTGCCTCCTTGTATTAAATGCAGCAGATTGGCAATGTTATAAATATTTTATCAAACACATTTGTTGATTAGAAATGCATGCTGAGATTTTTATTTATTTATCTCACACAGTGTTAATTCTTCTAGTACCTTCTGAAAGTGGCCATTAGTGGTCAATTTAATGACTTTTGATGTTGCTTAAGCTTGCTGTGCACTATGATACAGCTGAGGTGACCGTTACATGACTGGTGTAGACCTTTTCACACTTCCCGCAAGTGCTGCTCATTTGTCATCTGCCAGTAAATCGAGCTGCACATAAGAGCCCAGGGACACATTGTGTGATGGTCTGATGGAGGTGAACAGATAGTGCTGTAAAGGCTGCTTGTCACAGATGACTTGTGTTGTAGAGCATCATTCTGTGCAGGCTCCTTTAAGGTAAAACACTTAAGCTCCAGGGGATGGGATGCCTAAAGTAAGTTATTGTAAGCAATTGTGTGTTTTCACTGTGTATCAAGTTAGTGATAATTTTATATATATATATATGTCAAATATTTGCCATAATTGTCTGTCTTAACAGTTATCTTAAACTGTTCAAGTGTGCCTGATCTCTGTGCTGTAAGATGAAGGAATTTGCTATTTTTTAAATTGAACATCTCTGGTTGTTAAGATATTGCAGCTAAATGTTCCCATTTAGAATTGCTTAAATTAGACAGGACAGGAAACAAAATGGTTATCTCAAATAGTTTATGTACTTGGATCATGGCTGCCCATGCATATGTTTTTTAATTTTATGTCATTACTTTTCCCCTCACCAATCATCTCCAAAAACACATTATCTATCTCTATTAAAAATCTTGTTTCTGTGCACCTATAATGTGTGATTTGGGATATTGTATGATTGTAGTAAGCTTCTAACTTTATTGATTGGTTTTGCACCATCATATGGTTAGCTGGGCCAGTATCCTTTTATCAGTTGATTGGATGCATTTTTTATTCAGGTTGGAAAAGGTTTTTTCTTTCCTTGTGTCACAAACAAGTCTGCAAAAACAGGAGGTTTAATAATTTAAAGTACTTGTGTGCCCCTGAACACACATCTCAAAATAAAAGCATTAGAATATGAATGCTTTCAATAATATGGAATAGGGTTGATTATTGTTGAGATAGTTTTAAGATACTCTTCAGATTCACTTCAGCATTGAGCACTTAGCTGCATTACCTTTTTAAGTGGACTTCCTTCAGAATGTAAAACCATACACCATTAGTTCATGGGAGTCTTCCAGGTCTTTTAAATGGTGTAACAATGGCAAAGATGGTTTGTATGCAACATTTTTCTTGGTTAATACAATGGCAAAAACCCATGGAGTATAACTTATGACGTTTTGCACTTTCAGTTCCTGAAAACTAGCAAGGTAATATGTAAGGATTTCGAAATTACATTACTAAGCTATAGAAAAACTACCAGACTAAATAAAAAATCTTCAGCCAGGAATATGTCAAAACAGAAAGTGAATAAACTAAATTTAAGTTACTATACTCTTTTTCTTTTAACTTCCTACTTTTGCTTCCAGACATGCCATTGCAACACATTTAGCTTGTTTCATTGATGATAAACTAGGTTAAATCTACAATAAGCACATTCACTTTATATCCAAAAAGTTATTATTACAATACAGTTTCCTTAATACACAAGTGCAGTACCACATATGGTACGTTTGGTGAAAAATAATTGACAGTTAAAATTTCTGTAATTTGCTTAAAATGCAAAAACAAGTGCAATATGAAAGCCTGTTGTGCAAATAAACTTGTTTCTATAGTTCTCCCAATAGAGGGAGCTATTGCTGTTTCATTGTGATACATAGTGCACAATGTTACACTAAGGATATGAAATTGAGAGTCTTGGGATAATAGCTAGAAGAAAACTGCAGTTAGATTTTACAAAGTGCCTTAAATTGTCCTTCAATGCAAAATGCAAATAATTACTGTCTGCAAATAGTCTTTGAAGCTAAAGAAAAAGCAGTTATCCTTCAGAGTTTATAATCCAACACATTGTATGCATAGAAATTTTCATATTTAACAATTTCCAAATTATGTTAACTTTCTATCTTAAGTCCATTTGATGAGACACCTCTAATAAAATTTTTCTACTAGGAAGAAGAGGCAAAGCAACTTGTACGAGATGCAATTGCTGCAGGTGTTTTCAGTGACCTCGGGTCAGGAAGTAACATTGATTTGTGTGTGATAATGAAAAATAAGTTGGACTACCTAAGACCTTTTGATATTGCCAATAAAAAGGGTGTACGGTAAGCAATTTCTTTTTATTTCCACTATGAATGTTCCTTTGCAAAATTTCCAAGGAGTGAACAATCTAAAATTGTGTAATGGTGTTGCAGAGCTAGGTGATTAGGATATAGGTTTACATCTGTCATTTCCTTGTATGGTGAGTTCCAGATCTTACCTGGACTACTAGGAATTTTTCCTGTGGGGCCAGTGGAGACAGATTTTGATAGAAGACTGACTATGCAGTCTCTAAACATAAATTGTCCAAATGTGGCTTTGTTATAGGCTTATTAAGAAGCAAACTTACAAAAGAGGATTAAATCGAATGGAATTGTTTGTGTTAAACTGTGCATGTAGTTCTGTAAAGTGGAAAAAATTATAGCAGTACAGTAACATTTGTAAAACAGCTAATGGTCAGATCTGTAGAGGTAAATATCAATATACTTTCTTATAAAACGCTCTTCATGTTTTATTTAGGTGGGTCAAGGGAAGAAAGACATTTTACTGTAGAAATTCGGGCTGAAAGATAGCAGATATGATTGATGCATAACCAAAAAATTAAAAACTTTCCAGCATGTGACTGTGGTCATTCAGAACAGACCATGGAATATATCTATGCTTGATTCACAACTATGAAGGAGGCATCACAGTGATACACTCCACAACTCCTGGTGCCATTATCTGGCCTAGCCACCTGAATGTAAAATTGTAGTTGTTGCTCTACAGCTACATCAGCCATGGGAAAGAGGAATAGAGAACCTGAAAGATAACCTGGAGAGCTGAAACATACAGACCAAGAAAGTTTCAGATTTAATATGAATGCAAAATACTACAGATACTGCGGTTAGCACCGCAGCCTCACAGCTCCAGCGACCCGGGTTCAGTTCTGGGTCCTGCCTGTGCGGAGTTTGCAAGTTCTCCCTGTGAGTTTCCGCCGGGTGCTCCGGTTTCCTCCCACAGCCAAAGACTTGCAGGTTGATAGGTACATTGGCTATTATAAATTGCCCCTAGTGTAGGTAGGTGGTAGGAGAATGGTGGGGATGTGGTAGGGAATATGGGATTAAGGTAGGATTAGTATAAATAGGTGGTTGTTGGTCGGCACAGACTTGGTGGGCCGAAGGGACTGTTTCAGTGCTGTATCTCTAAATAAGTAAATAAATATTCAGCAGGTCAGGCAGCATCTATGGAAAGAGACATATTAATGTTTCAGCTCTGTGACCTTTTGTCAGAACACGTTTTCTGATTTAATCCCTGGCCTGTGCGGAGTTAGCTGTGCTCAGTCAGGGTGGCTGCAGGAATACTACGACTGGACTAGTTTATGGAGGAGGAAATTGACCAGAATTTCTATGCCTGATCCCTGCATGTGTGGAAAAATGGGATCAGCTGTTATGCCCCCCTCCTCCACCCACCCCAACCCCCACAAGTTTTTAAAAAGCATTCTGGCATTCAGTATTGAAACCTGAATAATGGACTCTTGTGTGAGATACTGCTAGATACCTGATGCGCAAAGAACCATATCCAAACTAGAAGTCAAAGCTTTTGGTAGATGAGTAGAGAAGAAAACTTAAAAATCTAGCTTGGAAAAACATAACATTCAAAATATCCAAGTAAACACTCTGATTTTATTAAAGAATGCCAAGTGTTTGACAGTAGTTTTTGAGTACTAGCCAATAGGTAGACAGATCAATCAACAAGGCTAGTCTTGATTTTCAGAAGAATCACAAGGTAGCACTTCATTCTTTCAGAGATATATCACAGAATTGAACAGCACCTGAATATTTGTTTAACTGTCATTTGTGCTTTTGAATGAGGAAAAACGAATTACCTTTTAATAATGATGACCAGAGATTTTATTGTATCTAGACTAGAATAGAAAGTGTCATTAAATTATAACAAAGGTAAATAATCATTTTGATGTCACTATTCATACTATTGTCGGACACTTGCTTGTTGAGATATATATATATATATATATATAAATGTTTTTTTTCTGACAATATTTTCACTCTGATTTCTTCCCTATATCACCTCGTAAAGACATTGATTTAGGCAGTGATATGTCCCTGGTATATTGCCTAAGTAATCATTTTAAATGAATGTCTTGGCAAGACAATCAGTGAGTTGTTTTGGCCATGACAGACATCACAGCCAAGTCCTATTCACGTTCTTTTTTTCATCAGACATCACTAAAAAGTGTTCAGGAGAGGAACCTGGATGACTTTCTCTGTTTTACTTTGGCATGGTTGATATCCCTTCTAATAACCACACCATTACACTAGCTGAGATTAGCTAACTCAGCACAGACAACAGATTCAATCTAAGATCTTCCTGCTCTCGCGTGAGCCACTGTCGTCAGTGTAGGCCATGTGATTTTTTGTTGAGATTTTACATTGGTGATTAATCATGTATCAATAAAATATTTTAACCCTCTGTGCATCATACAAACTTTTATTCACTCCACTCAATTTTCACAATAAAATTTCTTTATAAGATATATCCAATTGACAAAACCCATTCCTGAAATGCTGAAGAGCTGCTAGTATCTGCCCTCCCCATTTATCTGTCGGAAGTGTTACAGTAGAAAGCCTTGCATGAGATAAAAGCTTATTCCTTCGCCCACTAACCCAATCTTCTCTCTGTAAATCAGCCTCGCAGACCAAGAAACATTAAATTTGTACTGTTTGATCTCTGGCTCATAGAATCATACAACACAGAAGGAGCTATCCAGTTAGTTCCACTCGCCTGCTAATTTGTCTTTTCAAGTATATATCCATTTTCCTTTAGAATATTACCATTGAATCTGCTTCCACCACTCTTTCAGCAGTACATTCCAAATCATAAGAACTCGCTGGGTATAATAAAAATTCCTCCTCACACCCCACCCCCAGTTCTTTTGCCAATTATCTGTGTCCTCGTTACTGACCCCGCCAATGGAAATAGTTTCTCCTGATGTACTCTATAAAAATCCCTTAGAGTTTTGCACATCTCTATTAAATCTCCCCTTAACCTCTACTTTAAGGAAAACTATCCCAGGTTCTCTAGTCACCACATAACTGAAATCCCTCATCCCTGGTTCTATCAACATCCTGGAGGTTACTATTGACCAGAAACTTAACTGGACCAGCAATATAATACTGTGGCTACAAGAGCAGGTCAGAGGCTGGGAATTCTGTGGCAAGTAACTCACTTCCTGATTCCCAAAGCCTGTCAACCATCTACAAGGCACAAGTGTGATGGAATACTCTTCACTTGACTGGATGAATGCAGTTCCAACAAAACTCGAAGCTTAACATCCTCCAAGACAAAGCAGCCTACTTGATCAGCACCCTGTCCATCACCTTAAACATTTGTTTCTTCCACCACCGGCTCCCAGTACCATTTCCAGAATGCACTGCAGCAACTTGCCAAAGCTCCTTCGACAACACCTTTGAAACTCGCAACTTCTACCTCCTAGAAGGACAAGGGTAGCACATGCCATCCTGACTTGGAACTAGATTGCTGCTCCTTCACCATTGCTAGGTCAAAATCCTGGAACTCCCTTCCTAGCAGCACTGTGGGTGTAGCTACACCACAGGGGTTCAAGAAGGCAGCTGACAACCACCACCTCAAGGGAAATCAGGGATGGGAAATAAATGCTGGCCATGCCAATGATGCCCACATCCCAAGAACAAATTTTTAAAAATATGGTAAATCTCGTCTGCACCCTTTCCAAGGCCTTGGTATCCTTCCTAAAATGTAGTGCTCAGAATTGGCCAAAATATTCCAAGTCTAACCAATGATTTATAAAAGTTTACCATAATTTCCTTGCTTTTGTTCTCTATGCCTCTATTTATAAATGCCAAGGACCCTGTATGTTTTTTAACAGGCTTATCAACTTGTCCTGACCACTTCAGAGATCGATGTATGTGAATCCCCACACCTTTTAAATTTGTGCCATGTAGTTTATATTGTCTCTCCTCATTCTTTCTTCCCAAATGTTCTCCATAAGTTTTGTTCATTTTTGCACTTTTACATTCTGTTATGGAGCCAACAACAGTCATTTTAACCACAGCAGGGCGCAGAAACAACATTGAGATAAATGACCAATTTGTTTTCCAAGGGTGGTGGTATTTGTAGGAGGAATGTTGAGAGGACACCAGAGCTCCCTGCTCTTTGAAGATGGGGTCTTTAACATCCACCTGAACCACTAATAGGCAGGCAGGTCCTTGGTTTAATACCTCATCCAAAGGTGGATAATTAATCTGTTTTCCATATAGCATGTGTTGTACTTTGATCCCTCTGAATACAGATATATTTAATCAAAAATGGTCGACTTCATATCTGTAATTTGTACCCTTTCCAAGAAATAATAAAGTTACAGCCCACTAGTTTTACATCCCTTGACTCACTGTGAGCAAATTCACAGGAGATGCATTAGTCTATATAAACCTGCTTCACGTCCGGTTTATTGAGAGTATGGGTACCTTTCTCACTATTTAGTATTTACTAAAAATTTCTGGGCTGAATGTATTTCATCCTAATTCCCAGAAATGCAATGGATTGTTTGTTTCGTCATTCTTAGAAGCTTGGTTTTTGACTAATTTGGATATTTTATTAATGTAAATGAATAACATCTGTTTAACAGTGTAGATGTTTTGTTGATGCTATTATTTCTCCTGTCAGCATTTACCAGAAATAGGATAGCAATATTTTTTGAAGACTCTGCGAAATCACAGTATTGTTTTCGGCAAAGAGTTTTGAACGTGGGAGAAAATACTTAAGTGCGGAGTGTGGAGCAATGGAAATTAATTATATGTACATTTATTTAAAATAGTTTATTGAAAGTAGCTGCATTACTTTATCTTTGTTTTTCCAGAGAGGTACATAAGAATTTCTACTTTTATACTTCCATCTACTTTGAAAGCTGAGAATTTCAGCAAAAGCAATTGCAAAAATCAATTATGTAGTGGTCCCATTACCAGGAAAAATTGTGTTTGTCTGCTGCAGATAGTTACTGTTTTTACTTCATTTTTGTCCCACCAGACAAGGCAACTACAAGTACAGGAGGGGGATAACGGGAATCCTAACGGAAACGATTGCTCCACTGGAACTCGAAATTGTGGAGGAAGTTGTGCACACAATGGACACTTCCTGAAGAATCTGACCGTTTTTTTACCTCCTTGATGTGGATGTACATTAAAGCTTTAACAGGTGTCTGTACATTGAAATAAGTGAAATGTGTAATAACAGGAGACTGGTTCAGTTTTTACAAATAAAGTTGGTCTCCAAGATTTCTTTAACACCCACAACGAGTTGTCTGTTATTTAAATTTTCCAGGAAATATTCCCTATTTGTACATATAATAGTAGCAATGTCTCATTACTGTGAAATCCTTTGTTCTGTCATTACCCAGTTATGACATTGCGTCCAGCTCGGTTAAAAGATCAGTCAATACCTTTCCTAAATTAGAAAGTCAAAGGTCAGGTTTTGCATTAAATTTGACATTGCTGCTGTCGAAAAATTGAGTGGGTGTTTGGTCAGTACTGCAACTTGAAATGTTTATACAATGAAAATGTTTCTTTTCTGTACAGTCACCATTTATTAGACATTGCGCTGCACACATAAGGTCATTCTGCCAATTAAATATGGCAAATCGGTAGCCAATTGATAACTGACAATTATAGTACAGACCAAATATCAATGTGCAGATTAGTTCAAAGCAAATCCTACCAGATTAGTAGGAAAACCCACACGTGCACATGCAACTTTGTATACACCGATGAAATATAACTAATGACCTGTTCCATACCATTTTTATTTCCTCTGCCACCTGCAGTGCCTGGTAACATATAAATGTTGGGTGACCTTTTTATTGTGGCACACATCTGACTTCATTATTGTGTTATTGATGCACAACATATTTTGAAATTAATGTTAAACACTCAACCTTATTTGGAATCTGTTTATTTTGGAGTTTATATTTAATATGTACATGATGTTTGTAGTTTAGTCTTATATGCTAGTTTAAATGTATATGTCTGGTGGGAGAGTAAACCTATCCACCTGTTATGCCTCATAAAAATGATTTAAGTTGTTAGTTATTTTTGCCTTCAAATATTTTAGGTCTGAATCCAATTAATGGCTATATTTCCTGGTAATTCACTAGATTTGCTATTTGATTAGATTTGCAGTGAAAAAAGGAAGAAAGGCTTACATTCATAATATCTTATAATGTCCCGAAGTGCTTCACACACACCCAGTTTCTTTGAACTCTGAGTTTAACATCTCATCTGAAGAATAGCATCTCTGACAATGTAGTTCTCCATCTGTCCTGGAGTCGTCCTTGAAGGCATAATCGTCTGAATGCTACCAACAGAGCAAAGCTGGTATCAGTAACTACACCACCTTTGTTAATCTCTATAGGTATTATCAAATATTACATGAAGCCCATGTGCAGTCAGTGTTTGTTATAATCTCTCATCAGCAACAGAAAGACCCAGAAGAATCAAACCACCAATGAACTCTGCTTTTCAGAGGGAATAGATGTGGCTTTAAAGATTGCAATCACATTTATGAATCCAGATGACAGTTATAACCTCTAATCCCCTAATGAAGTTACTGATTTATAATTGTTTGAGTTGTACCTCCAATACCTCTCCAACGATTTATACCAAGTTTGTCAAACATAATATCTTCACCTCCCTATAAACTCACACTGATTTTCTCCTCGAGACTTCATTTATCTTGGGGTGTTTCATGATGCTGCTCGTCAGCCTAGCCTCGAATATTTTACCACCGATAGATGTCGGGTTTACCAGCTTGTAACTTCTAGGGTAATTCTTTTGCTATTTTGCAAAAATGGTTATGTACCTTTCCTGTAATCCTTTGTTCGATTCCCAATCATAATTCCCTAACATTCCTCACTAGAATGTGGCTAATTTCTTTTGGCCAATTCCTTAAATACAGTTGTGTGCAACTCAATTAGTTAATACCAAATTAGTAAAATGTTTTGAAAATTCTTTTGGTAGAATAATAAATTGGCAAACATCTGTTGAGGGCAACGGTGACGAGTAGGAAGAGGAAACAATGTATGCATTTAAAATGCTGAAAGGTATGGATAATGGTCAATCTCAGTTTCGGGTTTTTGAAATTAAATGATGGGTATACTGGAGGACAAGTACAAATTCATGAGCTTCAAGCAAGGCTAGAACGTGTTCTACTTGATGCCAACCACAATAGTGGATATTTGGAATGGATTCCCTTCAAAAGCAATTAATATATGGTAACCAATAGAAGTTGCAAGTTATATAGAAAAGAACAAATGTAAATAATCCAATATTATACAGAACACTGCAATTCTAAATCCTATTGGGCCCCAGGGGCACCTTTATGGAATGCAGCCAGTTAAGTTGAATAATATCGATTATAATGGCGGATTTACACCTTGAAGTTGTTCGAAAACACTTTACAGCCATTGAAGCACTTTTGAAGTGCAGTCACTGTTTTAATGTAGGAAATGTGGCAGCTATATTTGCTCACAGCAAGCTAATGCCTGGCTCGGGTGTAAAATTAAAACCCGACCCAGGCCCGACCCAATAACAGCCAACGCGAAGCCGACCCGGGCCCGAGTCCTTTAATTTTTTTAAATGTCCGACAGGTAGCCAGTCTTTACTGCAGAGTGCGGAGTCTGGACTGCACGTTTCTCGCCTTGACGTCCTGAATGTTCATTTGAAGATTACTTCAAGGCAGCACTGTGCGCATCAAACCCGATCCGAATCTGACACGTCGTCGGTTTGGGTCGGGTGGCCACACCTTACAGCAAGCTCCCGCAAACAGCAATGTGATAATGAGCAGATCATCTGTTTTTGTGCTGTTGATTGACTGATAAATATTGGCCATTACACCGGGGAGAACTCCCCTGATCATCTTTGAAATAGTGTCATGGGATCTTTTATGCTCACCTGAGAGGCAGACAGGGCCTCAGTTGAATGTCTTACCCAAAAGATGGCACCTGATACACCAGCACACTTTTGGTACTGTGCTGGAGTGTCAGCCTTGATACATGCGCTCAAGTCCTTGGAGTAAGCCCACAACCTTCGGACTCAGAGGCAAGAGTGCTACCCACTGAGCCACAGCACCTGACCTGGAAGTCTTCCTTGGCCTCCTTGTCTCGAGAGTCAATGGGTAAGCGCCTGGAGGTGGTCAGTGGTTTGTGAAGCAGCGCCTGGAGTGGCTATAAAGGCCAATTCTAGAGTGACCGACTCTTCCACAGGTGCTGCAGATAAAATTGGTTGTCAGGGCTGTTACACAGTTGGCTCTCCCCTTGTGCTTCTGTCTTTTTTCCTGCCAACTGCTAAGGCTCTTTGACTCGCCACACTTTAGCCCTGCCTTTATGGCTGCCCGCCAGCTCTGGCGATTACTGGCAACTGACTCCCACGACTTGTGATTAATGTCACAGGACTTCATGTTGCATTTGCAGACATCTTTAAAGCAGAGACATGAATGGCCGGTGGGTCTGATACCAGTGACGAGCTCACTGTACAATGCGTCCTTGGGGATCCATGCGGCTCACATGGCCAAGCCATCTCAAGCGCCGCTGGCTCAGTAGGGTGTCTATGCTGGGGATGTTGGCAGCCTCGAGGACTTCTGTGTTGGAGATACGGTCCTGCCACCTGATGCCAAGGATTCTCCAGTAGCAGCAAAGATGGAATGAATTGAAACGTCGCTCTTGGCTGACGTATGTTGTCCAGGCCTTGCTGCCGTAGAACAAGGTACTGAGGACTCAGAGGCAAGAATGCTACCCACTGAGCCACAGCAACTGATACCTGACCTGGAAGTACTGAATAGGGAAGACACCAGTAGCATGCCACCCATTGAAGGAGGTTTGCTGATGTGAAAAATACTATCTGAATAAAAGTTTTTTTTAATGTGATTAAGCTGTCCCTAACTAAGAATAGAATCATACAGCATAGAGAGGTGCCATTGCCATCAAGCCTGTACCAGAATATTCTGGACACGAGATTGTGAGTTTTGTTTTGCAAATTCTGATTTTTGTTAGCTTACCATAGATTGACTTCATCCTTATCTGTTGTAAATTCTGATGTTTAAAAATAAAAGTATGACTAGTGTAACAACATTTCTTGCCATGTTACATAAAAAAATCTCAAAAATGTTATATCAAGGTGCTACAGTTGCTTTGTTTACTGGGTGATAAGTTTGTTTAGGGTGGCTGCAAATTCATTAGTTTCTTATTTAATTAATTCTCAGGATGTGGGCATCACTGGGAAGGACTACATTTACTGTCTATCCCTAGCTTCCTTTGAGAAAATGATGGTGGAGCACTTTGAAATGCAGCAGTCCACGTGATGAAGGAACTCCACTATGACCCAGAGACGATGAAGGAAAGGCAAAATATGTCCCAAGTTGGAATGACGTGTAACTTAGAGGAGAACTTGAAGATGATGGTGTTCTCAAGTTGCTCTGCTTTGTTCTTGCTGCACCTGCCCTTCTGGGTGATGGTGGCCGCGGGTTTGGAAGGTGTTGCCAAAGAAGCCATGATGAGCTGCTGCAGTGCATTCTGTAGATCAGGGGTTCTCAACTGAGAATCAGCGAGAAACTCTGGGGTCCGCGATTTGTTTTGTCCCTTTAGTAATCTCCCACGTGTTGGCTTTTCCCTATCAGTAGTCTCCCCTGCTCTGCTGTGTATTAGAAACATTGAAATAATCTCAAATACCAATACTGTGCATGTGCAGGTTCTCACTGTTGAACACCGTTTGCAATGTGGTTGGGCGAGTCTCTCTGCCTATAACCGGCTTCCACAGATTTAACTTGGTAGGTTTTTTTGATTGCTTCTATGTGCGTAGCTCAGTCACTGCTTTCAACTACGAAATAAACTAGAGGAAGTTAGAACTGAGTTGAAGCGGGGAAAATCAGTAAGTTAGTGCAATGGTGCGTAGGCCAAGTTAAGCAAACCTTCCCCTTGTGCGGAGCCACCCTGTGTTGGTTGGAAGTCGGTTGTGAGGTTGAAAAGAGTCTTTTTTCCTCATTAAACTGGTGGTTGAGATGGAGGGGGTGGGTCGCCATTAATGGAGGATAAATACGTTACATGGTCTTGGAGGAGTTGGGGGGTGGAATGAAAAAGACTTGCCAGTCTGTGGGCCTGCAGCAAGACTGTAACTTGTGTTGGGGTTTGGTATTGAGATCAGAGGAAACAGGAGCTTCAAGACCAATTGTAGCATCGCAAAGGCTGCCCTACCTCCGGGGATCAAACCCAGATACTTTCCAGCTCTGTATGATTCAGAAGCACAGTGGAAGGTAAAGGGTGGAGTGGGGGTTGGAGAGTGACTTGCCAGCCATTGACCCTGCAGCAAGGCCGTAACAGTTGGGATCCGGTGGGATTCTCGCCTTCAATAAAGCAGGACGGAGGTCTCGGAAGCAAAAAGATTGCAAACCCCTGCTGTAGTTAGTAACTACCACAGTTATGATGCACCATTGGTGGAGGGAGTAAATGTATAAGCAGGTGGATGGGGTGCTGATTAAGTGGACTGCTTTGTTCTGGATTGTGTCAAACTGCTTGAATGTTGTAGCAGCTGAACCCCATCCAGGCAAGTGGGGAGTATTCCATCTCACTTCTGTCTTGTGCCTTGTCGGTGGCGGAGAGGCTTTGGGCAGTCAGGAGGTAAGCTGCTCGCTGCAGAATTCCGAGCCTCTGACCTGTTCTAGTAGACGTTCTTATGATGTCTTTATCACTTTCAGTATAACCATGCCAAAGTATAGCATAAAACTTGGCATGAGTTGTTCATTTATTTTGTTTTAAAAATTGATTGCTCATTGCCATCACTTAGTTCTTTCATTTAACTCTGCTAGTAACTGCAGAGCTGAGATAATAATTTGCTACATGAATGAAAATATGTTGAGAGCTTTATTGAGGCATATGACTCTGTTTCATCCTAATACTTTCAATAGAGCTACCTATGATAAAGTAAATAATCTTTAAACCAGCATACATCAAAATAATAGAACAGTAAGTTTCAGTTAGAAAGATCCTAAGTAGTTAACGGTATCTTTATTCTGTTAGTACGCTGCAAATCATTATGATTTAATAGTTGGCAATTCATTTACAAAATTTTGCAAACATAAAAAAACACGATAAATCAACTTAATAAAATCAATAGATGCAAGTACAATGTTATCTCTTGCTTTAAGCAACTATGTTCTTGAACACAGTAAATAGCATTGCTTTACAATGTATGCAATATACCTATATTAGCCTGCATAACGTTAATTAATGCAGTATTCAGGTCCAGACCATAATCCGGTACACACAAATAATATACTGCTTAATCAAAGGCATTATATCAAGGTGCTGGTTCGGGCTACACAGGTTGGAGATATGATTCCCATTTGAAACAGCAAGAATGCTGACCTAGAAGTCCTTCTGCCTTACCTGTGTATTGTCGAGCATTAATTATTAACAATGGTCTACAATTCCCTCCTGTTGCCTTGCAGGACTAGTACCAGTAAGTACTGAATGAAGCATAGGGAAACAGAACAGACATTTAAATGTCTAACATTCTAGCACTACATTTTCCTGTGAGTCTTATGAGTTATATTTAAAAATATTCTTTAACTTCAAAAATGACATCAAATGCATTGGAAATGTTCACATTTTACAGAATTTTCACAGTTGGTAAATTGTCTAAATTGTTGCAAACAATTGCTCCCTCCTAATCAATACTGGCTATGTTGAATCATCAGTTATTGGCCTGGATTTTGCAGTCAGTGGCAAAGCGATAGCACTCACCGCTGACCTCAAAGAAAGACTTTCTGTGGCGTTAACTTTTACCTTTGCTGGTGTTTAATTTGAATTTAGCGCCAAGTCAGGGACATCTCCAGGCTTCTAGCAACAGGGGTTTCATCAAACAGGGTAAACAGCCAATCACATTGAAGAATTCTCACAGACAGCAAATAAGACACATTGATTATCCTTCACTTCATATAAATTTTACAGAGCAAAATAGAGATTGGGGCATACACATTATAAACTGAAATATTGTAAACAAATTTTTTTTAAAAGAATGCTGTTAAAATATTGGAATTTTTATCATAATAGAAAAATATAGCATTATACAAATATAAAATTTGTTTTCCAGGGCCAGAGAGATTATTCAGTGGTTATCACTTCGTACATTGTCAAAAACAAAATGACACCTCATTAACAAGTTGTAACTTTTTCGGAGTTTTTAACAGCAATATTACAGTACAGAAGATGACGTTCTCATCAGTTCTGTGATTTCAAGATTGCCATCTGTGGGGACTTCAACAGCACACCCTTTGGAAGGGCAGGGTATCATTGACAGAAATTTCTGTATTTCAGTGTTTAACTGCGCATGGGCAGATGCCAGAAGTTTCTGTCAGTTTCACAGTTGGAATGATGGTGAACATTGACAGTTTAATTGTCATTGCAATTGCAAAATCCAGGCCACTTGTTCTCCCCAGTCTATCTGATGCAACTTGCTCTGGTTCTTTGAGCACAATGTGAATGTTATTTTATCCTTTGAACTGTTCCCAAGAAATGGCTCGGCATCATCATCTCAGTGAGGATTGACCAACCAAAAGCTGCATTTTTAAAAGTGGCACTTTTTTTTATTTAATTGTATGTAGAAGTATTACAAAAATAATTGCAGAATAGGCTACAACAGATAGTTATAGAAGTGAACTAATTTAGATATGGCAAAGAGGATAAAAAGAATGGGCACTGTTCCGAGTCTGCAAAATAGTGAAGCTTAAATGATATATCTGGTGCCAACAGACTTGGAGAAAGAAACCTCATCATTATGGCATGTCAATAAGTACAAAAGCTCGAAATTTTGTCCACAGAATTAAGTTGGATTCATCCTGTAATTCTAATTAACCAGATTTTAAAAAAATCACCACCTATTATTCACGTTTTCAATTAATGTTACAGTTGAGTGGGAAGAAGTAGATTAATTTTTTTTTAAATGTTATATTTGGCTTACCGCCGCATGTTTTCCAGATGCTGCTTTTTGGTGACAATAAAAGCACACAAGATTCTAGTCCTTTTTGATAGCTCTTTGTTCTACCTACTGATTATCTTCCTGGTTATAAAGTTTAGAGCATCCAACTAATTATTTGAAAGCTGACCTCATAAAAAATTTAAGAAGTCAGTTGGTCAAGCAATGATAAAATATTAACTGTCACTTTAATTTAGGTAAAGTATAGGTAAATAGTGTCAAATCCGAAATGAAATTGTCATTACAATACTTGAGTACTTGACCTACAAAGACAACAGTAAATCTTGTGGGTAGGCATAGTGGAAGTACACTAAATAAATGTGAAAAGAGAAGTACACTTGTTTCGTTCTAAGTTAATATGTTAGTACAACAATCAACTTTTAAGAAGTTTTTTTATAGATCATTTACTTTTCTAATAATACTAAGATTGTCTTAGTATTTCTGTCCTTTTAAGCACATAATGTCTAATTTTCATCATGCCACACCCTGACAGCAATATGTCAAAAACTGGAGTGTGTGTACTGATTTCTGTTTTGTCTCAGCACTTACTCTTGTGTATCCTATCATCTTTACTGTATCTTAATTTATAGACAGAAATATGAGTATGAAATTAGAAAATACAACTATAAATATATTTTTCTAAAGTAACACAGAACCATGGAGACTATATCATTCCTTTTTCATTTGACCAAATGAAGAGTTTAACCATTCTACAGTTGCTAAAATCTATTCTAACATTATCAGTCCTTACAGTGCTGTTTAATTCCAAATGGCTCAACCACATTTCGCTAATGATGGCACTTTCTTGAGATCTTCACTGTGGTGCTTCTTTTGTTTTTTTTTAACAATATTCAAGCAGGAGTGTGACGTAATTGTTCTTCTGTAAGTTTCCATACAGTTGAATGAGTTCAGGTGCTTGGTGTCCATCCATGCATCTGCTTAGCTATTTGATGCATGTAACTAACATCAGGTCGAAGATCCGGTTCAGGGTTAATGCACATGATCACCAACTCTCGTAACTAAGGAAACAGTAAAATATAATTTGTTAGACAAATCTGTAACACATTGTTTTGTAACATTACATTTTCCGCCAAACAGATGGCAGCATTATTAGCCCCCATCATCCGCTAGTAGGAGCACTGCTTTCTAAATAAGAACAGAGTTGAGTGAATTTCTCAGGAAGTACTGCAGCAAGAGAGACCAAAGCCCCACATTCTTGGGGACAAAGGGCAGGGTTATCAGCTGCTCAGCTCCAGCATGAAGCGATATGAGGTGAGCAAGCAATTAGGAAGGCTAATGGTATGTTAGCCTTTATCGCAAGAGGATTTGAGTAGCGAAGTCTTACTTCAATTGTACAGAACTTTGGTTAAATCGCACCTGGAATATTGGTCCCCTCAGAAGGGGATATAATAGGGGCGGCACAGTGGCGCAGTGGTTAGCACCGCAGCCTCACAGCTCCAGCGACCCGGATTCAATTCCGGGTACCGCCTGTGTGGAGTTTGCAAGTTCTCCCTGTGTCTGCGTGGTTTTCCTCCGGGTGCTCTGGTTTCCTCCAACATGCCAAAGACTTGCAGGTTGATAGGTAAATTGGCCATTATAAATTGCCCCTAGTATAGGTAGGTGGTAGGGAAATATAGGGACAGGTGGGGATGTGGTAGGAATATGGAATTAGTGTAGAATTAGTATGGATGGGTGGTTGATGGTCGGCACAGACTCGGTAGGCTGAAGGGCCTGTTTCAGTGCTGTATCTCTAAACTAAACTAAACTAAAAACTAATTGCCATAGAGGGAGTGCAACAAAGGTTCACCAGACTTATTCCCAGGATGGCGGGACTGTCCTATGAAGAGAGATTGGGGAAACTGGGCCTGTATTCTCTAGAGTTTTGAAGAATGAGAGGTGATCACATTGAAAACTACAAAATACTTAAAGGGATAGACAGGGTAGATGTTTCCCCTGGTTGAGCAGTCTAGAACCAGAGGACACAATTTTAAAATAAGGGGGAAGCCACCTAGGACCAAGATAAGGAGAAATTTCTTCACTCAAAGGGTTGTGAATGCTGGAAATATTCAGCAGGTGTGGCAGCATCTGTGGAGAGAGTGACCCTTCATCAGAACTGGCAGAGCCAGAAATGTAATAGGTTTAAAGCAAGTAAAGTGGGGGTAAAGAGATAACAAAAGAGGTGTTGATAGGACAAGGTCACAGAGAATAACTGACCAGAAGGTCATGGAGCAAAGGCAAACGGTATGTTAATGGTGTGGTGAAAGGCAAAGCGTTAGTACAGAGAGGGTGTTAATTGACAGAAAACTGAACAGCCTGGCCTCCAGCACAAACATGAAAAAAACAGTGGATAGGCACAGTAGAAACAAACTAAAATAAAATGAATACATAAAAAAGAAAAAATAACTAAAAATAAAAAGGGGGGGCCCATCAAGCTCTAAAATTATTGAACTCAATGTTCAGTCTGGCAGGCTGTAGTGTGCCTAATTAAAGCAGACCTGTGCTCCAGAACTTGCCACACCCCTAGCCAGGCTGTTCCAGTACAGCACCAACACTGGCATCTACCCTGCGATGTGGAAAATTGCCCAGGTATGTCCTGTACACAAAAATCAGGACAAGTCCGACCCGGGCATTTACTGCCGCATCAGTCTACTCTCAATCCTAAGAGTGATGAAAGGTGTCGTCGATAAGTGTTAACAAACGGCACTTGCTTAGCAATAACCTGCTCACTGACGCTCAGTTTGTGTGCTGTCAGGGCCGCTCAGCTCCTGACCTCATTACAGCCTTGGTTCAAACATGGACAAAACAGCTGAACTCAAGATGTGAGGTGAGAGTGACTGCCCACATCAAGACAGCATTTGACTGAGTATGGCATCAAGGAGCCCTAGCAAAACTGGAATGAATGGAAATCAGGGGAAAAACTCTCCACTGGTTGGAGTCGTAACTGTGGTTGTTGGAGGTCGATCATCTCAGCTCCAGGACATCACAGCAGGTGTTCCTCAGGGTAGTGTCCTAGGCCCAGCCATCTTCAGCTGCTTCATCAATGACCTTCCTTCAGTCTTAAGGTCAAAAGTGGGGATGTTCGGTGATGACTGCACAATGTTTAGCACTATTCATGACTCCTCAGATACTGAAGCAGTCCGTGTAGAAATGCAGCAAGACCTGGACAATATCCAGGCTTAGGCGGATAAGTGGCAAGTAACATTCATGCCACATGAGTGCCAGGCAATGACCTTATCCAACCTGAGAGAATCTAACCATCCCCCCTTGACATTCAATGGCATTATGATCGCTGAAGTGAGGAGGAAAGCCTTAGATTACAGGACGATATAGATGGGCTGGTAAGATGGGCAGAGCAGTGGCAAATGGAATTTAATCCTGAGAAGTGTGAGGTGATGCATTTTGGTAGGACTAACAGGGCAAGGGAGTATACAATGGATGGTAGGACCCTAGGAAGTACAGAGGGTTAGAGGGACCTTGGTGTACTTGTTCATAGATCACTGAAGGCAGCAGCACAGGTAGATAAGGTGGTTAGGAAGGCATATGCGATACTTGCCTTTATTAGCCCAGGCATAGACTATAAGAACAGGGAGGTTATGCTGGAGCTGTATAAAACGCTAGTTGGGTCACAGCTGGAGTACTGTGTACAGTTCTGGTCGCCACACTATAGGAAGGATGTGATTGCACTGGAGAGGGTGCAGAGGAGATTCACCAGGGTGTTGCCTGGGCTGGAGCATTTCAGCTGTGAAGAGAGACTGGATAGGCTAGGGTTGTTTTCCTTAGAGCAGAGAAGGTTGAGGGGGGGTCTGATTGAGGTGTACAAAATTATGAGGTGCATAGATAGGGTAGATAGGAAGAAACGTTTTCCCTTGGCGGAGGTGTCAATAACCAGGGGGCATAGATTTAAAGTAAGGGGCAGGAGGTTCAGAGGGGATTTGAGGAAAACGTTTTTCATCCAGAGGGTGGTTGGAATCTGGAACACACTGCCTGAAGGGGTGGTAGAGGCAGGAACCCTAACAACATTTAAGAAGTATTTAGATGAGCACTTGAAATGCCATAGCATACAAGGATACGGGTCAAGTGCTGGAAAATGGGATTAGAATAGATAGGTGCTTGATGGCCAGCACAGACACGATGGGCCGAAGGGCTTGTTTCTGTGCTGTACAACTCTATGACTATGACTCTAATCCCGCACTATCAACATCCTGGGGGTAACCATTGACCAGAAACGGAACTGGAGTAGCCATATAAATACCATGGCTACAAAGGCAGGTCAGAGGCTAGGAATCCTGCAGAGAGTCACTTACCTCCTGACTCCCCAAAGCCTGTCCACCATCTACAAGGCACAAGTCAGGAGTGTGATGGAATACTCTCCATTTGCCTGGATGGGTGCAGCTCCAACAACACTCAAGAAGCTCGACACCATCCAGGACAAAGCAGCCCACTTGATTGGCACCCCATACACAAACATTCACTCCCTCCACCACCGATGTACAGTGACAGCAGTGTGTACCATCTACAAGATGCACAGCAGCAACACATCAAGGCTCCTTAGACAGCACCTTCCAATTCCGCAACCTCTACCACCTAGAAGGACAAAGGCAGCAGATGCATGGGAACACCACCACTTGCAAGTTCCCCTCCAAGCCACACACCATCCTGACTTGGAACTGTATCGCTGTTCCTTCACTGTCGCTGGGTCAAAATCCTGGAACGCCCTTCCTAACAGCACTGAAGGTGTACCTACCCCACATGGACTGCAGTGGTTCAAGAAGGCAGCTCATCACCACCTGTTCAAGGACAATTAGGGATGGGCAATAAATGCTGGCCTAACCAGTGATGCCCACATCCCATGAACGAATAAAAAAAAAGCAGAGTTTGACAGATTTCTAAATACCAATGAGATAAAGGGATATGAGGATAGTGTGGGAAAAAGGCTTTGAAGTGGATGATGAGCCATGATCGTACTGAATGGCAGAGCAGGCTCGATGGACTGAATGACCTACTGCTCCTGTGTTCCTATGTTCCAAACAGAATGACAACCAATTCTCGTGGTAAGCAGTTTTGAAACCATTAACTTAGGGCACCTATATGCAGTTACAATGAAGAACTACTATAATAAAGCATCATTAACTATGCAAAGTGCTGACTCCTCTATCCAATTTAGAGCTTGCACTGTGAAACATAATTATGATTTTTGGATACAAACTACACTTTGTAAAAGAAACATAATTATAATTTTTGGATACAAACTACAATTTGTAAAAGAAACATAATTATAATTTTTGGATACAAACTACAATTTGTAAAAGACTCCCAAATTTAGCTCTGAACAGAAATCTACAAACTGCTTTGGCTGTGATTCCAAATTATATCAACTTGATTTAAACCAGTTTTTATCTAACCAATATTGCT
This sequence comes from Heterodontus francisci, assembly GCF_036365525.1. NCBI lineage: Eukaryota > Metazoa > Chordata > Chondrichthyes > Heterodontiformes > Heterodontidae > Heterodontus > Heterodontus francisci. Next base: position 25,423,144 of record NC_090402.1, read on the forward strand.
GTGTAAACCACTTGTAAAACTGTTCTCTGTCAACACTTTGTAATTAATGTTAAAATCAAGAAAAAATGCTTAAAATTGCATTTTGGTTGGTGATTGATTATTTCATTTTTAAAGGAATAATGAGAAAACTTTATATTTTTAACCTGACTAATTAGGCACATAGATAAGAACTAGACGTCTTTGTGAATTAAGTGAAATCCTTCATCCTCACATAAACCCTCAGTTCAAATCTGTAATCCCTGTGTGAAAAATAGTAGCCCAGTGAAGGCAAAAGTTTTTAAGCGAGGTTATTTAGATTCAACTTGTGCACATTTCATCAGGGCTTGTGCTATAGTGACACAAGGGAATAATATATTATTCTCTGGGATAATTTTGTATTTTATTCTACAGTAATGGGGGCAGGTTGTTCAACCTTGCCCGTCTAAGAGCGAAGTCCAAAGTACGGAAAGTCCTCATCAGAGAACTCCTCTTTGCTGACGATGCTGCTTTAACATCTCACACTGAAGAATGCCTGCAGAGTCTCATCGACAGGTTTGCGTCTGCCTGCAATGAATTTGGCCTAACCATCAGCCTCAAGAAAACGAACATCATGGGGCAGGATGTCAGAAATGCTCCATCCATCAATATTGGCGACCACGCTCTGGAAGTGGTTCAAGAGTTCACCTACCTAGGCTCAACTATCACCAGTAACCTGTCTCTAGATGCAGAAATCAACAAGCGCATGGGTAAGGCTTCCACTGCTATGTCCAGACTGGCCAAGAGAGTGTGGGAAAATGGCGCTTTGACACGGAACACAAAAGTCCGAGTGTATCAGGCCTGTGTCCTCAGTACCTTGCTCTACGGCAGCGAGGCCTGGACAACGTATGCCAGCCAAGAGCGACGTCTCAATTCATTCCATCTTCGCTGCCTTCGGAGAATACTTGGCATCAGGTGGCAGGACTATATCTCCAACACAGAAGTCCTTGAAGCGGCCAACACCCCCAGCTTATACACACTACTGAGTCAGCGGCGCTTGAGATGGCTTGGCCATGTGAGCCGCATGGAAGATGGCAGGATCCCCAAAGACACATTGTACAGCGAGCTCGCCACTGGTATCAGACCCACCGGCCGTCCATGTCTCCGTTATAAAGACGTCTGCAAACGCGACATGAAATCGTGTGACATTGATCACAAGTCGTGGGAGTCAGTTGCCAGCATTCGCCAGAGCTGGCGGGCAGCCATAAAGACAGGGCTAAATTGTGGCGAGTCGAAGAGACTTAGTAGTTGGCAGGAAAAAAGACAGAGGCGCAAGGGGAGAGCCAACTGTGCAACAGCCCCAACAAACAAATTTCTCTGCAGCACCTGTGGAAGAGCCTGTCACTCCAGAATTGGCCTTTATAGCCACTCCAGGCGTTGCTTCACAAACCACTGACCACCTCCAGGCGCGTATCCATTGTCTCTCGAGATAAGGAGGCCCAAAAGAATGTACAATCTGTAGCACAGTGGTGTCATTATTGCCAAATAAGAGAATAGAAGATAACTGGACTTGTACTTGTGTACACCTTTAACCCTATTGTAAAGTGATTGGAGTTACTGGGGAATGTTTCACTTTACTGAAACGTAGTTATGTGATTTTCCAAAAATCAGATTTATTCAATTATTCTGTACAGGCCAATTCAGTTTCTGTACATTTCATAATATGTTTCCATTGATCTTTAATCCAGATAGGGAAATAGCAAATAGCCCCTTTAATATCAGTGGCAGCCCAACTTTTCTAAAAGTGCTGTGTGGCTCGCTGCCTCGATTATAGAGTCATGGAGAGATACAGCACTGAAACAAGCCCTTCGGCCCACCAAGTCTGTGCTCACCATCAACCACCCATTTATACCAATCCTATATTAATCCCATATTCCCTACCACATCCCCACCATTCTCCTACCACCTACCTACACTCGGGGCAATTTACAATGGCCAATTTACCTATCATCCTGCAAGTCTTTGGCTGTGGGAGCAAACCGGAGCACCCGGCGGAAACTCACATAGTCACAGGGAGAACTTGCAAACTCCACACAGGCAGTACCCAGAACGGAACGCAGGTCGCTGGAGCTGTGAGGCTGCGGTGCTAACCACTGCGCCACTATGCCACTTAAGCTTTGAGAGCCTTTCAAGTGATGCTTTATGTTGGAGTTAATGAAATAGCCACACCCCAGTAATAATGCAAAGTTGCTGCTAGAGTGACAGGTATCCAAGTTGACTACCTTGCTGTTGGTAAATTCAGTGGCTCTGCCTATCTGTACAACTTGACAATTAAGTTTCCCAGTGATTTGGGAAGGTATCATTGTCTGAAACAAAGTCATGGTAACTTTAAAATAACTGTATGAGTGCAAACTCACACATGTACAGCTGTTCTCCATTGTCCCAGCTATTGTCACCATCCCTACAGGAACACAGCCAGTCTGTGCAAGAGGAGGTGCCATGAGCCAACAAGGTATCTGAATTACAGAGGATCTGGCAGCACATCAGGAAAGGTTCCAGCAGTATCAGAAAACCATACAGTTCTTTCGCAGCTTTACATGTATTCTTAAACTACAATGTAATACTAGAACCGTTGGCGTACTAGTATCTAATGGTGCGCCCTAAAAGCAATCTTGCAGAAAAGTCTAACTACATACTATATATCCATTTGCTCCCACACACTGGGATGTAGGGTGAGTACTAGAGCATCATACTTCATACTTTTAGCATCTCAGTGCTACTTCTCTGTTAGTAGGACAAGTGGTACATGAAAGGAGAAATTAAACCTGTAAAACTTTTAAATTCTCATCTCCCTTTGAAGCCAACTTCAAATTGACCATCAGCTGTGGCTCAGTTGGTAGCACGGTCGCCTCTGAGTTACAAGGTTCTGAGTGCAAGTCCCACTGGAGGGCTTGAGCACAAAAATCAAGGCTGACACAATGCAGTACTGAGGGAGCACTGCACTATCAGAGGTGCCATCTTTCAGTTGAGATGTTAAACCAAGGACTGCTTGCTTGGGTAGATATAAAAGATCCCACAGCACTATTTCAATGAAGAACAGGGGGGTTATCCCCTGTGTTCTGGCCAATCTTTATCCCTCAATCAAAAACAAATTATCTGGTTATTATCACATTGCTGTTTGTCGGAGTAAGCTGTGTGCAAAGTGGCTGCTGCATTTCCTACATTACAAAAGTGACTACAGTTCAAAATGTACGTCATTGGTGGTAAAGTGCTTTGAGATGCCTGGTGATTGTGAAAGATGCTGTATGAACGCAAATCTTTTTTTAAAATTGTGGAGCTAGAGAGAATGGAGGGGGAGTGAGTACGGGGGAATGAGGAGGGGGAGTGAAGACAGGGGAGTGAGGATGGGGGAGTGAGGAGGAGGGAGGATGCAGGGGGAAGTAAGCAGGGAGCAGTGAGGAGGGGGGAGGATGGAGGGTGGAGGGGGGAGTGAGGAGGGAGGATGGGGAGGGAGGGGGAGGGATGGTGGGTGTGGTGGGAGGAGGAATGAGGGGGAGGAGGGAGGTGGAGGGGGAGGGAGGAGGGAAGAGGGCAGGAGGGAGGGGAGGATAGAGGGGGAGGGGGAGGGGGAGGATGGAGAGGGAAGTGGGGGGAGGATGGGGAGGGGAGGATGGAGGGCGGAGGGAGGGGGAGGATGGAGGGAGGAGGGGATGGAGGGGAAGAAGGAGGGGGGGAGGGAGGAGGGCAGGACGGAAGGGGAGGATGGAGTGAGGAGGGGGAGGATGTAGGGGGATTGAGTAGGGTAGGATGGAGTGGAGGAGGAGTGAGGAGGGGGAGGATGGAGGGGAGGGTGAGTAAGGTGGGGAGGATGGAGTGAGGAGGGGGAGGATGTAGGGGGATTGAGTAGGGGAGGATGGAGTGGAGGAGGAGTGAGGAGGGGGAGAATGGAGGGGAGGGTGAGTAAGGTGGGGAGGATGGAGGAGAGGGGGAATGAGGAGGGGGAGGATGGAGGGGGAGTGAGGAGGTGGAGAGAGGACGGGGGAGTGAGGAGGGAGCGAGGAGGGGGAAGGATGGGGGGAGGATGGGGGGAGGGAGTGGGGAGGAAGAGGAGGAGGGAGGATGGAGGGGGAAGGGAGAGTGGGGAGTGAGCATGGGGTGGATGGGGCAGGAAGGAACGAGGGGGGAGGGGAGAGAGAGGAGGGGAGAGGGAGGATGGAGGAGGCAGGGGGTAGTGAGGAGGAGGAGGAGGAAGGGGTAGAATAGAGGGGAGGGGGGAGTGGGGAGAGGGGGGTGTGAGCGGGGGAGTGAGGGGTGAGGAAGGTGGAGTGAGGACTGGGGAGAGGGAGTGAGGAGGCGTGTGAGAAGGGTGTAGTGACGAGGGAGGGGTGAGGAGGGTGGTGAGGTGGTGGAGGGGGAAGTGAGGAGTGGGGGAGGGGGAAGTGAGGAGTGGGGCGGGGGGAGTGAGGAGGGGGAGGATGGAGCGGGGAGGAACGAGGGAGGAGGATGGAGGGGGGAGGATGAGGGAGGATGGAGGGGGAGGATGAGGGAGTGAGGAGGGGGAGTGAGAAGGTGTAGTGATGAGGGAGGGGTAAGGAGGGTGGTGAGGTGGGGGAGGGGAAGTGAGGAGTGGGGGAGGGGGAAGCGAGGAGTGGGGGAGGGGGAGTGAGGAGGGGGAGGATGGAGCGGGGAGGAACGAGGGAGGAGGATGGAGGGGGAGGATGAGGGAGGATGGAGGGGGAGGATGAGGGAGTGGGGAGGGGGCAGGAGGGAGGGGGAGTGAGGAGAGGGAGGGAGGGGGGATGGAGGGGGGAAGATGGAGCGGGAGTGAGGAGGAGGAGGGGGAGTGAGGAGGGGGTAGGATGGAGCGGGAGGGGAGAGTGCGGAGGGGGAAGGGGGAGGGGGAATGATCAGGGGGATAATGGAGCGGGAAGGAACGAAGGGCAGGGGGGAGAGAGGATGGGGAGGTGGAGTGATGAGGAAAGTGAGGGGGCATGGAAGTGAGGAAGTGTGACATGGTGAAGAGGGGGGAGGGGGAAGTGAGGAGAGAGGAGGGGGGAATGGGGAGGGAGGGGGCAATGGGGAGTGAGGAGGGGGAATGGGGAGCAAGGTAGGGGGAGTGAGGAGGAGGATGGGGGTAGGATGGAGGGGGAGTGGGGAGTAGGTTGAGCTGGGGGAGTGAGGGGTGAGGAGGGTGGAGTGAGGAGGGGGAGGTGAGGAGGGGGAGGGGGGAGGTGGAGTGATGAGGGGGAGTGAGGGGGGTGGAACTGATGCGGGGAGGGGGGAGTAAGGAGGGGTGAGGGGGAGGAGGGGGGAATGGGGAGTGAGGGGGGAATGGGGAGTGAGGAGGGGGAATGGGGAGTGTGGAGGGGGAATGGGGAGTGAGGAAGGGAATGGGGAGCGAGGAGGGGGGAATGGGGAGTTAGGGGGGGAGTGAGGGGGGAATGGGGAGCGAGGAGGGGGGAGTGAGGAGTGAGGGGGGAGTGAGGAGTGAGGGGGGAATGGGGTGAGGAGGGGGAATGAGGAGCGAGGAGGGGGGAATGGGGAGTGAGATGGGGGGAATGGGGAGTGAGATGGGGGAATGGGGAGTGAGGAGGGGGGAATGGGGAGTGAGGAGGGGGAAATGAGGAGGGGAGGGAGGAATGGGGAGTGGGAGAATGGGGAGTGAGGAGGGGGGAATGGGGAGGGAAAGGGGGGAATGGGGAGTGAGGAGGCGGGAATGGGGAGGGGAAGTGGTGAATGGGGAGGGGGGAATGGGGAGGGGGGCAGCCAAGGCTTCCTGCGATCTGAGATATTTTTTATTCTCCCCTTAGTCACTCACTCACTCATTGAAGCGCATACACCCCAGCACACCACTGGATGTGATGAACAAGAAGCTTTGTGCTGGCTGCATACAGAAATTATTCTAGTAAGCATGCAGCATTAAGTTGGCCTGCTGCCTGCATTTCAATCAACGGGCGCAGGTTAATCATGCATTGCAATCTCCGTGCCCATTTTCAGGGATTACCTAGTTGATTCCCCAGTGGCTTTGGTCTTTGGAGAAAATTGCTACTCATCCAAGATTGGATGTTGAACGAACAGGCTGACAACATAGAGGAAGTAGTGGTGTTAACAGAGGTGGTGATGAGGTAGAGCTAGGCGTGGAAGTGGTGGGGGGATGGCCCTTCGCTTTCCCATTGCATCACCATTAGTTCAGGGGTGGGGAAAACCAAAGACTACCTTCCTGCCTAGAGGCCAATTGAGGCCTTTCAGTGGCCAATCACTAGCCACTTAAGGGCCTCTTCCCACCACCGCTGGAATTAAACCAGCGGTGGCAGAGCGGCCTCTGTCACGCGGGGAGCTCCAGTGAAACAAAGCAGCCTCCTCCGTGGGCAATCTGTGGCCCACGGAGGGCCCCTGGCGGCAAAGGCTGCCCCCTCCATGAACACACCTCCATTATAGTCTTTTTTCTTTTCTCCATGTAATAGCCTGTCTTTTCCTAGCCTGTCTTCTTTGGGCACCCTTTGTAAGGTAAGATTATCATACCATACTGGGAATAAAGGAGAAGCCTTTTTAGATTACCTCAGCTTCTGGCTCTATCTCATTCCTTCAAGAGATGATCTTGTCTTTGAAAGACACATTAACACTAGACTCACTTTAGACTTTAAATGCCAAACAAGTTTATTCAACAGTAAATAAACAAGCAAATAATAGCAGACACATAACAGATACTATGCTAGCTTCATATATAGTACAAAATAATAAATAGTTCCTGACTATAGTGCTAAAACCTTTTTCTCACTAACTAAAGAAGTCACTGGGGTTGACATTTTTCCCACTTGACTCTGGATAACCCTGCAAGCCAATGACCAAACGGGTAGCTGGGCAATAAGTGGGAGAGCACGGTGCTGGTAAACTGTACAATTTCAGCCAGTCAAATTCAAGCAAATACCCATACTTAGAAATCACATACGATTATGATTGTTAAACAGTAAGGCAGTTGTGTATGTTTATTTTGATGTATTTTTTTCAGGTGGTATCTTAGCATCACCTGGAATTCCCACAGGGGGTTTTCCATTTCTCCAGGGTTTCCACCAATCTTCCACCAAAGTTATGGCAGAAGATTGGGGAAGCCAATTTCTATCGCTATGTGTTTAATTGAATCTATTTCACATATTGCAGCAAATAGCTTTAAAATATTGCAAAATATAATCATGATAATCAAAACATTAAAACCAGACACTGTACAAAATGTGATAAAATTATTGAAATTAAGTGCTATAAACTGTGCAAAAAGTCAAATAACTGGCAGAAAACAGAAAATAAAAACTAAAAATTAAGGAAATGTAAAGGGAGATGTGAAAGTGAGTGAAGAAGCAGGTTTGTCAAAAGTCAATGAGAAAATATTTCAAACGAAGGCCTGCAAAGAAGAATCTGAGATTACATAAAGCGCTGCTTTATGCTACTGATAATCCCCAGTGAGAGTTACACCGCAAATATTATAACATATTTTGTAAATCCATACCCTGGGAAGATTGCAAGGAAGATTTATTAATGAGACAACGGGATCAAGAGTTCTAGAGCAAAAAAATTGCAGATGTATTTCCCACAAAACAAGGGGGAAATAAGAAACAAGAAGAAAACAATGGCTTAGGGAAAACAATCATATCAGTGCAAAAGTGGCTTTAAAAATAGAGGAAGATTTTTTAACTATTTAACAAGGCCATTTTGGTACTGAAAAACTTTTTCTCTTAAATGCTTCAATTTTGCTTTTGTTATTCACCTTATAATGCCTGATAATTTTTAATGTTCAAAGCAATTCAGGTTTGGAGGCTTTATGTGGTTCCCATGGAAAGTATATGCTTCTTCAAAGGTTTAGAGATGAGAATATGGGATAGATTTTCACGTTTAATTTCACTGGGCATGAGATAAACAATGCAAGTTCACCGTGCACCCTATGTAAGGTAGGATTATCATAGCATACTGAGAATAACAGAGAAGCGTTTTTAGATTACCTCAGCTACTGGCTCTATCTCATTCCTCCAAGCCATCTTTCTTGTCTTTGAAAGACACCAAAGTAACTTTAACACTTGACCTTATTTCACACTTTAAATGCAAACAGGTTTATTGAACAGTAAATGAACAAGTGAATAATAGTGGACATTTAACATATAGATGCTAACTTCTGATATAACACGAAATAATAAGTAGTTCCTGACTATAGTGCTAACATTATTTCCTCACTACCAACAGACGTTGTTTGGCATATCTTTTTCTTTCCAGAGGTTCCAGTCAAACAACCATTTTTTGAAAATTCCAGATCAAACGTACTAATTTGAAAAGCACAGTCAGTAACCAGAGCTGAACAATAATTTAAATAACTAGCTGCTAAATTCAAAAAGTTGCAAATCATAAACATATGATCACATCACAAGATTTGTGTTAGAATTAAATGGCTTGACTGCTCCCTCAAGCAAGCTGTTTCGTGATAAACCAATCATTGTAACATCCTGTCAGACTTAACTATCAGTGAAGTTGGTTTTTAATCTCTGATGTACTGTGACAGTGGCTTTCAAGACTGAAATTGATAGATTTTTGTTAGGTAAAGGTATTATAGGATATGGAACAAAGTTGGGTAAATCGTTGAGCTACAGATCAGCCATGATCTAACTGAATGGCCCACTCTGTTCCTAATGTTCCCTATGTTCTTACACCCTATACCACTTTCTATAATACCCAGCATTCCTTAAAACAAATGTGTTCTGATTCACTTAAGATGCAGCTTTTATTGTTTTATGAACCTGAACCATCCCATCAAAAAGAAGCCTCTGCTCTTCCACATCATCCAATCTTCCCCAATTCAAAGGATAATTATGGCTCTTTTAACCAAGATGTACCTTCTTACATATAGACTGCATCTGCCACATTTCCTTCCTTTCTACATCTTAAGGAAAGAAAGTACTATAGCCAAATTTGCAGATGACACTAAAATAGGTGGGATGGTAAGTTGCAATAAAGAAACAAGAAATTTACAAATGGAAATGGATAGGTTAGGTGAATGGGCCAAAATTTGACAGATGGAGATTAATGTGGATAAGTGTGAGGTTATCCATTTTGGTCGGAAGAAAAGAAAGGCAAATTATTATCTAAATGGAGAGAAACTTCAGAGTGCTTCGGTGCAGAGGAATCTGGGTGTCCTCGTGCATGATTCGCTGAAAACTAGTTTGCAGGTACAGCAGGTGATAAGGAAGGCAGATGGAATTTTGGCATTTATTGCTAAAGGAATAGAATATAAAAGTAGGGAAGTGTTGCTGCAACCGTACAAGACATTAGTGAGACCGCACCTGGAGTATTGTGTACAGTTTTGGTCCCCTTACTTGAGGAGGGATGTAGTTGCATTGGAGGCAGTTCAGAGGAGGTTCACTAGATTGATTCCCGGGATGAGGAGTTTGTCTTATGAAGGGAGATTGAGCAGTTTAGGCCTTTACTCTCCAGAGTTTAGAAGAATGAGAGGAGATCTAATTGAGGTATATAAGGTAATTAAGGGGATTGACAAAGTAGACGTAGAGAGGATGTTTCCCCTTGTGGGGCAATCTAGAACGAGAGGTCATAGTTTTAGGATAAGGGGTAGCAGATTTAAAACAGAGATGAGGAGAAATTACTTCTCTCAAAGGGTCGTGAGTCTGTGGAATTCACTACCCGGGCCGGGACATTGAGTAAATTTAAGGAGGAGATAGACAGATTTTTAATTAGTAATGGGTTGAAGGGTTATGGAGAATGGGCAGGAAAGTGGAGTTGAGGCCAAGATGAGATCAGCCATGATCGTATTGAATGGCGGAGCAGGCTCGAATTGCCTATTCCTGCTCCTAGTTCTTATGTAATGTTCTTAACTCATAGCTCTTTTTGGTTCTCAGGATTAAGACCCTTCAATTTTCTCCAATAATTGCCAGTGTGGTTCCTTGTTAAAGACTATCTGAAAGTTCATATACATCAGGTCCACTGCATTCTCCCCATCTAGCACATTTGTCTTCAAAGATACTGGTCCTGGAGCCATTCCACTCTTGATAATTACACTTGTACTTTTGCAGCCATTTCTTTGCCATGGTTTATTTGTCATCCTACTGACTCAGTTCCAATGTATGCAGGCAAGTAGTGTTGAACTAGAAAATTGCAGGGCTGATGGATATCTCAGAATTAGTGAACGGAGTCACATCAGTTCGAGGGAGTCAGACTAAACAAGTCCTATTGCCAGCTAGCCTCAGCTGTTATTTAAGAAACTTCATTTAAGATACTAAGGTACAGGACATCACCAAAATTGAAAAGAGTAAAAGACATGAGGTAACCGCAACAACAACAACTTGCACCTGTATAGCACCTTTAATGTAGTGAAACGTTCCAAGGAACTTCACATGAGCATTATAGAGTCATATAAGGAGATCTTAGGACACGTGACCAAAAGCTTGGTCAAAGAGATAGGTTTTAAGGAGTGTTTTAAAGGTGGAAAGAGAGGCAAAGAGGTTTAATGAGAGAATTACAGAGCTTAGGGCCTTGACAGCTAAATCAGAAAGTAGTGACTAGATGACACTGAAGTTTGATTTAAAAAGCCTGAAGATTGTAAAAGGAAAGAAACACTGAGGGAAGTAAAGTTTTGCACAGTTTTGAAGTTGTAGAGAAAACTGAAGTAGAGTAGGAGACAGCACAATGAGCCTTAACTTCAACTCAGGGAGGAGGAAGAGCAAATGTACCAGCCATCCACATTGGACACAGACTGTGCTTTGGTCAGTGTTGCTGTGTGTTGAAGAAATATTGGTGCTTAGTTAACACACCTCTGGAGCCATGCCTACTGAAATTCTATTGCAAATGGAAGGATTCAGTCTACTGCATACTGCAGGCTGGAATTCTTCCCAAATGAGAAGAAAGGGAAGAGTGCAGAGCAAGGGCAAAAGGTGGGAGGAGGCAAGAACTCAGGAGCTCCACTTTAAGCAAGGGGTGAAAAAGGGCAATCTTAAACATATAATTGGAGCACAGCTTATCTATTCCTTTATAATCAGGCCTAACTAGTATTAGCTGTTCTTTCCTTGTTTTCAGTATGATGAACCTTAATTTCAAATAAACTCTTTCCCCAGAGAATAGTGGGCTTGTGAAATAGGCTGCTGGCTCATGCAGTAAATGTTGATCCACTGTATTCCTTCAAGTGAGAGCATGTCTGCTTCTGGCTATGATGGAGATCACCTTGTACAAAGGGTACCTTTCCTCTGATCTCCTAGATTGCTTTACCATCACCTAACGGAATTGAATTTGTATCCTTTTCTTTATTCTTTCATGGGATATGAGTGTGGCAAGGCCAGCATTTATTGCCCATCCCTAATTGCCCTCGAGAAGGTGGTGGTGAGCTGCCTTCTTGAACCGCTGCAGTTCATCTGGTGTAGATACAGTGCTATTAGCAAGGGAGTTCCAGGATTTTGACCCAGCGGCAGTGAAGGAACGGCGATATAATTCCAAGTCAGGATGGTGTGTGGCTTGGAGGGCAACTTGCAGGTGGTGGTGTTGCCATGCATCTGCTGCCCTTGTCCTTCTAGGTGGTAGAGGTTGTGGATTTGGAAGGTGCTGTCGAAGGAGGCTTGGTGAGTTCCTGCAGTGTATCCTGTATATGGTACACACTACTGCTACTGTGCGTCACTGGTGGAGGGAATAAATGTTTAAGGCAGTGGACGGGGTGCCGATCAAGCAGGCTGCGTTGCCTTGGATAGTGGCAAGCTTCTTTATTTGTATGATATTGTTTTGGGGCCTTAGTCAAATGACAGTGGGAATGGAGTAAGGATGGTGCTAAGCATTCTGCCTTCAGCCTTAAATACTAAACTGTGTAGGACTGTATTGATCCGGATGAAACTGACGAGAACAGCTGCCGATACTTTAATCTCCGATCCTGCTGTCTTCACAGTCCAGAGTGTCTGCAGCCACGGCATGCGGTAAGTCCATTGAGGTGAAGAAGGAGCTGCGGGACCCGAGAGAAGTCCTGTGAAAAGGTGCCCCGAACACCCAAAACATCCACGAGCGGCCCCCCCGGCCGCAACTTCAAAGCGCCCGCGGGAGATGGCTCGGAGAGCATCTGCAGCGCACTGTCGGCAATGCTGCATGCCTTTATTTAAACCACTGCAAAAAAAAAAACCCTTAGCAAATGTAATCACCTCTAAGTCTGCCAAATGATGCTTCACCTCCCGAAGGACGTAGATGAGCTTTCCGGACGTCGATGGTGGGCACTGAGGAAATGGCTTATTACCTGCACCAGATTCCACCCCCCCTCCCCCCCCTTTACCCCCCTTCCACCACCCCCCCCCCCACCCCCATCCCCTTCCCTGCTCCACCCTCTCAGCTCACCCCCTCACAACCCCGTCCCAGCCCGCCCCCCCCCGCACCATCTTCACCCCGCACCCCCTTCCCCTGCACCCCCCCCCCCACCCCCTCCCTCTACCCCTCCCCCTTGCATCCCCTCCTCCCACCGGCACCATCCTACACCTGTGTAGGGGCCCCAACAACCCCACTGCCTTGTGGGCGTCTCGGGAGAGACCAAGGCTAAGGGAGTAAACCCTAACAGAAAATCCGGAGCGGAACCCCGTAGGCGGTCATGTGTCACCTTTGGCATGTTTCCGGCAGTTCCTGCAGCCATACTGGTGCCAAACGTCGTGTCCTGCACTCCTTTGGACCCCACCAGAAAGGCCGAGAGGGGGGTTTTGACGACTGGGCAACTCTCAACCTCCATAAATTTGCCCAGGCATGCGCCATGGAGAGGTCACTCCATAGTTGCCTCACAGCGACTGAAACAACACGGAAGGCAGCAGTTACGGGTTATAAGTCCAGATAAATTGGCGTAGAAACTGGGCGCCACGGGTTGCCTTTGTCGGTGGGAGAGGTCATTGCACCTCACTGGACAGCTACCGCCCGCCTCAAACCGGGCAGCCCCCGGTCAATAAGGTTCTGTCCCGCCACAGTCTGCCTGCTTCAATGGGTGCTTGGAGCTCAGGGTCATTGCCCGAAAGGTGGACTGATACACCGCACCAAACAACATGAAAAAAGGAAAGAAGGTACCAGCCCTTCGCTTTGCAAGCTGGAACGTCAGAACTATGTGTCCTGGCCTGTCGGAAGACCTTACACAAATCAACGATTCTCGGAAGACCGCCATCATTAACAACGAGCTCAGTAGACTCAATGTGGACATTGCAGCACTTCAGGAGACTCGCCTCCCCGCGAGTGGCTCTCTAGCAGAGCAAGACTACACCTTCTTCTGGCAGGGCAGGGATCCTGAAGAACCAAGACAGCATGGAGTGGGCTTCGCCATCAGAAACTCCTTGCTCAGCATGATAGAGCCTCCCTCAAATGGCTCGGAACGCATACTGTCCATCCGACTGCTCACCACCTCTGGTCCAGTACACCTACTCAGCATCTATGCTCCAACACTCTGTTCCGCACCTGAAGCTAAAGACCAGTTCTATGAACAACTCCATAACATCATTAGCAGCATCCCCAACACCGAACACCTATTCCTGCTGGGGGACTTTAATGCCAGGGTTGGGGCCGACCATGACTCATGGCCCTCCTGCCTTGGGCGCTATGGCGTTGGAAGGATGAATGAGAACGGGCAGAGACTGCTTGAGTTGTGTACCTATCATAACCTCTGCATCACCAACTCGTTCTTTCACACTAAACCCTGTCACCAGGTTTCATGGAGGCACCCAAGATCACGTCGTTGGCACCAGCTAGACCTCATTGTCACAAGGCGAGCCGTCTTAAACAGTGTTCAAATCACACGCAGCTTCCACAGTGCGGACTGCGACACCGACCACTCCCTGGTGTGCAGCAAGGTTAGACTCAGACCAAAGAAGTTGCATCATTCCAAGCAGAAGGGCCACCCGCGCATCAACACGAGCAGAATTTCTCACCCACAGCTGTTACAAAAATTTCTAAATTCACTTGTAACAGCCCTTCAAAACACTCCCACAGGGGATGCTGAGACCAAGTGGGCCCACATCAGAGACGCCATCTATGAGTCAGCTTTGACCACCTACGGCAAAAGTGCGAAGAGAAATGCAGACTGGTTTCAATCTCATAATGAAGAGCTGGAACCTGTCATAGCCGCTAAGCGCATTGCACTTTTGAACTACAAGAAAGCTCCCAGCGATTTAACATCCGCAGCACTTAAAGCAGCCAGAAGTACTGCACAAAGAACAGCTAGGCGTTGCGCAAACGACTACTGGCAACACCTATGCAGCCATATTCAGCTGGCCTCAGACACCGGAAACATCAGAGGAATGTATGATGGCATGAAGAGAGCTCTTGGGCCAACCATCAAGAAGATCACCCCCCTCAAATCTAAATCGGGGGACATAATCACTGACCAACGCAAACAGATGGACCGCTGGGTTGAGCACTACCTAGAACTGTACTCCAGGGAGAATGCTGTCACTGAGACTGCCCTCAATGCAGCCCAGCCTCTACCAGTCATGGATGAGCTGGACATACAGCCAACCAAATCGGAACTCAGTGATGCCATTGATTCCCTAGCCAGCGGAAAAGCCCCTGGGAAGGACAGCATTACCCCTGAAATAATCAAGAGTGCCAAGCCTGCTATACTCTCAGCACTACATGAACTGCTATGCCTGTGCTGGGACGAGGGAGCAGTACCCCAGGACATGCGCGATGCCAACATCATCACCCTCTATAAAAACAAAGGTGACCGCGGTGACTGCAACAACTACCGTGGAATCCCCCTGCTCAGCATAGTGGGGAAAGTCTTTGCTCGAGTCGCTCTGAACAGGCTCCAGAAGCTGGCCGAGCGCGTCTACCCTGAGGCACAGTGTGGCTTTCGTGCAGAGAGATCGACTATTGACATGCTGTTCTCCCTTCGTCAGATACAGGAGAAATGCCGTGAACAACAGATGCCCCTCTACATTGCTTTCATTGATCTCACCAAAGCCTTTGACCTCGTCAGCAGACGTGGTCTCTTCAGACTACTAGAAAAGATCGGATGTCCACCAAAGCTACTAAGTATCATCACCTCATTCCATGACAATATGAAAGGCACAATTCAACATGGTGGCTCCTCATCAGAGCCCTTTCCTATCCTGAGTGGTGTGAAACAGGGCTGTGTTCTCGCACCCACACTTTTTGGGATTTTCTTCTCCCTGCTGCTTTCACATGCGTTCAAATCCTCTGAAGAAGGAATTTTCCTCCACACAAGATCAGGGGGCAGGTTGTTCAACCTTGCCCGTCTAAGAGCGAAGTCCAAAGTACGGAAAGTCCTCATCAGAGAACTCCTCTTTGCTGACGATGCTGCTTTAACATCTCACACTGAAGAATGCCTGCAGAGTCTCATCGACAGGTTTGCGTCTGCCTGCAATGAATTTGGCCTAACCATCAGCCTCAAGAAAACGAACATCATGGGGCAGGATGTCAGAAATGCTCCATCCATCAATATTGGCGACCACGCTCTGGAAGTGGTTCAAGAGTTCACCTACCTAGGCTCAACTATCACCAGTAACCTGTCTCTAGATGCAGAAATCAACAAGCGCATGGGTAAGGCTTCCACTGCTATGTTCAGACTGGCCAAGAGAGTGTGGGAAAATGGCGCACTGACACGGAACACAAAAGTCCGAGTGTATCAGGCCTGTGTCCTCAGTACCTTGCTCTACGGCAGCGAGGCCTGGACAACGTATGCCAGCCAAGAGCGACGTCTCAATTCATTCCATCTTCGCTGCCTTCGGAGAATACTTGGCATCAGGTGGCAGGACTATATCTCCAACACAGAAGTCCTTGAAGCGGCCAACATCCCCAGCTTATACACACTACTGAGTCAGCGGCGCTTGAGATGGCTTGGCCATGTGAGCCGCATGGAAGATGGCAGGATCCCCAAAGACACATTGTACAGCGAGCTCGCCACTGGTATCAGACCCACCGGCCGTCCATGTCTCCGTTATAAAGACGTCTGCAAACGCGACATGAAATCGTGTGACATTGATCACAAGTCGTGGGAGTCAGTTGCCAGCATTCGCCAGAGCTGGCGGGCAGCCATAAAGACAGGGCTAAATTGTGGCGAGTCGAAGAGACTTAGTAGTTGGCAGGAAAAAAGACAGAGGCGCAAGGGGAGAGCCAACTGTGCAACAGCCCCAACAAACAAATTTCTCTGCAGCACCTGTGGAAGAGCCTGTCACTCCAGAATTGGCCTTTATAGCCACTCCAGGCGCTGCTTCACAAACCACTGACCACCTCCAGGCGCGTATCCATTGTCTCTCGAGATAAGGAGGCCCAAAAGAAAGAAGTAGGACTGTATTATTAGTTGATACAGATCTTTAGCAAGTAAAAATCTAAATACTGCCATTGGGAAACATTATCCTTTCCAAAAGTTTTTTATTCTTATGTTGACAACGATAAAAATTATCAAACATCATTTTGTACTATATCTCCCATGGTGCATCCATCTGCGTGAGTGTGTAGAAACACAAGATTAGATTTGGGATGGAATTGTACAGTTCCCCCTTCGCAGTTTGGTTCTCTGAGTTTTATTTCAGTAATCATTTTCTAATAAGTCCCCTACTAATCCATTTGCAATCATAATTCTGTAACTTAGATTTGAGTGACCTTAAATTGAACATGAAAAGGATCAGTTATATTTTTAAACTGAAACGCACCAGTCCAGTTTTTGAATATTGTTAATGCATTGTTCTGAGTGGAAAACTAACATGTCCCAGCCTTTGTTCCATACCTGGGGCAGGATTTTCTGTCCGGAGGTGGGAAACAGACATTGGGACTGTTTTTGGGTCCCAATCCTGCACCCAGAGGGAAGCAGTCACAGCCCCCGATTTTCATAGGGGTGGACTATTAATTGGCTGGAGGGCAGGTTGGGTGGCCATGGGGGCAGGAACGGAGGCAGGTCTGAAAGAGACTGAGCTCGATTTTAAACCCACTGTGACAGTCATTACTGTGGCTGCCGTTTCACTGAATCATTTGCTGTGGTACTGTAACTGATGGAGCAGAGAGGCAGAGGGCTGGGACCCAGAGCAGGGCTGCCCCTCACTTTGCAGATGCTGACCTGGGGGTCCTCCTTGAGGCAGTGAGGGAGAGAAGGGAGGTCCTCTTTCCGGAGGGTGGCAGGAGAAGGCCAGCCTCCCAGAACAAGTAGGTATGGATTGAGGTGGTGGAGACAGTGAGCACGCGGAGTGTGGGCTGCAGGAAATGGGCCCAGTGCAGGAAGAGACTCAATGACCTTATTCGCTCTGGCAAGGTGAGTGCAAGGCTGAACCCTGAGGCTAGTCCTCTGGGTACTCACCCCCCAGCAGACACTCCAGCTTCAGAACCTGAGGGTGTATGCTGTACCTGGGAGAAATATGTACCCAGGGTCCTTACTGACCTCTCAGCAAGGCTCAGAGCCACAGTGTTATGAGGACCTGTCAGCACTGATGCATGCAGGTTCTTCTATATATGAGCCATTGGCATTGGCCATTAGAGGCCAGCAGTTCCTGATCTCTGTCTTTTTTTGTCTTTGCAGGAAAAACAGGCACATAATGCCTGTGAGAGGGCTCAGACAGGTGGAGGGGTTCCCTTCCGACACATCACCACAGTGAAAGAGGGAGCCATGGAGATCACCAGGATCACTGACCATGAGGAAGTTTGGGAAGGTGAAAGGGGCATCCCTGGTGGACAGGGTGAATAGAAACTGGAATGCTTACATTAAGTGGGTGCATTGCATTCCAGCCCATCTGACAGCATGCTGAAGACTGAGCTCTATTGGGAAGCCTCAGCACTGCAAAGGCTTCAGCTCTCCAAGGCTCATGCACATGATCACCTCTTGTGTCTCCCACAGGTTCAAATGTTGAGGCACAAAGACCCGATTCCTGCACCAGCATTGGGCTAAGTGCTGCCAGAGCAGACCTCAGACCAAGCACCATCACACCTTACAAACACACCCTCCACCAGCACAGATACAATAACATTGGTGGGTCTTTGTGTGCGATTAGATAGGGTGACACCAGGTGATGAGCACATCATGACAGTACAGAAGGAGGTGTCAGAGGCAGAGGCAGCTATGGGCAGTCCCCCTCAGAGGATGCTCAGCTGGGCACAGATGCAGGGTTTCAGCAGCTGCAGGAAAGGAAGCTCCACTTAGACCAGCAGCAACAGATGTGCTCCCACATTGTCAAGAGTTCCCTGAGGCAGTATGTGGTCATGAGCTGCGAATGGAGGAGTCTATTCAGCTCATTTGTGCCACCATGGCTCAGGGCTTTCAGTGCATGAGCTCCTCCATTAAGAGAGTGGCTAATTTCATGGAGAGCCAGATGTGGCAGCACTCGGAGTGCATGCAGCATCTACGCATTGAGGGTCACAGGATGCATGTCACACTGTGTAGCCTGGACCGGTCAGTGGCGCTGATGGCGCAGAGATGTTTGGAGGGAATGCCAGTTGTACCCCAGCTGATGGTCCCCTCCAGCCATCCAAAGCACCAGGTAAGAGCTGAGGCAGTCACCGAGGAGGATGAGGTTGCCACCCCTCACAGGGCGTTATCATCATCATCTGCCTCCTTGGCCCCTCCAACTGAGAGACCATCAGTGCAGCAGGGCCCTGTGATGGAGGCTGCTCCTGCACTGATGCCAGTGCAGCAGCCTCTGGAGGTGGCCCACTGGCACCTCCACACGAGGACGATTGCCATCTCCATCTCAGCTGCAAGACAAATGTGCAGGCTGCCTCCATCTCATCCAATGGCTCAAGGGGAGCACCCCGTAGAAGTAGCTGAGAGCGTAGTCACATCTATTACTGTGCACCTTGTCTTCTTGAGCACCATGTAAACATTGATATGTAAAGCCAGACATGTGCGCTTCCTTTTATTAATGGCGGACAGGAAAAGAGGGATGAAGTGGTGAAAGGAAGCAAACGTCCATGAACAGTGGCAGTGAAACCTCTGTGCAGATGTGCACCCTTCATTGGGGGTACGAGTTGTGCTGTTCCAGACTACATTTTTAATGCAAGTGTTTTCACAGGCAGCTCAAAGTGAGTTCCATACTATGCCATTCATCATGGGTTAGAGGGGCTTAGCTAAAACATGCCTGGATCAGATGATCCCTGACATTGATGGCATCCTAATGAAACCCTCGAGCCCCACACCAGGCCTGGCCACCTCCCTCTGCAGACAGGGCACCTCTGTGTTTTGCATCTTCCTCCATCTCCTCTTCCACCTCCTGCTCCTCCTCTTCCTCCAATGAGCTGTGTCCATCCAGTGCATCACCATCTTCAAAGCCCACACCTCTCTGGAGAGCCATGTTATAGAGAGCACACAATGTACAGACACTTGCAGGAGTGTACTGCAGGGCACCACCTGACCAGTCCAGGCACTGGAGCCTGATGGCCTGCTTGATGGTGATCCTAGTGAGCAGATGGCTTTAATTGTAGTGCTTCTGGGGCTCCTGTAGAGGGTTGAGCAACCATCTCTTCAGAGGATAATCCTTGTCCCCTAAAATCCATCCATGCATTCTGGGAGGTGAAATGAAGAGTTGCAGCAGCCTGAACTGCCAGAGGATAAAAGAAGTCATGACAGTGCCAGGAAAGCATGTGCACACATTTAGGAAGCTCTTGTTGTGGTGACAGACCAGCTGAACATTGAGGGAGTGGAAGCCCTTCCTGCTGATGAATCTCACTGGGCACTCAGTCGGTGCCTTGATGGCCACATGGGCGCAATCAATGATGCCCTGCACCTGCGGAAATCCACGATGGAGGCGAAACTCACTGCCCTTTGTGTCTGTGAGGCCCCATCTGTCAGAAATTGTATGTACTGTCCAGCTCTCGCAAAAAGGGCATTAGTGACCTGCGAGATGCGATGATATGCAGCCCCTTGGGAGATGCCACCAAGATTTGCTGCTTATCCTTGGAAAGAGCCAGAGGCAAAGAAGTTCAAGGCCACAGTGACTTTGACGGCTACTGGCAAGGCAGGGTGAGCAATGGTGTGAGGTCTTCAGCGACGAGGCCACAAATCTCTGTGACCCCCCTGGATAGGCGCAGTCTCCTGCGGCATTTGTTCTCCGACATGTCCATGTGTCTCCATCTTTGGCAGTTAGGCCATTTTGAGGTTATGGTCTCTGTGGCCTTCCTGCCCCTTGTCCCTCTCCTCTGCTGTCCTCTGCCCTCCTCATGCCTGGGACTCTGTCCTACCAGCACAGGATGTTGCTCCTCATTGCCACTGGACCCAAAATCTGAG
Source organism: Heterodontus francisci (assembly GCF_036365525.1). Classification (NCBI taxonomy): domain Eukaryota; kingdom Metazoa; phylum Chordata; class Chondrichthyes; order Heterodontiformes; family Heterodontidae; genus Heterodontus; species Heterodontus francisci. The sequence continues at coordinate 25,443,311 of NC_090402.1, forward strand.
AGTCATGCTCCCATTTCCAGCTGCTCTCCTCTTTGAGTTCAGGTGGCCGCCCAATTGTGTTAGGAAGCGTGACCCCCACCTGTTATACCCCCCCCCCCCACACTGCCAGGAGGATGACGACTGAGTGCTTAGTGATACCTCGTCCTGCAACCTGCGCTGACCCAATGGCACCTGTGCGCCAATGGTCGAGTCCCCCGCTGAGCCTTCTGCCTTTTACGGATTCACCTTTTACGAGCCATGACTGGCTCCCTGCAGTGTATCTGCCTCCTTGCACCTAGTCTGCCCCTGGCCCAGCATGCAGCCCCTGCACACCCCACAAAAATCTTAACATGGTCCTCAATGAACTCTTAATGAGCTCTTTAACAACCTTAGTGTCAGTTATCAAAAGATCAAGTGGGTTCTCGGGCCCGCCCTCACCTTCCTCGTGAAACACGCCGGCGGCGGGAACGGTGATGAGGAACCGGCATGCTGGCCAGTGCCAGTATTTTAATCCCTTGCCCACCTCCGTTCCGGCTCCCGGTGGGACCTAAAAATTCAACCCCTGAAGTCTGACAATCTGTCAGCACTATTGTATCCACTGCATTCAATTATATTTTCCAAGTGTTGATTGTCTCTATTGCCAGGCACCTCCTTGATCATCAGCTCAGTTGAGCACTTACCTTTTCAGAATAGTGTTCTGCTGGAAGTGGTGGGTAGTCACATTGTTCTATCTTTTTACAGAGGGAAAAGAGATTCATTTTATCTCCATAAAATGGACTCTGGAGCGCAGCCATCTGAGATAGGAAGGAAGCAAGATAATGAATAATTTCAGATGATTACTTTTAGATAATATATTTTTCGTATCTGAAAAGCACCTCTGGATTTACTTTTACAGTAAATCCCCATGTCACAAACATTATAGTTGTAAACATTCACACCTATCAGACAGACTCACAGTGGCATAGAATTTCCTGTGTATTTGTGTCCAGAGGCATAAAATCCTGAGGAAACTCAAACACATTACGCACATAATTACATTTCGCCTGAATGTCCTCTTTTTTTGGCCATCTCACAATCCCTGCACCTGAACACACCTCAACTTATTAAAACGATGCCATTTACACACTAAAGACCGTGCAAGCAAATTTCCTGCAACTGTGCTGGTTCACAACAGATGTAAATGATGCCCAGAATTTTAAATGCAGCAGGAAGCAATTGTTTATCTGGTGTTTTATAACAAATTTAACAATTTAAAAAGAAAATATCTTCATGGAGACCAGCACTATGTTTTCTGCATTTTTAAAATGCATTTCAGAGCATCAGTGTGAGTGACATTAAAAATTGAAAAGATTTCATGATTACATGTTCTTAAACATGCTGTGCCTAATGTACACAAATGATGCTTAGATGCTTTGAAATTTTCAATTTCATACTTATAAAAGGAACATATATGACAAGTCCCGCACTTTCCTCGAATCATTTATGCCCATTTCCGCTTGTTTACAACAATTTTTACATTCCTAAGCATGGTAATACAATTGGCAGGAAATTTAGGCATAAATTGACATCTGCAAAATAGGAATATGAACGGGTATATTTTTCAGCGTAACTTCCCGATTACACTCCCACAGGAAATTCTACCCCATTGTATCTGTGCATAAAATAACAAAAGCCACGAGTTTAAACTTTATCCGTTTATAGGTAAACATTGTTTGAACGTGAAATCCTGAAATTTCTGTATATTTCTGTAACAGAAATACTTCACATACCTATGGCTGACTCCTTTTTAAATGCGTATTTACAGATGATGCTATGCTCTGAAGGTAGAAAAACAAATCAACCTAGCTTATTAACCCTGTTTAGGTCATCGTTTTAAATTAAGCATCATACATAGTTTTGACATTTTCACTACAGTTGAGGAATGTAGTATCGATTTACTATCCACTGGGTTATAGGAGTGACTGAAATTTCATAAAATGCTTAAAGACTGAGTGGATTATTATAGATTTGAGGTCATTTATATAACCCAAAAGATGATGGCTTACATTATTGTCTGATCAACAGAGTCTGTTCTACTGCTTGCTGAAGTAATTTAACATGGATAATATTTTATATACACTCACACTTCATTTAGATTCTTTCAGTATATACGTAACAAATATCCTTATATACAACAGCAGCCTGTTATTGTCTTATAGATAGAAATAAAGGTCTTAAGGAGCTTCACAGATGGCATAGTAACTAATGGAATCACCTAATGTAACACGATACTGTAAAAACTAAAATCCCAGGATCAAGTGGTGGCGGGAGTGGAAACCGGGGGGCAGTGATGCCAGGAAAATAGCGGGAGCCAAGTCGGGACGGCTCCCTGATGCATTCCCGCCACTGGGGAAATTTCTCAGGGGTGGTCTGGCAAGCAGATCGGCTGCAAGGCATCGGGAAGCCAATCTGCATATTTAAGGCCGCAATGAGGGGTAATATTTAGCATTTTGTTGGCAGCAGAGTGCTCCTCCGCCACTTGGGGAGGCCGCCAGCTTAATAGAACTGCTCCCCCCCACTGTGGCAGTCCAAGGGCCATCGGAGCCAGAGGCTCCATCCATCAAAGAGGGGGCCACCAGCAGCAAAAGCCGCACTCGTGGCCCAAACGCTGCAGCCAAAGGGGCTTCCCCTCTTATCCAAGGGGGTCTGCTTGTCTGCTTGGCCCTCTAAAAATTGATTAATTTTCACCCATTGAGGGTGCCTCCATTTTGAGGCCCCCTCACATTCTCAGACCAGCCTGTGATTGGGCCAGCAGCATTGGGAGTCCACCCACCATCCTTAATTGGATGGCAAGCTCGAAGACGTCTAATTAGGAGGTCGCTTCCAGAAAAATGGTTTCCCCTGGTCTGAATTCCAGCAAGTGCAGGCTCGGGACCCCCACTTGGTCCCGATGTCTGCAGGAAAATCCTGCCCTGCAAGTATGCTGGCAGTGGACGTGGGTACTGGCACTTTGATTATGAGTCTTTGGAACTAACTGCAATAAGTAGAAGCAGATCACAGTCAAAAAATGAACTTAGCATAAATGACCATTTCTGAGTATAGTCACTCATGCCACATTTTGTTCACTTACCTCACAGTATGTTCGATAGCAATTACATTGTGTAGCTCGGGTAATGTCAGTGAGTTGCTTTTATTACAAGAATTTATACATCACACTTGACCACAATCTTCAGTCAAATACGAGGTAAAAACATCATAATAGAGAATGAACCAAGGGATCTCAAGGGGTTAGAGTAAAACTTAGAAACTTAGAAATCCTTAAGCCATATTAGTAAAATTTTATTTGGAAATAGCTGGAAACAGCAGTTGTCAGTGTTGAAAGCAATAGTGAGAGGCAGTTACAGTGCTAAGAATGAGAGGGAAAGATAGGGAGTTAGTGATTTGGAGATAGTCCAACTTCCACTTTTTGCACATAGGGGCTGATTTCCTGCCTTCCTCCTCCCCAAGTCCCTTGTGCACAAGTGCACTGTATCTGTCTAAATATGCTGCTATGGGTCATTAACTTGGCACAGTTGCACCCCCAATGCGCATCTGCTCCTTGGAAGGACCTTGTATTAGGATTTGAGGGTGAAAATAGGAGTGCAACCACTGGTTTCTGATTCCTACAGCTGTGGGTCTGGCTACCAGCCTTGGGGCCTTCTAGCTAGCATATTGGTTATAAAGCTCCAACGTCTAGCTTCTATATAACTCCCACTATTGAATTTTCATATTTGCTATATAGCATACCCTCCCCAAATGGAATCTCCAAAACTCCCATGAAGAATTTATAACACAATCATTGACAGAACTTCTAAAGTCACATATAGAGATTCAATAAAGCATTCTCCATACAGATACACCAAATCCCTTTGATACAAAAGCTTTCAGGCATCTCCCGTAGAGATACTTGAAACGCCCTGGGTCAAATTAATTATATTACAGCACTTGGTGAAGTGATGGAAATGTGAAGCAAGATATTGCAAACTGATTTCTAGTTATTGATCTAGAGTATTAACATATGTTTGGTCTGGGTTATATAACATATGAGTGGCATTGAGTGCCATTGAAGTGCTATATTAGCAATATGAGGTAAGGTATTAAATATCAGTAGTGGGGTTTATTCACTGCATGAAAAGTGTATGTTGGCAGTTTTCTCCACGGATGTGAGAAAAGATGTCCATTTTGTGAAGTTTGCATCTTCTTCCATCTTGTTTGGAGATAACTACACCTCATGCCAGCTGAGACATTCTGGGCAGAATTTTTAATCCCTGGAGGAGGCAGGACCAGAGGCAGGAGGGCTAGAAAATTTGCCTTGGAGAGCGGTATGCCGGCAGGCTTCTGCTTTTCAAAGTGGATGGATGGTGGGGTGAAGGCTACCCACCCACAAGCAGCAGATAGCTGATTAAGGCCCTTAAAGGGTCCATTAAGGAGACTGGGGAGAGGCTGACTGGAATTTTGTAGTCGGCAGTTGGACTGCCCATGGCAGCCAAAAGACAGCCAGGGGTGGAGGTGTGGCTTCCTGGCAGCAGACTGGGGGTGGGGGTAGTGCTCCATCCTGCTAGGGAACTGACCTCACCCCCCCCCCCGCCAACCACTGCATCCGCCAAGACTGTCAGGCCACAGCTGCAGCCGCTGGCCATCTGGTGGAGGGACTCCCCCTCCAACGATGATGGCCTGGCAGCTGTGCTCTTCTTAAATTGAAATTTTCTTTACTTGTCTTCAGAGGGCATCTCCATCATTAGGCACCCTCTCCTCCTTCCCCCTACATGGGGAGCTCCCACCTTGGATAGTGGGGCTTCCAATGTGTCATTACTTGAGGGCCTCCTATTGGCCTTACAGCCTCAGGGGCCTGCTCGCCATCTTTATGTGGCCAGTGAGCATGCACCCTGGCCACCCCTAAAAAAAATTCACCAGAAGTGGGGTCCCGATCCCAAAACAAAGGTCCCGCCCAGAATATCATTACAGCTGAAAGTCACTTTGATAGAAAAAAAGAAAGAACTTGCATTTATATGGTGCTTTTCATGACTTCAACCAATTAGCCACTCACCCAAGTTTCCTGGCTGGAGAGAATAATGTGTGGAGGCAAACGGAGAAGAATAATGTATGGAAAGCAGGAAAAGTAGAAGTACTGCATATAAATGTAATGAATTCCAAAATAAGAAAGTCACTCTATTATTTGTACATTTTTGTATCTCTGTCATTAAGAAACCTTATTGAACCAGTTGGTTGGAACATTCAAGCCCTTTCTATAATCACTCACAAACTCTTGTTGCAAGTTACAGTTATGGACTTGGTTCTTTCCAACCAGTACAAATAATCCAGGTGTTGTTGTGTTACGTCAGTTGGAAGTAAAGCAACAGCCATTGTGACTAGTTCAGACTTTGGACCTTGTTGACTGATACTAAAAATAATTGCAAAAGCACTGCTGCATTTACATACTGAGGAGCCAACAGTCCTAATGGGGGTCTGTCTTTGGGAGCCAAGATTCAGCTGTATGCAGGCTCAGTAAGCAAGAGGTATGTCGTCGCAGCATGCAGCCCACACAGTGCCCCAGCTGCTTATTAATCCATAATGTGATTCAAGTGCTTCTTGTCACTCTCACTCACTGTCACATACAGAGCTATATAATGGAATAATACCTCATTCTAATGAATCACCACTGGATAATTGTTGATATTATCTACTCTGTTTAGAGTGTTCATGCAAACTTCTTGCTCAGACCTGTGACACCTCTCATCTTATGATTTTTTTTTGCATGGCAGCTGAAGTTGATGTAACTTACTGTTTTTAATAAGGTATTATTTGATAATTGCTTTGACCTTTCACCTTGGGATGTGTCTTTTACTCATTAGCATGCACTGCAAGTGCCAGCCAAAGGGTGCTGCTGTCTTGCTGCTGACAGTCGCTGCCACCTCATGTCAGTGCTCAAAGACGGCCACAGTCTCTGCTATCGCTTTGCAAATGATAAGTAGCACTGACAGAAAATTAGCTGTATGGTAATAAGCATGTTCTTTAACCCTTCAAGCATGCTGCGTGTAAAGAGCTCGACTGCCCTTAGGCATTTAATGCACACAGCTGGCTGACTCTCAAGCTTAAAATTAGCACAAGTTCGGTTTAAAGCAACAGAGTTCCATTTTCTATCCTAGATGGCTGAAATTTAAACCTTTCAACACTTATTCCCTTAAGAGCAAGAGGTTATTTATATTTAAGATTTAAGAATCATGGGAGCATTTTGTTTAGCTCAGTGTAACATAACCACGTTTTTGAGTAATGATGAGATGTTTGGTGGTTTGCATATTTCTACTGTCTTGCTATAATATTTAGCATTATACATTTTTAGAGAATTATTTTCCCAGATGCTATACACATCCCTTGAAAGCTGCAAAAGGAATTCAGTACTCCAACTGCAAACAACCTTGTCATAATATTTAAGGTGTTTGAAATTGCTGTACACCTTTTTTTATTGCAGTAATGTGTGTATTGATGACCTCAATTCGAAATCAGCTGTTGAAGCCAGAGATTGCTGATACTGTTAGACCTGATGACTGCTTGGAGAAGTTCTGGTTTCAGATTTGGAATGGTTAAAATCCAAAATTGGGATGATAATGCCTGGGTACAAGTGGAGTAAGCCTCAACTGGATTACCAAAGAGGTCACATGCCAACTCCAGGACTTTGACTACACTCCTGCAAGAGCCAGAATGGCTATTTCAGTATAAAATATCATGCCTGGATCAGCCTCAATATCAGGCTGTTTGCACAGAGGATTGGACATTAGCTCAACATAAGCATTAACATGTACCAACACTAACATCAGATCACCACGATTTAGGCACAGATCCAACATTCACCTGAGTGTTGGACAGTACCTGGTTTCTTTCCTACATGACAACAGTGACTACATTTCATAAGTACTTCATTGGCTGTGAAAGACACTATATCAATGCAAGTCTTTCATTCTTTCTTTCATATCCTGTGTTACAAAAATATTTTAATGTTGAAAGTACTTCCACCAGCAGAGTAACATTTCCCTTTAAAGGGCAGTGTTTACTGCAAAATGTTTGGTAATGATTTTTTTTTATTGTGAGTGAGAAAAGCTGCAAGAGCTGCACATTCTTACAGCATAGTGACGTCATGTGTAAGTGATGTAATGTTGGAACCAATTTTGCTTGGCCTTCTGGCATGTTCCTGCCACCACTCTAGCTGGGAGTCCCCTGTCAGACACTGAAGTGGGGGGGAAGCTTCAACACCCCCTTACAAGGCCAGAGATGCAGAGCAGGCGGAGCTGAGGGCGGGGGACAACACTAGGAACGCCTATACTGGGAGTTCTGGCTTCTCGCGCCTCGGTGCAACTGAGTGTGAGGCAGGAGGCCGGTACGCCCAGTGAGATGAGTCTTACTGGCCTCCAGTTTTTGAAAACCTTTTTAATATTAAAGAGGACCGATAAATTATTTCTCCAATGGAGATAAACGGGCAGCATGGGTGCCTAAGGTGTATCTGTATTGGTGCAGGTGCCCATCAACTGAAACAAACCAGGTGTCCTTCCACTCACCCACCATACTCTGGAGGGTTCAGTGCTTCAGACCACTGATGGGCACAATTCCAGTGTAATTGCCTGGATTGTGACCCCTAGGAATCCGAGGCTAATGTGCTTAAGTGTGATTTGTGTCATTTGATTCGATGTTTGTCAATGAGTGGAAAAAGATTCAACAAACCTTTTTAATGAAATCAAGATTCTTTTTTTTTTAAAGAGAGAAGGCTTGAATATGTGTGAAATTGACCTGAAATGGATAAATGTCTTGTACTGTTAGAATCAAAATACTAAAACTTGAAGTGCAAATAAGATGCATTCTCTGTTTAAACATTACATGACAGCATGTGGTTTATCAAAATTATTTACTTGTGATTTATTGTTAACAAGCTAAGCCTCTTAATATTGGAACATCTGATTTTCACAGTTTTATAATTTCAGTCGACATCAGGCCAAAGGGGGAAAAAGGAATACATGTTCCTTGGAACTCCTTTGTGCCTTATATTGCCTGGATAAAATAACATGGTAAAGAGTGACAATGTGCAGGAGATACATCTGTGGGGTGTGTAATTGTATTTCACGGAGGACATCTTCATGGTGACTGCTGTGACATGACACAGAATACATTCAGGAAATAAACTCATTTAGCACGGTAATACCTGTAAGTATTATGTGAGTCACAAAGCAGGTCTATGAGAATTTCAATGCCTGTGACAAGAAATGGCTTATATTAACACTGATTATTGGTCCATGTGCATGCTACACACAGTGCCAATCTGTGTAAAAGGTTACATTTCTTTTAAGGGAGATTTTTTTTCAGGCATAGATTGATTCCTTTTATCCTCCCACTGAAATGTTGCTGCTACATGATTGGTTAAGACTGAAGATGCTGGGTTTTGGGAATGATCTGTATCTGCAGCTGCTGCTAATGATGATCAAGGCTATAGTGACAAAGTGGTCATCACCTTTCAGGTGGATGTGTGGCACACAGTGAACATTTGAACAGAACTAAACTCCAAGCTGCCCGCCGGCTTCTGCTTGATGATGTGTGGTGTTTCTGTGCTCTTCTCTGAAATATAAACAGCTTCATTGCCTTACAGGATGCCACCAAGATTTCTTTGGTCAGTTGACTGACACAAACAGAAGCCATACCATGCTTACAGGTTTCTAGACCAAATCAAACTATTGATAAATCCAATTACATTTCTATTGGCATAATGTGGAGTGCAAAACCTCTCCTCACAGGGACACAGACACACTTGGGCACTGATTGGCGAGATCCAAAGCTTGTTAATTCCTAAGTGTGCATATGGATACTAGAGTTCAATTAGCTCAAACCATCTAGTTTGCCATTGTTTAAGACTCCTTAAAACCTGCCTCTTTGACCAAGCTTTTAGTAATCCCTCTCTATATCTCTTTCTTTTGTTGGTGCCAATTTTAGTCTAATTATTCTGCTGTGAAGGACATAGGGATATTTTTCTGTGTTAAAGGCATTATATCAATGCAAATTGGTGTTGTTTTTGGCTCCATATTGGGATCAGAGCCTCAGAAAATGTATCCATAGTTTCTGCATGAGAAGATTGCTATTCTTTTTATTCTGTTTGGTTTATTGGAACAGTTGGATAAAGGGAACATTTGACTGAAGTGGTCCCATTAAATTCAAATTCACTGGATTAACACCTTTTATAACAAGTATCGGAAAATGAATTGAATCCATAGCAGGCAATGAATTTAATGATTTTATGTTATGAAGAATTATATATAAACCTTCTGGGTTTGTTTGGCATCCTGTAAAAACAATAGTCTAGGGTTAAAGGACACAAAGGGCAGAATCTTACCGCCTTAGTCTCTAGTGCAATGGCAGGACCAATCCTCACACTCTGACTTGCCCAGCACAGCACTCTCCTGCACAGCACGGCCCAGGTCATTCCTCTCCCTGCAGGCACTTCACATCCCCATCTGAATAGCCAACACTCTCTGTCACCCTCAGCCTATTGCCCTCTCACACCCATGCCTCACAGTGACCCTCCCCAAATAGTGTCCATCCCTCCTCTGCACTCAAGCCATTACCAACACTCACACCTCCCTGCTTTCTCTCAGGCGGTGAGAGCACACAACTAGGCAAGAGCAGAGACACAGATGGGGGAGGAAGGAGAGGTGGTCCTCCAGTGATGGGCACCTTGTTGGCTACTGGCAATGTGTGCCACCTAGTCGACTGGGAAAGATGTCTTGTTTCAGGAGGCTGCAAATGTCAGCAGTGACCTGCCATGAGAGCCTGAGCCTCCTGAGGCACTGCTCGGACATGTCGACAGAGCCCATCCTCTGCCTGTAGACCCTCTGTTGGGGATCTCACCTGCTACCAGCTAGATCTCTGTAGCCATCCCAACTGTCATGTGGAGGTCCATATGGCTGAGGAGACGATGGCTGGTGCTGCTGCTGGTATTGCTCCTGCTGGTGCTTTGGCAGTGGTGGTGGTGAGTCCCCTGCCCTTGACCCTCAGCAGAGATGGACAATGGAGCTGCATAATCTGCTCCTATGCCACTCTGAAGCCTGGTAACAAGGAAGTGCAGCTAAAGGTGGGTGAAGTGCAGGGCAGGTGAAGTGCATTCCAAGCATTTTCCAATCACCTGTCAAGCAGTGATTGCACAATCTGACAGAAGGAGTGCTTTGAACAGCAGCCTCTCACCTGGCCATGGCTGGAGCCCTTCAGTGTAACTGATCAAAGCTTTCACAGCTTGTCAGTTTCACTGAGGAAGCTCGTCCCGCTGTGCACTCACCTTCCCCAAGCTGCCGACTTGGAGACACAGCATGGGATTGCTCCACTGTTAGGAAACAGGGAATCCATGTGCAAAGTCCTCCTTAATTACATTCTTAAGTACTTCAATTGCCGTCCGACTTCAGCCGTGGGGGTTTCCGACTTCACTACCAACCTGCCACTGGGACAGACAGAAGGGGGCAGGAACCCATCAGGATACTGGTCCAACGGCACTTTCTGCAATTTTCCTGCCCCACCCCCACCCCGTTCCCTCTGTCCCCAAATGCACGGAGCATCTGCAACAAGATAGATGAACTAGTGGCACAAATAGAGGTACATGATTTAGATCAAATTGCTATTACAAAGACATGGTTATATGGTGATCAAGATTGGGAAATAAATATTCCAGGGTGCACAATATTTCAGAAAGACAGAATAGCAAAGGAGGAGGGGTAACACTGATGGTAAAGGATGACATAAGGGCATTAATGAGACAGGATCTGGCCTCAGAAGATCATGAAAGTAGAATCAGTATGGCTATAAGGAAATAAGGAATAGCAAGAATCAGAAAACACTGGTGGGAGTAGTTTATAGGCCCACTAACAGTAGTTATACCATTGGATGGAGCATTATGCAAGAAATTATTAGAGCTTGTAACAAAGGCAATGTAATAATTGTGGGGGACTTTCATCTTCATAGAGACTGGGAAAATGAAATTGGCAGCAGTGGTCTAGAAGAGGAGTTTGTAGAGTGTTTTTGGGACAGTTTCTTGGAGCAATACATTGTGGAGCCAACTAGGGATAAAGCTATCTTAGATCTAGTACTGTGTAGTGAAGCAGGGTTAATAAGCAATGTCATAGTAAAAGATCCACTGAGAAACAGTGATCGTAATACCATTGCATTCCATGTTAAGTTTGAAAGTGACATGCTCCAATCACAAACAAGAATCTTAAACTTAAAGCCAATTATGTAGGCTAAGATACATTGGGTAAATAGACTAAAAGGTATGGCAGTAAATGAACAGTAGGATACCTTTAAAGAAACAATTCAAAATGTTCAACAAAAATACATTCCTTTGAAAAACAAAAACTCAGTCGGAAAGACTTACAATGTTGCAAAAAAGAGAAGCAAGTCTGAGGATTGGGAGTGTTTTAGAAACCAGCAAAGAGCCACCCAAAAGTTGATAAAAAAGGAAAAAATAGAATGAGAGTAAACTAGCCACTAACATAAGACCAGATTGTAAGAACTTTTATAGGTATATCAAAAGGAAGAAAGTAGCTAAAGTAAATGTTGGTCCCTTGGAAGCAGAGAAAGGAGAAATCATCATGGGGAATGAGGAAATGGCAGAGGCATTGAACACGTACTTTGTTTCTGTCTTCACAGTAGAAGACAGAAGTTCTGTACCAGAAATAGACAGTAACCTAGGGGCTAAAAAGAGTGAGGAAATTAAGGAAATTAATATGAGCAGAGAAAAAGTATTGGAGAAACTTAAGGGACTAAAATCTGACAAATCTCCAGGACCTGATGGCCTACAACCTAGGGATCTAAAAGAGTTGGCTGCAGGGATAGTGGATGCGCTAGCTATGAATTTCCAAAATTCCTTAGTTTCGGGAACGGTCCCATCAGATTAGAAGTTGGCAAATGTTACACCACTTTTCAAGAAAGGAGGGAGAGAGATTAGAACAAGTCAACATGGTTTTACTAAGGGGAAATAAAAGCAAAATAGGCAGATGCTGGAAATCTGAAATAAAAACAAGAAATGCTGGAAATACTCAGCAGGTCTGGCAGCATCTGTGGAGAGAGAAGCAGAGTTAACGTTTCAGGTCAGTGACCCTTCATCATAAAGCCTGGCTACCCAACCCAAACCCGATGAAACCCGACTACATGTGTCAGGTTCGGTAGGATCGGATCTATATTCCGAGTCCAGCATTGGGGCTCTGGTCGAGCCCGGATCGGGCTGGACAGTGCTGCTTCCGGGAAGTCACGGGATCAGGCTTACCCATGATCCCCCACAACTCCATCTGCAGGAATAGCCTGCTGCTGGAACGGATGAATGATATTCAGGTCAGGTGCGAAAAAAAATTAAAGGACTCAGGCCCGGGTTGGGTCTGGGTTGGCTGTAGTCAGGTCGGGTTCTAATTTTATAACCGAGCCAGGCTTTACTTCATCAGACCTTAAGTTCTGATGAAGGGTCACTGACCTGCAACGTTAACTCTGCTTCTCTCTCCACAGATGCTGCCAGACCTGCTGAGTATTTCCAGCATTTCTTGTTTTTATTTACTAAGGGGAAATCCTGTTTGACAAGTTTGTTAGGTTTTTTGAGGATGATAAAGGGGAACCAGTAGACATAGTATACCTGAATTTCCAAATTAGCATGGACAAATGATTGGGTAATGGACAGGAAGCAACGCGTGAGCATAAATGGGGCAGTTTCAAGTTGGCAGGCAGTAAATAGTGGAGTGCTGCAAGGATCAGTGCTGGGGCCTCAACTATTTACAATCTATATTAATGACTTAGATGAAGAGACAGAGAGTAATTTATCTATGTTTGCTGATGATACAAAGGTAGGTAGAAAAGTAAGCTGTGGGGAGGACACGGAGAGGCTGCAAAGAGAAAAAAGACAGGTTAAGTGAGTGAGCAACAAGATGGCAGATGGAGTATTATGTAGGGAAGTGCGAAGTTATGCACTTTGGTCATAAGAATAGAAAAGTAGAATATTTTTTTAAAAGTATGAAACTTGTAAGTGTCGATGTTCAAAGAGACTTGGGTGTACATGTACAAGGAATGCAGACACATGCAGGCACAGGAAGCAATTACGAAGGTAAATGGCATGTTGGCCTTTATTGCAAGGGGATTGAAATACAGGAATAAGGGAGTATTGCTACAATTTTAGAGGGTTTTGGTGAGACCACATCTGGAATATTGTGTACAGTTTTGGTCTCCACATTTAAGGTTATACTTCCCTTGGAGGCAGCGCAGCAAAAGTTCACTAGATTGGTCCTTGGGATGAGGGGGTTGTCCTCTGATGAGAAGCTAAGTAAATTGGGCCAGCATTCTCTGGAGTTTAGAAGAATGAGAGGTGATCTCATTGAAACATATAAGATTCTAAAGGGGCTGGATAAGAGTAGACACTGAGAGATTATTTCCGCTGGTCAGGGAATCTAAAACACGGGGGCACAGTCTCAGGATAAGGGGCTGATCATTTAAGACTGCGATGAGGAGAAATTACTTCACTCAAAGGGTTGTGAATCTTTGGAATTCTCTGCCCCAGAGGATTGTGGATGCTCCATCGTTGAATATATTTAAGGCTGGGATAGATAGATTTTTGGACTCTCAGGGAATCAAGGGATATGATGAGCAGACAGGTAAGTGGAATTGAATCCTAAGATCAGCCATGATATTATTGAATAGCGGAGCAGGCTTGATGGGCCATATAGTCTACTCCGCTCCTATTTCTTGTGTTCTTGTGTTTGCTGATATAACAGAGAAAGGAATGTCATACAAGTGTGTTAAGTGCTCATCTGCAATTATAAGCACCAGTCATTTCTAGGCTATTATGTAAAACATGATCACAATACAAATTATGACATCAGAAGTGCAACTGTACATTGGAAGGTTGGGGGAGGGTGGTAAATTTTATTAGAACAGTTCAGATTTTAAACCTTTAGGAATTAAAATATTAATAACGGATCCAATACATATCAGAGTTTTAATGGTTCAGACATGAGATCAGCCATGATCTCACTAAATGGCGGAAAAGGCTCGAGAGCCTCCCTGGCCTACTCCTGTTCCTGTAAGCTCTGCTTCTAATGTACGAATTATGAAGAAAATTACACAACATCCATTTTCAATTTTTTTAAGTGAACAATTGTGGGATATTTAGTTTATCTTAACAAGTGAGGAAGACCAATTAATGTGATAATTTACTGTGATGGTGAAATGTTGGCCTGCTTCTATGGGGTTTTCCATTATAAATGTTGATATAAAAATGTTACAGCAAGTGAGGTTTGTAGAAAAGATGTGCACACCATCTGTAAGATGTATCATATATCTGATGTGTACAATTTTGTATCATTTTCAGGATTTAATATTGTGGTCCCAGTCTTTTACACATTGTGGGATGGTTGCTGGTAGTTATAATGAGGCTGTGGTCACCATTGTGGAATGTTAGCCTTCCAGCACTGATCTGCATTGGACAATGTTGGATAAATAACTCAGATATAAGCTGAGAATGACATAACAAGGCAGAACATTTGACTAAATGGCAAATAGAGATCAGTACTTTAAAAGAAAACAGAGAATGAAAGGAAGATACAGCTGAAGAAAATATAAAGAGAATTAGCTGATGTGGGGACCTGGCAACTCATGAGATGGGTAGGAGGGCTCAATAAATCTGCTTAAGAAGATGTTGGATAAAAGGAGTGAAGGTTTGGAAGAAAGTGATGAAGTACTACTTATCTTTATTCAATGTTAAGATTCCTACCCTTCCAAAAATGGATTAATGAACCTAAGTAAAACTGTAGGTAAGAAGCTGTCCGTTGCTTACTACAGCCTTGTTAAAAATCAGTCAAGAGAAGACATGCAAAACTGTATAACACAGGAGGATCATTGAAAGTTAGGTATTAAATTCCTGTTCAGACCAGCCACTAGTGAGTTTATGGAATCTCTTTCAAATGTTATCCTTTATTTTTGTTCTTTGTATCATGAATTGACAACAGAATTTTTGTTAAAATAATAAAATGGGAATTAGAATATCTTTGTAAAATTCTTTCAAAGGTGCCATCATGTCCGTGGGAACTATGAAGTTGCAACCAGACCACCAGGCATCAGGGAACACAATATGTATTTTAATAGCCGTCTGGGACTTGCACATAAATTTGCATCAGTTAATGCTTTAACTGCATTTTGTGGTTTAACGATCCACTAATGACTAATGCATGGGGTCTTTATAATGGGTCATACAATGAGTGAGAATAAACTATATCCTGAATGGGAATAACACACCTGTCAGTCTGTCTTTGTGTGTGTGGTGGTGATACATCAGAACACCTTTATCAAAATACACAAACATAAATCTTGTTCCCATAGCTTATTTATATGCCAATTAAATATTACATGTTCTTCAAATATTTTCTTTACCCCTTTACTGTATATGAAGATCAATTTGAACTCAACTCCAGATACATAAACAAAATAGGGTCAAATTTATTTGTGTGACTGGGCCCTATATCATATTGGTGACGATGGAGACATAAACTTTGACATTAGTAATCTATACCATAACTCAGTAAATCTATACAAATGACACATGGAATGATGTTGGGGAAGAGGATCTTCAGACAAACTGAACACATTTTTAATTATACTCAGAATAAGAATTGAATTTTAATCCTCATTGTGGTGTAATGATTTGTTT
Organism: Heterodontus francisci; assembly: GCF_036365525.1. Taxonomy (NCBI): domain Eukaryota; kingdom Metazoa; phylum Chordata; class Chondrichthyes; order Heterodontiformes; family Heterodontidae; genus Heterodontus; species Heterodontus francisci. The sequence continues at coordinate 25,459,008 of NC_090402.1, forward strand.
TGAAATTTAGAGGGTGTGGAAGCAGTGGATGGATATGCAGATATGCAGTTTGCAGTAACTAAATATGAAGTATACATTCTGGAAATAAGAATAACAAATGTAAATAAACCTTAAATGATCAGTTCCCAAAGGAGTGAAGGAACAGAGAGATCTAGGAGTACAAATAAACAAAAGGATGATTACAGGCAGAAAGGAATAAAAAGGACATTAAGGTTTGGGATTTTCATTTCTAAATGTGTTGAATACAAAACAATGATAATGATTCTATACAAGATATTGGTAAGGTTGTGTGCAGTTTTGGACGTCTGTTATAGCAAAGACATTGGATCTGCTGAAAGTGTACAGTACAGACCTACTAAGACGACACCAGGTATGACAGGATTTAATTATGATGCAAGATTTAAAAAAAACTAGGACTGTATTCACTACAGACAGGATCTAATAGAAATGATAAAAGTGTAAATGGTTTGAGATGACATCAATGAAAGATTATTTCCCCCGTCTATTAAATCTATAACGAGGAGCATGGACTTCAGATTTGTACCAAAAGTATAAAGGGGGAGGCTAGAAGACTTTTTCACACAAAGGCTTATTAGAATACAGAATGCACTAATACTGTTCTTAGTTGAATCAATCATGCCATTTAAAGTGGAATTATATAAACATTTTAAGAAAAATAATAAAGGAATGGGCAAAATGGCAGAGAACTGGGACTGGAGTAGCCAGCAGTAGCACAGACACAATGGGCTGAATTGCCTCCATCTGTGCAGCAATTTCTACAATTCAATGATTTCTGTCTGTGTTTATGGGAAGTGTCTAACCCTTATTTAATGTTGTTTTATATCCGTTCAGTGTGCAGTGTTTGAAAACTAGTTAGATTTATGCCTCTGCTTCTGTTTACCATGCAATAACTATGAAAATTGGACCTTTGGGTAATTACTGAATATAAGTTGTTTAACTTGGTTATAATACAACCAGATGCCTGACAATGGAACTGTTAAAGACAGTAAATTAAAATATCGACTTACTCTTTTTAAATTAGGCTCATATTTCAAAAGTCCAGGTGGGCTCTATATCTAAACAGCCAGGGTCAGTCTGATTGTTACATATGCAACACAATATCTTGAATCTTGCAATCCAACTCAGTGTGCAAATAACCTGGAAGTGATTCTTCATACACACAATAGCCCATAAAAATGATAATTCATATAATTCTCCATGCATTTATTTATGACAGCTTGTCTTACACTGTGTATTTGTAAGTATTACTAATTAGTTCTGCTCTGGTCTAAGAAAATACTTTATTTTATCACATCTACATTTTAATATGTCTTATAATCAGAGATAATTTTGTACAAGACTAAGTGCAGCTGTGTTTACATGTGCAACACAACTTCTCTAAAATAATAATAATAAAAACACAAAACACTGGAAATACTCAGCACGTCTGGCAGCATCTGTCAGGGAGAAACTGAGTTAACGTTTCAGGCTGACAACACTTCACCAATTCTGACAAAGTGTTGTCATCATGAAACGTTAATTCTGTTTCTCTCTCCATGGATGCAGCCTGACCTGCTGAGTATTTCCAGCATTTTCTGTTATTATTTCAGATTTCCAGCATACGGAGTACTTCATTCTCTGAAATGCAACTAGTTTTAGGATGCCAAAAGGATCTGGATACAAGAAAAAAAAATACAAAACTATCCAGTTTTTCGCTTACACTGATTTTGTTTGTATATTTGAACGTCTGAGAGGTGGGTATTGTGAGTGTAATAGTATGCGTTAAAGCTGAATTGAAGTTTGTAGGAGTTTGGCTACCAGATCATTTCCAAACTTATTTTAAGTTATAATCTCACCTTACTGAAGTGGGTCAGATACTGCCTTCTTTAAAGAATGTGGCGTAGAATATCGTCGAAGTGAGCTACTCTGCTGATGCACCTTCAAAAAAACAATTGTGCACTGGCTGAATACAGAGAGCATTTCCTTGGTTTGCTTGTTTACATTCTCATTGGTGAAGACATTTGCATAAAGTGGGTGTAAGCAACTGAAACACATGGAAACTTCTGTGCAACTTTTAGAAAGATAGTTCAATCTGTATTCTTCATTTGAGGTGCATTCAGCTGAGGCAGGAACAGTGCTTGGCTCTTTCACTTCCCCCTCAAATAACTTCACTGCTGGTGTCTTCGAAATAATTTTGATTATACTTGTACAGAATTATGAATACTCAGACACCATCTGGACTCAGAGGGCAGCAGGGCAGGACCACATCCAGGAGAAGATCACACTACTTCACCAATGCAGACTGCCAAGCTCTTCAATTAGATCATGAGGGCAGGCACAGATGCCTTGGTGTGGGTGCCACCAAACCTGCCAGAAATACAACCTGTGCCACTCACATTGAGGTGATCTCCCTCACCCCTAGGACTGCAGAACTGTTTTGCAAAAAATTCAATGACCTCATCAGGTCTGGCAAGGTAACCTTTCCTTTGTTGCCCACTTCTTCACCCGCTTAAAGCAACACATCCATGACTAACCATTCACTGTACACTCTGGCTCAGTGTCCTAAAATGCAACTACACAGCTCCCCTGCTAGTAATTAATTGCATGCACAACCCAAAAGCCCTCGCTTAATTTTAACAGCCTCACACCACTTCATCTTTCCCATGCCACTTGTCATCCACTCAAGTGCTCGTGTTACCCTCATTTATTCCCACTCAGCTCTTGCAGTAGGAGATGGTGAGGTCAGTGGCATCTTGTAGTGCCAGGTTAGTGACTGTCATCTCCACTTTACACTGTCGGTATCTTTGTATAGCATCATACAGAATCTTCCATCTCTTCACTTTGGTGTTCTTATCCCAATGAGGTAATGCTCACCCAGCCTCAGCCTTTACCCTCCCATCCTGCAAATCCAGCACAGCCACAGGAGGATGAAGATAACAAGATAAAGGAGATGAAGGAGGAGCAGCTGGGTTTTTTTTCTACCTCAGCACTTATGATAATGGTGACTGCCAGGCAACTCAAAGTTCCAGCTGCTTCATTCTGCCTCAACCTGCACCATTTGCCTCATTTGCTTCCTCACCACCACCACCCCCGCCCCCACCCCCGCCCCAGTTTCAAGCTCAGGTACTTTGCCCAGGTGCGGGCGGAATTAAATAGTGGCAGTGAGGATGTGGTACCACATGATTCACAGCACATGAGGGAACCAGAAGAATGCAGCGTGGGTGAGGATGTGTCACCTTCTCAGCAGAAGCTGAGAGAAAGGCAGCCTAGTGTCATAGGACTAAAGCTCATGGGTACTTGTTTGAAGAGAAGGGTGTTTGGGGAATAGCATATGTCTGTACAGGCTCTGAGGTCAATCTCCAAGGATGTGCAGCAAATGACACATGCGTGGAAAGGTCTACTTTTAAAAGTCTACTTCTTACTACAGTTGCAAACTCCACAGCTGGATACATTTTTGGAAATTTGTACAGTTAAGTTGCTCATTAGCTGTTCAAGAAACATTAAATGTTCATTAGCCACAGGTATGTTGTGGTTTGTTGATATTTGAGTAACACCTCTAACTAAATCTTTCTAACAGAAACTGTACATTTTAAAGTTATGTTTCCACATTTTATTTCATGTTTATATCACCCAAAGCTCGATCCCCTCCTCATTGGAGGTTATTATTACAAAAAGATGATTTTTTTCACTGAATGTTAAAAAATAATTTCTGAGATAGCACGCAGGCCCACACATGTCTATGTATTATGAAATATGGGGTTAGTATTGTTGATTCAAAAATTTATCTTAGAAATATTTTTATACTTTAGGAGCTACCACCACTGAAAGCTAGTATAGGTTTCTGCTTTCTTGCTTAAAGACTCGTGAATTGTAACATTAGTAAATGGCTCTATGTATTTATTGATAATAAATCTCAATGTTACTCTTGGCCATCAGGAGCAATGGTTGCTGAGACTTGCCAAATGCCACATAGCTCTTGAGCAGGGCAGTGTTGATTTCACACTCGGATTACAGTGATCACCTTTCCACAAATGTGTCAAAAAATTGATGACAGCAATATGACAGCAGATGTGTGACAAAGCAGAAGTGAAATGTCTCAAATAAGGCAAAATATTGAGGAAGTGACGATTCAAATGTGGGGAAGGGAAGAAGGGAAAAACAATTATGGAGAAACAATTGTATTCCCCTCTGAGGAAACACAATATTTCACGGAAGGCCTAAGCTTTTGGTATTGTTAGAATTATCGATGCATCAACGACAATATTAATACCATGCCGACCAAAAAATGTATAAATATTCCCATTTCCAATTATAAAGTAGACTTGCTCCATACAGACAGCCTGTTATGTCAAGGGATGTTTTCGAGAGAATGCTATCGTTTGGTTTCTCTCTGAATGTTTTGCCTGCTGAAACACTAATGTTTAAAAATGCATCTTCACATAAATCTACAAAATAGATTTTCTGTGCCTTTTTAAAGATATACTTATGAAACAGAATTACATGTACAAAGACCAGCTAATTCTTTCAATAAAAAAAAAATTATTGAGTGAAAGACCAGGGTGAGCTACGATGACAGCTTTATATTTTTTAATCCTAAGGGATCCGCGGGACATCAGCTGCTTCAGATGAAACACATCTGATGATCGGATGACCTTATTGTGACTTGCTGATGGGAAATCTTGGCTATATTGACTGTTGTATGTCACAGAATAATCACTGGTAACATGCCCTAGTTCCTGTGGTGTGGATAAGGAAAGGGTCAAGGCTTATGTAGTTTTTAACGCATTTCAGCTTAGTCAATAAAAATGCACTCGAGAAGATGCGATTTTTCAGTCTTTATGTTTGATCACTGAACGAAAGACAGACGGAAAGCTATAGAACCAGTAGACATGCTGTGCACTATTTGTATACAAATGCAGCTGAGGCACTGGATAGTGATAGTCTTTGAGGAATTACTTAATCAAACACATTTAGAAATTAATATCAGCAAAAAGTATCACCATGGATTCATATATTGGCATCTTGTTTGACATAGCAATAAAATCTTTATTAGAACATGGCATTATAAAATATAGTCATGTGGAGATCGCAGCTAATTTTGAACCAATCATGATTACAATGCGGTTCCTTTCTGTTCTGTCAGAGGAGGCACACAAGTTTCAGTAGATTTTAAGTCACCTTCTATGATCGCCCATCTGCGTTTTCCATTTGCCAAGAATTGTATCAGTTCATGTTTATTATTACTGAGCATTGCTTGAGCCGGACAATGAACTAAACCAGAATGCCATTTCTTGAAGGTTCATTCAATGAATATACTCAGCAAAGTATGGAGAGTGTCTCCACTTGTAGCGTCTTTGAAAGAAATTAGAAGATTACAAAGTGTTCTTTCATTTGCTTCAGTGTTTTTTTATTTCGTGGACTCCCTTTAAAGGTCTCCCTGTGCCAGGTATCCCTCTCGGGAAAGGCGAAGATAGCAGTTCTGCTGCCAAACCCCTACAAAAGGCACGCCAGACCGAACTGCTAAAGATGGGCCCGGATGAACTGCTATCGACCTTTCCACCACACTGTGAGGAAGCATCCAACCTGCAGCTGGAGAGACCTCCAGCAATCAGATCCTAAACTTCCATGTGGAGAGTCACAGCTGAAACCCAGATTCTATGGGTTAGAAATGTGACTTGGGCGGTAACACAAAACGGGCGATATTGGAACCGATCAGCCGTCTGTTGTACTCCCCATCTGATATTCCGTTCCATTGACTGCTCTGGATCTGAATACTGGGTAGAGTGTAGAACAGGGGACAGACCTGATACAACAACATCAATAACTTAAATTCATATAGCGTCTTGAAAGTAATAAAATGTCCCAAGGCGCTTTACAAGAGCATTATAAAGCAAAGTATGACACAGAGCCACAAAAGGCGGTATTAGGTCAGATGACCAAATGCTCTTTTTTTATTCGTTCATGGGATGTGGGTGTCACTGGCCAGGCCAGCATTTATTGCCCATCCCTAATTGCCCTTGAGAAGGTGGTGGTGAGCTGCCTTCTTGAACCGCTACAGACCATGTGGGGTAGGTACACCAACAGTGCTGTTAGGAAGGGAGTTCCAGGATCTTGACCCAGCGATAGTGAAGGAATGGTGAAATAGTTCCAAATGAGAATGGTGTGTGACTTGGACAGAAACTTGCAGGTGGTGGTGTTCCCATGCATCTGCTGCCCTTGTCTTTCTAGATGGTAGAGGTCATGGGTTTGGAAGGAGCCTCGGTGAGTTGCTGCAGTGCATCTTGAAGATGGTACATACTGCTGCCACTCTGCGTCAGTGGTGGAGGAAGTGAATGTTTATGGATGGGGTGCCAATCAAGCGGGCTGCTTTGACCTGGATGGTGTTGAACTTCTTGAGTGTTGTTGGAGCTGCACCCATCCAGGCAAGCAGAGAGCATTCCATCACACTCCTGACTTCTGCCTTGTGGACAGGCTTTGGGGAGTCAGGAGGTGAGTTACTCACTGCAGGATTCCTAGCCTCTGACCTGCTCTTGTAGCCACAGTATTTATATGGCTACTCCAGTTCAATTTCTGGTCAATGGTAACCCCCAGGATGTTGATAGTGGGGGACTCAGTGATTGTAATGCCGTTGAATATCAAGGGAAATGGTTAGATTCTCGCTTGTTTGGTCATTGCCTGGCACTTGTGTGGCATAAATGTTACTTGCCACTTATCAGCCCATGCCTGGATATTGTCCAGGTCTTGCTGCATTTCTACATGGACTGCTTCGGTATCTGAGGAGTCACGAATGGTGCTGAACATGGTGCAATCATCAGCAAACATCCCCAGTTCTGACCTTATGATTGAAGGAAGGTCATTGATGAAGCAGCTGAAGATGGTTGGGCCTGGAGCTCAGATGATTGACCTCCAATAACCACAGCCATCTTCCTTTACGCTAGGTACGACTCCAACTAGCGTAGAATTTTCCCCCTGATTCCCATTGACTCCAGTTTTGCTAGGGCTCCTTGATGCCATACTCGGTCAAATGCTGCCTTGATGTCAAGGGCAGTTACTCTCACCTCAGCTCTTTTGTCCATGTTTGAACCAAAGCTGTAATGAGGTCAGGAGCTGAGTAGCACTGGTAGAACTGAAACCGAGCATGAGTAAGCAGGTTAGTGCTAAGTAAGTGCTGCTTGATGGCACTGTCGATGACACTTTCCATCACTTTACTGATGATAGCGGGTAGACTGATCGGGCTGTAATTGGCCGGGTTGGACTTGTCTTGCTTTTTGTGCACAGGACATACCTGGGCAATTTTCCACATTGCCGGGTAGATGCCAGTGTTGTAGCTGTACTGGAACAGCTTGGCTAGGGGCGCGGCAAGTTCTGGAGCACAGGTCTTCAGTACTATTGCCGGAATGTTGTCAGGGCCCATAGCCTTTCCATGTTTGGACAAAGGCTGTAATGAGGTCAGGAGCTGAGTGGCCTTGGCAGGAACCCAAACTGAGTACCAGTGAGCAGATTATTTCTGAGCAAATGCCCCTTGACAGCACTGCCAACGACCCCTTCCATCACTCTGCTGGTCATCGAGGATAGACTGCTAGGGTGGTAATTGACCGGGTTGGATTTCTCCTGCTTTTTGTGGACAAAGGACAAACATGTGGGTTAAGGAGTGTATTATAGGAAGAAAGTGAGGTGGAGTTGTGCAGGGATGGCATTCCAGAGATTGGGGCCAAGGCAACTGAATGCATGGCCAGCAATAGTGCAGCAATTAAAACAGGGATGCACAAGAGGCCAGAATTAGAGGATTATGGGGCTGGAGGAGATTACAGAGGTCGGGAGGGGCGAGGCCATGGAGGGATTTGAAAACAAGGATGAGAATTTTAAAATCAAGCTGTTGCTTGACCAGGAGCCAATGTAGGTCAGCGAGCACAGGGGTGATAGGGGAACAGGACTTGGTACAAGTTAAGATACGGGCAACAGAGTTTTGGATGACCTCAAGTTTAAGGAGAGTAGAATGTGGGAGACCAGCCAGGAGTGCATTGGAATAGGCAAGTTTAGAGGTAATGATGGCATGAATGAGGGTTTCAGTAGCAGATAAGCTGAGACAAAGGCGAAGTCAGGCGATGTTCTGGATGTTACCGCCTGCTGTGCCCTACATACAAGATGAATTTCTGTGCCTATGAATCCAGGACCTTCTCTACCATGTTCTGCTTCCGGAAAGTTTAAATATTGTAAACGTTTGGGGAAACATTGCTATTATAGCCTTTCAGATATTAATCCAACACAATTATCTGTTTGCATTGTAGTGTTGAATTCCAAATGATTTAAACATTATTGTTATTTAGAAGCCAAAATGTCAGTGTCAATAATCTGGACTTTGAGCTTAGATCTTAGATTTGTTGATTTATTGTGAATTTCAAGCCCTGTCAATGTGAGCCGTGACTACTGAATGACTTGTGTGCATGGTACTTTCAATTCAGTTTGGATGCACCCAATAAGCTTATTGAAAATGATCCATGGTATAAAAAGCGCAAAACATCACATAGAAATGTAAGTAATTTACATTGCAAACATGACTACAACATAGATTTGAGATGTTTAGTCTGACCAGCAGCTTACTGAACCCCGAAAGGTTTTATAAACAAGCCCAGCAAGTGGCAAGTCCAGTAAAAATCCACATGAATTAGATCATTTCCAACATAAATATGTCACCAAAACAAGATGAGGTTAATCAAAAATGTTCCAAACTGTAATGCAGCTCATGAGCTCTGGGTGAGGATTTATTTTTATTCAGCTGTGCTACCTTTAATGTAAGAACCTCTGTACAGATAAGATACTCAGTGCTTATCTATGTATTACGAGGTAGGTGGACTGGATAAGTCAGCCTTAAAAGTGACAATCATGTTTCATGTAAAGCCTGATTATTAATGTGATTTACAGGATTCAAATACTATAGTTTTCCATGATTTGTTTTAGCTTTCCGTAAAACCAGAAGCTCTGACAAAGATTAAACTTATCCAGGTCTGATTATTAATTCAAAGATGTGATGTGCTATGCAGGGTTTTTTTGAATAATTGACTACAAAATAAGTTGCTGGAACTCATTTATCTTTGTTGCTTATGTCCAGTTCATTACTGAACACTAATTCCTAATGTGACTGTTGCTATGATGGAAACTAATCCACCATGGTATTTAATTTGCATGAAATGTCAAACATCTAATGTAAGATAAGGTTGTTTCTAACTGTTGACAGCTGGAGCTGCAGTGCAGTGGGCTGATACACTGTCCCATTGAGTGTTCAGGCTGCAGATTCATCACAGGGTGAATTCTTGATCTCAACTGGAGGCATCTGGGGGACAACCCAATGGAGCAATGAGTGGACTCACATTGTTCACATGTATGAATTACAAGCGATCACACTGCAGCATGATTGGACACGAGGTACAGGATACTTACCTGTTGGCTTAGAGTTGAGTATGTGAAATGGAAGAATAAGCCAAATGAAATGTGAGAAGAAACATAAACAAAACAAAAGTGCCAAGAATTCCTAATTATTGTAATTGGATATCATTCAATGTTACCAGTACATTTGGATTTGATATGCCATTTTGAGATGCAATTACTTTATGTTAAAGTTTTCTCCATTTAAACATAATTAGAAGTTGTAACAGACTTGAAAAGTTGAAGTTTTAATGGAACTTAGATTGCCCAGTTTCAATGTACAATGCTGTAATACAACATAGTTTCAACAAATACATCCTGCACCCAAGTATGGATTTCCAATATATAATTCGTATTTACTCCCATTGTATAGAAATCATGATACAAGCTTAATATTTCTCAGCAATGAGTTATGCAGTGATCAGAGTTTATAATTAGAGTGACTGAACACCTTAAAAGCCGTCAGCGGATCAGAGAGAACCAGCATGTACTTGTTAAGGGTAGGTCATGCCTGATGAACCTGACTGAATTTTTTGAAGAGTGACTAAAGTAGTGGATAGGGGAGTGTTGGTGGGAGGGGGGGGATGTTGTTTATATGGACTTCCATAAGGCATTCGTTAAAGTCCCTGATAACAGACTATTAACTAAAGTTGAAGCTCATGGAATTGAAGGCAAATTATCGACCTGCTTAGGTAATTGGCTGAGCAGGGGAGACAGAAAGTAGGGATAATGAGCATGCACTCTAATTGGCAGGATGTGGCTAGTGGTTACCCATAGGGAGCTGTATTGGGGCCTCAAGTATTCACCATATTTATTAATGACTTAGATGATGAGATAGCCACACATCCAATGACACAAAAGTAGGTGGCATTGTAAGCGATGTAGATGGAAGCATAAAATTACAAAGATGTTAATAAATTAAGTGAATGGGCAAAACGATGGCAAATGCATTTCAGTGTAGGCAAGTGTAAGGTCATACACTGTGAACCTAAAAAGGATAGAACAGAGTAGTTTCTAAATGGTGAAATGCTAGAAACAGTGGAGATCCAAAGGGGCTTGGGGATCCATGTACATAGATCATTAAAATGTCTTGGATAGGTACAGAAAATAATGAAAAAAAGGCTAATGGAATGCTGGATTTATATCTAGAGGATTAGAATACAAGGGAGTAGAAATTATGCTCCAACTATACAAAGCCCTGGAGCATTGTGAGCAGTTCTGGGCACCACACCTTCGGATATATTGGCCTTGGAGGCAGTGCAGTGTAGCTTTATCAGAATAATACCTGGATTCCAAGGAATAAATTACAAGGAGAGATTACACAAACTAAGGTTGTATTCCCTGAAATTTAGGTTAGTGGGTGATCTGATCAAAGTTTTCAAGCTATTAAGGGGAACTGATAGGCTAGATGGAGAGAAACTATTTCTTCTGATTGGTGAGTCTAGGACTAGGAGACATAGCCTAAAAATTGGAGCGAGGCCTTTCTATATTCTACATGCAAAGGGTGGTAGATGTGGAAGTCTCTTCTGCAAATAACAGTTGATGTGAGATCAATTGTCAATTTTAAACATGAGGTTGATAGATTTTTGTTAACCAAAGGTATAAAAAGATGTGGGGCAAAGGCTGGTATATGGAGTTAGGTCATAGGTAGCCATGACCTCATTGAATGATGGCACAGGCTTGATAGCTAAAAGGCCTAATCCTGTTCCTATGTTCCTATCTGAAGTAATAAGTTTTGGATAACTTTTGGTTTCCATAAAAATCCAAACATTAGACAATCAAGTCAAAAATGGTAATACCTAGTCTGTGTGTCTACATATAGTTGTATATAAAACCAGTTGAGGGTCTTCATCGAGAAACATTAAATGGCCCTAACTGCAAAGCAGTAATCCTAGCATTAAGCCAAACTATTTAACTTCGCGGTTAGTGCTGTCAGAATCACATGGATCTCTGAACTGAACATAAGTATTTATCTTAACCTATCTTTTTAACTGTTCCTGTCTATCTAAGTGCATTTTGGTATTAATCTAAATCTGTGGGTATCTCTATATATCTTATTTTGTCTGCACTGATGGAAATGGTAATCCATTTTCAGAGAGCTCTGTATTGGTTACTGAATTATAAAAAAAATGCACAGCAGCACAGAGGAATCAATTTCCAGATTTTTCTGTGCTCCAATCTAAGTTGAGGAGGGGTTGTTATTTCCAGACTGTGATGGACTATTCCCACGTCGGCTCCAGTCCCACAGGCAGGATTTACATTGATTTTCATTCAGCTCCCAGCACCAATATTTCTCTCTCTAACTATAAACCAGGCAACCTATACTCACCACCAGCACATAAATCAGCTCCACTTGAGCTGGACACGATGTCCCACTAAATCACTAACAGCAGTCCATTAAATATGTTAAACAAGCATTTAGTTTCAGTATATGAGGATTCAATTTGAGGAAAGGCTTGATTGAAAATCTATTTTTTGTTAACTGTAAGCTTGTGTATAGCCTTCTTGAAGTATATGTGTTGTACAGCCTTGTAGCAACATAAAGCAACATACTTTGTACACAGATGAGAAGTCTCGGTGGTGTCCTTCCAATACACAGTGATAGAATCGACTGAATCTATAGGTCTCTCATTTTCTTCATATTTACATGTTACACTCTTACATATCATGCCGCTGATCATGTCTTAGATGATTTGACAGAATAATATAATAGGGGATTGTCATGCAGGCCCCCACCTGCCAAGAATGGGGCACATTAATTTCGCCACATGGACATTAAATTTCAAATTGTTGCTGGGAAGAAAAGAAGGCTGATTACAAGGGCTGCCTGACTGGCTGGAAAGACATTTTTGCATATTGACAGACAGTACTTGAAAGGACAAAGGGGCTATTCCCTGCTCCAATTTAACCCACCATGGACCTTTGATCACCAGGGATTGTGTGTAGAGGAGACGTTCCAAGGTCTGCTAGAACAAGACAATCCACAAGGGCCAGGACTTGTTAGGTGAGCTGGTCACATGACTAACTGGCTGTTGCAGGTTTTTTTGAACTTGCCACAGAGAATTGGAATTCAGAAAGCTCTTGGCTCTTAGACTGAAGCAGACCTCCTCTTCTCCTGTCTGCTCCCATTTCTTTCTCACGGAAGCGAAACCCACTGAAGACACATGACCCCCAAGAGAGAAAAGTCTCCTACAGTGAACAAGGTTTAAGAGGAATACTGGGCCCCAATGAAAAGCAAGATCAACCTACAAAAGGAGTCTACAGTGAGCTCGAAGAACCGTAACAAACTCTTCAGATATTGCCTCAAACCTTTCCACTTTATCTTTCTTCTGCTCTTTTCTGTCTCTATTTGCATGTGCGTATCGCATATGCATGCTAGCGTAGGCGTGTTGTCTATCCATAGGCATCAACTGAATTAGAGTTTAAGTTTAAACTTAATAAAATTTCACCTTTCTTCTTTAAATGCAAGAAAGCCTATCTGTGCTAATTTCTTTGCCTGATAATTGGAAAGCAGTAAACAAGAATTCACCAAGGGGGAGCTCAAAACACATAAGAAATAAAAGCAGGAATAGGCCATTTGGGCCCACAAGCCTGCCCCGCCATTCAATAAAATCATGGCTGCTTTGCCCCCAGACCTCAACTCCTCTTTCGTGCCAGCTCCTCATAGCCTTCAGCTCCCTGTTATTTCAAAAATCTATCTACCTGCTCTTTAAATACTTTCAGTGATCTAGCCTCCACAACTCTCTGGGGTACAGAATTCCAGACATTCACTACCGTCTGAGAGAAGAAATTCCTTCGCATCTCAGTTTTAAATGAGTGTCCCCTTATTCTGTAACTATGTCCCCTAGTTCGAGATTCTCCCACTAGTGGAAACATCTTCTCAACATCTACCCTTTCAAGCCCCCTCAGAATCTTGTATATTTCAATAAGATCACCCCTCATTCTTCTAAACTCTAATGAATAAAGGCCTAACCTGTTTAGCCATTCTTGATAAGTCAACTGCTTCATCCCAGGAACCAGCCTAGTGAATCTCTTTTGAACTGCCAGTATATCCTTTCTTAAATATGGGGACCAAAACTGTACACAGTACTCCAGGTGCGGCCTCACCAACACCCTGAACAGTTGTAACAAGACTTCCCTATTTTTAAACCCCAACCCCCTAGCAATAAAGGCCAAAATTCCATTTGCCTTCTTAATTACTTGCTGAACCTGCATGCTAACTTTTTGTGTTTCATGCACAAGAACACCCAGATCCCTCTGTCCTGCGCTTTTTTGGAGTCTTTCTCCATTTAAATAATAGTCTGCCTTTTGATTCTTCCTACCAAAGTGCATGACCTCACACTTTCCTACATTAAACTCAATCTGTTAGGTTTTTGCCCACTCACTCAACCTATGTATATCCTTGCAGATTCCTTATGTTCTCACCTCAACATGCCCTCCCACCTATTTTCGTATCATCAGCAAATTTGGATATATTACACTCTGCCCCCTCCTCCAAGTCATTAATATAGATAGTAAATAATTGAGGCCCTAGGATTGATCCTTGTGGCACTTCATTAGTTATGTCTTTCCAACCCGAAAAAGACCCATTAATCCTGACTCTCTGTGTTCTGTGAGTTAAAAATTCTCCACTCGCATCCTCTAAGGGTCCCATGCTCACTTTAGCTACTCTCTTTCTTTTTATGTACCCATAGAAGCTCTTGCTGTTTGTTTTTATATTTCATGCCAATTTTTACTTTCATAATCAATTTTCTCCCTCTTTATTAGCTTTTTAGTCATCAGCTGGTGGTTCCTACAGAATTCCCAGTCCTCTGGCCTACCACTAGTTTTCGCCACTTTGTATGCCTTAGTTTTAGTTTTTGATTGGATACTCTCCTTGACCACCTTTGTTAACCACGGGTGGTTCATCCTTCTCATCAAGCCCTTCTTTTTGACCGAGATAAATTTTTGCAAAGAGTTATGAAATATCTGCTTAAATGTCTGCCACCGCTCATCCACTGACCTTCCATTAATCTATTTTCCCAGCCCACTTGAGACAACTCTTTCTTCAGACCTCCGTAATTGCCCTTATTTAAGTTGAGGACACTGGTTTGAGACCCAAGTTGCTCGCCCTCAAACTAAATTTGAAATTCTACCATGTTGTGATCGCTACCACTTAGAGGATCCTTAACTACAATATGTCTTATTAATCCTACCTCATTACACATTACTAGATGTAAAATAGCCTGTTCCCAGGTAGGCTCTACAACGTATTTCTCTAAGTAACAATCCCTGATGCACTCTACAAATTCGTCTTCCATGTTACCTCTGCCAATCTGATTTGTCCAGTCAACATGCTGATTAAAATCACCCATGACAATTGTAGCGCCCTTCTTACATGCCTCCATTATTTCCTGATTTATACTTTATCCTACAGTGAGGCAACTCTTCGGGGGCCTGCAGACAACTCCCACCCGTGACTTCTTTCCCTTGCTATTCCTTATTTCTACCCAAACTGATTCCACATCACGATCTATTGCACCTATATCACTACTCACCACCGCACTGATACCTTCCTCTATTAACAGAGCTACCCCACCTCCTTTTCCTTTTTGCCTATTTTTCTGGAACGGTGTGTTTAAAAATAAAACCCTGTTACAGTAAGACCAGGTGAAGGCTGAGAGGGACCCCTAGACACCTTTCTCACCTGGTCGTAATAGGGATGCCAAAATGCAACTTTAAATGTTGTCCAGTTTTATTTTAAAAATGTAATACTTAGGTTAATTTTTGTGCAAAACCTTTAACAGCTTTTTCTTTCATTGAGAAATGTATTGAAGAGATAGTGCTGGAGAGGACTGGGGCAATAAGTTTGTTCTAAGGATACAGGGGCATCTAGTGCAAGCGAAGAGATTTGACTTCATTAGTTGAGAATGGCTCTTATGTCAGTGTTTGGCAATTCTACCTCTTTACTAAAGAGTTATGTGCAGTTAGCATTGTGTCCCACAGTTTAAGCTTTCTGTATAAGAATCTGGATAATATAAGTGATGTGCAGCTCTTTGTTCCTTCTGTTTTGTCCAATTAGACTCCTTGGGCCAGATTTTCTACTTGAGTTAGGCCAGTGCCCTGCTTATCCTGGACACTTCTGGTATTTTCTGTCAGAATGCACATTGAGCATGTAATACATGGGCCCAAATATGGTTGAGCATATTATAATGAGCTACTTTAACAATGCAGGGTACAAGAGACATCAACCTATTCTTGGCAACAAGCATTGCTATAGGTGATGGAAGAGATTTAAATTTGGAATTAATTCCCCAAACCCATAATTTTTAAAATATCTGGCCAGAAGTTCTCTAACCCTGTTTAGCTGAACGAGAGGACACCGACCATAGCAACTGTGCAAGATGTTGGAGGCATGCCACAGCCAATCTCAGCTCCCCCGCAGTGGGCTCCCTACCAGAGTTTAAGATGCCCACCTCAATTGTACAAAACAACTTGACCATAGAAAATTATTTGGGGTCAGTGGCACATCCTTGTGGCAGGTAGAGTTTCTTCCATTCCAAAGATGTGCCGGGGTTCCACCAGGTGAGAGGGAAAGCATTTTGCCATTCGCAAAAAAAATCACTTGACAAAACATAATGGGGCGAAATTGGGCTCTCTAGTATCCATTTTTGGGTGCTATGAGGCCTATTGCACTACCAAAATGCTGTTCGCAAAGCACGCACTCACATCCCGTTTTGGGTGCTTTTCCATACGTTTAAAGTTGCAGTAGTCTACCTGAAGTGATTAGGCAAGTGCTGAAGTACATTTTTAATGAACTAAAAGCTTGGGAACAAACCAGTTGCTTTCAGATATAGGTGCCCTAGCAGGGCTTCCTCTTGGCATTGAGCATGACTGAGAAAATAAGCAGAGGCCATGCAGAGCAGGACAGGCTGCTAGAAAAGGGAGGAAGAGGAGAGGGAGAAAGGCTCTCAGCAATGCCCATTCTCATAAGGCCAGCACTGTCTCCTTCGTGGGACTAAAACATGCAGGCATATACTTCACTCTACCATTACCATCAAGCCAGAGGATCAACACTGGTTCAATGAGGAGTTTAGGAAAGCATGCCAGGAGCAGCATCAGGCACACCTAAAAATAAGGAGGCAACCTGGTGAAGCTACAACACAGGACTACATGCATGCTAAACAATGGAAGCAGCATGAAATAGACAGAACTAAGTGATCCCACAACCAACGGATCAAATCAAAGCTTTGCAGCCCTGCCCCATCCAGTCATGACTGGTTGTGGGCAATTAAACAACTAATGGGAGGAGGAAGCTCCACAAACATCCCCATCCTTAATGTTGGGGGAGCCCAGCACATCAGTGCAAAAGACAAGGATGGAGAACTCACAACCATCTTCAGTCAGAAGTGTTGAGTGGATGATCCATCTCAACCTTCATCTGGGGTCCCCCAGTATCACAGAAACCAGTCTTCAGCCAATTTGATTCACTGCACATTATATCAAGAAATGGCTGAAGGCACTGGATACTGCAAAGGCTATGGGTCCTGACAATATCCTGGCTGTAATATTGAAGACTTGTGCTCCAGAACGAGTCACATCCCTAGCCAAGCTGTTCAGTACAGCTACAACACTGGCATCTACCTGACAATGTAGCACATTGCCCATGTATGTGCTGTTCATAAAAAGCAGGACAAATCCAAACCGGCCAATTACCGCCCCATCAGTATACTCTCAATCATCACCAAAGTGATGGGAGGTGTCATTGACTGTGCTATCAAGCAGCACTTACTCAGCAATAACCTGTTCAACAATGCTCAGTTTGGGTTCTGCCAGGGACACTCGGCACCAGACCTTATTACAGCCTTGATCCAAGTATGAACTCAAGAGGTGTCATCAAGGCAGCTTTAGCCGAGTGTGGCATCAAGGAGCCCTAGCAAAAGTGAGGTCAATGTGAATCAATGGGAAAGCTCTCCACTAGTTGGAGTTGTACCTAGCACAAAGGAAGATGGTTGTGGTTGTTGGAGGCCAATCATCTCATATCCAAGACATGCAGGAATTCCTCAGGATAGTGTCCTAAACCCAACCATCTTCACTTGCTTCATCAATGACCTTCCCTCCATCATAACGTCAGAAGTGGGGATGTTCTCTGATGATTGCAAGTTTTCAGTACCATTCGTGATTCCTCAGATACTGAAGCAGACTGTGCCTGCCTGCAGCAAGACCTGGACAACATTCAGTGACAAGTAATGTTTGCGCCATAAGTGCCAGACAATGACTATCTCCAACAGGAGGGAATGTAACCATCTCCCCTTGATGTTCAATGGCATTACCATTGCTGAATCCCCCACCATCAACATCCTGGGGGTTACCATTGACCAGAAACTTAACTAAATCAGCCATATAAATACTGTGGCTACAAGGATAGTTCAGAGGCTGGGACTTCTGTGGTGAGTAACTCACCTGACTCCCCAAAAGCTATCCACCATCTACAAGGCACAAGTCAGGAGTGTGATGGAATACTCTCCACTTGCCTGGATGAGTGCAGCTCTAACAACACTCAAGAAGTCTTAAACATTCACTCCCTCCACCACCAGTGTACAGTGATAACAGTGTGTACTATCTACAAGATGCACTGCAGCAAAGCCCCAAGCCTCCTTTGACAGAACCTTCCAAACCTGCGACCTCTACCGTCTAGAAGGACAAGGGTAGGAGACGCCTGGGAACACCACCATCTGCAAGTTTCCCTCCAAGCCACACATCAGCCTGACTTGGAGCTATATCACCATTCCTTCACTGTCGCTAGGTAAAAATCCTAGAACTCCCTTCCTAATAGCACTGTGGGTGTTCTTACACCACATGGACTGCAGCGGTTCAAGAAGGCGGATAACTACCACCTTCTCAAGGGCATTTAGGGATGAGCAACAAATTCTGGCCTTGCTAGCAAATCCCACATCCCATGAATGAATTAAAAAAAGGACAACAGTGCTTGATCTTGGGCATCAACCCTCACAGGAGAGCAGGGGTTGTTGTAAGATGAAACCCTCAACACCAGAGGCAGGGATTTTAAAAACCTATTTCCATTATTATGTAAATCTAGTTTGTCTTTGTGGCTGGGGATATATTTTGTATCTCAATGGTGCACCACCAGGTCATGGATATCCAGCAATGCAGACATTGTCACATCGGTCATTGGTGATACCTTAAAGGGGAGGGCTGGAATCAGCTGGGGGGGTAAACGAAGCAATATTATTCAGCATCAGGGCAATTGAGTAAGCGCCCCCAAAAGGAAGGAGATGAATTTAAGAAAGGCTTTGAAGCTCAAAACCCTCAAGGTATGAAGAAAATATGATGTCAGGCCTGCTTACAGCTTTCCAATATTGCAACTAATGATCCCTTTAAGTAATTCTCTAATGCTTCCTGATCTGTGCCACCCATGATTTGTGGGCAGGTTGGTTAAGCAATGGTGGCAACATGATTAACACAGAAATTGTGGTGAACGTTCTAACTCTGGTTGACTCCTGTTTGAATATTTTAATGGGGCCCCTACATGTTCTTGGTAGCGCGCTGATTATCTAATCAAGGTCTGCCCGAAACGTGGAATAGTGGCCCCCCAATGGTAGGTCAGCAGTCTTTACTTCCTTACTTTTGTCCCGCTACCGCCCCATTTACTAGCATAAATGAGGCGGCAGTGAGACAAAATGTCATTGTGTGTCTAGGAACAAGAATAGGCCATTCAGTCCCTCGAGCCTGTTCTGCCAATCAATTAGATCATAGCTGATCCATATCTTAAATCTGTAGCCCATAATACCTTTGCCTAACATAAATCTACCAATCTTCAGTTGGCGTTCCTCAACAGCTTTTTGGGCAAGAGAGTTCCAGATTTCCACTGCCCTTTGCGTGAAGAAGTGCTTTCTGACATCACCCCTGAATAGCCTAGCTCTAATTTTAAGGTTATAACCCCCTCGTTTGGGAAATCCCCAATGGAGGAAAATAGATCCTCTCTATTCTACCCTGTCAACTCCTTTAATCAACTTAAATATTTCCATTAGATTATCTCTTAATCTTCTGTATTCAAAGGAATACAAGACTAGTCTGTGCAGTCTGTCCTCATAATTTAACCCTTTTAGTCCTAATATCATTCTGGTGAAACTGACTTTTCCGAAAAATTGACACGATGACAATAAGCCTCAACCCAAAACCCTAACCTCAGAAATGCTCATTTTCATTTTTTTATCTGCAGTCTCTCTGAGTTTACCAAATTATTGTCGCATCTGAGGGTAGTTTTGTCCTTTGGAATTCCCTCTGCTGGTGCTAGTTTGAAACTTTGTTCCAAACTTAGCTTGTATATATTTATATTTATTATATACGACCATTTAGTCTGACCTTTCAATAATTATCAGAGAGAAAGTGAGCATTAGTGCTTCTGTCTGGGCTGGATTAGAACCAAAAACTGAAGAATGAAAAGAGCAACACTCTGCACCAAGCAATTTCCCGAGTTAAACCACATGTCAGTTCTACTGCTTTGAAATCCATGAATAATCTAACATTTAAAATAAAGAAAGAAAAACAACCGCTTACCTCATACAATAAACAGCCAAGTGACCAGATATCTGATTTGAAGTTGTAACCGTTTTCATGTATTCTCTCTGGGGACATATAGTATGGTGTTCCAACTGTAATTTAATAAAAAAAATCACAGAACATTATGGCACTCAGTTTTATTAGCAATAAATTCAACACTGCACAGAACAGTGCTGATAAATGTTCTATGGGGCCTAACTTAACCCATTGTGAACTGTCATATTTCTACTGTACATGTTTAAATGGTACAAATGCATTTTAGGATATTAGCAGTTCCAGGACAACACAAGAAGCTCATCTTGCTATGAATTACTTTCCATTTTGGAGATTATCAGCTATATGGAAATTTTGCTCTGATCGTCACATCCTTAGATACATGTTCTGTGGTTTTCACAAAAAAATACCAAATTTAATTATAACAAGGATTAAATTTAGATCCTACATGCATAAAGTCATGCTAAAATGCTGTTGTTTTATGACCCTGTCAGGCTTTTCTGATGAGGTACCTTACAATAGTTAACAATGGCTTTACTGAAAAGTGGGATAAAGTTAGCACAGAAAGAAATCCACCACAAACCGCACCCCCCGCCCCCATAGACAGACTGCAGACAATGGCTTGCAGCCCTGTAGATGGAGCTAGAGAAAACTCCTTGGTATTAAAGAAATAAAGAGTAGAAAATCTTACCTACAGTATTGCTTTTGGAAGAAGATACTGAAAATTAACCAAGGAATTTATAGTTAATAAGCATCATGAAGCAACATCTGAAAGTGTTACGTAAGAAATTCTTTGATGAACCTCTAGTATCTTCAACCAATACCAGTAGATAAAAAGTTAAAAATGACCAAAGTATAAGGTGTATTGTCTGCATATTTTTGTGCGGTCTGGTCTTGTTTTACTGGTAGTGTTATTGTGCTGAGAAGCATAGGCTTTGCTTAGTGCTAAAAATATTTAATGCTAGCCTTGGAAGTTCAGCACAACTGTGCCAGGTTGAGACAGCTCCTTAAATTACCCTGTAGAATAATTGCATATGATTGCTTAATGTATTAGTTCAAAATTCTTCTCTTTGCCATTTTTATGGAGGTTGTTAACCCATTTGTTTTCAAAGGATTAATACCTCCACTAAAATAGCAAAGAGAGGAATTTCAGACAAATATGTTAAGCAAATAAATATGTTTGCATGCCATTATTCCATAGTGCAATTCTAAGGCCTGACTAGATTGTGTTATAGTCTTATGACTTGGGCTACAAACATTTTTCCTGGGTTACCAAATTTGATGTTTAGATAGCTCGTGGCTAACCATAGAGAATTTCTCCCTTTGCAGGAGGGTGTCTAAAGTGTTAGCCCAGTAAAATTGACACTTTATTCAGCTGTATTTTCTCATGGTGAGAAATGAAAAGTGGACTATTGTCTTTTTTCCATTTCTCACCTGATGTGGTCCAAAAAGCTTGGTCAATACTGTCATGTAATACAGTCAAGCGTGTCAGAACTCAACAACCATTCAAAGTGTCTATATTGGTGAACCATATTACATCAAATAGTTTGTATTTATTAGTGGGTAAAGTATTGCTGCGGATTAAACCAAATTAATGTATATTTGACTTAGTTGCGTATCTGATAAACTGAACCAGACTGTTGAAAATCTGCTTGAGTTTCTAAAACTGAATTCATAGATTGTATTTCTTTTAATTCTGTGAGTTAACTACCGCGAGCAGTCAATTTCTAAAAATATCCACCAGCAGAGGGAAATTTGCAGTTCTTTTGAGCTTCTTCAATTCATGAATATACCCTCTCAGCCAGGAGGCCCAGCAGGATAACAAGCTTCTTGGGGCTTAGGCCATGTATGTTGAAGGTATCTCCAAGGACGCTGTTTGAGATACTGTATCTGCATTTCAACTGTGCTGGATGATACTGCAGGAGAAGATAGTTTTCCTCTTTTACAGACACAATTACCTACATGAAATAGGAATGCATAAAGGGAGCTGTGTTTTGAACTGAAAGGGGAAGATTACAATCTTTGGTATGAAAGGCAAATCACACTGGGTGCTAAGTAAGCAGCTCTCAGACTACTGTAGCGATTCCATCCTGCACAAAATTATTTGGCAAAGCACATTTTATAATAATAAGGGTGTCACATGCAATTAGCAAGAATGATAATTACTTATGTGAATTGTGAACGAATTTTCAATATAAAAATGGGCAATTGTAAAATATGCAATTAAATGGGATGGTTTGTCTAGTACAGGCATAATAAAGAGAAAATACATATTATTCTTCAAAGAGAACTAGTTCCAAGCCAGTCGTTCCATTCTAATAATCACTTTTCAGTCCATTTTTTTTCTGATTTATACTTTTTCAGCCTTTCTGTTCCTGTGCTCTCTGCACAAGCCTTCTGTGTTTCCATAACATTGGATGCCAGTTAGGATTCTGAACAAATGATACCATAGGGTATCAGAGATTTTTCTTCCAGGAAGGATTAATGCTGAGTGACCTCATTATATCCAGAATTCTTATCAGGAAAGAGATGTTAACCTCAATGGGCCTAAGCCAGTGATCACAGAGACACCACAGAAATAAGAAACAGGAGAAAAAGCGAAATGCAAAGAAAAGCCAAGAGTTTAAATAGCTGGCTTAATTTGGGTTAATAATAGTTAGTATATTGTGGGTTAAGCTCAGAACCAAAAGGATTTCCACATCACATTAAAAGGAATCTTCTAAATTAAAACTTTTTGAGAAAAACATCACCCGCCATGAACACCAGACTGCTGGAAAAACTGAACAACAATAACCAAACAAAACAATTGTATTGGGTATATTGCTAAGGTAGCTTATACTTTGCAAACAATATCATGGATTACCTGTAATCTATATTAGTCGTTATGCCGATAAAATCTAAGCATCAGCAAATTGACTAGTGAAAAGTAGTCTAAATAATATGGATGATACCATACCTCATACTTTTTTTAATAGAAAACAGTAAAAACCAAACCATTGGTCAGTTGTCGCCTTCTGTGTGAACTTTTATAAATTGGACATGGTCTTTTTTTTCACATTCTTGGTTCATTGAATGAGAAATTCATAAAAATCTGTCTTCGAGACTGAAATCGCATTTCTCTCTTTCGTGTTTTTACAGACTTGTTTGGTTGGCCAGAGAAGGCTTTGTTCAATTTGAAATTGTCGCCTCGCATAATCCCTGAAAATGGCCTTAGATCAAAGCGGTTTGACAGGGTTTATGATGTGGATGAGTGCGCCCCATGCTTTATTTGAGATTTGTGCATTAGGCCGTTCAAGTTTATAAAGTAGGTTTGCGAAGCAGCCTACGTCCACTTTTGAGTTCTTTGAAGATACAGTTTTACTGTACCCAGCATTGTACAGAGCACCTACCGTACTGCAAAGGTTGCCTTAACTATGTTGTGCCTTTACATTTCATGGAGAAATGTTAATTTTGAAATAAGTGTCCTAATAAAAGAAT
This sequence comes from Heterodontus francisci, assembly GCF_036365525.1. Classification (NCBI taxonomy): domain Eukaryota; kingdom Metazoa; phylum Chordata; class Chondrichthyes; order Heterodontiformes; family Heterodontidae; genus Heterodontus; species Heterodontus francisci. Next base: position 25,482,465 of record NC_090402.1, read on the forward strand.
GACAAGCCACATCTCTTTCATGACCCATCCAACATAATGTGGGGATCTCTGATAATGAGCTTGTTCTTGCAAAATGCACAAGACTTCCAATTTAATCATCTTGGGCCTACAAATGCACCACATTAGTCAATATGACAAGGTTAGCATTTCAGAGAGTATTATTAATAAAGAAATTGTTCAAGTATAATATTCTTTGCAGCAATTAAACTGCTGTCGGTAAAGGCATTGTAAAAGAATATGCGCTATGAAACAGTCCAGCTCCAGCAAAATCTCTTTCCTCTAATAGACATGGTTGCTTTTTTCATTATTTTATGTCTTCTGACTGTTTAATTTGCTTCTAAAATTCCTGTAAACCTACAAATCAAATTGCTATGGCCTTAGGAGGCAGATACAGTTATGACTCGTTAATCGGACCACATTTGTCATGTTAAAATTTTTGCTGGCTAAACAAGACTGCTTTTGTTAGCAAGTCACATTTGCACAAGAAAAAAATACATTTTCTTTGGAAACCACATCAGATTGTTCAACCTTCAAGATTAGGAAACATCCAAAATAACCACTTTATTTCAAATAAAATTCTACGATAAAGGAGTGAGGAGACTGTCACTAAAATAAAAACAAACAGCAGAAGACCCCCTGAATTATCAAACCTGCTATGCCACTCACGTGTTAAAATATTGTGTGGCTCAGAAAAACAATACGTTAAGAATGTTCAGGGTGTTTTATGTTGTTTAATTTGAGCGTAGGAAGGCTCTGCATAGGACACAAATTTATATTCATTTTATTCCTGCCATTATTTCCTTCATGGGTGTTTAAATTGTTAACTACCCATCAAATGTAATTAGTACAAATCATCATTTAGCCCCTTAATGTTTATCATACAACTTTTAGGATGAAGATGAGCTCTTTAGATTCATTACTTTTTCCTAATTGTTTGGTGGGAGTGAGGAGTTAAATTAGTGCTCCATTATTTTTGATATGGACAATGTTAAGAAGCATTGTTCGGATTTTGTAGAGCCAATTGCAACCCGGCCATGCTGATCTGAGCACAAAATCTTCAATTCTCCAGAATTGTTGTCCGTATTCCAAAAACAAAACTCACAAAATTATCAAAAAACAAAATGCCAAAGTGAGAAAGAAGTCTGGGACACAAATAAAAACAACCCCCAGCGTCTCAAATAAAACACATTGTAGAACTATCACAGTCATGTTTTTACCAATAGTGCTTGTTTTTATATGGTTATAACAGTCCCCTTCTCCTACTGACTAACTTCATGTTATGAAGGAGCAGGGGGCCACAGCTCTGATGCCTCTGCTACTGAAACTGACTGTCAAAAGTATGCATCAACCCACAGGCTCAGTGCAATGAGAAGAATTCCCTTCAGTTTTTCCCTCGCTGGAGATATCTTCAGGAATGATCAGCAGACAGCTGTCAGTTTGACAGTATTCTTGAGTTGTTTGGAGTAGGAGTCAAACCTGCAACCATAGAAGTATAAGGGGGTGCCTCTGGCATGGGGCTCCCTTCCTTATTAAAATCATTTCAATATATTTGTGGTCACTTTTTTATATCTTAATTTTTGTCCCATGAAAATCATAGAGTTAAAAATTCTGTTGAAGATCAAGTTACTTATGCATAAAGGTTTCCATATTTCAGTCTTTCACTAGGTCATCTAGAGGGCTTTATGTATGTTTAGTATTTGAGACTTAGTAGTTGGCAGGAAAAAAGACAGAGGCACAAGGGGAGAGCCAACTGTGTAACAGCCCCAACAAACAAATTTCTCTGCAGCACCTGTGGAAGAGCCTGTCACTCTAGAATTGGCCTTTATAGCCACTCCAGGCGCTGCTTCACAAGCCACTGACCACCTCCAGGCGCTTATCCATTGTCTCTCGAGATAAGGAGGCCAAAGAAGAGTATTTGAAAGATAATTTTCATTAAATATAAGTTTGTTGCTTGAGGATATTAATTGAAATTTCTAGAGGGGTCCGCCAGTCCATGTGTTTAAACCACTCGCGCCTCCATGAAACCGTATGGGGAACAATGACCAGGACTAGAATTTGTGAAGCACTCCACTCTTCAGTGTATGTAAAACTGGAAAGTACAAATCCTACGGTTTACATCCAGGACCAGGTTCCCTGTGCATGTGATACAGGCTGCAAATGAGTGTGACGTAAATAGGATAGAGAAAAGTTAGTGTGTACGGTGGCTTTCCTATCACCCTGTGTATCCTGAAAATGATACATGAGTAATCCGAACTTTGTTGCATCCGTCTATTGGCTATTTGCCTACTGTTCTGTTTTGTGAATATGCCAGAAATCTGTGCTGTTCCTGAAGCTTTGTTGTTACTTAGCTTTTGTTCTTTGTTACTGTCTCTTTTCTTGTACAGACTGCCTACTTTCATCAATGGAATAACAGGTGAAGAACGATCTTCTACATATTATAAAAAATAGCATGGTTTGGAATGAGCTGTAGCTATGCTGCACATGACTGGGCTGGGTTATCCCATTCATGCCCATTTTGATCCCAAACCAGCTCAACCTGTAATTTTATTTCTCCCATGTGCTCAGTTTCTGCAGTCAAAATCTCATCAGCAGCTTTTCATATCACAAATGAAATCATACAATTTTAATCCCATCCATCCTGAGCAAAACTGCTAAGATCCTAATTATTTTTCATCATCATTTGTATTTTCTTGGTTTTTAAATGTAATTTTATATTACAACAAATTAGACTTCTCACTCACTCCCAATTTTTCAAGCCCTTTAATTTCTTGTCTTGTTAAACTGGCAGCCCTGAATGTGTGCCTGTGAGTGAAATGTGAGGGGAGGAATTGTAACGCTGACCCGCCTGGAGCGGGTGCATTTGATGTCACGGGCAGGTTCCCCAACTGGAAGTCAGCCTGATTCCAGTCAGGTGGGGAATGCTGGAGGAGATTCCACAGGTCCCGGTGGGTCTGAATCCTGACAGTGGGGGGGGTGGTGCTGATCCATGGAGGTTCGATCCCTGACCCTGACAGGTGAGGAGGGGTCTGAACCCTGACCCTGGGGGGTTGGCGGAGGTCTGATCCCTGACCCCAAGGTGGGGGGGGGGGGTTTCAATTGGGGGGGTCCCATTCTAAGAGAGGGATCCAATCCTGAGGGGTGGAATGGGGTCCAATATTACTGAGTAACACCAGCCCTTAGGCCTGTGAATCAAACATGATTTGCTACATTTAAAGGTAAGAGAGGGGGTCCAATCCTGAGGGGTGCAATGGGGTCCAATCCCGAGGGGGTTAGTGTCTGATCCCGGAGGTGCGTTTGACCAGAGGGTGGGGGTGGGGTGCTGTGTGTGTAAGGTGGGAGGTCTGGTTGTGAGGTCGAGGAACTAAGAGGCAGCACTCCCACTCCTAGCCCACAAGGAGTGCTTCCCGAGGCTGTCCCCGCCTTGTTCCCAAAACCAGGAAACCCAACCGGCCACAGTTAAGTCCGAGGCGCCAGCCTCATTAACCTAATTAAATACCAACCTGCCTCCTGGGAGCGAATGGCTGCTCACTCTCTGTCCCACCTGAGTAAAAGCCAAAAGTTGGCAGCTTCCCTTCACACTTCCATTTCTTGGGAATTTAAGCCCCCACCCACACCCACCTGTTCCCCACTGTTAAAATTCCCCATTAATTGTGTTCCAACATGTTTAACTAGCTTCAGAATGAGTTTACCTTTAAATCAAGCAAATCTTGTTTGATTCATAGGCCTAAGGGCTGGTGTTAATCAGTAATATTGTGACTCAACTGTGTGAAACTAGTTTCCTGGACAGTGTAACCCATGGACTTTTATTAGCAAGTGTGGCACGAATGCCACACGACATTACTAACTGAAACTGTTAGAATTTAATGTCACCTGGAAGGCAGTGCATTCAAACCTACAAATTACCAGATCCACTGTGACCTGTTTTTTCCTAAAGGTGTAATGACTCAGAACTAGTTGATTTTGAAAGTACAATATCAAATCATGTTCTAACTTGAATATTGCATTTAAAAGATAATTCCTTTCAGAGATTTCTTACATTTTTGGATACAATCTCGAGATCTGAATTGTGATAGCTGTTTACATTGATCTGTGTTCTTTTTTGTGATTTCCTACCAATTTACAGAACAAATAGGGTAGACAGTGGGGGGTGTGAGGGATGTGGTGGTGGCCCGTGTTCTTTGCAAACAAGCTTACAACTTCACGGAGAAAATTATTTAAAAAGATCTTCAAACTACATTGCAAAGTAAAGCTAATGTTAATGTCATTATTCCATATTTATTTAAAAATACTAGTGTTGATATGACATTTTAGAGCTTTCAGAATGTGAACTTAATTTAGTTTGTTTTTTGTCAGTATCAGCCGAAGCAAAAGCATGTTTACATATTATGACCAGTGACTCATTTAATATTTGGAGTCAAATCTGAAATTTAAAACAGTATTCTTTCACAAAAAAATAAATAATGCAGGTCCTCTTTAATCGAGAGAACTGAAATTTTTCAAAACACACACCAAAGAGGCACTATGGCAAATCGATCATTGAACAAATTACAGGCTCTATCTATCTGCAAAATAACGGTTCTCAAAACTCCAGCAGCATAATTTGTCGTGGTTACTCGCTTTTGCTTCCAGCTAGACATACGCATGTATCCTGCGCACTATGTATGGGCAAATCTTTCATTTTTCTTTCATTACCCCGGCATGTACTGTCACTTAATTCTTATGTATGCAATCCTTCCTGACAAATATGAGACGCTGCCTGGTAATTCGTTTGACGTTCATTCTGTTCTTTGCTCTAATTATTGCTTCTTTCTCTGACATTGAATAGGCCGTACTGCCAGAGTCCGATAGTACACCTGTCAGACTGGTCGCAGCGCTGTCGAATGCTCTTTTATGCCAATTTAATGTCAGGAAATAGAAGAAGAAGAAAAAAAATTAGAGGATAAAGTCCATTTGCATATGGTTTCACCCAATGCATGGGTCAGCAGCTTTATGAAATGACAACATGGGGGTGGTTTCTAAGGAAACAATTTCACCCCTACAAATCTAGTTCCACGAGGCATATACAAAAATGAGTATTTATTGTTTATGCACACACAATGCCCTTTACCAGATATAGATTATATTCCCAATCAAATCAATTGAATAAAAATCTTCTCAGAAACTCTACCCCACCCCTTTACTCTGTTCTACTGGTTTCTTCCTTACAGCAAAAGTAGCTTCTCTGTTTAAGGTATGCAGACATGTTAAGCCTGTGGGGAGTATGCATTTTTGAGGGAAAAAAATCATTACTTTGTCCAAAGCAATGTCAAGCAAAATGTCAGATATGTTACATTAGGTCAAAGCAATCAACGAATTTTAATTTAAGGAGTCAAAATCATCAGCAGACTCCTCAACCAGTGAAGGGCTTTTCTATGCTGTTCATCGTAAATAAGGTCTTGGCATCTCATATTGTATTGCTCGGGGTTTCAAGTACATGGCTGTATTTGTTCGATAATAGGTTACATGTGCGCAGATCTAAAGTATTTGTAATCAGTTAGGTGTTTATCTCTCATCGGCTAATTTAAAAAGATTTTGCAGCATTAGATTGGCAATCATGAACCTGGTGCAGAAATCCCAAGGAGTCATTTACTACCTAAAAAAATGGAGATTATAGATAACAAGGGCCCTGTCATATAACTGTTAAAATGTTAGTCACTGGTTCTGTTCTATTATTGTGGAGATTCTATTTAGTCAGTAGAATATATTTTTAAATCATATTCTGACTAATATGTATAAATTGTGGAATAAAATCTGTGTCCGCCTGATAAAAATGCTCCAAGGGCAGGAGAACAACGTTTCATATTTTTAAATGTTCAGATTTAGATGCATTCTATTTAGAAGAAGTAATCTTGTCTCAGATTATTGCAGCTCTAAAATGGATGCACGTGAAAGTTGTTTTGTCACTTGCACCAGAAAGCAGCGTGGATTCCCATTACTTCCCTAAAGACTTACGTCCCTCGAGTACACAGCAGTCATGATACCACACAGGCACACATTGCGAGGCGAATCAGGTTGATCTGACATGAGAGGATTTATTTCCGTTACTTTTCCAAATGCACAGATAGGAGCAGCCACGGCTGCAGAGTGCAAACATTACAGCACCTTAATTATTGTTACTGTTGTACTGTTTTTTAAAAGAAACTTAGAATTTTTCATTAAATGGGTTGAAATATCTGAGTTTTAAATTAATTTGCTCCACACATGTTTTGTAAAATCTGCTATAGGTCTTCCAATTAATATGAAAGGAAACCATTGATGAAAATTTAGGCTTTTGTTTTACCACTCGACACTTGCCATTGATTTAGAAGTCTCAATGTTGAGAGTCAAGGCTGTAGCCTCACTGGGCCATCGGGGCACCAGCTGTAACATACACCAGCACGGACTGAGCCGAGCTATCTGTATTTTCGCTATTGCAGAGTGAATACAGACACATGAGCTCTAACCACAAGCAACAGGATGCATATCTATCCACTAATTAGCAGAATATTTCCCAAAGAAGCAACACATTTTACCCATTGAACTGCACTGGACCACTGGGCATTAGACGCTTTTGCACCAGAGATCACATAAATGCTGCAAAAAACAATTGAAAAATAGAATAGTAACTGTGAGTAGCCTATGGGAGAAGGAGTGAAATCTATGAAAGTTTTTTAGGGTTAATATAACAATGTCTAAAATTAAATGAAAAGGAACCCATTGAAGAGATTAAGATCTTGTAGCTACAATTGTACACCATTATAGCAGCATTTCCCATCATGTAGATTGTGTCAGGAGTTCACTGATTGAATGCTCATAGCCAGTTAAAAGTGAGCAGCAGTTATTTTAATACATTTGAAATGATATCGGAAACAAAGAAGACATCAACACAGTATTGGTTGATTATTCTCTAATCTTGTATTCCTACATTTTTTGGTTCAAATTTTGTTGAGTTTAATCCACCCTCATTCTTCTATTTCTTTAAGCAGCTGCTCTTGGGAGTTACGATGGGTTATTCAAAAAAAAGCTGACCCATCAAAGAGTGAAAGGATTGGAGCAGAGTAGGAGCTTGTTACTATTTGCACATGTATTGTGTATCTCATGATGCAGACTGAGTCATCTCTACTGTTCATTCGAACAATACCAAACATGACAACATGTGAAAATAATAAAGAATTCATTTTTAGTGTAGTTGTTCTTTCACAAGCGAGTGTGATTTACAACATGTGTGATCTACAGACCTCTGGTGGTCTTGTCTTCCAGGTGATGAAGTGCTTCATTTAATGACTATTTTATAATTTCAGGTACAGCCTGAGGTCTCATTACTCACATTTACTACACACATTATCTCATAAATAGATCAATCAGCAACTGGATTTTTTTTTAAATTCGAGGATGATAATAAGCCAGCAGAATGAGATCACAAAATAATCTAGGTTGCTTTGATGTACATTCCTATTTTTCTGCCCCTCCCCTCCTGGTGCTGACTTCACTGGGGTGCAATTCGACAAGTGTCAGCAACCCTCCAGTACATGAATGCTCATTCTTCACATCTGAGTTTAAACAGCAACTAGCAGCAGCCTCTTTCAACAGGCGTGAAACGCTACTCAGCCTGATCCTGTTCTCATTTGAGGGTAGAAATTTACCTGGGTCCATTTTCAGAATCAGCAGGCCCGAGGGTGGAATCAAATTGGGCCTTGGTCTTCATTTCAATCACTTAGGCACTCTTGTGCCTCCACAAGCACCTCGAGCATGTAACATTGCACCCTTGAAATCGGTCATATTTGTCCCTATTTTACAGATGCAACAAAGACCATTTTCTACCCTTGACGACCACATTCGAGCATTTCCCAATAGCAACCATCGGATGTAGATCACGACCATGTCTAAGCTTTGCCCAGTTGGCTCCTTCGTCTCTGAATGTCTCTGTATTATAGTGCGTGTCTCAGCATCTCTCTCACAGTGCCTCTGTATTATAGTGTGTATCTCAGTGTCTCGATATTGTAATGTGTGTCTCCCTCCATGTCTCTGTATTATGGTGTGTGTCTCAGTATCTATTATAGGACTGAATTTTACAGGCCCCCTTGAGATGGGTTCAGAGGCAGGGGCACCCACAGAATTTTGACAGAAGGTGGGGGATGGAGGGCCCATTGGAATTTAATGGTGGGTGTGTTGGCTGCGATGGCCTTCCCACCCAGAGGCCAATTGAGGCCTTTAAAGGCCTATTACTCGCCTCCGTGGGCTAGAATGTGGGGGGGGGGCCCTCCTCCGTGGACAATCTGTGGCCCACGGAGGGCCCTGCCCAGGAAAAACTCCACTGACATTAACCCACCCTGCCCCCTGCACTAAATGCCCACCTCAACGGGGCCTGCTGGTTTGACCCCTGCGACCCTGCCTCATTTGCCTTTACTCCTGGTCTCCAGCTCTGGGCCTGGGTCCAAGGCCTGTTGTACCGGCTGTGGCCACCGCACCCGGTGGCATTGCCGATATGACTGAGCTGCCAGCCCTCTGACTGGCTGGCAGCTCTTGGAGGTGGGTTCCCCAAATTTAAAGGGACGGGCATGCCAGCGCTGGGCACTTAAGTACCTGAGGGCCTTTAGATCCCTCGGCATTAGAGGGGCTCCGAACGGCCAAGACCAAGTTCCCCTTGCCTTTTTGGCCTGGCGCCGTGAGTTCCACCAGCACCACAAAATTCAGCATATAGTGGGCTGAACTTTACCAGCCCCTCTATGCCACAGGTCGTGGCGCCGGTAAAATTCTGTGGACAGAGGCCTGCCTCGATCTGGGACATTGAGAAGGGCCCGCCGCATATTATCGGCAGCGGGAGGACCTCGGTGCAGCCCCCCCGCTGCCCGGTGGTGGGCCCTTCAACTCCATATGCAGATTTCCATTAAATATATTCAAAATAGTTCACCTGCCATCCCACGCCAATTTTACGGCCTCCGTTCAGCCTTCATGCGCCTTCAGAACTCAGCACGGAGTTCCGAGGCAAGAACCTGGTAGGGACTGAGGGGCGTAAAAAAATTTTCAGAGCGGGAGGGGTGAAGGAACAGGGAAGTCAATTTTTATTGGATGTGGGGATGGTGGAAAGGGGTTGAAGGGGAAAAGGTTGAAGGTTGGGGGTGGAGGGAAAGTTCAGGTATTTGAAAAATCAATTGATGGTCATTTCGGGCCATTGGGGGACTTGGGGAAGGGCCTCCATCACTTAATTTTATATTTAATAAAAATAAATAATGTTTTGCCTTTAAAAATTAAAATTAATTGTAAGGGCTTTAAAGCCCTTTAAAAATGGCATCCATGCCTGCGCAGTGGCGTCGGACACAGTCGCCAGGTCGCGGAGGCCGTCTCCTTACGTCATCAGGGGTGGGCGCTGTGCTCCCCATTTAAATGAAGCCCTGTGCGGGCACCCCGCCGAGTTCAAAGGGCGCTGCCACGGAGCGCGGTGCCCAAATAAATTCAGGCCAGTGTGTGTCTCTCTCAATGTCTCTTTATTATAGTGTGTGTCTCAGCGTCCTCTTTGGACACTCTGTAGCCCACGGAGGGGACCCCCGGCGGCAGTAGACACCCCTGTGGCAACCCGCACGCCCCACCCTCACCAACCCGATCCCCTCCTTGCTGGGGCCTGCCTGGCTCTAGCACCCCCACACCCTACTTACCTAGTTAGGATAGCGGCCTGCTCACATGGTGTATTCTCTTCTCGGCCCAGTTGCAGCACTGGCCACCTCTCCTGGTGGTGCTGCTGAGATGTCAGCCCTCCAATTGGCTGGCAGCGCCTGGGGATGGGCGGGCATCTTTAAAGGGACGGCAGCCACAATGGCAATTAATTCGTAAAATGTGGCCGGGGACCCACAAACGGCTGAGGCAGGATCACCCCAGGCTTTCCCACCCACCATCAGGACCCCCACCACATTAACAAAATTCAGCCCTTAGTGTGTATCTCAGTGTCTCTATATTATAGTGTGGGTCAGTCTCTCTGTATTGTAGTGTGTGACAGTGCCTCTATATTATAGTGTATATCAAAGTGTCTCTATATTACAGTGTGTATCTCAGTGTCTTTATATTACAGTGTGTGAATCTCAGTGTATGATTGTGTGTCTCAGTGATTCCTTATTATAGTGTGTGACTCTCAGTGTCTCTGTATTATAGTGTGTGCCTCAGTGTCTCTATATTAGTGTGACTCTCAGTGTATTATTGTGTGTCTCAGTGACTCCCAATAATAGTGTGTGACTCTCTGTGTCTCTGTATTATAGTGTATGACTCTCTGTTTCTGTAATAGTGTGACTCTCTGTATTATTGTGTATTTCTCAGTGTCTCTCTATTATAGCACGTGACTCTGTGTTTCTATATTATAGTGTGTGACTCTCAGTGTTCCTAAATTATAGTGTGTGTCTCTGTGTTTCTGTATTATAGTGTGTGTCGGTGTCTCTATATTATAGTGTATGACTCTCAATGTGTCTATATTATTGTGCATGACTCTGTGTTTTTGTATTATAGTGTGTGTTTTAGTGTTTCTGTAATATAGTTTCTGTAATATAAAGTCTCAGTGTCTCTATACTATAGTGTGTGACTCTCAGCGTCTGTATATTATAGTGTGTCACTCTCAGTGTCTGTATATTATAGTGTGTGACTCTCAGTGTCTCTGTATTATAGTGTGTGACTCTCAGTGTCTCTATACAATAGTGTGTGACTCAGTGTCTGTATATTATAGTGTGTGACTCTCAGCGTCTATATATTATAGTGTGTGACTCTCAGTGTCTCTATACTATAGTGTGTGACTCAGTGTCTGTATATTATAGTGTGTGACTCTCAGCGTCTATATATTATAGTGTGTGACTCTCAGTGTCTCTATACAATAGCGTGTGACTCAGTGTCTGTATATTATAGTGTGTGACTCTCAGTGTCTCTATACTATAGTGTGTGACTCTCAGCGTCTGTATATTATAGTGTGTGACTCTCAGTGTCTCTATACTATAGTGTGTGACTCAGTGTCTGTATATTATAGTGTGTGACTCTCAGTGTCTCTATACTATAGTGTGTGACTCTCAGTGTCTGTATATTATAGTGTGTGACTCTCAGTGCCTCTATACTATAGTGTGTGACTCTCAGTGTCTGTATATTATAGTGTGTGACTCTCAGCGTCTATATATTATAGTGTGTGACTCTCAGTGTCTCTGTATTATAGTGTGTGACTCTCAGTGTCTCTATATTATAGTGTGTGACTCAGTGTCTGTATATTATAGTGTGTGACTCTCAGCGTCTGTATATTATAGTGTGTGACTCTCAGTGTTTCTGTATTATAGGGCTGGATTTTACCAGCAGCGCTTCACAGATGGCAGACCGCCCGTCGTGGAGCCGCCGTGATATTATTTGGCGCGATGGCTCATTATAATGTACGCGACGCACTGCCCCCCCAAATGACGTGGAGGGGGCAGTATTTCGGCACCGGGTCAGGTGCTCCTCAGTTGCTGGGGCCCCATTTAAAGGGCAGCCAGCACATTAATAATGGCTCTAATGCAAGAAACAAACTGCTTAGAGAAGCAATAGAAATCATTACCTGCAAAAGACGCAACTCATTTTCTGGACAACCCAAAATTGTGAAGATGTCGTCAGAGGGGCATTCCAGGGTGGCCCCACGGTTCAGTGATGCCTCCCTGCTCACTCTCCTCCAAGCTGTGTGGGCAAGGCGGGAGGTCCTTTTTCCCAGCGATGGTAAGAAGAGGCCCTCCAGCCTGACCAAGGCAGCCTGGTTGGAGGTGGCAGGGCAGGTCAGTAGCCATGGGGCCATCCGCCGTGACTGGATCCAGTGTTGGAAGGCGATGAACAATCTGCTGAGCTCTGCAAAAGTAAGTGGTACTTTATGTCAGGGCTCCACTGAACCTGGGTGTGCCCACACAGAGTGGCACATGTGTGCCACTACCATGCCAAAGACATCGAGGTTGAGCAGGGAGGAAAGACTTGACATAAATGGAAGTGTATGAAAGAACTGACCCTTGTCTGCTGCTCAGATCATGGCACCTACATGAGTGGCCAGCACCCCTCTTGTGACATCTGTTGTGTTGTTGATCTGCCATGCTTAATATCTGTTTCCTTGCTCCTCCAGGCTAAGTGGGCACACAATTCAGAGGTGGAGGCGTGCCAGTTATCAGAAGGTTCACCGACGCTGAGTAAGAGGCCCTGGAGATCTCTGCGATCCATGTAGAGCGCTCATTCGGTGATGTAGAGCTCGGGGTCCTGGGTGAACATACGTCCATTTGATATAAACACTGATCAATGTGAAAATGTTGTTTGAGACAATGCTGTTATAAACATGGCATGTGCAATATCTTAACTGACAGTGTGCTCTTCCCATTGTATCTTCCAAGTTAACGCTCTGAATCAACCCCAGCAGCCCACGACACCTCCCACACCTCAGAAGAGTGGTATCCATTTGGCCTTAGAGTCTGGGTCACAAGCTGGTGAGAGCACTGCACATGCACCTGAGCAGCTGACTGAGGCGGAGAAAGGTTGGTTGTGGTGGCCGGGCCCATGCTGATCCCCAGACTGCTGATGACCCTCTGTTGTCGACAGCACAGGGCATGCTCGAGCTGCAGCAGCAGTCCTGGCTTCATCTGGCAGTGATGCCACAGGCTATGCGCAGCCTTGAGCAGACAATGGGGGAGTCCATCAAGACCATGACAGCTGCCGTGTCCCAGGCATATGAGTGCAAGGCATCATCCATGGAGAGCCAGATTTCATTGATTCATGGTGACCTGCAATCCTTCGCCGTGGCCATGACTTCCAATCAGCAGTGGCAAAGCGAGAGAGGGACTGGGGCATGGAGACTGTCCCTGCCCCTGGTCCTTCCTGGGAGAGCTGGTCGCCACGATCAGCAGCAGGCTCTTAAAATCCAGCCAATAGCGTGTGTCGCCCTCTGTGTCTCTGTATCATAGTGTGTTTCTCAGTGTCATTGTAGTGGTGTATGTGTGTCTCTGTTTCTTTGTATATTTTAGAATCAAAGAATTTGAAAGCGTAGACAGCCATTCAGTTCATATTGCCTACGCCAGTTCTCTAAGTTAACTGCTGTTTAGTCTCATTCCCCTGCTCTGCCCCCACACACTTTAAAAAAAAAAGTCTTCATGATCTTTCAACTTATAATTTTCAATTATTTATCCAATTCTGGTTACACTAGTAATTATGGAATCTGATTCTACCACTGTTTCTAGTGGGACTTTTGTCGTCCTAAATATCATCCGCATAAAAAGATAAATTCTCCCAACCTCTCCTTTCACGTTCATGGCCATGAGTTTAAATATATATCCTCTAGTTGTTGACTCACTGAGCAACAGAATTAGTTTGTTGCAATCTACTTTAACAAAATCATTCTGAATTTTGAACACCACTGTTAAGTCTCCCTTTAACCATTCTTCTTCTAATGAAAAAGAGCTCCAGTGTCTCTATTCTCTCCTCATAACAAAAGCCACTCATCCCTAGAATTATTTTAGTGAATCTCCTTTGCATCTTTCCAAACACATCTCTTCTGTAGGTGTGCAATAATGTTATCCTGTACTATGATGCCAGTTGCTTTACCACTACCGATGCATAGTTACCCACTTTATCCAAATGTTCCTTTTTGAGCAGAGTTGTTACCTTGGTAACCCAACAATCTTCCGGCAAAACTTCCATACTTAAGTGTATTTGAAAGATTGTGGCCAGAGCCTCTGTTATTTTCTGCCCGTCTTCCCTCAGCATTTGTGGGTAGCTGTCATCAGGACTCAGTGTTTTATATACTTTCACCAATTTTGTTCACTACTACTTCTTTATCGATTGTTATCCTGCCCATCTGTTCCTCATGCACCATTTTTTTCCAGTTTCACATTCTTCTATAATAAATGAGGGTAGGAAAAAGTGCTCTTTAAATATCTCACTACCATTCCTTTAACCATCATAATATCGCCATTTTAATCTCCAGTTGGTCTTAACATTTCTTTAACTGTTCTTTTGCATGTTCTCTGTTTGTAAAATACTTTACTATTTCCCTTTATATTTCTTGGCAGCCTTTCTTCATAGCCTCTTAGCCTTTCTGCTTCCCCGCTATATTCTCTATATTTGGCTTGATTTTCTTTTGTATAATTAGCTGTAGATTTATCAAATGTCTATTTTTAAGTCTCTTAATTATAATTTCTTTAGTCATCTAATGAACTCAAGCTGTTATAAATTAAGGCAATTTTTCAAGCCCTCCTGGTATTGGTGGAACCTTGCACAGAGCCAGCAGGCGAAAGAAAAAGTGTGAGCACTGTGGGGCTGTGATTTCCCAACTAATGTTCTTTACAAGCACTATGGAGTGTCCAATCAGGGAATCACTGTGTAACACTTCTAATGATTCTGCACTGTGCCCATCTCTCAGTCTCTCTATACCACTGTATTCCACTATCCTTATCAGTGTGTGCAGCTACTCTTGGTTATTATGTGTTCTGATCCCTATTGTAGCATGTTTCAAAACACATCAAATATGATCATTGTAAAGCAAGACCATATTGCACAGATCTTTCAAAGTGTAAAACAGAGCTGCAGCAGTATATCTGTGAACACAACACCCACTAAAAATGGAAAATGAAATAAAACAATGTGAAAACAGCTCTTCTTAGAGCTAAGCCTTTTCTTTGTACTTGCATATACTAACCTGAAATTATAATACATCAAAAGACAGGGACAAATCACACATTCCAAAACAGCTGTGTTGCAGAATGCCTTATTTTAATTGGAAACAAACCAAATGCTGTATATTACTGATTTACTCAGCACTTTGTGACTGCTTTAATGTCTGCTTGACAATCTATTTTTGCTGTTTTCCTGGGAATGTGCCAGGTGGATGTCTTATACAACAGACAAACATATTATTTACAGAGGCAGTTTCCCCAATGGGACTCTCAATAGAGCCATTTCAGTCCCGACCCAGTCACACCTGGTGACCCCAAAGCACAAAACATTTACCAGCAATAAGTCATGTTGGGTCCCGTGATTTGAGCTTTATTCCAAGAGGAGGATAGAAAATAAACCCGTAACCTATCAACTAGCGATCTACGGTTTAAAAGTGGTCACGTCCTAAATATTTGTATGTATTACAGGCACTGGAAATTAAGACACTCATTCATGTAAAAAACATAAGCTTTAATTGAATGAAAACATACACAATTAAGCATCTTACATCATGATTGCTCAAGTGATACAGCAATACCTGTTTTCTGATCACAACTAGAAGCCCACGCAAGGCTTGAAACATGCTTTTGATGTTACCAGTACCAGTCATGAGTAGCCTACTCATGTCAAGAGGAAATAGCGTTGATTTTATAGAGAATTCATTATTTTTCCCTATTGCCCATCAGAGACATTGTGCCTATGTTTATTCTTCGCTATGAAGGAAAGGGGTTAAATTGCCTTTTTCATCAGGCCCTCGTCCAGATTGAACTTATATATTAGGTTAATTCTCAACCATCTATCTTGAAGGAGATGTGCTATATCCAGGAGATACCCTACAGAGCAGGCAGATCGAGAACTGATAAAAAAGCCGTCCAGTGATTGCTAGGTTTCACGGTCAAAGGTGGGGCTCAAACCCACACAACATTTCACTGTTTTATACCCAATAGGGTAAATTTTGCAATGTTATGCAGTGGTATCACACCTGTACAGGGGAGGGCTTTGCAAAAGCACATGAATAGATCTTGGTATCTGCTCCACCTTTCTTTTTGTAGCGGGGCTGTGCTGGAATCATTACAGGTTCGTGATGCTGGCATGAATGTCTCACTAACCCTTCGCTTCCAATCGGAAAAAACTGACAAATTCCCTTCTTGGCCTATAATAGTGAGTCTCTGCAAGATGGGTTTGAGATTTTTTTTTTAAACCTTTGTTACTTCCTTGCTTTGTTTGTACTGAGTTTGGTATTTTGCCTTTCTTTTCTTTTGGCTTCATTTTTGCAATTTTCTGCTTTTTTAATACTGCTTTCTTATTTCAGCTTCTAGCATTGAAAGGAGTTCAAATCTAAATTAAGGCACCTTTAACCAGTAGGACGGGTATTTCAATGCGAATTCCTTTTCCCCTCAGGGACTAAAGAATAAGGAAGAGTTCCACAGGAATGCACATCCGAGATGCTAAAGCCATTATTTCATGAAATATCTAGATTGGTGAAACTCGGGAGAACGGGAAGTCCCTCTTGATCAGTGCAAAACCCATGATTATCAGCTGAAGGAAAATGTGATGAAGGAAAGGCTCGGCCACGTGGGTATATTTGACATTTCTTATTGTAAAGCCCCACAAAGGTGTTCAGAGTGATAATAATTTGCTGCAAGCTACACAATTCTGTCCTGAGAAATGGAATCACTGTGAATCAATGAGAAAAGAAGTGTCTGAGCAGCTCTGAACAGGATGGCAACAATGGGCTGGATTTTGTGTTGGAGGCGGGCTCCCAGCGCTGGGCTGAAAAGGAAGGGGAAAGCCCGCCTCGGCTTTTTTCCGCTCCCCCGCCCCACCACCCCCCCCACCCCCACCCATCCCCCACCCCCCAGACCGATCCTCCGTCCTTTTAAATCTAAGTTTCAGGAGCTGGGAACCCTGTCCCTTTAAAGATGCAGATCCCGCCTCCAAGAGTTGCCAGCCATTCAGAGGGAAGGCAGCTCGGCAGTTCCACTGGGAGCGTTGGCCACTGCTGGTACTGCAGAACATCCGGACCCACGGTAAGTGAGGTGGGGCCGTTAATAGGCCACTTAAGGGCTTCTATCGGCCTCTGGGCGGGAAGGCTGTTGTCGGCCTATACCACCCCTGGGATGATCGCTTGGTAACATGTAGGCGACAGGCCCTCCGCACCCCCCTCCCCACCCCACCCACCTCACTCCCTGCTGCCTGTTGCTTCCAACCCTGCCTCAGGGGGCCATATAAAATCCCAGCCACTGAGTCCAAGGCTGAAGAGGCAGCTGCAGTGGGGCTGCTGCTAGAAAGACACATATGACAAGGTATAATAGGCAACAATTTCAAAGACAAGCATTGGCACAAGCAAGTACATGTTCACAGTGAGCTGTCTCATCAAAAGTCATGTCCACTGTTATCATCTGCTTCATTTACCATGCATTCTCATCCATTCATCTATTGCTACAGAAATCTACCTGATTACAAATTAAATTTCTGGACAAAGTAGAAATGGAATTCGAAATATTTATTGCCTTAACAGTGTTTGGTATGTTATAAATTTGTGCTCTTCTTTGCCCAGTGCTTTTACTTTGTTGAACGTCTACTATAACCCAACTTAGTGCTCCTTCTAGATGCTCTCCAATGGGAGGAGAAAGTGAACTGGCTGGATTTTAAAGAGTGACCCTGGAGCTGGCGATGACCTTATGCATGTTCATGAGATGATTCTGAGCCTGCTGGTAACAACCTCGGGGGGTTGTCTGAGTTACCTGCTTCTGCCTCTTTTTGAGTTATTTGAGTCGGATGGCTGGCTGGCAGAGCTGCAGCTTTCTCCTGAGGGGCAGCTCCCTTGTTCTCATCTACTCCTGCCAGGCCCCTGCTATAGGTCACTCCCTCAGTAGGTTTCCACTATGGGAGGATGTGTAAGTGGGACAGCAGAAATAAAAATTTAAAAGGCAGATAAATCTAGAAAAAAATTATCTGCAGGCAACAAAGTCCAGGAAAGAAAAAATAATAGAAAATTATCGAAAACTTACTGCAGGGCCATCTAGAGGAAAGATTCCATCTTCCCACAAGCTTATCCTTGCCATAGGAGGGGTCCCACCACCTCCCATCTGATTCTCTCCAGTACCACAGCGCTCCTCTGTTTTAGGTCTAAGTAAAGCTAAAGCTGGTATCACTATCTAGTGTGATATAATGCTACTGCTCTAGGGAAACCAGGCAGCAGACACATCCATTAACTACTGATATATGGTGATGTCATGGAGGAATTTCCTGTTCTATTTTCTGTGCTGTGAAAAATTAACCCAATCTGTGAAGAATAATCTTACCCTTTCACCTAGAATTGTACTTTAGTTCCTACTTTAGAGTTCTCCCTGCCAACATTTCTTTTCCAGGGAAAATATGTTGAGATATGAAGTTGTATAAATTTTGCTCTCGTCAGCTCTTATGAGCTGCAATGTAAAAGGAAAAGAATTTATATAGCGCCTTTCACGACCAACCACAGGATGTCCCAAAGTGCTCTGCCACCAATGAGGTACTTTTTGAACTGTAGTCGCTGTTGTAATGTAGGAAACGCAGCAGCCAATTTGTGCACAGCAAACTCCCACAAACAGCAATGGGATAATGACCAGATCATCAGTTTTTGTGATGTTGATTGAGGGACATGGGGTTAACTCCCCTGCTCTTGTTCAAAATAGTGCCATGGGATTTTTTTATGTTCATCTGAGAGGGCAGACGGGGCCTCAATTCATCCAAAAAAAAACAACTTCACCAAAACCAAAGATGGAAGGGCAGTAGAGATCTTTGATTTGAGTAAAATGGCAGAATTTTCAAACTTTGGTCCCTGTCGAAATGACAGGACCACTAATGGGTCAGGAACCCATTGGAATCTTCAGCAGCCTTTACCAAGGCCTTTAACAGTGCCCCGGCATTAGCATCCAGCTTCCCCGACCAGAGAGGGAGGATCTGTCAAAGGAAGGATTTTTAATTAAAGAGACCCCAGCATGGGCTAGAAGGCCTCACCTGCACATAGATTTTTAAAGCTACAGCAACCGCAAGAATGGAGAGGAGACCTGGGAAGGTTGTCCCCCTCACCAGGTCTCGCACTCTTAACTGGAGGTCCTGCACTGGGATCTAAAGGGCTGCAGTGAGGTGAGCTCTCCCAAGGAGGAGAGGAAGAGGGCAACATTTCCAACCAAGCAGGCATGGATGGAAGTGGCCAAGGAAGTCAGCAGCAGGAGTGTGGTTGCGCCAACCTGGAGACAGTGCACCAAAAGGACCAGGGACCTCAGGAGGGCAGGAACGATGAGTGGCAGAACACTGTCAGGAGCCAAACCCCACATTCTGACTTTCCCAGCATTCTCCTGCACAGTATTCCTCAGAACAACACACCTTGCAGCTCCACTCATTCCTTTCTCTCCATGCACCTCCTCAGATCCCCATCTGGACAGCCTACACTCGCCCTCAGCTTTTTACCCTCTCAGGCCCATGCCTCACAGTCATCATACACAAATGTTGTCCTTTCCTGTTTTCCACACAAGCCATTACTAAAACCCATAACTCTCTGCTTTCTCTCCTTGCAGGAGAGGACAGCACACAACCTCGGGGAAAGGCAGAGACCCTTGGGAGGGGGGTGCAGGGTGGGATGGTCCTCCAGTGACAGGCACCTTGACAGCCACTGGCAATGTGTGCCCATCTGGTCCACTTGGAAGGAGGTCTTGTTCCAGGAGGCTGCAGCTGTTAGCAATGACTTCCCGTGAAAGCCTGAGCCTCCTGAGGCACTGGAGCTCACACATGTCGAGGGAGCCGATCCTCTGCCTATAGAACCTGTGTTGGGGTCTTGCCTCCTTGGAGCTGGATCTCTGTGTCCATCTCATCTGTCCTGTGGAGTAGCATGAGGCTGAGGAGAAGGCAGCTGGTGCTGCTGCTGGTGTTGCTCCTGCTGCTGCTGCTGGTGCTATTGGTGTTGCCCCCCCCCACCCCCCACCTTGTCCCTCAGCAGAGGTGAAAAGTGCAGCTGCATAAATTGCTTCCATGCCGTGGTGAAGGCTGGCAGCAGGGAAGTGCTGCTGAAGGTGAGTGAAGTGTAAGACAGGTGAAGTGCCTTCCAAGAAGTTTGCAATCACCTGTCAAGCAGTGACAGCACTATCTGAGAAGGAGTCCTGTGAGCAGCAGTCTCTCACCTGGCCATGGCTGAAGCACTTCAGTTTTGCAGGCTGGGATGGTTTTGGCCAGTCAGTTTCACTGAAGATGCATTCCCCGTTGCGTACTCACCTGGTTGACCCTGGTGGGTTGCTCACAGCTCAGGAAATAAATGTGCTGACCGTTAAAGCCAGAATGCTTGGTTAAAACAGAACTTAACTAGCTATTACCATATTTAAATGACTTAGCCAACAGCTCCGAGAGGATTCCAAGCTCGCTTTCAAACCTGACAGGATGAAACCCCGAAGTGGGCAGGATGATGTCAGGATCTCAACACCTGTTCTCACCCAAATTCGCCTCCCCTTGTCTGGGAAAATTGCCCCAGTCTACGATAACTGCTCTGTAACCTTTATAAGACATTCTAGCTGAATGTTTCTTTCTAGTTGTATATAAATAAGCAAAGGTCTTTTCAGAGCTAGAGAACAAGAAGCTGGATTCCAGCATTGGATAGAATTATCAACATTAGGGAAATCTCGATTGAGATTGATGAGACCAACTGCAAATCTGTTTAAACATATGGAGCTGTGTTTGGTTTTCAGACTGAGATACATTATGATCGGTTACATTTCATCACTACAATAAGTGAATCTAATTTGTTGCCATCACAAACATTGTCCCCTGGCTCTTTGTACTAAAGTGTGCATTTCTGGAGTATGTTGCATCATTTTTATATTAAAATAATTGATTAATGAGTTCTCCATAAACAAAATATCGATATCTAAAAAATGAAATTACCTTACACTTTCCAATTGTCAAATTCTGCTGTTATCTCCAAAAATACTATATGGAATTAATTTTGGGAGTAAAGTGCTGTTGACTTAGCTCAAATGCTATTTAACAACAATACATATAATATGCTGGAAGTTTATGTAGAACACTCACTTCCTGTGCCTTGAAGAAAGTTGCAACATATATTTCCATCACATCTAAAAAGATGTACAAGAATAGTTCCAAGGCTGAGGGACTTCAGTTATATGGATAGATTGGAGAAGCTGGGGTTGTTTTCCTCAGAGAAGAAAAAGTTGAGAGAAGATTAGATAGAAGTTTTCAAAATCGTGAGGGGTCAAGACAGAGCAGAGAGAAACTGTTTCCATTGGCGCAAGGGTCGAGAAGCAGAGGGCACCAATTTAAGGTGAATGACAAAAGAACTAACGGCGACATGAGGAAAATCTTTTTTACGCAGTGAATGTTTAGGATGTGGAATGCTCTGCCTGAGAGTGTGGTGCAGCAGATTCACCTGAAGAGAAAAGGTTTGCAGGGCTACAGGGAAAGGGCGGGGGATTGGGACTTGCTGAGTTGCTCTTGCAGAGAGTTAGCACAGACACAATGGGCTGAATGGCCTCTTTATGTGCTGTAACCATTCTATGATTCTATCTTGGTGTTATTCCCACAATACCTGCAAGTTAGTTTTAGGTTATAGATATTACCTGGTCATTACCACATTGTAGTTTGTGGAGTCCGGCTGTGCGTAAATTGGCTGCCAAGTTTCCTATATTACTATAGTGCATACACTTCAAAAGTACTTCCTTAGCTGTAAAGTGCTTTGGGATGTGATAGTGAAAGGTGCTATATGAATGCAAGTCTTTTTATTTAAACTTATTATTATGCTTAGTGATCATTCCTCCCAACACTAGGAGATGCTGCTTCTCCAAGTTCTGCCTCTCAGGTCTGTTCCTCTCAATGCCACTACAGGCAAGTTTCATTGAGCTTAAGATATACATTTTCCTTCCGTAAACTGTGGGTAAATTTTATTCAAGAATATTTTTTAATGTTATTTGTCGACTTCACTTGTCTATCCTTTCTACAGGAGATCTTTAGCTGCCTGCCCGCTTGCTTTTCCTCACTGCTCTAGGGTTCCCCAATGTCCTGGGCCAAATGTCTCATCATCCCCAATTCCCTAGATCTTCTACTGCCCCAGCCTACTACATCCTGCTTACAACTCCCTGTGAGCCTCCTCTGCCTCGCCTGGCACTGCTACTGCCACTGCCTCTCACCCAACTCTGTTCTGTTTGCACCAATCTGCATCCATTAGGCCCGTTGGCTAATCTTTGCTAGTGTCCCTGCAGTAAGAAACTGGCTGCCAACTATAGTTGGCAAATAGATTAGAAATGCCAAAAGTGCTTTGAAAAATAAAGTGTCTGATTCCCAGCTGAGTGCTGTGAAACTGGTGGAGATCTGGCAGTAGATATGAGGGTGGGGGCTTTACCTGCAAAGAAAAATTGGCATATGGCTCGTTGGGGAAATAGAAACAGGACATCACATTAAGGGACAAAGGTGAGGAGTGAGTAGGAAGGAAGATGAAAGAAGCACGAGGGTGTGATTGGCAAAAGGGATGGTGAATATTGAGGAACTGAGAAAGGAAGTGGATAGGGAAGAGTCAGGGCTAAGAGGGGAAAGGCGATATGGGAAGATACAATAAGTTCCACACTTTCCACTCCTCTCTGATCCACATCCTTTGTACCCCTGCTCCATCCTCCACGCTTTCTCCCAAACTTCCTCATGCTGCTCCTCTCCCCTGCCCTCTTCTTCTTTCCCCTCCTTTCCACTTCTGTCCCTCACCCTCTCGTCCCTACTCCCTCTTCCCTGTCACTCGGCTCTCCTGCTCTTTTCTCCCCTCTTCCTCCCCTCCCCTTCTTCCCTCCATTTTTCCCAGCATCTTCTTTCTGTCCCCTGCTCCTCCCACCTGAGGTCTTTATTTCTCATTTGCAATGCCATGGAAGATGTATGTATGTATGTACATGTAATATATATATATATATATATATAAATATGCAAATACATAGATGTACATATGTGTACATAATAGATTAGATAAAACTCTAGAGACCGTCACACTTAACAGGCCACTTTTTGTAATAGATAAAAAATTATCTTTAAAGTATAAGAAAAATGAAACTATGCCACACATTGCTCTTTTCCTGACTTTCAGGATTTAAAATCAGCCTCCAGTCTTTGCTCAATTCCTGTTTATTCTTTCCCATCAGGGATTTAAAACCAACTACTACTCTCCAGAAAAAAAGACACCCTCTAAGTGTGAGTGGGCCTATTTGCAACGATTAAACCTCACGGTGTTAAAGAAACACAACAGAATAATACATTGTGCATTAAGTGGTACAATGCTCCTGTCCAAATAAAGCAGCATATCCTCCGGTATGTACATAAGTAATGCAATCAGAAATCCTCTGGTGTAAATAAAAATTGAGGCCCATAATTGTTTGATTAAAAAAAAGATGCAGTTTTCTGCATTTTCTTCTTACCTAAAGAGTGTGCTGCTGTGGTTTTGGAGCTGAAAAAGCGTCCCAGCCCTAGGTCCCCCAGCTTGACTGCTCCTGTTGCTGTTATGAACACATTTGCCGGCTTGATGTCTAAGAACGAAAACAGAGAATCAATCAATAATGAATGAGTGGTTAAAAAGAAAGAGTCACAAAGTCTTCACAATGATTGCATTATACTGACATCTGTTTATGGTCTGGATATTATCAAAAGGTTTATTTTTGACTGTTACCTTGTATCTGTTCATAAATAATATAATTTTCATCTCCCAGTCACAGGCTCAGAAGAGATTCTAATTTCCATGACTCTGATTGTGTTGTATAAAGAAAACTGTCAATAGTTTGTATTGTATAATATCCATCGTATTATACTGTGGTATTTCAGTGTCACATGGTGCTTGTAAAAGTAGCCCTTTTTGCCTAAGTGTTGTTAACCAGTTTTGGATTGTATTTTGAATCCTGTTATAAACCCACTTTCAGTCATGTGAGTCAGATGATTTCACAGATCCATACTTATAAGTGAGAAGGCACTGAGTCTGGATATTCTATGAACAAATCTGTTGCAATGGAGTCATATTATGGAACATGATCATGTAAATTTTATGAGTAAATCAGTTATGACAGCCAGATTGCAACAAAAAACCTCAGTTCAACTGTTAGAACAGAAATAGTTGTAGAAACTGCTCTAGGATATTTTTAAAATTCAAAAGTGGGTAATGATATTGTAGGGCTCTTAAATACAAGGGTTAAAGATAGGACATTTCTTGAAATGTTTGTTATTATTTCACCTTATGTGCAGAATGTGACAAATTGCCAGCGTCTTAGCTGAAAATATCAGAAATATTCAAGGGGCCGAAAATCTGGGTCAAAGCCCGTTGTCTGTTTTCATTCACAATTTACGGTTGTCATCATACATTCCAGGATTTGAATATTGAAAGGGCATCATCAGTCACTGACTGAGTATACAACATCTTGATACAGACACAAGAATGGCACACTGGATTGAACCACAGACCAAAGACAGAGTATACTGGTCCAAGCAGACAACTAATGTCTGCAACACTCAAAATGAATCTGAAACTTCATTAGCATCTGGATTGCTTCTTAGGACAACCTCTTGTGGACAAAATATCAACAGTGCTGACCTTAGTTGGGCTTGATTGGCCCAATCTATTACTAATCCTAATTTACCTGTATCGGTCTAAATTAAGTGAATTCAGATTTCTGATTTGGTCTTTCCTGCAATAATTGGGAGAGTTATATAATCACCACAGCACTGAGTAAAAGAGAAAAGAAATATAAAACTCTTACTGAAAAATCTGTGAGCTGTAATGTGAAAACAATTAAAGGACTTTTGGGCCAGATTTCCAACCCTGTGAATATCTAATTATTTCAACTGAAGAGCTGGCAATTTATGCTCTTTACAATGATGGGTGGGAAATTTGGTTAACAGCTCTTGGAATTAGAAATGCATTGAGTTGCACAGAAGTGTGCTGGGGAGGACAGAGGAGTTGAAAATTTTACGTCTCCAGATATTTGGCACACAATTTGAAAGACCGTGTATTTTCAGCTTTGAGATGACACTGCTAGTGTGAATCTATTCCATTCTCACCCACTCCAATTTTTGGTGTCTACCTTCTCGAAGCACTGACACACTGGGGTATGATTCCACAGGCATTAACTCCAGTGCCAATTGTTCATGTATCAGTCTTGGCACTAAAGTGTCAGAGAGCTATTTAGCCAAGGGAATTCTGACAGCTGAGTGTGGCCCCGTCTTCAATCAATGTGCACTTTCCCAATAGAGCCACTGGATAACAATCAAGACTACGAGCAATGGCTGATATTTCCTCTCTCAGGCCCCGAGATGCTGGCGCCTATTGTAGCCACCGTTACTGAGTTCAACTAACTCAGCAAGAACAGAGATTAAACAGAGGGGGCCGGATTTTCAAAATGGAGGTGGGAAACAGGAGCCTAGTCTGGTGTTTGGTCTGAAACTTGCCAGCTCCGGAAAGCTGATTCAGATTGCAATTTTCAAGTGGGAAAGTCTTAATTGGTATGGAGACAGGTTTCCTGTCCAGTGGGATTGAAAATGGCAGTAAGTCAGATCAAGTGTGGGGCTCATGTAGACTTCCACGGCAGCCATCACTGAGGCTGCTGGTTATCCTGAGGGAGAGATCTACCGTCTACAGCACCAGAGGGAAGTGAGATGTCACAGGGGATCTAATGCTGGAGGCCGTGTGAGAGAGGAGGGAGGTCCTCTTCCCAGACGGTGGCAGGAGGAGGCACCTCGTCGAGCAGCAGGGGCACTGCTCTGTTCAGTGTTATACCCCTCTGCCCCCTCCTCTCTTACCTCCTGCTCCTCCCCTGATGAGCTGTCTCCTTTCGGGGCCTCACTGTCCACAGTTCCCTGGACGGCCATGTTATGGAGAGCGCAGCAGACTACCACAATGACCTTGCAGGAGAGTATTGGAGGGTGCCACCTACAGATCCAGACACCAGAATCGCATCTTCAGACACCCATGGTCTGCTCAATGGTTGGCCTGCTGAGCAGATGGGCATTGTTTTTTTTTTTGCCTCTGTCTGGGGCTCCCATAGAGGGGTCAGTAGCCATCTCTTCAATGGATTTCTCTTGTGCCCTTGGAGCCAGCCATGCACTTTGGGGGATGGAGTGATGCAGACTGGTTGGACACTGAGGGAATGGAAGCCCTTCCTCATCATTGGGCTGGTCATTGGGTGCCATGATAGCCACATGGGCGCAAGCAATGATGCCCTGCACCTGGGGGAATCTAGCGACGGACGCTGAACCCAATGTCCTCTGTGCCAGCGCAGGCCCATCTATGTCAAAGTGGATGTAGTCCCTGCCCTCCTGAAAAATGCATCCATGACTTGTCTGATGGCCTAATGAGATGCCGATTGCGAGATGCCACCTAGGACCATAGTTGATCCCTGGAATGACCTGGTTGCATAGGAGGTTAGGACAACTGAGATCTTGACAGATGCAGATAGGAGACTGCCATGGGGGCCGTGAGGCCTCAGGTCATTGTGGATCAGAGCACACAGGACGGAGACCATCTTCCTGGATAAGAACAGCCTCTAAAGGCACTGCCACTCTGTTATTAGCAGGCAGCTGACTCTCGGGCTGTGCACCCGATGTCATGGGAAGCACCTTCCTCCTCTTGCAGACCCCCGCTGTGCCCCTCTAGCTCCCTGCTGTCTAGGAGGTTGCATCTGCCACAGATCATCCTGGCTGCTCTGTCCAACATCAGAGTAGCCTGTTCCCATGTGAACTCCCTCAGCTGGGCTTTGTGCGTTCACCAGGCCTTACCCTGCCATTCTCAGCTGCCCTTGTGATGCCAGTGGGCTCATGTCCCTCTCTGGTTTCCTGCCACTCACCACTGAGAAATTCAACTCTTTCAGCTGCAGCAATAGCTACACTGAGGCACATCTGAAGCAGCTGAGTTTTATTTTCTGCCTCTGCTTTATTTTAATCAGCCCTTCCCATAGCCATCATAGCCCTCCACACTGTTCATGTCTTCACAACCGTTTCGTGCACCCCCCATGGCGTCGTCCCCATTCCCAGACTTTAAAAATTGATCCCTGAAACTGACAAGCCTGTTAATGAGCTCTTTGATGAGCTCAACAGACACTTAATTAGATGCGGGTGCCCGACCCGTTCCCGTCCTGCCGGCTGAACTTTATAAATAGCATCGCGTTCCGGAGGCGGCGGGACCCAGTGCCGACCTCCAAGAATGTGATATTCAAGACGCACTCACAGCTGTTCCTGTCCCCAGAGGGCTTTGAAAATCTGGTCCTGGGTTTTTCTGGACCAGATTGACTGAGTCCTTTTGTATAAGGGTCTGAAAGGGTTAATGATTGAGACAGTGGATGGAATACCTCCCAGCATGATAATGTAAGAGGTCACCTGTGAGAGACTGGCGTGAGAAGCAACGTGGCTTTAGAGGAGTCACACAGATTGGTGTGAAGCTGTACATAGTTAGAATGTAACAAAGAGTTAATGTTCAACGTACAGTAGACTCAGTAATCTCTCTAAGCTAGACTAAGTATATTAAGGTGCAGCAGACAAACCAAACATACAAGTCCCAACCTGGGTTGTGCAATTACCAACTAAGCATTGGGTGCTGGTAATCACATTACTAAATATGGACCAGAAATACACAACATAAAAAGATTTTGATGACTTGTTGTAAATGCTTTTAACCGGGTCCTGATGGACTTCATCCTAGGGTCTTAAAAGAAGTGGCTAGTGAGATAGTTGATGTGTTAGTTTTAATTTTCCAAAATTCCCTATATTTGGGGAAGGTTCCACTAGACTGGAAAATAGCGAATGTAACTCCTTTATTCAAAAAGGGAGGGAGATAGAAAGCAGGAAACTATAGGCCAGTTAGCTTAACATCTGTCATAGAGAAAATGTTAGAAGCTATTATTAAAGTCGTTATAGCAGGGCACTTAGAAAGATTCAAGGTAATCAGGCAAAGTCAACATGGTTTTGTGAAAGGGAAATCATGTTTAACCAATTTAATAGAGTTCTTTGAGGGAATTACATGTGCTGTGCATAAAGGGGAACCAGTGGATGTATTGTACTTAGATTTCCAGAAGGCATTTGGTAAGGTGCCACATCAAAAGATTGCAAAAGATAAAAGCTCATGGCATAGAGGGTAACATATTGGCATGGATAGAAGATTGGCTAGCTAACAGGAAACAGACAGTCGGCATAAATGGGTCATTTTCTGGTTGGCAAGATGTAACGAGTGGTGTGCCACAGGGATCTGTGCTGGGGCCTCAACTTTTTACAATTTATATAAATGACTTAGATGAAGGGACCGAAGGTATGGCTGCTAAATTTGCTGATGACACAAAGATAGCTAGGAATGTAGGTTGTGAAGAGGACATAAGGAGGCTACAAAGGGATATAGATAGTTTAAGTGAGTGGGCAAAAATCTGGCAGATGGAGTATAAAGTGGGAAAATGCGAAGTTGTTATTCTTCCTGCCAAAATGGACAAAGAAGCATATGTTCTAAACGGTGAGGGATTGCAGAGCTCTGAGATGAAGAGGGATCTGGGTGTCCTAGTGCATGAATCGCAAAAGTTTAGTATGCAGGTACAGCAAGTAATTAGGAAAGCTAATAGAATGTTATCGTTTATTGTGAGGTGAATTGAATACAAAAGTAGGGAGGTTATGCATCAGCTATACAGGGCATTGGTGAGACCACATCTGGAGTACTATGTACAGTACTGGTCTCCTAGGCGTTGCGCAAACGACTACTGGCAACACCTATGCAGCCATATTCAGCTGGCCTCAGACACCGGAAACATCAGAGGAATGTATGATGGCATGAAGAGAGCT
Source organism: Heterodontus francisci (assembly GCF_036365525.1). Classification (NCBI taxonomy): domain Eukaryota; kingdom Metazoa; phylum Chordata; class Chondrichthyes; order Heterodontiformes; family Heterodontidae; genus Heterodontus; species Heterodontus francisci. The sequence continues at coordinate 25,510,974 of NC_090402.1, forward strand.
CTTGGGCCAACCATCAAGAAGATCACCCCCCTCAAATCTAAATCGGGGGACATAATCACTGACCAACGCAAACAGATGGACCGCTGGGTTGAGCACTACCTAGAACTGTACTCCAGGGAGAATGCTGTCACTGAGACTGCCCTCAATGCAGCCCAGCCTCTACCAGTCATGGATGAGCTGGACATACAGCCAACCAAATCGGAACTCAGTGATGCCATTGATTCCCTAGCCAGCGGAAAAGCCCCTGGGAAGGACAGCATTACCCCTGAAATAATCAAGAGTGCCAAGCCTGCTATACTCTCAGCACTACATGAACTGCTATGCCTGTGCTGGGACGAGGGAGCAGTACCCCAGGACATGCGCGATGCCAACATCATCACCCTCTATAAAAACAAAGGTGACCGCGGTGACTGCAACAACTACCGTGGAATCTCCCTGCTCAGCATAGTGGGGAAAGTCTTTGCTCGAGTCGCTCTGAACAGGCTCCAGAAGCTGGCCGAGCGCGTCTACCCTGAGGCACAGTGTGGCTTTCGTGCAGAGAGATCGACTATTGACATGCTGTTCTCCCTTCGTCAGATACAGGAGAAATGCCGTGAACAACAGATGCCCCTCTACATTGCTTTCATTGATCTCACCAAAGCCTTTGACCTCGTCAGCAGACGTGGTCTCTTCAGACTACTAGAAAAGATCGGATGTCCACCAAAGCTACTAAGTATCATCACCTCATTCCATCACAATATGAAAGGCACAATTCAACATGGTGGCTCCTCATCAGAGCCCTTTCCTATCCTGAGTGGTGTGAAACAGGGCTGTGTTCTCGCACCCACACTTTTTGGGATTTTCTTCTCCTTGCTGCTTTCACATGCGTTCAAATCCTCTGAAGAAGGAATTTTCCTCCACACAAGATCAGGGGGCAGGTTGTTCAACCTTGCCCGTCTAAGAGCGAAGTCCAAAGTACGGAAAGTCCTCATCAGAGAACTCCTCTTTGCTGACGATGCTGCTTTAACATCTCACACTGAAGAATGCCTGCAGAGTCTCATCGACAGGTTTGCGTCTGCCTGCAATGAATTTGGCCTAACCATCAGCCTCAAGAAAACGAACATCATGGGGCAGGATGTCAGAAATGCTCCATCCATCAATATTGGCGACCACGCTCTGGAAGTGGTTCAAGAGTTCACCTACCTAGGCTCAACTATCACCAGTAACCTGTCTCTAGATGCAGAAATCAACAAGCGCATGGGTAAGGCTTCCACTGCTATGTCCAGACTGGCCAAGAGAGTGTGGGAAAATGGCGCACTGACACGGAACACAAAAGTCCGAGTGTATCAGGCCTGTGTCCTCAGTACCTTGCTCTACGGCAGCGAGGCCTGGACAACGTATGCCAGCCAAGAGCGACGTCTCAATTCATTCCATCTTCGCTGCCTTCGGAGAATACTTGGCATCAGGTGGCAGGACTATATCTCCAACACAGAAGTCCTTGAAGCGGCCAACACCCCCAGCTTATACACACTACTGAGTCAGCGGCGCTTGAGATGGCTTGGCCATGTGAGCCGCATGGAAGATGGCAGGATCCCCAAAGACACATTGTACAGCGAGCTCGCCACTGGTATCAGACCCACCGGCCGTCCATGTCTCCGTTATAAAGACGTCTGCAAACGTGACATGAAATCGTGTGACATTGATCACAAGTCGTGGGAGTCAGTTGCCAGCATTCGCCAGAGCTGGCGGGCAGCCATAAAGACAGGGCTAAATTGTGGCGAGTCGAAGAGACTTAGTAGTTGGCAGGAAAAAAGACAGAGGCGCAAGGGGAGAGCCAACTGTGCAACAGCCCCAACAAACAAATTTCTCTGCAGCACCTGTGGAAGAGCCTGTCACTCCAGAATTGGCCTTTATAGCCACTCCAGGCGCTGCTTCACAAACCACTGACCACCTCCAGGCGCGTATCCATTGTCTCTCGAGATAAGGAGGCCCAAAAGAAAGAAGGTCTCCTTATTTAACGAAGGATATAAATGTGTTGGAGGCAGTACAGAGAAGGTTTACTAGACTAATACCTGGAATGGGCAGGCTGTCTTACGAGGAAAGATTGGACAGGCTAGGCTTGTATCTGCTGGAATTTAGAAGAGTAGGAGGCGACTTGATTGAAACATATAAGATCCTGAGGGGTCTTGACAGGATGGATGTGGAAAGGATGTTTCCCCTTGTGGGAGAATCTAGAACTAGGGGGTCACTGTTTAAAAATAAGGGGTCACCCATTTAAGACAGAGATGAGGAGAAATTTTTCTCTCAGAGGGTTGTGAGTCTTTGGAATTCTCTTCCTCAAAAGGTGGTAGAAGCAGAGTCTTTGAATACGTTTAAGGCAGAGGTAGATAGATCCTTGATAAGCAAGGGGGTGAAAGGTTATCGGGGGTAGGTGGAAATGTGGAGTAATCAGTTCAGCCGTGAACTTATTGAATGGCAGAGCAGGCTCAAAGGGCCGAGTGGCCTGCTCCTGCTCCTAATTCGTATGTTCGTATATTAACATTGAGCTATTTCCATGCACTATATTGGTGAAGGAAGTAACAGCTGAAAGAACAACGGATCCACTCATCAGCCATTCAGTCTGTCATCGGTTTGGTAAGACAGTCAATACGAAGTCCATGACTGTTGAAATACAATCTGAACCAGACTGAAGGACCACTCAGCAGTCTAGTCAGTATGTGGTAGTTTTCCAATTGAATTTCACAATCCAAGCAGCATGCAAAAGAGCTTTGAGAAATAAAATGTAGTTGGATAGTAGTACTCTTCAATCACAGCAGTGTATCTGTTAGCAGGAAATTCCTTTATTAGCTCCAAAATGTTCTCCTTAGAACAAAGGTGATTGAGGGCTGATTTAGTAGAAGTGTACAAGATTATGGCAGGCTTAGATAAGTTAGACAAGGAAAAACTGCTCCCATTAACTAATGGTACAAGGACAGATTGAAGGTTTTGGGCAAGAGATGCAGGGGGAATATGAGAAAGAACTTCTTTATACAGCTGGTGATGACCCGGCACTCGCTGCCCACAAGGGTGGTGGAAGCGGAGACAATGACTTCAAGGGAAAGTTGGATGACCACCTGAGAGAAACAGACTTGCAGGGCTACAGGGATCAAGTGGAACTGACAGGATAGATCTGCGGAGAGCCAGCATGGACTCGATGGGCCAAATGGCCTCTTTCTGTGCCGTAAATGACTCTATGAATCTATGACAAATCTTCAGAGCAATTAGTTGCTTGAGGAACTTGATAAGTATCTGTTCATTCACCACAAGGAGATTTGCTCAATGTGTAAAGCTATAAATGTATTCTTCATCAAATTGCTTTACGGTTTTGTTGCACATTGTGCACAAAGGGAATTTTCCCAGAAGGAGACCAATTTGGCAACTTCCAGGCTTTTCTAAGCTCTGTGAGTCTGACACCAACACTGTTATTCACATGCCTACAAACAAAGAGTGAGCACAGTTTATGCAGTTTAAAAAAAACTGTTTCCTTAGAGTTTTAATCAGGCTTGAATTCTTCTTTAAATTCAGGCAATGTAGACCAGGGAAAGCACACTGACTGTAGTCATTCATTGCACACCCACTGAATAAACAACCCAGCATTTAACAATGCCCTGACTTTCCCCAGTAAGCCCTCTGTGACCAGGTACCAGGCTAATCAAATGTGCATGGTGTCTTCAGTCATTATAGTTGGAAACAGAAGTGTCTATAATGTGGGACATTCCCTGTGGACCTGTAGCCTGCAGCTACCCACTCCCCATACACACAGACAGACAGACAGACACGTATACACACACACGTCCCGCATGATCAATAAAGCAGAGTCACAAACAGCTTCTCTTAACTTATCCTGTGCTCCCACTAAACTGAACTCTGGTTTTCGATGGAAAGGAATGCTTATTTTTTGTCTGTTTTTACCTCTATGCATCACCCTTCGGGAGTGCATGTGTTCAACTGCGCTGCATAGCTGCACAAAATATTTCCATATCGTTCTTTCTGGGATTAGCCTCTTTTGCTTTTTGAAGTACTGTGGAAATAATGAATAAAAGATGCATGAATAAACAATGAGGTTTAGACTCAGGCACTATGACTCCAGGAACAAGTGCCATTCATGCAGCAATTGCTGAAATGTTGCATAACAAAAAGCATTATTCATATTCACATTACCATTTAACTCATTCACTCCTGGACCAACAATTGTTGCTCTGGCAATTTCTAATCATTTCAAGTAAAAACCCTGATTAGAAGCTGTGCTCTGGATTGGCCACAAATCCTTAATTAGCCAAGGTGAGATTAATTAGGTTGCATCAATTAAATATAATAGCTGTAAAAACAGTCGGAATCTTTGAAGTTTAATTTGTTAATTCAATACAGCGAGGAAAATGTTTCTCGAAACTAATTATTTAATTATTTTTAAGGGATTTTTTTTATCTTGTTGGATGCCAGGACAAGCTAATTATCATTTTTGCCATTTTAATAAATTAATTTTTAAAATCAGATCTATTGGAACAAATATCACTGATACTGACATTTGTATGGGCCTGGGTCCAACTAAGTAACAAAAAGGATTATGCAAAGAAGGCTGTTGGGCCGTAGGTTGCCTTGTGTTTTTTCCATAGAATAATATATATTCAGCAATAAATTATAGGCCTCTGTTTGCTCCTGTATCTATATAGTCCTGTCTCTATATGGTACTATGTCTATATGGTCCTGGCACTGTTTCTATATGGCATTGTGTCTATATGGTACTGTGTCTATATGGCATTGAGTCTGTATAGTGCTGGTACTGTATCTATATGGTACTGTGTCTATATAGTCCTGGTACTGTGTCTATATGGTACTGTGTCTATATAGTCCTGGTACTGTGTCTATATGGTACTAAGTGTTTGACTTGTTCTAATATGTGCAGGACTGACTTTCCAAAATTAACGAAGGATCCCAAAAATCAATCAGCTGACTAACCGTTATATTCCGGGTATCTTTATTGCCGATTTTCCTGACCATCAACTTGACTTAGTTGCACAGGTGCGAGCACGCTGTGATAAATTGAAGCAATTTGAACACCATCCCGGTTAAGGCAGCACAGTCCATGGTTTGACTCTGCGATGTTCCTGATCTCACTGGCTTAATACAGCACCATGTAGTGCATTTAATCACTGAACCATCAGGACAGCTCTCTTTAACTAGTACGACAACTAACTTAAGAATACTCATCAAAAACTCACAGTTACATCATCATTTAAAATAATGAACACCAAAATAAACTGAATGGCTACTGCCTATCAGAAGGCCAGAAATCCCATCAGCACAATATCAAAGATGCACATTTTAACAAATTAATGGGTTCAAATGTGCAATATTGGAAACAAATATGAACTTCCACTGTCTACTATTTTAATGAAGGCATTAATTCTTTTATTTTTAATGCATTCTTAACTGACATTGTACAGTATGATTTCAACTCCTTAATTTGAGTACATTACGTGGACAATTTACAATGCTAAAATAATTTAATGGAATATTTATAAATGCCTAACACCAACAAAATGATGTGTGATTGACTACAGTGTAAAAGCAACTCTTATTCACATTGTGTTATAAAGATTCCTTTATGTGGCACAGGTAATTGTGACTGGAAATTATTTATTCAATAGCAAACTGGAGTTATTCCTCTTTCCCTTATTTTTATTTATCTTTCATCTGCCTGACCAGGTTCAATACTCACAATGGAATAGTTATTTAAATCAGCTGACATTTAACTAAAAGAGAACCTAATTCCTCATTTGGTTTATGCAGTAATGTCCCATGAGGACCAATCTGTAATCCTCCATAAATAATTCATTAAAAAGACAATATTGTTGAAGGAAATTTGACAAAGTGCTTGTTGTATGCAGTTGTTTCTTGATAATCTAGCCATGTTTGTTACTGGCAAATTCTGCTGGATAAGCAAGTCATATTTATTGGAAGAAAATTATTCACACTGGTGTGTTAAAATATCTCAAAATTTGAGGATTTCCACATTAACAAAGTTGAATTAATAAGTTATAACTATAACCTGTTTCCATTTCTGACCTCTTCCCTAAGTCCTATTACAGGTAGGAAAATGTTATCTGAACCAAACCAAACTCTGATAACTGGCAATGTGAACCTATAGCGAAGAAGGTAGATTAGATTAGATTAGATTAGAGATACAGCACTGAAACAGGCCCTTCGGCCCACCGAGTCTGTGCCGACCATCAACCACCCATTTATACTAATCCTACACTAATCCCATATTCCTACCAAACATCCCCACCTGTCCCTATATTTCCCTACCACCTACCTATACTAGTGACAATTTATAATGGCCAATTTACCTATCAACCTGCAAGTCTTTTGGCTTGTGGGAGGAAACCGGAGCACCCGGAGAAAACCCACGCAGACACAGGGAGAACTTGCAAACTCCACACAGGCAGTACCCGGAATCGAACCCAGGTCCCAGGAGCTGTGAGGTTGCGGTGCTAACCACTGCGCCACTGTGCCGCCCTACAACTACTGTGTATTATTTCACTTTGTTCAATCACAAATTGTATGTCACTGGCACACCACAAGTACTGTGCTAAATCTCGGGATTCCAGGCTAGTGTCAGAATTCAAATCCTTTCCTCTGCTCTCACTTGTGACTGGACTCCCTTACAGAATGTGTTTTCCTAGTGAGTTCCAGCCAAGGTAGCAGAGGAGTGAAAACTGTCTAAATGATGGTACTGATACCTGAAACATCTCACATCGTAGACTGAAATTTTAGAGAGGATCTTGGGAGAAAGAAAATGAGGGTGAATAAATGACAGATAGGAATCTGTCTAGAACCAATGTTAAACATTTTTTATACTATGAAAGTGTCTTTTGGAACACTTTAACCCCAATGGCATACAATATGATGGATAGTAGCAAATAGGCTATGGCAATATTACATTGTCTGACATACCATAGTAGCAGGTTTCTTGCTGTCTTATCTAATGAAGAATGTTCAGCAAAAGGGAGTTCCCAGTAGAAGTACATTAAAATAATATTTTAAATGCCCATCTGCTTTCATTTCATGAGCAGAACACAAGGTAACAGATTGTGCAGTATATTCAAATCTCTTCTGTGTTTGTCTTGATAGAATGCTAACAGACATCCAAATTCTTCAGAAGAATGCAGATAGTGATCAAACCTGAAGATTACTATACAGTAGTCCTTTCTGTCTAATTCCCTCCCCATCTGTCTGAAGGTGCTAGCCTATGTTGGGGTAAAGTTCTACAGCCCTCAACAATCCTCCAGTATTCACCAAGTTGTCAATGTGAGCATAGGCAATGGCTGTCAGCACTCTAGTAATTGGGCCCCATCCTAGGCTTACTCAACATCCAGATGTATGCACTTTCTAACAGAGGTCACCGAATAGCAATCCAGACTGACTAACCAATATTTTTGCCTATGGATCTTGAAATCAATTGTAATATCTAATAGCGTTACACAGAGATCAATCAACTCAGCACAAAGGATTGAGCCTTCAATCTTCTTCATCTGGATGGTTCAGTACCACAGCAGAAGCGCCAGGTGAGCTCTCATTCCAGAATCTTTAAATGCTGCAGAAAACCCTGTATATACACTCAGCATTCCTTGACTCGCTAAATATTCAGGTGGTTCTGTATTTATTTATCTTCACTTTCACTGGCTTGTTTCAGTTCAGTGCAGCATTTCAAGGTCGCCTTTTTCAAAACACACTGCCTTTGATGGGATGCAAGACTCGTGCTCTGAGTGCTTTCACTTTTACTCAGAAATCAGATAATAGGACAGGGAATTGACTCACTGTTTTCAGTGCATTAGCATTATAAATAGCGTAGGAAATTTTCTGACTAAGGAAAATTGGATGGAAGTCATTGCTGTCTGTTGTGCACTTTTAAAATGCTTCCCATGAATTTCCTCAAGCGTCCTGTGCCACAGGACACTCACTCAGCTTTGTAAACAGGAAGGGATTCCATTTCTTCAATGTCTAGATAACATGTGACAGCAATCAAACGACCCTCTGTGTTAATCTGCAATATGCAGAAAATTGGCATGGCACGATGGCTTCCTTTGTCATTCAGTCATCCCAGACCTCTTCAGGGAAGAGAATTCAATCAACAGATGGGTGACAAAGCCTACCACCTAAGTGAATAAGACAGCACCAGATGAGTGCTTCCTTTTTTGTATGACTGTATCCTCCATGACCCTCCATCAACACTAACAGAATTTCTTATCCACAGCTGTTACATAAGTTTCTAAATTCACTTGAAAAAGCCCTTCAAAACACTTCTGCAGGGGATGCAGAGATGAAGTGGGCCCACATCAGAGATGCCATCTATGGCTCAGCAATGATCACCTTTCTCAAACGTGAGAAGCAGAATGCAGACTGGTTTCAGTCTCACTTTGAAGAGCTGGAACATGTCATAGCCGCTAAGCGCATTGCACTGTTGAACTACAAGAAAGCCCCCAGCAAGTTAACATCCATAGCACTTAAAGTAGCCAGAAGCGCTGCACAAAGAACAGCCAGGCGCTGTGCAAATGACTACTGGCAACACCTATGCAGTCATATTCAGCTGGCCTCCGACACCGGAAACATCAGAGAAATGTATGATGGCATTAAGAGAGCTTTTGGGCCAACCATCAAGAAGATCGCCCCCCTCAAGTCTTAATCAGGGGACAAGATCACTGACCAACGCAAGCAAATGGACCGCTGGGTGGAGCACTACCTAGAACTGTACTCCAGGGAAAATGTTGTCACTGATTCTGCCCACAATGCAGCCCGGTCTCTACCAGTCATGGATGAGCTGGACGAACAGCCAATAAAATCGGAACTCAGTGATGCCATTGATTCTCTAGCCAGTGGAAAAGCCCCTGGAAAGGACGGCATTACCCCTGAAATAATCAAGAGTGCCAAGCCTGCTATACTCTTAGCACTCCATGAACTGCTTTGCTGGGATGAGGGAGCAGTACCACAGGACATGCGCGATGCCAATATCATCACCCTCTATAAGAACAAGGGTGACCGCGGTGACTGCAACAACTACCGTGGAATCTCCCTGCTCAGCATAGTGGGGAAAGTCTTCGCTCGAGTCATTTTAAACAGACTCCAGAAGCTGGCTGAGCGTGTCTACCCTGAGGCACAGTGCGGCTTTCGAGCAGAGAGATCCACCATTGACATGCTGTTCTCCCTTCGCCAGCTACAGCAGAAATGCCACAAACAACAGATGCCCCTCTGCGTTGCTTTCATAGATCTCACCAAACCCTTTGACCTAGTCAGTAAACGTGGTCTCTTCAGACTACTAGCAAAGATCGGATGTCCACCAAAGCTTCCAAGTATCATCACCTCATTCCATGACAATATGAAAGGCACAATTCAGCATAGCGGTGCCTCATCAGACCCCTTTCCTATCCTGAGTGGCATGAAACAGGGCTGTGTTCTCGCACATACACTGTTTAGGATGTTCTTCTCACTGCTGCTCTCACATGTGTTCAAGTCTTCAGAAGAAGGAATTTTCCTCTACACAAGATCAGGGGGCAGGTTGTTCAACCTTGCCCGTCTAAGAGTGAAGACCAAAGTACGGAAAGTCATCATCAGGGAACTCCTCTTTGCTGACAATCTTGCATTAACATCCCACACAGAAGAGCGTCTGCAGAGACTCATCGACAGGACTGCGGCTGTCAGCAACGGATTTGGCCTAACCATCAGCCTCCAAGAAAACGAACATCATGGGACAAGACGTCAGAAATGCTCCATCCATCAATATCAGTGACCACGCTCTGGAAGTGGTTCAAGAGTTCACCTACCTAGCCTCAACTATCACCAGTAACCTGTCTCTCGATGCAGAAATCAACAAGCGCATGGGAAAGGCGTCCACTGCTATGTCCAGACTGGCCAAGAGGGCATGGGAAAATGGCGCACTGACACGGAACACAAAAGTCCGAGCGTTTCAAGCCTGTGTCCTCAGTACCTTGCTCTTTGGCAGCGAGGCCTGGACAACGTATGTCAGCCAAGAGTGACATCTCAACTCATTCCATCTTCGCTGCCTCCAGAGAATCCTTGGCATCAGGTGGCAGGACCGTATCTCCAACACAGAAGTCCTCGAGGCGGTCAACATCCCCAGCATATACACCCTACAGAGCCAGTGGCGCTTGAGATGGCTTGGCCATGTGAGCCGCATGGAAGATGGCAGGATCCCCAAGGATGCATCGTCCAGCGAGCTCGTCACTGGCAACAGACCCATGTTAAAGGCGCTATAGAAATATAGGTTGTTGTTGTTGTTGCCTCCCAAGGGCTTGGATTACAGCAAGCGGTTGGCTTCTCATGCTGTTCAAAAGGGTTAAGGAATTGAGATGGCTATCCTCTGATGGCAGCTGGATCCTGACATGGAGCCGCTGCTGGTTGTGTCACTGGTGGGTGTTCCTGGCACTATTGGTATTGCCTCTCATGGTCCACTGTCAAGGTGCTCTGAGGGAAGAAGGCCAGAAGCCTGACATGTGTTGCTGTCTGGAGTGATGGCAGGGGGAGAAAAATCAGTCACTATTTCCACTTAAAAATCACCAACCAGTAATCCCTGCAAGAAACCTGCATAATGTGAATGGCAGTTGATGATGGGAGCAAATTTGGCTCTGTCCAAGCACAAATATGAGCAATGGTGAAGCACTTAGGTGCCAGCGTCTGAGTCACACTCTCATATGAATCAGCACCTTCAGAATACCAGAGACACTTGGTGGAAAATATAACTTTAAAACAGCATCAAATTTTAATGCAATCTTTTTCAAGGTACGCATTTGAGGGTGAGCTTTTCTGATCTTGTGATAAAAATTGAAAGGTCAAGCGAGTTTAACTTTTACATCTCTTTTAATATTATTAAGATATTGTGAGCCTTTCAGACACACTAACTATCATGTGAAGCTCATTGATTGCTGCATGAATAACTCAGTAGTTCCTGAGCAAAAGTCAGTGCCTAAGGCTCAATGTATTATGTATCTGGCAGGTATTGCACTCACATCAAGTGAAATAAGAAAATATAACTTCTTGGAGACAGAATTGCTGTTCAATGCTCGTTTGAAGGGAAAGTCAGGAGAAATAAAAGGTAAGTTTCTTTCTTTGTTGATGTGAATACATTTGGCATGCATTTAGGGATTTTCCTGCCATTTCCTGTGGGAATGTGATTGTATTTTGTAAGTTTGATTTCTGGATGACTAAGGACAGTGTCACCTTTAAGATTTTGGTTCTTGTGATTTTGTGTCAGTGTTATGAAAATGCTTCCTTTTTAAATATTTTTTGAGGACTCGTGTTTTAAAATTGTGGAAATGGATTCCTTTGGAGGACTGAAGTGATTCTGTAGATGCTGGACTTTGTTTTTTTTTTAAAAATGGGCACTGGAAGGACTTTGGGACTTGAGCTTTCTGTTTAAAAACACACTTACTAGAAGTCACATGTCTTTAGCTAAGTAAACAGCAAAAGCCTTGGTGACTGGGGGAGTTGTTTACAGAGAAGTGACATGTCAAGATTAATGGTGGTCAAGAATTGGTTTCGTTTTGGACATTGTTTTGGGTCAGTTGGTGGTCAGCCTGCTAAGAGAGAAGACCAGTTCATCCTTTCTCCACCTCTCTCAGAAACCCCGGAAATCCCGTGTGTGATAGCTGAAACCCCTGATTCTGCATTTCTCCTGAAAAGCCTGCCAGACTAATTCTCGATACCGCCTGTAAAGAACCACTCCAGAAAGATCCCAGTGACAGCCGCCTATGCGTACTTGGGATGCCAGAATAAAGGGACAACTGATATCATTCCAAATCTTCTCCTTTTCCTTCAAGAATTAATAAGTATTTGGCCAAAATATTCTTTTTGTCTTTTTTGTAAAAAGATCTCTGCAGAGAAAATTTCTTTATTTTTCCTTTAACTGGTGTGTGTGTGTTGGACTAAGTTAGACGGGAATTTTCATATTTCAATCAGTGTGTTAATCCTTTGCATCTTGACTGAATATGTCTTGTTTTATAATAAATTGATAATTTTGTTGTTTATTAAAGAAACCTGATTTTATTCTGAAATAAAAATAGAGTATATAATTGGCCGTATCGGTAACTGGGTACATTTGTATATATGTTCTGACTCGTGGAGAAGTGGAACTAGAGAAAGACAGTGCACTCCTCCGGCCTCGATTGTAACACCAGTTTTAGGGGTGGGGTTGAAGGAAGTGGTAACCTGTATTTATAATCGTAAAATGTATTTTAACACTTTAACAATTCCAATTCATCTTTAGTCAGGAACAATGATTTGTAGAAAAGTTAGTGAGCTGACAGACATTTTGGGCAAAGTCACTTGTTAGGTTAGCATATTTGTTTAAAAATTATGAAACAACCTGTGCTCTGTCCCCAAGGGGTGTAAAGCACATGTAGGTCAATTCATTGTACTGCTTATTGGTTTCCATCAAGCAGCATCGTTATGCATTATTTAAGTGGTAATCTGGATCTCTTTAATATCGGTTTCATACTCTACCCTGCTGTGTAGGTCTAATGTAATTGGTGAAAACCCCCAAGTGCACACAGCAGGTTTGTTAAGCCAGCCTGGTTTCATTACTGTGTCCTCCCAGTGAATCTGGGGCGTTATCTTTGGGGTTTCCAGTGGCTCTGCAATACTCACACTTCAGGAGTTGGTGACACTGGTCCAACACTGATCCAGCTAAAAAGCTACGCAAGAGACTAACACAAAGCTGATTTATCAGAATCAAGCAGAATGCAATATGGAAATAATAATAGCCAATCAAACAAGAGGTCATGTCTCAGAGGATGCTTAACAGAAGTTTAGTTTTCGTTTGGAGAGGAGAGGCACATTCGCTGAGACCTACCGCTCCTAAACTTTCTGCTACATCTGCTGGATTCAAGCCAGACTCAACATTTAAGTGAAAGCCTTGATTGCTACGCAGTGTGCTCAAACCAATTAAATATGTGGACTGGCTACGTTCATAGATCTGGCTTGTTGCGTCCTTCCACATCAGGCACCAGTGCATAATCCTTTGTCAGAAACATATAAAAGGCCACAACTAGCTTGATTATACTAAATTTAATAAAGATTCAATGAAAGGACACTTCTCAAAAGCTCTATCTGAATAGAAAACAGTGTCATTGTGAAAGAAGCACCAGCTGAGGACAAGCTGCCTTGTGCAATGTGCACCTTCACGTATGTCTAGGTAACATTTTAGGGTGTTTCTGCAAAAGATGACATACATTTATTTAAAAATACTTTGATGAATTGCCAACTCACTTGCAGACAAACTACACACACAGATTAAAGAAAACCAGAAAATGTCAGAACGCCAATCTGCTGTTATCACCCCTCTCCTAAAAAAAAACCCCTTGGCTCCTCTGTCCTTGCAAACTATCACCCCATCCCCAACCTCACTTTCCTCTCCAAACTTGAACATGTTGTCGCCTCCCAAATCCATGCCCATCTTTCCCAGAACTCCATATTTGAAACCCTCCAAACAGGTTTCCACACTGCCACGGTACCAAAACGGCTCTTAACAAATTCACAAATGACATCCTATGTGACTGTGACAAATGTAAACTATCCCTCCTCATCCTTCTCGACTTGTCTGCAGCCTTTGACACAATTGACCACTCCATTCTCCTCCAACGCCCATCATCCAGCTGGGCGGGACTGTGTTAAAATTCAGATAGTCAGGCTAGAACTGGAATCTAGTCTTTATGCACTTCCAAGCTTTTAGTTACAGAGACACATGTTACATATTGTGCACCTCAGGATCCATTCACCACAGTTTCAGCCTGTTCCTGTATATATGAGCACAGGTGAATCCCCAGTTAATGCTCACCACCTGAATAACCAATTAATATACAATTAACAATCTGCACTTGCCTGATTTCATTCTTATCTATCCAGTCATAGCCAGAGAATCATCTGCAATCGCTTCTCTTCCCATTCCCAAACCGTCACCTCTGGTAGTCCACAAGGATCTATCCCTGGCGCCCTCCTGTTTCTCATCTATATGCTGCCCCTCAGCAACATTATCTAAAAACAGCATCAGTTTCCAGATGTTCTCTGATAATACCCATCTCTACCTCACCACCATCTCTCTCAACCCCTCCACTGCCTCGAAATTGTCAGGCTGCTTATCCAACGTCCTGTACTGGATCAAAAGAAATTTCTTCCAATTAAATGCTGGGCAGACCAAAGCCATTGTCTTCAGTCCCTGCCACAAACTCCATTCCCTAGCCACCAAATCTATCCCTCCCCCGGCAACTGTCTGAGGCTGAACCTGTTCATAACCTTGGTCTCATATTTGACCCCGAGCTGAGCTTCTAACCGCATATCCACCCAAACACTAAAAAAATCACCTATTTCCACTTCCGAAATACTGTTTGACTCTGCCCCTGCGCCAGTTCATCTGCTGCTGAAACCCTCATCTATGCCTTTGTTACCTCTAGTCTTAACTATTCCAATGCACTTCTGCCCGGCCTCCCACATTCTACCTTCCGTAAACTGGAAGTCATCCAAAACTCTGCTACCTGTGTCCTAATTCACACCTAGTTCTGTTCATCCATCACTCCTCACTGAGCTACACTGGCTCCCGGTTAAGTAATACCTCAATTTTAAAATTCTCATCCTTGCTTTCCAATTTTCAAAATCCTCCAGCCCGATAACCCTCCGAGGTTTCTGCGCTCCTCTTATTCTGGCCTCTTTAGTATTCCTGATTTTAATTACTCTGCCTTCAGCTGCCAAGTACCTAAGCTCTGGAATTCCCTCCCTAAACCTCTTTGTTTGTCTTCCTCCTTTTAGACACCCCTTAAAATCTACCTCTTTGACCAAGGTTTTGGTCATTGACCCTAATATCTCCTTATGTGGCTCGATGTCAAATGCTGTTTGATAATGTTCCTATGAAGCACCTTCGGACATATTACTATGTTAAAAGTGCTGTATAAATGCAAGTTGTTGCTGTTGAAGATTTCGATTAGCCTGCTGTGGATTCCTACAAAGTGCTGCTCATAGTTCAGATCTCCAGCATTTTCAGATTTTCTTTTTATGTCCACACAGATGAGTTGCAGTATGCAGTCTCACAAATGTGTTACTGTGCTTCCCTCTTTTAGTGCCATATTTTCAGTACTAGATCATCTTAAGTTGCCCAAGGATAATTCTGATACTTGACTTGCTAAAAGATCTTTCTTTCCTCACCTTAATCATCTGAGAGAGATCGCCTGCATCTGCTAATTCCAGAACGATGTTCAGCTCATTGTCCTCAATAAATGAGTCCAAATACTTAATTATGTTGGGGTGATTCAATTGCTGCAGGATAAAGAAAAAGCAATAAATGACTGTTGTAGTAAAATGGCTTCATGATAACGATTCCAACTTGTCTCTTCAATTAATATTATTCTTGATGGCTTTGATTCAGTTTTTAAGAAAATGTCACATAGAATCCCTTGCCCAAACAACACTAGATGCTATCCGGAATATTTTTAGCATTACATACGAGAGAACAAATTATTAACAAAAGAGTTAATAAAGTCACCTCATTAAAAATGATCTTTAACATGAAAAGAATCAACATTGGCTGTATTTAAAGAGGGAGCATTGCCATCAATAACTTTTTTTTAAAAGTCAGCTTTTTCACAAGAATACATGAGTATGTTATTGCAAATGTTCTGTCTCCAAAAGCGGTACTGTAAAGAATGATGAAAATTCCTCATTGGTTCTATATATTATTTATATAGTGTTTTAGTAATATAAGTATTACCTATGTCCTGCTTATTGCCTTGCCTCGTGAGTGCACTTGTGAAGATTATGAGGCTCATGTATGATTTTAATTTTAACATTCTTTCATTCACTTCAGTCTATTTTGCAGTTATTCTAAAGGTGAGGGTGAATGACATCTTTACCATCAGGGAGCTGCAGGAGACACGGACACCAAGCTCCACAATATGAGGGAGCTGAGCTAATGTGAGAAGAGATCCAATCATTAGCCCAGAGTGCTTCTGCGATCCTAACCTTTCCACGCTGCTTGTTAATTAACCTCTCTCAGTAAAGATCTAAAAGTGAATTTCAATTGGATTGCTGAGCATTGTATTACGAACCCCAAACAGCTGTCTTCTCACTGTACATGAGGTATGTTGAGGTTATTAGTGCTATGAGCATTGTCTACGTAGGGTTAAAAAAGCACAGTAAATATCAGCTCATCACATAAGGTTCTGTATTAAAAGGGAAAATAATGCTTGATGTTCGCAATTCATTGGAATGAGTGCAATTAAGGCATTTTCAGAGAAGTTATTTGAAATAGCCCAAAATAACGTGACTCACTAATAATCGGCTAATCCTAAATGCCATCTTGTGTGTCGGGATTAATGCCCGTCACCCAGTGCCCCTATAAGATGACCAGGACTCATTATTTGAGCAAAAATAATTCAGAATATCTCATAAGGATATTTGAGTGATGACATTTTAAAGCATTGGTGAAATTCCATCTCCAAGATTAATTAAACTCTGGTTCTTATTAACAAGAGAATCAATTTGCAATGATGTATGCAAAGCAAATGTAATGGTTGGAAAACAAAATTTGGAAATAAAATTACATTTATATTAAAGGGATTGAACAAAGTCCATGATACAGTAAGCTGTACAAAGTCGGCGAAGAAGGTAGAAACACTTTTGTACAGAGCTTTGCTGGTCTCTCTCCTTTAAGCTCTCTGGTATTGAATAACAATTTATGCACCACTTTTATTTCATGCTAGTCCAGCATATACAACATCGTTAAGAATAAAGAACGAACTTGTATTTTTATAGTCCTTTACCACATCTCTCAGAAACAATGGAGGTGATTTTAACTTGTTGCGCCTGATGTTATCAGGATAGTAATGGCCTCAATGTGAAGTCAGTAGCTTTACCACTCCTTAATCTCCAACAATGCAGTCAGTGCCATTTTGAAAGGGGCCTACCACAGGATGCCTAAAGCACCTGCCTGTTTCAAGTCGTAGGCCCCTTTTAAAATGCAAATTGGAGTCCTAGGACCCCGATGGCCATTTTAGGTTGCAATTGGTTGCAGAGTGTGCTGTTCATTCCATGGGTGATAAAGTCAAAGAGAGCCAACCAAGGTTACTTTGAAATAATTTTTGTGGGGTCCAAGGGGAGTACTTCCTTGTACCCCACAAAATTAATCTGGGTCACTGTAGCCTCGGGATCTCCTGCTCCACAATTGTGACCCCATCCTCTGCACCTATCTTGCTGCCTGGCAGGGTGGCCCAACATTGGCCAGGGTAAATCAGGCAAGCTGCATCATTGCCATGGATATGAGGGGTAGGCCGGCATAGTCTGCCAGTCAGGTATTCAAAAGTCAAAAATCGATCCACTGAATTACTTAGAAAGATAAATGCAGCAATTAAGATGAATATATATTGTCCGTATTAGTCAGTATTTAATTATATATTAGTACATAACTGAAACGATCAAACATAAATAATGCAGCAATAGGCTGTTACTTTAAATAACTGCCTGTATCATTCAAAAGTATCTAAATTTGAATTAACGCATAAAAACATAATTTTATGTGAATTACTTAAATAAATCAGTGAAATACCTGGAATACTGTCACAGAATGAAACCCTCTTGACAAGCAAATATTAGACGTATTTAATCTAACATAACAAGAAAAAACTCTAGGCAGCCTTTCATTGTAAAACTTAAAGATGACATTTCAGAAAAAAACAGAGTAAGGCATCAAACAATACAAAGCAGTCTGAAAGAAGCAGCCAATCAGTGGGAAGGGCAGTATGTATTAGACCCAGCCACAGGCAGTTGTGCTTCTGGATCAGAACCTCACTTTCAGTAATTTGAGCACTAATTTTTCTAGAAGTGGTTATTAATTTTCTTACTAAGATCTGAAAGGGCTCACTATTAGCATTTCTCCAAGAATAAAAACCCAGCCTGGGAACTGATAGTTTAAAAATAAATCAATACTTTTAACGAATGCATGAATTAGTTGCAGCCAAAGAAAATGAGCTTTCTGAACAATATCCTGCTGTTGTGATTTCTGATGCTTTTTCTTATTATAGTTATAGTCGGGGAAATAATGTAAACTCTTAAAGGTATATCATTTTCCAAGGCCAGTGTTCCCCACATCTTTAAGCATTGAGCATAAAATAATTGCACTGTTAACATGGCACCTCGTAGTGACAGAAATAACGGTTGATATTTCCAGAACTAAGTGATTGAACTGTCGGGGGTTACATTTGACCTCCCCAGCTCCCCCCAAGAACAGGTAGGTTGGGATCGGCTGTGGGCGGGGGATTAACTTAATGATTTCTCATTTGGGATCGTAACCCGACTCCAATTTCCCGTTTCAGGGTTTAACGGTGGTGTGTTGGGAACCAGCAAGGAAACTATTTGCTGAGGTCGGGAATTTAATTATTGCAGGTGACTGCATAGTTATTGGTGCAATTAATGTCCTGAGGAGACATTAAGCGGTCTTTGTAAATTGATTTTAACATCGCTCTAAATTTAACATGGATTTAATTTCTTGTGCAGATTCACCTAGAGTAAAACATAATGGAAGGGCATCCCAAGCATCATGGGTAGCAATGTAAGCCGCTGCTCTGCTGGTGTTACGTGCCCCATCTTCACCCTCCTCCTCCCCCTTCTCTATCTTCCCCTCATTCACAGATGAATGATGGGCCCCTTTGTTCTCCTCCAGCAGCAATTCCCTCTGCTGAGCAATGTTATGCAGTTCCAGTTTATAAAAACTCTTGGTTGCTGTGGTGGTGCTCCGTTTGTCAAGTTTGTGCAGTCGATGGCACCCTGTACCTCAGGGAATCCAGTCAGAAAGGCGAATTCGAGCGTGCGCTCATTCCGACTATTGTCGTCATGGGAAATTCACATGGATTTCCGGGGGTCCGGGAAACTGATCAGACAGGAAATTAAGCAGTTCAGGCAGGTATTTCAACTTGTCATTGCCTCCATCTGAATAAAAGTTCATTTATTGCAGTTGGTGTCTCAGTTCCCTCTGAGAAATATTTGGCAGAGAGCTCTTGTGTGAATATAGCTTTTCTCAACTTTGAAGGCATTCAAAGAGCCAAGAAGAGGAGGGCAGGTGTGTTAGATGTATTTGACAGATGTCAGAAGAGGGAGACCTTCACCATCCATGGCAGCAACTACATTCTGTAGTGGGATGGGCATGTGCACAGGTGAGAGGTGCCGAAGTCTCGGGGTGCACTACCCACATCACAGGGTTTACAGACAGAGGCTCAGGCTGACAATAGCGTGTCCGGTGGTAACAGACATCTGCAGCCTCCTATTAGAAGCCTAGCTACCTGCTGGGTATAGCTGACACACATTACTAGTGGCTGTGAAAGTTGGCAGCGCCCTCAATCTTTTTATCTCTGGTTTTTCCAGGGAGTTACCGGAGACATCGCAAGGGGCTCGCATTCCACAGCACAAAATTGCATAAGTTAGGTGACGGATGGATTGCTTGCCAGGGCTGGGGGTTTTGTAAATTTCCCATGATGACAATAGCCAGAATGAGCGCACACTCGGATTCGCCTTTCTGACTGGATTCCCTGAGGTACAGGGTGCCATTGACAAACGGAGCACCACCATAGCAACCAAGAGTTTTTATAAACTGGAACTGCATAACATTGTTCAGCAATGAGAATTGCTGCTGCAGGAGAACAAAGGGGCTCATCATTCATCTGTGAATGAGGAGAAGATAGAGGAGGGGGAGGAGGAGGCTGAAGATGGGGCACCCAACACCACCAGACCACATTGCAGCCCAGGATGCCCTTATATTATATAGATTCACCTGGTGTAAAACATAAGAAATAAAATCCTGTTGTGATTCCCTCATCATGACTATCCCTCACCCTCACCCCCTCCCTGTGTACTAAACTACTAAACAATCATTCAACCACTCATCCACCAAAAGGATCCCGTCACGTATTGACATTCACAACAAGTGAAAGGGCCTGCTGACACTCAGGAAGCAACAATGGACAAGATGTGGAAGTGGTGCTAATCAATAAATTATATGTGGCATTATACACAAAGGAAAATTAACAACATAATATTTTGCCAAACATCCATGCACATGCAAACATCCTTGGTGCCTTACAATTTCTTCGATTTACATTCCTACAAGTGCATCATGTGTGGCTTCAGCAGAGGCAGAGACAGACTGCTCAGATTCCTGTCCTGACTATTGCGATGCTTTTAGCTTTCATCCTTTGGGTTTTTAGAGCATCTGAAGGCCCAGCAAAAGACTGTTCCACCTGCACATGTGCAGGGAAAGACTTGGCCATTAGGAGACAAGGCAGCATGTCAGTACTGTCTGAAATGGAGGTGGGAGGGGGGGATGGCATTGGGTGAGAAGTAGGCGTACCTTAAATGGAGTTCCCATGAGCACGTTCCCTTTTCCAATCATCCTTCTCCTGGCCCTATGCCACATCACTCCTACTACTCTGCTGCAGATCAACTTGCTGGAGATCAGTGACACATTGTAAAGCCTTGGATGAGGTATCCATCATCCTGCTTAAGGTGACAGACATCTCCTGTACATTTGTGCTCATGGCCTACATGAAGTCACTTGAAAGTCATGCTTGAAGCTCCATGGAGGCGTCCACTATCTATGACAGACATTCTCACAATTCTCTGCGCCATCAATTCATTAGTGATCGTGTTGGATTCCTCCATCCACTCCTCTAGTGTAGATTGTCTATCAGTACAGTTACGACCGTGTGAGGAAGGGGTCTCAGGCTCCCCTTTGGCCCCTTTCTGGGTTTGGCTGTAACAGGGCTTAACTTTTAAAACACATTGTTTTTAGCTTCACCTCAGTGAGTCCGGGCTCACTGCTCTCTAATTGTAACTGTAAACAAACCAATCAGACAGGCTTTCTTAGGTTTAAACAGGAAAGGTGTAAGTTTATTAGCCTTAACACTCTAACTCAGTTAAAGTTACTAAAAATACATGGCGCAAGCACGCTAGTATGCATACGCGATAAACACACACACAAATGGATACAGAGGAGGAGAAAGAATTAAAGGGGGAGGATTTGGAGTAGTAGATGGAATTCAGTTAGTTTTTAGTTTTGTTCTAAAGTATTTGATTGAAGTTAATTCTTGCAGTTCTCATTAGGGCCCAATGCATACTTTCAAACTTGGTTTGCTGGTACCAGAAGGCTGAAGAAGTCTTCTGTTTTGAGGCTTCAGCTGCTTCTGTGGGTACCTGGAACTTTGTTGGAGAGAGAGAGAGATAGGGAGAGAGCCGTGCTTTCTTCTTGAAGTTCAATTGCAGTTTGCCCCAAACCTTTCTGTGTGGCACGATTCAACAGTTCCCAGGTTGGCCAGCAGGTTAGTCATGTGACCAGCTCTTTGTTTGAAACAGCATCGCCTGTGAGAGTTGTTGATACTTCAAAGCTTACTAGACACACTTGGTGGGTGGGGGGGGGGGGGGGTGGGGAAGGTTCTGGCTCTTACACAGCCAATGGCTCTCAATTTCTTTTGATCATCACTATAGACAAAACCCATCTTGCTAATTGAATCAGGGAGCACTCCCATTGTCTCTCTATGCAACTGTCTCTCAGAATGCAAATGTGCAGCTATGTTTTCAGCCATTCAGCTCTGTGGTCTTTTTAAACAAGTTATGTTCAATGTCCAGTAAAAGTTCAAATCGTGTTCCCTGTGACAAAATTAATATGTTTCCATTTGGCAGGTGTGGTTTCCATCACAGTACCTGGCTAAATTGCTGATGCACCTCCAGCATCCTCCTCACTGATGGTCCCTGGGATTCAGCATCTGTGTTCAGCTGAGCAGAGCTTGGAAAGGATTCTGCCCTGATGTGGACTCTTCACAGCTGTACCTGCCACCAGTGTCTGCTCGTGCTCACTTGAGGTGTGAAACGCTAGATGAAAACACAACTAATTGTGTAAGTGGACCCATCAAAGTGTGAGTATTTGTGCTGGTGCATGGCAGTAAGTCCCGTGATGGTGCACCCTCAGAAGGAATGAGGTCCTCTGAGGGATTGTCCTCATGCATGTTCTGTGATATTTGCTGTATGTGTGAAGGTACTGGAAGACAAAAGAAAGGGATCTGAGTTAGTTATGGCAAAGTCACAATCTTAACAATCAACATATTCAGTCTTCCATTAGTTCAGTCATGATGAAATAAAGTCAGCATGTATGTGTCAGAGGCATTTGTAATTCTGTCACCAGCTATCTGTGAGCTCCCTGTCTCTCCATCTCTGATTGAGAGAGACGCAGATGTGCCACTTATCTCTCGGGCCTCCTTTTCTGCATCAGTTAACCGGACTATTTGTGGCCCGGTCCTCAAGTCCTTTCCCTCTCCCTTACATTTTGCAACTTCGTCTCCTATAAGGGACGAAGAAAACGGACCTGTGAACGAATGAAGGTCAGCTATTGATCATTCAGTGAGGGTGACTATGAGACAGATACATCACATGCACAAGGATTGGGGTGAGTAGCAACAGTGGATAACTAAATGGGGAAATAATGAAGTGCATAGAAAGTGAAGCCAGATGCTGCTGAAAGCTGAGTGGGTGCGAGGAGTGATGTGATGAAGAACGTTTAACAGGACAGAGTGAAAGTGGGGGGCTTAAATCACAGGATGTCATTGAAATAGCAAATGTACTCACTTTTTCTGGCTTCGTTTGGTCATTAAGCTTCCTCCTATGCTGCATCGACGACTGGGATACCATGTTCCTGCTGCTCACCTCCAACTACACCTTCTTGGTGAAAGTCACAGGTTCTTTCTCCCATTGCTGGGAAAAATTATGTCCCTCCTGCTCCTGACTGCACCCAACAGTAATTCCAGTGATGCATCATTGAATTTGGGTGCTGCCTTTGCTTTATGATCACCATCCTGAACAGCTCCAATTTCCATTTGTGCATCGTCCTTATAAATACAATTGAGATCATGTCATACAGGTATTCATCATGCCCGCTGCACAGCTTGGAAACACGAAACCCAGAAGTCAAACTGGTTCACTTGAGTCAAGGTTGCCGATTCTAACTCTGTGAGCTGGCTTTCAGGTTTCAGCCACGCAATTCCACCCCATTGCTCAGAAGCCGCTGTGGGTTAATGTTGGGGCCACTTGTCTCTGTCGAAAGTCCCATTAACAGAGAAGGCACTGTGGCATTGAGAGACTCCTGGTCAATCCGCAGGCTCTAGAACGCTAACCATCAGCGCTCTACTTCTGAGATATTACAACATTGAAATACTCTCAGCTGCTACCTCAAGTGTCCTGGTTACCAGCTCTCTGCGTAAAACAGTATAAACATTGAGATATTCCTAGCCATGACTTTAAGAATCCCAGAAACACTGCTCTCTACCTGTAAAACACAGTAGCACTGAACTACACACAGGCCACTGTCTCACAAATCATGATTGCTAGCTTTATGCATTTTAAAAAGTAAGCATTCATTTTTGTGATATGGATACTCCTCGAAGATGAAACTTTTAATCCCAAATATTCAGACACTGAACAGATGGAGAGTGCAGTGGGCTGAACATATTACTTAACATATGTCTAACTAGGGAGGTGACTATGCTTAGAATATCCTAGGTTATTACCAGCAGTAACAACAGAACCAGTGTGCCCTGTGAGTCCCAGTCAGTTTAATGAGTTTAAACTTGACAGCCTTGATAGAAAAAATTCTGATTGAAAATGACCATGATTAAACTGCTATAAAAAAAAGCATTATTGAAAAAGCTGCTTCAGACTCCTAGTCTGCCAACATATGGGCTCCTGCCAAGCAGCAGTTTGTTTATATCAGGAATTTCTGGCTTTGCAACCCAGAAATTCCTGAGGACAATACTCCTTTTATATCCCTTTATACAAGAAATCAAAATTAAACTCAGATGGCATTGATCTTCACAGATTTGGCTGTGTTCATTTTGGGTGGCGCTTTATCCCTGAACCTTGTAATTGTAGGCTGGTACCTCATATTGCAAGTACCCTGGGCATGAGATGAGCAGAGACTCAAATCAGCAAGGTTTTACTGAGACCAGCTGGCATAATGTGGACTTGAATTTGTGTGTGTATGGGGGTGGGGGGGGGGGGGGGTGGGTGGTGGCGGGGAGGGGGGGTGAACCTGCTTGAGTTTTAGTAATTCTCAGAGAAACAGTCCCAAAGCAAAATGTTTCTGAGAGGCTTATGCTGTCTATGTCTGCTTGAGCACATCATTAAAAATATCGTGGGTGGATGAGCAACCTGACCATGGCACCATGGTACAGGAAGCCGTTCAAGTGGAGGGAGAAAAAAGGAATGTAATGGTAGTAGGGGACAGTATAGTTAGGGGGTTTGGCACTGTTCTCTGCAGCAAAGAGTGAGAGTCCAGACGGCTGTGTTGCCTGCCCGGTGCCAGGGTTCGGGACTTCTGCTCAGGGCTAGAGAGGAACTTACAGTGGGAGGAAGGGGATCCAGTCATCATGGTCCATGTAGGTATCAACAACATAGGCAAGGCAAGGAAAGAGGTTCTGCATAGTCAGTATGAGGAACTAGGCACCAAATTAAGAAGCAGAACATCAAAGGTAATAATCTCTGGATGATTACCTGAACCACGTGTAAATTAGCACAGGGCAAATAAGATTAGAGAAATTAATGCGTGGTTCAAAGGCTGGTGTGGTAGAAGTGGGTTCCGGCTCGTGCGGCACTGGCACCAGTACTGGGGAAGGTGGTGGCTGTACCGTTGGGACGGTCTACACCTGAACTGTGCTGGGGCTGGTGTTCTAGCGAGCCACATAACTAGGGAAGTAGGGAGGGTTTTAAACTGAACAGTGGGGGCAAGGGATCACATTTGGGAAGATATGGTAAATCAAGGAGTAAAGACAAGGCAAGAGAGAAAGGTATTAATATGGGAAATGATAAGACAGTGACAAGAAGGGTCAGAGCGTACAAATCTAAGAGTAAAGCAACAGATAAGGCTAGAGGTTACAAAAATAATGAAAGGACAAAACTAAAGGCTCTGTATCTGAATGCACATAGCATTCGAAACAAAACAGATGAACTGAGAGCTCAAATAGAAATAAATAAGTACGATCTGACAGCCACTACAGAGGCATGGCTGCAGGATGACATAGATTGGGACCTGAATATTGAAGGGTACATGGCATTTAGGAAGGACAGGAAGCTAGGAAAATGTGGAGGGGTAGCTCTGTTAATTAATGAAGGTATTACCGCAATATACACTTCATATAAATGACTCAGATGAAGGGAACCGAAGGTATGGTTGCTAAATTTGCTGATGACACAAAGATAGCTCGGAAAGTAACTTGTGAAGAGGACATCAGGGGGGCTACAAAGGGAAATAGGTAGGTTAAGTGAGTGGGCAAAGACCTGCCAAACGGAGTATAATGTGGAAAAGTGGGAAATTGTCCACTTTGGCAGGAAGAACAAAAAAGAAGCATATTATCTAAATGGTGAAAGATTGCAGAGCTCTTAGATGCAGAGGGATCCGGGTGTTCTACTGCATGAATCGCAAAAGGTCAGTATGCAGGAACAGCACGTAATTAGTTAAGCTAATAGAATGTTATCGTTTATCGCAAGAGGAATTGAATACAAAAGTAGGGAGGTTATGCTTCAGCTATACGGGGCATTGGTGAGACTACATCTGGAGTACTTATTTAAGGAAAGATGTAAATGCGTTGGAGGCAGTACACAGAAGGTTTACTAGACTAATACCTGGAATAGGCGGGCTGTCTTACGAAGAACGATTGGATAGGCTAGGCTTGTGTCCGCGGAATTTAGAAGAGTAAGAGGTGACTTGATTGAAACATATAAGATCCTGAGGGGTCTTGACAGGGTGGATGTGGAAAGGATGTTTCCCCTTGTGGGAGAATCTGGAACTAGGGGTCACTGTTAAAAATAAGGGGTTTCCCATTTAAGATAAAGCTGAGGAGAAATTTTTCTCTCAGAGGGTCATAAGTCTTCGGAATTCTCTTCCTCAAAAGGCGGTGGAAGCAGATTCTTTGAATATTTTTAAGGCAGAGGTAGATAGATTCTTGATAAGGGGGTGGAAGGTGGAAATATGGAGTAATCAGTTCAGCCATGAACTTATTGAATGGTGGAGCAGGCTCAAAGGGTCGAGTGGCCTACTCCTGCTCCTAATTCATATGTTCGTATCTCTAAGGGGAGGAAGTTAGCTGTAAGACTGGACACTGAGTGGAATAGGGCAGGTGCAGTCCATGGAAGGTTAGATTATCCGCTATAACTGGAGATATGATAGGTAGAATGGAATAAATTCTATTGTTTTCCCAGTCCCATTACAGTGATATCTAGCAAGATGAATCCCATGCTCTAATTAAAATGAAAATGCTTCAGCAGACATAATTTATCCAGGATCGATTGGATTTTGGAGGTCAGATTTCTTAAAATTAGAGATTAGGCTATTCAGGGGTGAAGTCAGAAAGTACTTCGTCACACTCAAGGTAATGGATATCTGGAACTCTCTCCCCAAAAAAGCTGTTAAGACTGAAGTTTTGAGACTGAGATTGATAGATTTTTGTTAGGCAGGGTATTAAAGAGCACTTCCGCTAGGCAAGTAGGTGAAGTTTAGAGAAAGATCAACCACAAACTAATTGAATGGTGGAACAGGTTTGAGGGGCTGAATGGTCTAATCCTGTTCCTATGTTACTAGATTTCATGTTCAATGTCATCATCATCATAAGAAGTAACCAGAGCAGCAGTTAGTTGAGAACCTGACTGAATCAAGTCATTGCATGAAGGCTAAATGACGAAATCTGCAGTTAGAGTCATAGAATGGCTACAGCACAGAGGAGGCCATTAGGCCAGCTGTGTTTGTGCTGGCTCTCTGCAAGAGCAACTCAGCTAGTCCCACTCCCTTGCTTTTCCCTGTAGCCCTGTAGTTTTTTTCTCCAGATAATTATCCAATTCCCTACTGAAGGCCAGGACTCTGGCTTCAGCACACTCTCAGGCAGTGCATCCCAGATCCTAACCATTAGCATGAAAAAATTTTCCCTAAAAAAAAACGTTCTTAACAAAAACACTTTAGATTTCCTCAGCTGGTCCCTATATAGTAGCTAAAACAAATGGCGGGGAGGGGGTTTCATATTAAGTCTGTAAAGCTTAGCTGTGTAATTTATGTATTTGTGGTGTTTTTAATTTTTCAAATAAGTCTATAATGTACAGAACAGCATCGATAGGGTTATAAATGTAACCATCCTTAAAGATGGGAACTGGTCTTGGATCATGGGAAGAACAGGCCAGGAGGTGACAGCCACCTAATCACATACGTTTTGGTTCTTAATACTACCTGCAGTGATTTTAAACTGGCAGGTTTTGGACCCATTAGTTACAATGACGTTGGATTCAAGCACAAGTGCAATGTTCACTTTATTATCAAGTGGTTGATTAGAAAAGCCTTTCTATCTCTCAAAATGAAAAAGCTGGTCAGGCAGTTAAATGTTTAATGTGATGTTCAGCACAGGGCTTCAAATGATCTAATCCTGACCAGTGGCAAGATAGGGATTAAAAATGTGAAAAATGACCTTTGAAATGGTAAGTGTGATTTGGTGCACAGTGGGTTAAAGTAATGCAATTCAACCCATGGGACCTGGCCTTGAATCCCGTCCACAGGATAAAAGTTTCTTTGATTATAAAGAGTTTGGACACTTTTAATTTCAGCTCCCAATGGGCACATCTCCTCAGCACATTAATCTCATGATTGGAAATTAAAATCAATAATTTAAGGTCATCAGTTGGATAGTGCATGTTATACTAGTAAATATATTTCATTCTGAATTCCGGGAATTACAATACAGTTTAAAATGCCAGTCTTTATTATTTTGCTCTGGTTCTTAAAAATGGTAAACTACTGGCCTATTTCTCAGTATGTTTTCAGTTAGCTTTGACTAATGGCACCTTAATGACACCTTGGAATACACAAAAAAAGTCATTTTGGGAATCCTAGGAATCTGTTGCTACAGATTGTGACAATTATGCCAGATAAAACCATGCCATTTTGCTTCAGTCAGCAATGGTCAGAATTTCAATGAATGCATTCCATTTGTGGACTGACATCTCTATTGGATAAATAAATTCAGGGAGAGGCAGAGGGCAGCAATTGCCTTCCCCACCACCCCCCCCCCCCCCCCCCCAAGACCCTCATTCAATCCAACATATCTATATATTGCTTTTAAAAAGCATAATATCCTTCTGATGTTATTGACTTCAGGTAAGCCTGCCTGTCAAATGTATCTTTATACTTGAGTTCAGCTGCCTAGGCCCTAAGTTCTGGAATTCCCCAACCAAAAACATTTTGCCTCTCTACCTCTCTCATCTTCTTTAAGACACTTCCTAAAACCTAAGTCTTTTCCTTATCTTAATATATCCTTATGCAGCTGGGTGTTAGATTTTGCTTGATAATCACTGCTGTGACTTCCCTTAGGATGTTTTAATACATTATACTACACTACAGAAATGCAGGTTCTTGTTGGCTAATTTTTATCCACGTTTTGCATGACTTACGAGACCAATAGACAGAAAAACAGTAAATGACAGCCCTGTTCTTATTTTTGAAACTACAATTATGTTATTTGTTCATCTAACCAGATTGGTTTATATTTCATAATTCACGGTCTTCTAACATCAGGTAGAATGAACATCAAAGCTCAGATTTCCCACAATGGATACAGTTTACACTTGAGTGGTTTGAAGCAGCTATTATACTGACCCAAAGGGAACTGTATTGTTTACACCCAATTTTCCATGGTCAACTCATTATCATAAATTATGCATAACTTCAGGTGCAAATTTGGACATCTGTAGGAAGCAGTCTAGTGGTGGGAGCAGGAAGTTGCAGTATCGATGGAATTTGAAGGGATTCAACAATTAAGGGAAAATGTCAGAATTGGAAACATTTTTTTTTTACAGCCTGATGAAAGGTACAGAAGGCATTGCCAAGGACTGGGTAAAACTGAAAGGGAATAAAACCCAAGATACATGCATGAGACTACAGTCAAGTGACAGAGCAACCCATCACCTCACCCTCTGTGTGACATCTGGTGAAGTAGAGGTGCACCTGCAGGAGGTGGCTGCCTCTGTGCCTTTCCATGGTGCCTTCTCCAGGGGTCAGCCTTACAACATGCTCGCAAGAAGTGAAGCTGAGTTTCAGGCCACAACTAATCATTACTGAAGTTTCAGCCCGGATTCTGAATTTATGTCTCCGGAGTGGGGCTTGAATCCACAAGCCTCTGACTCAGATTGCTACCATTGAGCCAAGGCTGACACTGATGATGTATTATGAATGAAAGAGCTGTTAACATTGGGCAATCCTTAGATTTAAGATGATTCATAAGTTAGCCATACACTCATAGGGGCTGAAATTGGTATGCATTGCAGCAGTTCCTTTGGGCGTAAAACAGGCACAAAGCACACCAACTTAGCAGTGGGACTGCCTGTGTCCAATCTGCACAGGCATTGATCCCATTATAGGTAAAATAGGGGCCTCACACCTTTTAAAGGACCCCATCAAGAAACTTGTCAGACCAGCCTTGCTCAGGATTCTTTAGCAGCCCTCGTGACCACCAACAAAAGATAAGATAAAAGAGAATCGTAAAATAACCCATCCTGAGGAGCCAAGAGGAGCATCTTTTCATTTCACTTTTGCCTGCCTCTTCTTCCCTTCCTCCCAGCCTTGGCCATGGGTGAAAAATATCTGATATCTAGTTTGAAGTTTGGCAGAGGCCAAAATAAATTTTTGTCCTCCTATATAACCAGTTTCCTTTAAGTGTGCCTATCCCTTTAATTTCCATTTATTCCATTCCACACAAGAGCAAAGCTGCTGAATAATTGTTTGAATCATCTGAAGCTGGAATTTCAGGTCACTGCTCTACCACTGTGTGAGATATTCCAGCAATACACCATAAAATCCTCAATTGGGAAATCTCAAGCCCACATTCTTCCTGCTGTTGGATACCATGCACATGAGCAAAACTGGCTGTGCACAGTTTGGGTTGGGTTTAGTCAGCCGGCGGGGCTCCCCGAGCCAGGCCGCAAAGGCGAGAGGAATGTCGCCTCGGCCTTTCAGAGCAGCACCCTGCGCCTCCCACCCCCCCCCCCCCCCCCCCCTCGCCCCCAGCACAATTCAGCGGCGCTCAGGCAATTAACTGCTGCCCGGCACTGGGATTCTCATCCCTTTAAGAGGGCCAGCAGCTCTGTAGTATGGGGACTGCCTAAGACAAAGTTGAAGAAGAGTATCGGCAGTGCCGCTGGAAGAGCCCCAGTGGCAAAGGCCGCCCCTCTGTTAAAATCTCAATGTGCGCCCTACTTCCCCCACCCCCCCAACCATTGCCGGACCTGCTGGACTGGCCCCGGTGACACTGCCTCAGTTACCTTGGGTCTGGGGCTCCAGTTTCACCCCAACCACCCTCCATCTCTTACAGGTGTCAACATCTTACTAGGATATTGTTTAACAGACCCTGGCTGTCCTTTAGTACCACACGTGTGAGCCTTGGCCGAGTACTGGCCAGTTATTTGATTGTGGCATCACAGCTGGCATATCCCAGACTTCACCTGGTGTCCTGCAGCTGCCGATGTTGGATATCACTCAGGAGTGGGAACATCATCTGACTTTCCTCTGCCAAGCCTATGGTGCTGAAGCTAATTGCAGGACCCCTATCACAGCCTTAGTTGGGAAGCTCAGCACAGACCAGCGATTCAAACTGGGGTCTTTAAGTCTAGATGGCTGTGCAACTCACAGGACAACTTCACTGAACCACCAAAGGGGAAAGCACTGTGCAGTAATTTACTGTGTCCAACAATTCAACACATCCCCCACAGCCCTCACTGTAGGCCTGGGCTGTGGGAAGTAGAGATTTGTATCAGGCTGGTAAAAAAATTCCTGATGGAAATCTTCTGCTATTTTCAACTGAGCAGTAAAATTCAACACATTAATCCTGGCACATGAACTAAACTGAAGCAGGGCATCCCCAACTGTAAACCTTGGGATCACTGAAATGTGAAATAAATGCAATCACTACAGGGCTGTAATGTAAATAGGTTAGATGTAATGCTAACAGTATGACTGCCACAGCAGACGCTGAACACCCAAGCACTACCTTTGCTAAATGTAGTTTCCTGTGCTCTTTTCCTTAGTTTGTCCTCAACACCGTGCACCATTCCTCATCTGTGAGACTCAAGGTGACCTGCTCACAACGTGACCCGATAACTAGTTGCTAGAAGCTGTATAAAAGTGATACATGGGAGGGGTGGAAAATTTATGCTTCCCCCCCATGGTGAGTTTGAAGGCGGGGAGAGCATAAAATCGGGTGGGAAAGTGGTGGGTGGATCCCACTATCTTCCCGCCTCCGCCAAGATTTAGTTTGAGGCGGGACGGCCTGTGAATGGGGCAATTAATCCCAAATTAAGGGCCTCATCCCACTGCAATTAGCCAAACGGTGCCAGGTGGGGGTGGGAGGGTCCCTCATTAAAAGGCACTTAGTGCCTGAAAAAGGGACCTGGCATCGGGAAGTGGGGAGCCATCCCCCTGCCCTTGCTACTGACCTTCCTACAGCCCCCTCCCCCGCGACCCCCATCCCGCAAGACCCCTCCTGCCCTGACCTACCTGTGACTTGGTCCAGCGCTAATCCTGGGCCTTGGGTAATTGCTCCATTAGCAGCAGCCGCCACCTCCGCAATGGGGCTGCTCAGTGGAAGAGCTGCCAGCCTCTGATTGGTCGGCAGCTCTCTGAGGGCGGGACTTCCAGGCGGGGCCTCCCTGGTTTAATGTTCATCCAAAAGACAGTGGGAGTCACTTTCAGTGTAGGCAGGGGCAGGAGAATGATGACAGCGGATTGGTCACCTGTTATACACACCCGGTCCAAATTTGCTTGACATGAATGGGGTTTAAAATGGACAGCCGATCTGCACCTGCCAGTTTCCCACCTCTGCCAAAAGTGAAACTGACTCCTAGCACAACGTGGCTGCCCTTCAGCGTTAGCTGAGATTTATGTGCTCAAGTCCTTGGAATGGCGTTTAACGACTCAGAGGGAAGAGTGCTACCAACTGAGTCAAATGAGACAGTGTAGTCGATAGAGAGATCTTGGATTTTTTTCTAATAACCACATATGATAATTGACTGGTGTAACAGTTAAGCAGCTTGGCCTAGGCAGCTTTCATCAACATGTTGCGAGTCCCAGATGGTGGTGGGACACTTAAAGCTGCCAACATATGTGAAAGGAATTTCATCAGTTCTCAGCCAGCCTGCTAAATGAAGTGTACCACTTTGGGGAACAGACTGGCACCCCAGCTGCCCTACACTGAGTTTCCTATCAGTAGAGCTTCACAGCTGCATTTCTGTTAAAAGTTGAAGGAAGTTTGCAGCTTGCGTATCCAGCCTTTGAGCTCAGGGAAATATGCACATAATTGTTTTGTCAAGCTCAGTGGGTCCAATAGCACCAGACAATGCTCTTGGTCAGCTGAGGCTAGATTTTCTCACTAAATTTTAGCAAACAGGTGACTTAAAGGTGGAGTAATGTTACTGGATTATTAATTTGTGTTTAGCTGCGTCCTGAGGATTTACAAACATGCGTGAAAAGTTATAAAACCAGAAAATTTAACTGCTTATTAAAGTTCAGTCATTGAAAAATCTGATGCTGAATTTTCAGCTGTGAGGGGTAATTGGAAAGTGAGTATTTAGCACAGATTTTCTGATCAGGTTCAGTGACTTTTGCAAATATAAATCGGGCATTCTAGATTGGAAAACTCAATGGAGTTCTGCTACATAGAATACTTTCTGTAATACAACCCAGAGGTTGTGACTTCAAGTCCCATCATAAGAAGTTTGAAATTGAGTTCAATAAATGCAGTCATTTGTGGGTTGGCACTAGTAAAAATGATCATGACAGTCAATAGAATCCAACTAGTTTACAAATGTCCTTCAGAGAAGGAAACTTGTTTACAATTGAGTTTTTACTGACTCTGGATTCTTGCTCTAATTGAACTGTTACCTGATGTCCAATACCTGGCAGAATTTACTATTATAATTAATTTAGTAAACTAAAGGTTAAAATTCTAGAAGGATATCTGGTTACAATTCCAGAATCTTAACACGTTACCTTTAAAAGGTCAATCTCATTGATGCAGTCTTGCCTTGCTTTAGCATCCATCATTTCAAACACCTTAAAAAGACAATCAAAAATAAGAAATCTAATTTTATGAAAATAGTTAGCATCCAAGCATCATAGCAGTGCAGCTATTGTAATCCATGATTCTCCCCTCTAATAAGCCACTTGCTGTGGTTGGTGAGTCCTATGAAGCAATATCAGCACTTGACGTAATTATACTTTGTTATGCATAGCATAAAATATTTTTGTGACATAAAGATGCAAGACATGTGACATTATACAAAAGGTTGTGTTGCCCACCTCAACTTGTGTTTCTAAATATATTCAAGACCCTATTTGGAAGTATTGGAGTGGTATTAAGTTCAGAGCCTACCGGAGAGCTGCTGTTAACAGTGTGCTCCAGAGAGTCTGGATATGAAGTGAACAAATATTTCAAATGAATTTTCCAGGTTGTGATGACTAGTGATTACTGGCTGGTGAGGTATTTGTGATGTAATGTCAGACACTGGTCTAAAATTTAGGGAGAGTCCAATTGGAAGATCACTTTCTGTGCCCCCCTCCAAGAGCAAGTTGTACCTTTGTCCCTCCCTCCCCACCGTAGGCTTTGCTGGTCAACTGCGGCAATACCACACTGAGCACAATTTCAATGTGGTTTAAGAAAAAGCAATAAAGCTGTCTGCATCCATGTAAGTAAAGTGCTCTGTTGACTGTGTGCATAACTGGCACGACCAGGGAGAAAGAGAAGTATCTGTGAGTGGTTTCATTTTTCTAATTTTTCCAAACTTCTGAAGTAAAGGTAGATTTCCTGTGTGTGATTTGAGTGATGTAGCAGTAAACCCATTTATAAAAAAAACAATATTGTTACACATCGAGGAAATCTCCCTCACTATTGGATAGTCCTTGGCTACTACTTTACCCTATATGAGTTTACTGGATGCTTTATAACACTGTAAGTGGGTATTATTCATGAAATGCTAAGGTGCTTTAGGGCAGATTCTCTTACCTGAACTTTTTTTAGTGCCACTGCTTTTCCATTATGAAGATAAGTTGCTCGATACACTTCGCTGAACTGTCCCCGGCCTATTTTCTTCTCTATCCGGAAATCTGCCAGTGTGCTATGATATGTGTATGTTGGCCTCTGTTCAAAGGAAGATAGCAAGCACTCAGCATCATTTATTTCATCAATAAAGTGACTATTTAGGAAGAGACTTTGATGAATAAACTTTATCAAATTCACATTTATACTCAAAATTGTGGTTTGTGCACCATTTCAGAAATAATCGATCTAAGCTCTACAAATATAACTTTTTAACCATCATTATAAAGATGCTCCCATTATGGTCCAGTTAGGGAGCACATTACCCATGTGGAACTGGGTCATACATAAAAAGGAGATCGCAGGTTTGATGGCTCTGTGTACTGAGTTTGTTCATACCAGCTGGGGTGGATGATAAGGAAGTTGTAATTGACAGTGCTATTGGGCTATGCTGGGGATAAAATCACTTTAGAGGTCTTGCTCATTGGGTGTTATTACATAATACTTGGCTCGTTAAATTGTTAACAGATTCAAGAGCCGATTTGGGTCACTATAAGAAGCACGTGAGTGGTGAGAGTAGAACATTGTTTGCAAGTCAAATTTAAAGTGATGGAAACAATTAAAGGGAAATGTGATTAAAAAGTAATGAAAAGCCTTTAGAATGCTTCAAAATGCACCTCAGTCAATCAGCAGCCTTTGCCAATGCTGAAGAGGCAGGAGATTATGGGGAAGGAAAGCCTATGTACTGGCTTGCCTTCAGGCAAGTGACAGAGCAGCCGAGCACCTGGTCCTTGTTGATGGCTATTGGAGGTTGTCCTCCAGAGTAGCATTCCCATAACTCCACATGTCTGGGAGGAGGCCATCAGCTGTGCCAGCCCTGTGATGCCTATTAGCAACAAGTGTACATACAGCAGATGAAACAGTTCTGTATCGGGGCTTTCTGCTGATCCAGAACCTAAGAAGACCATTTCCACAGTCATTGTCAGATGGTTGTAAATATGGTTGGTAACATTTTGCAAGTGTGGCCAAACACGAATTGCTGGCTTATGATCACCTTGACACGCGTACATCATGCGGTATTACATAAGGCATGGCAAGTGCTGATTGGGGTCACTAAGATCTGAATTATCAGGTCTACCTTCAGAGTTGCAGCCTCCACGTGCACTGATTATCTACCAATGTGAGGTATGTTCACCTCTATCTGCAGATATGTATATGCCCGTAGATGAGCACAGAGTCTCTCTTATGCAGTCCCATTTGACTGGAATCCCTTTGATGGGCCTCTCCTTCTTCCAGATAGGGGAATCCCTATTGGGAAGTGGCTTGTAATGGTGCTGGGTAAGTTAAAAGAAAATAATTGGCACAGACTCTCGTGAGATTCCAAGCATCAGCAAAACGGACTAGAAATGGCTTAAAACCCTTTTGAATTAATCCTCTTTGGTCTATTGAACCTTCTTCCACATATTGCTCAGAATCTAGCAACGCGAGGCAGCCATTTATATGAGTTATTTGAAGCAATCTGCATGCAGATTGCTTCAAAGGTGAAGGTGTAAAGGTCAGAAAATGTCATGTTCACACCATTGTATCACATGCATATTGTTACCATTTAAATAATAGGTTCCTTGTCTATTCGTTTGTTGGAAATGTGTTGCCATTGCAAAAGGTGCAGTGAACTGGCACACAAAGGCCAATAACACCAGGAAGACTGGTCCCGTCATCTTAAGTAGATTCTCTAGGGGTCATTTTCTGATGTTTTAGTTTAGTTTAGTTTAGAGATACAGCACTGAAACAGGCCCTTCGGCCCACCGAGTCTGTGCCGACCATCAGCCACCCATTTATACTAATCCCAGACTAATCCCATATTCCTACCACATCCCCACCTGTCCCTAGATTTCCCTACCACCTACCTATACTAGGGGCAATTTATAATGGCCAATTAACCTATCAACCTGCAAGTCTTTGGCACGTGGGAGGAAACCGGAGCACCCGGAGGAAACCCACGCAGACACAGGGAGAACTTGCAAACTCCACACTGAACCCGGGTCGCTGGAGCTGTGAGGCTGCGGTGCTAACCACTGCGCCACTGTGCCGCCCCATTATGTATTGATTCTTTAAATGCTAGCCATTGCTTGACTGCTGCCATGTCTTTTAACATAGTTTCCCAATCTACCTTAGCCAACCCCTTATACCTACGTAGTTTGCTTTATTAAGATTTAAGACTCTAGTTTTAGACTTAACTAAATCACATTCAAACTCAACATAAAATTTTATCATATTATGTGTACTCTTCCTGACAGGCCACTTTACTCCAAGGTTATTATTATCTCATTAAACAATACTAAATCCAAAGTAGCATGTTCCCTGGTTGGTTCCTCAACATACTGATCTGGGAAATTATATGATGTATGAGGAGCTTCACCATGGATGCGCACACCCAATTTTTTTGATATGCACATTCAGGGGCAAAGCTCCTCACTAGAAGCGTGAAGATGGAAAACTGCTCCTCACCATTTGGTTCTAAACAGTTGATGATGGAACTGGCACACACTCTCCCACAGGACCTCAAATGAGAAATCCTAGCATGTTTCAGAATTCAGATTCTGAGTGAAAATTGATGTGATGGCTCATTTTACACAGAGGCAAATGTCAAAGGATGTCTCATTTATTTATTTTTAATGGAGTAGAGAGACAAACAAAATTCTATGGAGACTGATCCAGTGTGCTAGCATATGGAATTTAAAAAAAAACCTTACTTCCGAGACCTAAAATAGCTTCATTGGTATTCACAAGGTGCTCAGAATGATTGTACATGTTCACAGCCATGAGTTGGGAAAAGGTCCATTACAAACTAAAACTAATAATATTATCACCACATGTCAGTGCAGGTAACAGTCAAACACCATTTAGAACAAGCAATCACACATGTGATAAGATTGATCAATTTTCTGCCAACCATTAGAGACTGTGGGCTAAAAAATTTGCCTGCCCTGGGTGTGAGGGTTGCAATTCATTATGGCCCATTCCGGTTCCATTGGGGGTAGTATGTATAAGTCAATGGGAGCTCACAGATGACTTGGTGCTTAGAAACATTACAAGCCTTGGTAGTTGCAGTGAGAAAATATGTTTGTGAAAATTTTATCAATTGGAAACCTCAAACAGAAGTAATTTTTGATACACTCCATAAACAATGGTAGTTATTGGAGTGGATTGTGTTAATTACAATTATAATTCACACAATAAGCATGACAGTTCTTGTTACAGTAATATATTTTACTGTACACATGAGAATTGCAAACCTCAGCAGTTTTGTCTCCTGGCTGTGATGTGGTTCAAGTAATAAATGAAATAACCATTCTATCACTTTAAAAGCAGACTCCTGTGATTCTGAAACCTCTTGTGGACTATAAAATAGGTTGATCCCACAAACAGAATTGGCTCCTACTATCTAAATGAAACATTGTTGGATTTCGACTGATGATAATTTCAGAAGATTGACATTTATAAATCACAGGCTGACCATTACAATAACATTCTATTGGTTTTGTATCCCACAGCCTTTAGCTGCTGTGTAATGTAACAGTTTATATCTTTATTTCTATTACATTTCAGCTCAGGGCAGCATAAATACGAGTGGCTTAAGCACATAACTGAGTGACAAATTATTGGTCAGCCCACAGCATGAATATTTTTCATGGTACATCTCTCTTGTGTTTTTGATATGAAAATCACTATGAAGCACATCTATGGAGGTAAAACAGTTTGAAGAGAGGTCATTGGTCCTTTGATATCATTGTATTTTATTGGTGTTACTGAAAGGACATGTTTCATAATCAAATCCCAGTGAACATTACAAATGGTTCGACTTGCACTGATTTACTCTTGAAATGTGAAAGAAATAGTTCAACTTCAGTCTCAGGCAACTAAAAGTTAAATCATTACCACTTGGAACATTGACAGTATTGCATGTTTGTGTGCTTATTTATTGGAGTAGAGTTTCCGAGTGCCAAATACTTTACAAGATTTTCTTCTGGGGTTATTCATTTTTTAAAATGTAGAATTTACTCGCAATATGTTAAGCGCACAACACATGGATCAGTGACAAAATTAACACCCACATGCCTAAAATTATGCTGAAACTGAATTGGAGAAGTTCAGAAACGCCCAATGTCAGATGGATTTTGCGTTTCGATTTGGCTCTGAGCTCGCAATACTGTACTTTGCTGCATCATACGATAATGTGAATCAATCAGTACTACTTTCACACCCTGAGGTTGTGCTACAGCCTTGGAATACCTGTTCAGTCATGTTTTTAATTTCAGCTGCAATAATCTACAACGTGAAAGGCCTCACAATGTATTGTTGTTCTTTCTTATATTTTTATAGATTACAGCTGAAAGCTGCCACCTGTCTGATCAATACACAAATGAAATTAGTCATCATGTCAAAAATACACCACAACAATCATTGTTGATAATAGTTATTCTTTCACTGAATATAATGAATGCATGATTAATCCTGGTGAGAAGGAAGGCTACACTATTGCACATTGCTTGCTGCCTGCTACCAGGCACCAAGAGTTCTTAGACCAGTTGCATCTGTGAAGATGTGACTGTGTGACTAAGCAGGTGTTGCTAACTCTCTTCCAGTGC
Source organism: Heterodontus francisci (assembly GCF_036365525.1). NCBI lineage: Eukaryota > Metazoa > Chordata > Chondrichthyes > Heterodontiformes > Heterodontidae > Heterodontus > Heterodontus francisci. The sequence continues at coordinate 25,549,789 of NC_090402.1, forward strand.
AGTCAGCGGTGCCGTCTTTCATTTGAGGTTAAACCGAGGCCCCATCTGCTTTCTCGGTTGGACATAAAAGATCCTATGGCACTATTTCGATCGAGGAAGAGCAGGGGAGTTATCCTCGGTGTCCTGGCCAATATTTATCCCTCAATCAACATCACAAAATCAGATTAACTACCCTTTACGACATTGCTGTTTGTGGGAGCTTGCTGTGCGTAAATTGTCTCCCGTGTTTCCTACATTACAAAAGCAACTATAATTCAAAAGTACTTCATTGGCTGCAAAGCACTTTGGTGGTTGTGAAACGTGCTATATAAATGCAAATCTTTCTTCTCTTCCTGGCCCAAGCTGCAGTATCCAGGATCTGGAGTGGGTTATGTTGCTTAAATATCTTTGATGGGTGCCCATGCAATTTTGGTTGTTTGGGTGCCTGGGGTGGTGGTGGGGGTGTGTTTGTGAAGCAGAGGGTGCAGCACATGGCTGGCTGCTTAAAGTCTTTTACAGTCATCGGGCTGCATTGTATTAGGGTGTGATGTTAAAAAATGCAGAGTCAATTGTAGGGTCTCCAGGTCAGGACCTGAGATTGAAGACCACTGTCAGGCCCGACTTTCTTCCCTAAAGTGACTTCAATGCTAGCTTCTTCCAAGTGTCCAGATCACTGGGCAGGATGAAGGCTGGGGCCTAAGGAATTCCAGCAGGGGAAAGCCGATATACTCACTAGCCCCGTCCTCTATGTTGTAGGAAGCCATGTTTACAGCAGATGGAAGTTCCACTTGCCCCAGGCCCTGGGGCAATTCTTGCTACCTGCTTTTCTGGGTTAAGAGCTAGTGTGTCTGAGCCACTTACCTCCACCTCCCCTTTAAGGTTCAGGTCCCAAGGAAATTTGGGGCCATTGTTCATAGGCTATGACATCAATACTCTACCTTGTTTTTAAAAGTAATATTTTTTTAAATGCCAATTCATTTTCTTAGACTACAATAGCTCAGATATCTAGGATCTCACTTAAATACCTCCAAGATCAGTTTAACATGGATCCAGTTGTCACTGGAAGGGTTGAACACAAGGTTATCAAGAAGAAACAGTTTCAAAGTAAAGGACAGTTTACTGTCGGAGCATTGGTAATTAAGAGATGAAATGCTACTCACTTACTTATTTCTCATTTTAGTATAATTCTGCATAGCTAGATCTGGAGATTATTTACCATTCCAATCACTCTTTCTGGCACTAACTAGAGGCACTTAGGGGGCGTGTTTCGTGCTCAAATTTGAAGTCATGTCTGCCTGCCATGTTGGAATTAATGCTTGGTGACGCTGAGACACACTGTCTGATGTGTTCTGGCATTCAGCAAGACCACAGCTGCACATTTACATATGCAATGACCTAGATTTGCATTCTCCATCACAGCCCATCAGGCCTAATTAAAGTAATATAGCTATCAAAGGGCGAGATAATACCATTACCTCCAAAGCTCAGGCTCAGGTCAGGCATTGAAATAACAACAAAATGCCTCATTTCATTAGTCCGACCCACCTTCACTGTGGCCCATTATCAGATTACTCGTGGTATTTAACATGTGTACATTTATTACTAAACATTATTCCCCACTTAAGGCCGATTATAACTTCTTTTTAATAGAATTTTCGTTCAAGCAAGCATACAATTGTAAGTATTTAATTTCTAATTAATATTGTCCCCAGAGGCGTAACGTGAAGCTGGTTTGCTCAAATCACAGGTTTTGGAAGACAAGATGCTGTAGTGACTGGAAATGATGCTTTACCTCCAAGGGCCTGAGTTCAGATCTCAGATCACCGAAAGGTCAGCATGGAGGAGCACTGGCTAGTCAAAAAAAAAATTACTCACACTGAAGAGGAGAGGTTGAAACTTGTAGCACATATCCCAGAACAAGGATTTGGTTACTGAGATTATTTAGTCAGGGAGGTTCTGCAGACAAAGATTCCTAATTATACTAGCACAATAAATAAATTGAAAAGCCAATCAACCAGATAATATGCAGCATTAAAGTATTGGGGAACTAGGGTCTGAATATGAAAAATGACCATCAAAATCCTCAGTGCAGAAGATGCCAACACATCATAAGCACCAAAAGTATTTATTGTACATGGTACATATGCTCAGGAATTTAGTGGCCCAGCAAGTTCATTTTGATCACCTCTACAGCAGTGTGTGCAATCCTGATGCTTCTAACACCCAGAAGGACAAGCTGCATCTTGAATGAAAGAGCTGAATTCTACTGAGCAACTGTCAACAGAGAAATCAGTAAGAGGGAGTTTGGGTTTTCTCGTGGATTTTTCAAGTTGTGTTGGATATCCAATTTAACCAATTAAACCAATTTAACCATTAGAGCAAAGTGGCCGAGGAATTGCCTGTCGTCAACCAGTCAGGGGCCCGGAGAACAATCTCAGTGCCGGAACAGGTCAGTCAAAGCCCAAGTGATATTGCGCCTCAGACCTCAGTTACATGAGATGAACAAGCTGTAAATACCCACTGGGTGTTTGGGATTTCAGGGTACTGTGTTGTTAGCAGGGTCTCTCAGGTAGTTCCAGGAAGAAGAAAGGAGTGATTGGGAGAGGAAGATTGAGAGAGGAGTGGAGTGATTAGAAGTGGGGGGCAATCAAGAGAGAGGGGGGCTATCGGGACAGGGAGGTGATGGAGAGGGGGGTGATCGAGAGGAAGTGGGGTGATAACAATAGGCAGCGATCAGGAGAGGGAGGTGATGGAGAGGGGATGATCGAGAGATAAGTGGGGTGATTGGGAGAGGGAGGTGATGGAGAGGGGTCTGGCAACATTCTTTGACATACCTGCAATTAAAAAACTCACCTTTTTGGCAGTGGTCCCTTTAAGACTGTTGGTTAGGCAGCCTGGAGACCACAGCCGGCTGCATTAAGAGCAACTTAATTTTACAAAGGGGTGCTCAAACAGGGAGTAGCCCTCTTATTTACATTTGAAGGGGCCTAACATGTGTTTCAGGTGCAGGCCCTGGACACTACTTTTTCTGGCTTCATCAACATGGTAGGCAGAGCACTTCCAACGATCCACGCCCTGCCCGCTAGATTGGATGCTTTAGGGACCCGTTTTGTGCCTGAAAAACAAGCGTGGTATCATCGAAATTCTAGGCCTGTATGTCTCAAGTCTTTTATGTTCTATCAGGTATAAAATCTCATTTTTATTTGTTAATTTCTAAGGCTGAACATTGTAACATTAACCCGAGTACAGGGAAAATAATCATTTGAAATTCATCAAGGTCCTCTGAATAAAGTTAACTTTTTAAAAAAAAAACTGTTAGTTTGGTGCAAAATGCTATGCACTGCTAAAAGAAAAATGTGTAAAGACTGCAACTCCCTGCAGGTTTTGGCGGGATACACTTAAGAACTGTTAGCAATTACAGCGTAAACAAGAGGCCTTCGTGCCAATCCATAGTGAGGCCTGCTTTGCAGGTCTGCATTTTCTTTTTACATGTTTCTTTTCTTCTTCTAAGTTTGCATTATTTTTCTTTGTTTCGTTTTCCTATTTCTTTGTCTACTGTTCCTTATTGTTCCTTCTTCTTTCCAGCTCATCTGTGCCTATTTTTCTCTTTCTCAGCCCTACTACCCACCAAGATCTCTGCACACTTCCAATTCTGGCCTCATAATTGTTCTTGATTTTAATTGCTCCACGATTAGCAATTGTGCCTTCAGTTGCCTAGGCTCTAAGCTCTGGAATTCCCTCCCTACACCTTTTTACCTCTCTTCCTTTCTCTCCTCTTTTAAGACACTCTTAAAAATCTACCTCTTTGACCAAACTTTTGGTCATCTGTCCTATATCTGGTTATGTATTTCGGTGTCAATTTTTTGTTTTGTAGCATTCCTATCAACTGCCTTTTACTACAAAAACGGTCATATAGAAGTACAAATTGTTGTTTGCTGCAGTGGACTGGGAAATTATATACAGAACAAAAACAGTGGCACAATTAGGAACAGCACGTGAATGTGCCTAAATAATGCCAATCCCAGAATTATGAACAGCACACTAAGATGTTTAGCCTCCCAATAGACTCCTAAAACGATCACTGGAATAGATTTATATAATTTTCTCAGAACCTATATTGGATAGCTGACACACTAGTGTGGACTTACTGGAGACCACAGGCTCCTAAATAGGACATCTAACAAAATGCATACAGCCAGTGTGGCATTTGTTCAGACGACAGTTTTTCAAAGAATTTTATAAATAGTTACTTACAAACATGTAAGCGATGTGCATGCTGAGAGATTTTTACCTTATCCTTTGTGAGTGGCTGCTTTTTAGTGAGGTCTCACAGGACAAATTACTAATAGCTCATGTCCATGTAGCACCAACTTTAACACAGGGCAGGAATGCGGCATGTGAGGGTCAGGGCATGACAGAACATAGAAACATAGGAAACAGGAGCAGGAGTAGGCCATTCGGCCCCTCGAGCCTGCTCCGCCATTCAACTAGATCATGGCTGATCTTCGACCTCAGTGCCATTTTCCCGCATTATCTCCATATCCCTTGATATCTTTAATATCTAGAAATCTATCGATCTCTGTCTTGAACATACTCAATGACTCAGCCTCCACAGCCCTCTGGGGTGGAGAATTCCAAAGATTCACCACCCGCCGAGCGAAGAGGGTGGTGAATCATCTCTTATCATCTCAGTCCTAAATGGCCTACCTCTTATTCTGGGACTGTGTCCCGTGGTTCTAGACCCCCCAGCCAGGGAAAACATCGGGCTGAACAGTATTTGGGCACCGTGCTCCACGGCGGCGCCTTTTAGACTCAGCAGGGTGCCTGCATTCAGAGGCGGCCGCCAAGCCGGCCCCCCCGCCCCCAATATTACTTGGGGAGAGTTGTGACATCCGATGCACTGAGGAACCTTTTGACGGCTGTGTAGCGGGTGCTGGGGCCCAATGTAACGCGCCCCAGCACCTCCTTCCTGACAGTTGTCAATAAAATACTTACCTCACTGTTGAAGAATGGAGCTGCTGTCACTCTGGCAGCAAAGCAGAAAGTGACCAAGTTCACATACCTGAAAGTTAACTCGGTTTCTCTCTCCACCGACGCTGCCTGACCTGCTCAATTTCCCCAGCACTTTCCGCTTTGCTGCCACATACTTACCCTGCTGTGTCCCAGTGTCCTGTGAAGTTGCGATCCTCTTCTTCCACTCAAGTGTAACATTGCTTCTTGTAGTCGTGCGCACCTGGGTGAATAATCTTAATTTTGCACATTCCAGGATGTGAGACTTAAATGTACCACAAAAGGCAAATACACAACAAAAATAAAACCATAATTGAAGAATATTTGCATACTATGGGCTTCTAATCATCTGACTGTGAAAAGCCGCAGATTAATATGCATTTGCAATCTGTATTCATTTCTCTGCCAACTGTTATGTGAAAATACATGTACATGCAATTAAACAATCTTTGTTAAAAAAACAGGAAAATATGTTCATACTCTAGCTGCATTGCCAACTAGAAATATTACACCAATAAATATGCTGCAGAAGCAAAGTGTTCGTGAACATGCGTCGATGTGTAATAGTTGAAAAACCATGTCAACAGCACAGATTTCCTCACTAGTCCTGCATTGGTTACCAAACATGTGCAAAACAAACCTTGCAGCCAGAAGTTAGAGCAGTTACACAGTGCAGTCACATTTAAGGATCACACCAAAAGTCGAGGATGGCAGAGGGGTGCTCTAGGGTGACCCACAGGTCACCGAAGCCTCCCTGCTCACTCTCCTCCAGGCTGTGCGGGCAAGGCGGGAGGTCCTTTTCACCAGCAATGGTAAGAAGAGGCTCTCCTGCTTGAACAATTCAGCCTGGCTGGAGATGGCAGAGGTGGTGAGTAGCCGTGGGGCCATCCTGTGCCAAAGGGTCCAATGCTGGAAGGGGATGGACGATCACTCTCCCGCATACGCATACTTCTAGTTAAAGAAGTGATGGTTTCGTGCAGTGATAATGATATATACAGCACCTCATCAACTATCTCAGAAATCCCCGAGTGAGGTATGTTTAATCATCTACTTTGACGTAACACAGCTGTCAGTTTCTATATTGGGGTCGTGGACCATAAGGGGCTCAGCGAGATTACCACATTTCTGTCCATCTGTCATGAGATTCCTATAAGCCTTGATTTATTTCCATTGCTGTTTATATTGAATAAAACCTTCCTGCTGTGATTCTACTGCCTGCCCACAAGGGTGGTGGGAGCGGAGAAGATCAATGACTTCAAGTGGATGGCCACCTGAAAGAAATAGACTTGTAGGGCTATGGGGATCGGGCTGGGGAGTGGGACTGACTGGATAGCTCTGTGGAGAGCTGGCACGGACTCGATGGGCCAAATGGCTTCCTTCTGTGCCGTAAATGACTAAATGAAAGCTGCATGAAACAGCCACAAATATACCCAGGTATACAAATGTAGAATCCTGCAATTCAAAGTTGGGTATTGTACTTAGGACTATGTTTACATAAAAAAGTAGTTTATTTTCCCAAACCTCCAAAAAAGATGTTAGATAAGTTATCCCTTTGATAACCAACATTTTTAAAGAATTCCATGTTGACATCTTTAAGCTCTGGAATTCCTCATGAAGTAAAAGGAAAAAATTGGAACCCCAGCAATGTTGTTGACTTGTAGGCTGCAGCAGGATATCTGAGGCAATGCACAATATGCTAATCATTTCAGGTCAGCCAGGAGGACGAGTACTTCCAAATGATGACACTTCTGAGCAGTTCACACACACTAGTGGGCCAACGGGAAGCAAATGCAAATATTGTTCCTCAAATTACATAATCTAAAACGAATGGGAGATGCGGCATAGATCACTTTACAGATGTTCTATTCAAACTAAGAACAGCCCACCGTCTACATTTTTAACACGTTGCGATCAGAAAACATGAAAAACATGGAGGACTAGGATACTGAGCTGCTCAACTTTTCATAGAACGTGCTTTCAGTCAGACAATTGAATTGACTTTCTCAGGATGTCACATGGATCCCTGCTTCCATTGTTAAATGGGACCTTTAGTTACTGCACATGCTTTTCCCAGAACACTGTTGTATGGTGTTCATGGCTGAAAGCCAGTTTTTTAAGAAGAGCTTGTCTCCTCTGAACTGAAAACTTGGGGCATGTGTTTGTTAGCATGACAGGTTAACAATTAACTTCTAATTACTAGACAACAAACTAGATGTTCATCACATTCTCTTGATCCCTCAAAAAGGTGGAAATTAACAGTCGTAAGACCAACATTTGCAGGCTAAAAGTATTTGATCAGATTTATTTATGGGCCAAGCAATGATAGCAAGTAAAATTCACAGCAAGATACTGATCCAGCACAGTACTTCAAAACAATAAAAAAAAAATCAGTGCACAAGGAGTTAACAGGAGTTCAGACCCTTTGTCAGAACTGAAACTGAACAATCAGAGCAACCAGAGATCTGATTTATGCCTGGATTCATTGGTCATGTTCCAGTCATTTCCTTGAACATAAACAGATGGACTGAGAGTTTAACAGATCTCACATCTTGTGAGGTCAGCCATTAAGGTCTAGACGTTGCTGCTTACGCCATACATTTTCCTGAATGGCTCAGCACTCAGAAAGGCTAGATTTATCCATTCCATTGTAAAATAATGCACTTATGTTGACATTTCAAGTAAATTAAGCCACAGGTAATGTATGACTTCATTGGCTTTTGAATAAAGATTGAACCAACAAAAAAAACCCATGTAGGACATACTTTTTCTGCTGAATATGTCTGATTGCATGCAGCCAATTACGTGTATGGTCAACAATCCCACTGAAAAATGGGATACTCTCAGAGACATAGCTATTTGAAGCCATTTCTTTACAAATGTGACACAATCATCTTATTTGTGTAACAAAAGTTTGCATTAAAACATTATTGCTTTGCTTTTTCAGTGATTTCACTGTAGCAAAGATGACGTTGAACTTTCTCCAAGATGGGGATTATTTCCCTCTAACAGAAACCCATTATATAAGGCTCCTAGGACCTGAACGGGGTTCTTTCATTGAAAGCCAAGGGACTAGTAACTGTAACTTGTTGACTGTGAAAAATGCAATGCACGCAGCTCGGAAATAGCTGAATGCTAAAAGCAATTTTCCTTTTGCTGAATAAAAAAAAAGTTTTGTTCTTCTAAACTTATTCTCCTTACCTGCAAACCAACATTCTCTGTGACTGTGAAATAGATTTGGATGGCAGAAAAAATAATTTATTGGGCCTTCCACTTTGTATCCCAAGACTCTTATTTAAACTGAAAAAAAGTTATCTTGTGGCTGCTGCCATGGAACCATACCACACCAGTAAAATGTGATGTCACACACTGGCCCTTTTATAACTAAAGGAATAGTGAAAATCAACGCTTGAGCATGGACAGATTGGGAGATAAGTCCCAAACACATCAACTAATAACACACTGCACTTCACGAACATGTAGTAAGAAATAAAGTAAACTTCACACTTAAGCAGAATTTGAAAAGCTGAACCTGGACTGTATACAAAAATACGAGTCCTTCAATTAATTTTCTTTCTTTTCTCATTCTTTTTTTCCTTCCAGTCTGCATACAAAGAACTATTTCTCTCAAATCGTTTGGAATGTTTATGTTCTGAATTGCAAATGGAACGTGGCCGAGTTCACAGACTGGTACAATGCCAGCTTAAAAATCCCTATGTGCCAGCAGAAAAGAGCATAACAAGCACTGCGCCAGTTGAAAGAAACAATGGTTGGAAATATAACAAGCAGATGAGTCGGCAGGTTCAATTGAGTTTAAAAAGTCTTGTGGCAAAAACACAGTAAAGCCATAAATTTATGGATACACTAGAGTTAGACAGCCCAGCATGACAATTTCTGCAGAAATTACAGGGTGCTGCTCCAGCGTTGAAACTGATTTTCAGTTTAATTGGTATTCCCAGCTTTATCAGCGCTGTGGGATATTTTGTAAAACTTTATTTTGTATTTTCTGGCCGGTTCTCAGGCTGAAAACCCATTAAAGCCATCAGATTCACCCTTTCCCTCCCCTAAGGGCACACATTAGTTTGCATTTTCATTATTTTTCCAAGAAATGCATTAAAAGACCTATATTAAAACTTTAGTTATTTGGGGTCCATTTCTCTGGGTTTCCATGAATCTGCAACAATACAGTAATTATTAGCTATACTTTTAAAACAGATTGGGAGTTGAGTGGTGCGGTACTGCCCTTTCACCGCTGGGATCTGGGTTTTATTCCAATCCAGATTAATAGGATGTAATTTCCCCCTCCCTCTTTCTGCTATCTGAAAGGATTCCTGTAAACATGGGTGTTTCATCAAGTTGTCTAGTGGCTATAAAGTCCATAGTACAAAAGTGACCATATTTTTCTATAACTTTAATTCATTTTATTCATGAAGACGGCCTTTGGTGAGAAATAGGAATGTTTACATAGTTGTTCAGAGCAGAGAGAACTTTACTGGTTGGACTATACTGGACACTGGATGGTGATAAATTTAGCAAAGGTGGCAGTGTTTTACTGCCTGATGTTAACATCCTTCATCCGTCATTAGCACAACAATCCACCAAAAGCATGAAAAGAATAAATAAGATTTATCAGTTTGTTGGAAAGCTGGATCCGACAGTTGGAAAATGTTAAGTGATATCCTCAGTTAATGCAGGTACAGTCAGCCTGAATTAAAGCACACAGCTCCACCTTTAAAAACCTTCTCAATAACAATTTCATTGACTGAGTTTTCAGTCACCTCTCTAAACTCTGCTTTCCTGCCATGGTAATCATTTCCTTAAACTTATCTGTGAAGCATCTGGATGTTAAAGGCACTAAGCAGGATGTGTAAAGCATCAATGCACTTGTAGCCATTTGATCCTTTTTTTGTAATCTTGAGATTACGCACATTTTGTACAGACTCTGCACAATGAATAATACTGTAAATTATAACAAATCAGTCAATTGAGTAGGTTCACACTGTTATGAAGGTACTTTTTAAAAAATATTTTTTGAGGATTCGTGTGTTAGAATTGTGGAGATGGATTCATTGGAGAACTGAAATAGATGTTGGACTTTGTTTTTCAAAAGAGGTCGCTGGAAGGACATTTGAGGTCTTGTTTGAAAACAACCTTTACTGAAAGTCACATGCCTTAAGCTCGATAAACAACAGAAACCTTGGTGACTTAGGGGAGATGTTTACAGAGAGGTGACATGTCACGATTTATGAGGGTCAGGAAGTTCTGACTTGCTGTTTGGTTTTGCTTCTGAGATATTGTTTTGGTTCAGTTGTGGTGCGGACTGTGTTTGAAAGTAGTTGGAGATCAACCTCCCAAGAGAGGAACACCCAGCTTGCCTCTTTCCTCTTATCTCTGTGAAATGCCCTGTTTCTCCTGAGAAGCACCTGGAAAGCTTGCCAGATTAATTCTCGACGCTGCCTGAAAAAAACTGCTTCAGAAAAGATCCCAGTGACCCATCTACATGTATTTGGATGCCAGCCTGTATGCTGTTTTGGGACACAACATATCTCAAGCCATTTTCTTCAAGAATTAACAAGTATTTGGCCAAAGTATTTTTTTTTTGCTTTTTTTTGTAAAGAGCTCTGCAGATAAAATCTCTATTTTTCAGTTAACCGGCGTGTGTGTGTGCGTGCAAGGGACTAAGGTAAAAAGTGAACTTTCATATTTCAATCTGTGTTAATGCTTTACTTCGTTACTGCATAAGTTTTGTTTTATTATAAACTGATGATTTTGTTGTTTACTAAAGAAACCTTGTTGGTGTATTTTACTCTAGGATAAAGAGTGGAGCATATGATTGAGCATATCAGTAACTGGGTAAACATTTAAATATATGTTGTGACCTGTGGAGAAGTGGAACTGGAAAAACAGTGCACTCCTCCCACCTTGGTGGTAACAACACTTTTAACTTTTATTTCCACATTCTCTAAATAATGAGAGCATATCAAATCAGTAACAGTACATTGTTATGGCCAGGTGAGAAAGGTGTCTAGGGGTCTTTCACTGTCTTCACCTGGTCTTATTGTAACAGGGTTTAATTTTAAACACACAGTGTTTTGAGCTCCCCCTTGGTGAATCCTTGTTCAGTGCTTTCCAATCATAAGGCAAAGAAATTAGCACAACCAGATTTTCTTAGGTTTAAAGAAGAAAAGTGAAATTTATTAAAACGTAAACTCTAATTTGGTTAACACCTACGGATAAATGACACACCCATGCTTGCATGCACACGCGATACACACATGCAAATAGGGACAGAAAAGAGCAGAAGAAAAATAGAGAGATTTGAGGCAGTCTCTGAAGGGGGTTTCTTGTTACTATTTCTGTGTTTCCAGCTCACCGTAGAGTCTTTGATTGTAGACAGCTCTTACTTTTCGTTGGGGCCCAGTATTCTTCTTAAACCTTGTTCACGTAGACTTTTCTCTCTTTGAGTTCACGTGTCATCAATGGTTTCCGAAGCTGGTGAGAATGAGATGCGAGCAGACAGGAGAGGTGTTCTCAGTCCAGGAGCAATCAGCTTTCTGAGTTCAATATTCTGTGGCCAGTTCAAATTCAAAAAACCAACAGCCAGCCAGTCATGTGACTTAACAGGTCTGACCACTTCTTCTGTGTATTGGGGAAGCAAGGACTGGGTCCCTTGTTCCAACACTGTCTGCTAGCATGAACATGTCTTTCCAATCAGGGGCCTGGCAATTCCTTGTGATAGGCCCTCTTTTCTTCCCAGCCACAATTTTAAGTTTGAATGTTCATGTGGCAAAGTAATGTGTGCCTCAGTCTTGGCAGGTGGGGGGCTTGCCTGATAACATCAATGGATTTATTTTACAAGGATGGGTGATTCATAATTCACAACAAGCTACAGCCTTGGGTGAATGATAAGGTATTATCACAAGTGATTTAAAGGCAACAACACAGTTTATGGTGCTATAGTCTATTTCCTATACATACATGCATTACTGGTTAAATGTGGGATAGATAGTGTAATAGAATTTATTTTGGTTTTAACAGAGTAATTTCATGACACTAATGTGTATTTATGAAAGAGGATTGTAGTTGTAGTATCCATGGTGATGATGAATGTGTTTTGTTGTTTCTTTGACATCAATGTATGCTGAGATGCTAATGTTTTTAGAGGAGAGTTGGGTGTTGCTGCCAGTCCGTGATAAGCTAAAAAGGTGGGTATGGGGTGGAGTGATCTTCTTGATCTGTCAACTAAAAGTTGTTCGATTATTTTTGTGCTCCAACAGGTAAATGAGATAAGAGAAACTTCTTAGAGCTCCAGAGCAGATTTACAAAGTAAAGCACTACATGATACAAATACGGATTTCAGAGTATATTTTCTCTATTTTTACAGCTACAAGATATCACTAGAAGATACCATGAACAGATATATATTAAACTGAAAATTGTAAACTTATGTTTGCTGCAAACATTGTAGTCCACTCAACTAAGACCAACTTTACATTCTACCAAGTCAAACATTTCCCAACTTTGTTCTGGGTTTGAAGAGCTGGTTTGCACTGATTCTTCCATCCTCATTTTTATTTCCTGATGTTGAAATCACTTTAAATTGTTTTGACTTTGTGATGTCTTGTAACTGACTGATTCAGTACAGGGAAACAAATATATCATCAAAACAAGAGTTTTAATTTGCCATTATTCCTATCAGCTTGATAATTCATTAGTAAAACTCTTGTACCATGCTTTCAGTAGCAAATGTTGCCTCAACCTACAACTTTGACCCTGGTCACTACAGTCTGAGATCTGCCATTCAGGTGTGTAACCCATAGCTGCGACATTAATGCAATTCAAAATGAGATTGATTGGCTGAATCCCTGTTTACACACCAGGGGCTGGATTTTAAGGGATCGGCGGCAAGCTCAAAAAATGGCGGGTCGCACGCCAAAGAGTCGCCGCAATCTCCCACACGACAGCTTATTTAGATAGTCAGGGCAGCCCGCCCCCCCTCAATCACGTGGAGGGGACAGGCTGTCCGTCATTGGCAATGGTGTCAGCTGCCTGTGCGCAGGTGCTGGGGCCATTTAAAAATTTTTAAAGATATACCCCCCCAAAATTTATCAAATCAATTTCTAATGCCCCTTTCCCACCCCCCAATAACAATTACATTAAGTATTTGCCCATCCCCCCCAAAACACTTAACTTTTAAATCTGACCATCCCCTCCCCTTCCAGACTGCACAAAGTTTAAAGTTAACCCCTTCCCACCATCCCCTACACCCATTATATTTATTTGACCCCATCCCCACCCCTCGCACTGAAAATCTCAACTCCACCACCCTCCCCATCAGTGTCACACTGACCTTCCCTGGATGGAGAATTGAAGGCACGGGAGTGATGGCCGCCGCCGCGCCGAAGATTGCGGTGGGCCCGGAACGATTATTTAAATTTATTCAAGTAATTCATTTAATATTTAGATTCAGTTCCCATCCCCCAGCGGCGGGGGTGCCGCCACGGAGCCTTCCTGCCAGCGGGAGGATCGTGCCGGGCTCTCCTGGCGTCGGCCTCCGTGGCGGGCCGCTGCCGGACCCATATTTCGGCCCCCTTCCCCCCTGCCATGTAGCCCAATGTCGTGGGGTTGGTAAAATCCAGCTCCAGCTTTAGCACCGTGGTAAAGTGGAAACCGTTATACAGTATCTTACTGTATATGCCTGTTAAGTGAATCCTTTTTCAGTGTTAGCTGTGGCTCAGTTGGTAGCAATCTCATCTCTGGGTCACATGGTTGTGGCTTCAAGTCCCACTCCAAAGACTTAAGCACATAAGGTAGGTTGACACTCCAGTGCGGTACTGAGGGAGTCCAGCACTGTCAGAGCAGCTGTCTTTCGGATGATATGCTAAAGCGAAGCCTCATCTGCCTTGAACTGAGTCACTTGCTGGGCTCTTTCAGAGGGCAGTTAAGAGTCAACCACATTGCTGTGGGTCTGGAGTCACATATAGGCCAGACCGGGTAAGGATGGCTGATTTCCTTCGCTGAAGGACATTAGTGAACCAGATGGGTTTTTACAACAATTGATGATAACTTCATGACACCATTACTGAGACTAGCTTTCAGTTGCTGATTTTTTATATTTTATTTATTAATTGAATTTAAATTCCACCAGCTACCATGATGGGATTTGAACCAGTGTCCCCAGGGCATTAGCCTGGGTCTCTAGATTACTAGTCCAGTGATATTACCACTATGCCACCGTCTCCCTGTCTTCGAAGAAAAGCAGGGGAGTTCTCCCCGATGTTTTGATCAATGTTTATACACCAATTAAAAGTAAACAGAATATATGGATACTATCACATTGCTGTGCACAAGTTGGCTGCCATATTTCCTGCATTACAACATTGAATGCACTTCAAAAGTACTTCATTAACTGTAAAGCACTTCGGGACGTTGTGAGGTCATAAATGTCACTATACAAAAGACTTTCTCTTTATGCGTTTGTGCTGTTCACCGTTATCTCAAGGCGTGTGCAATTTTTGTTTTATTTTTAATTACAAATTTCACTCTCATTCATTTCTATGGCAATCTGTTAAGTGTATAAAATAAGACTGCTCTTCTGTTCAATGTGCAGGCCTTGTGCCAAAGAACAATTCAAGGATTTCAAATTAATGAGGAAAGACTGTAGAAGATTAATTAGGAAATAAAATGGGGAAGGGAAAGAACAAACAAAAATTGAATGTTTTTAAGGATATGCTGGAGAGGGTGCAAATGAGATAGATACCACACCAGAAGCGGAATAATAGACATGTGGGTTTAATTTCCTCAGTCCCCTGTAAAAACCAGTTAATTTATTTGCATAAATTCCTGTCTGTGCCATTTAATGTAGTCATTAACCTGTTTATTTTAAACTGACTAGAGCTGTGTAAGAATACAGGAATCCACATGCATTAATTGATGCACTGAAAATAGCAGAGAAAGGAAATTAAATCCACTAGTTGGCTAAACAAGGAATTGCAGTAAGCACAAATAAATTCAAAAAACAGGGAAAGCGATTGGAAATAATACAAAGGGAAATGAGAAATACCAAACAAAAATCAAAAGAGAGAACAGGGAAAGTGAATTTCTACAGGATTGAGGGATTGAAAGAGATTCCTTGTATATGTTTGCAGGAAGCAAAGTGTTAAAAAACAAAAAAGGCCCTTTCCCGATGCCATAGGTATGGTGGTGGATGGGCTATTAGTATGTCAAAACTTTTTGTTCACAATTCTTTTCGCTATAGAAGATGTCAGTAGTGTTCCCAGGGAGAAAGCATCTGATTTGATAAAGGAAAAAGTGCATAACCAGTCCTCATTAAACCTGCAATAGGAAGGAATTTGTAATGCTCATTGTTAAATAGCTGTGCTGAGAGGACTGGAATAGAACAAGTGATGTACAGCATTTGGAATTATAAAGTAGTTGACTTGCTATCTGTAATCTGGTTAATACCACTTTGCTTTGTGATGTTAGATGTTAATTTTTCTGCTGGTATCTACCTGTATAATTGTCTCACTCCAAGCTTTTAATGCAGTCCCAAATTAGCCTATTAACAAGGCAAGGGAGCTGCATGTTTCCAAATAAATCCTGTTTTGCACAATAACTTGCATGTATTATTGAGAGTACTCCAGCTTAAATAATGCATAAAAGTGGCAGAAATAATATGAATATAATTCAATCAAGAAGCAAGCTTCTATTAACAAACTAGGTTTTGATTTTCTTGTGATGGACTCCTGTAAAGTCCAATTATGCTGGTGCCTGAGGATTTCCTCCTTTATCTCAGAAAGTTAGTGCTGGTGACAGGGCATGAAGTCCTCCCTCATCCTAGCACGGACAACAGAACGTTGATTATATCTTTATGGAATAATTATTTATTTGAAGAAAGTTTATTAGTCATCAAACAATCTGTGCGGTGATAGGGAGCATCACCTGCTAACTGATGTGTTTTCTATTGGTGTCCTCACACCACTCATGGTGAAAACATAAAAATGACCAGCCAGGTACTGAAACAGCTTCAGTGTAGTATTTAAGAGCTTGTTATCCAAGAAGTAACCATGGTGGCTGTAAGGATAATAGGAGTTTCCAGCTGCAACAGAAGAATGGACTTCATCACATTAACAAAGCACAAAGGCAAACTAAGCCAATTGCTTTCAGTGTGTGTCATAATCCAAATCTACTCAAGGAAAAATTAGAAATGCACAATTCTTACAGGCCATTGACGGTAGAGTGACTATTTCAAGTTAATATTGTACAGATCTATGGGACACAGTTACTGTATGCTGTGGTGGCAAGTGCATCTGCCAATAAATAACGTCAAAAAACCAGATGTTCATATCCTGAGGTCATAAGATATCATAATGAAGGTAATTGGGAGTTTGCCTACGTCTCATACACATGTTTGAAAACTACACTTTGATGAAACCTCTATTTAAACAGTTTTAATGCATGATGTGGCCAGATATTTGCAGGTTGTGAACCAGCAAAAGGGGAATGCTCACTGGTAACACTGTTGTACTGCTGCAGCCCACCAATGTGGTCAATTGCACTGCAGTGTATGGGTTTAATCCTGCACCTTTGCGCTACCAGTGCAGAGCCATGCTGTCAAAGAGTAAAACATGGCCCACACCATAATATTTTCCACCTGTTAATGTGAGAGTTTAGAATGAGCTTTCCATTCCTCCATTTTAGTGAAAAGAAGAACATGCGTGTACAATGGCTGTTTATATGCACATCGCCAAATTAGCTAACAGAGGCAAATATAATCCATAGTTAATGTTGTATGATCATTTTAAGAATGATGCCCCTTTAAGAATTCAGTATGCTAATAAGCTAAGTGCCAGGATGTAGTCATGTGACTAGAAGCCATAGTCCCTCTGCACTGTAACACCCTGGACAAAGGTTCTGTATATAGTTCGCTCTGTATTGTATGTACTAGTTTAGCTGCAATTTGCGGAGTTTGCAAGTTCTCCCTGTGTCTGCGTGGGTTTTCTCCGGGTGCTCCAGTTTCCTCCCACATCCAAAGACTTGCAGGTGATAGGTAAATTGTTATAAATTGCCCCGAGTGTAGGTAGGTGATAGGGAATATGGGATTACTGTAAGGTTAGTATAAATGGATGGTTGTTGGTCGGCACAGACTCGGTGGGCCGAAGGGCCTGTTTCAGTGCTGTATCTCTAAATAAATTAAAATAAATAAACCTTCTAGAGTTCTTCAAGGAACTGGAATCCACATACCTTATTGTGTTGCTTAAGATAACACAAAGAAACTCATGACAGTTAATATACTGGATTGTTATATAATCAGGTGAAATAACATGGTTCCATGATCCTTCGCCTTTGGAGAATTTTTTCTTCAATGTTTTCAACATTATTTAACAAATATTTCAAAGAATCATTATATGGGGTGTTGTCTCTCAAAGAATTTATAATGGTGGGTTCCCCTTTAAGTAAAAATAAAGTGTACAATGATTAATTTCTTTTTTGGATGTTTTCTCCCTTTACTCCTGCTGGGGTACAACTCCCTGTGCTAACAGATCTTTAATACATCATTCAAATTATCCTTTTTCATGTATGAGGCTGGACAGTAAGTGACAAGAAGCTGCTCGACTGCAGGATAAATTGGATGTTAAATCGGATACTCGTGCCTGGCTCAAGCTACATGACCTGAACTCTCTTCTGTATGTATTTATAATAGAATCTGTTCTACAGAATATCATTTAATCTGATAAAGGGGCAGATGCAGTGTGAATTCCACAACTCTACAGGCAATTATACTATAATATTTAAAATTTTAGCATTGAAGTCCATTACTCTCTAAAAAAAAAATCACAATTGGAAATGTAACCTATTTTGGAGGATTGCAAGTGTTGTGAAAGAGATTGAGATGCGTGATTTGATACTTTGGGTTGGATTTTCAAAGGGCCGTCTGGTCAGGAAATCGCAGTCTGGGAGATCATCGCTGGATCCAGTCACCTTTGGAACAGTCCGCAATCTTCAATGCGAGGGCAGAGGGGAAGGAACGGGAAAGCCGCTTGCTTCCAATGAACAGCCCATTAAGCTCATGGAGGAGCTGGTTAAGGGGCTGTGGGTTCTGCATGGCAATTTTCAATGAGGATGCCGACAAGCCTGACCAATCTATTGCACGATAGTGCTCTGATGTCGAGCTCGCAGCGGGCAGGCGGCAAACATTTTTGGCGGGAGAGTAAATGTTTTGGGCCCACGGGAATCTTGGACCAGGCCCAGCGCAGGACTTTTTTTTTTATTTTGGAAATGCTGCCTCACCTTTTTACTCCTCGGGCCCTCCATGGAGCTGCCCGCACTCATCGGCAAGGCAGCGGCAAGACCCGTCATGGCTCAGCAATGCTAATTGAGCACCAAGCTCGACATTTAAAGATTGTGTCGCATTAGCGACGCAACTGAGGGCAGTGGCAGCACCCGGGCGTCGGGTTCCTCACCCCATTTTGAAAATTCAGTCCTTTTCTTCTGAATGGCACTGCCCTCTAATTTGTACAGCCCATCCTCTGGCTCTGTAACTCATCGGAGCTATGGGTGCTGAGTGGACGTCGAAGTCTGTTGTCAACAAAATGCACAGTTCACGGATCAGAACGAATGGGGAGTAAAGCACCCCGCAATTAAATGTATAGCCCTCTTACATAGCAACGTCGACCACTTCTTGGTCACATTAGCTCAGAAAATAGACAATTCATTTTTTAAATGTTCCATAAATCCATCCACATGCAACAGCAGAAACTGTAGACTGATACTGATGGCTTGCAGCAACATGAGCCTCTGAGACATTATTGGCTGCTGGATTACTTACACCCCCATCCATATAATTTTATCTAATGAACAGAAACAAATAATTTTGTTTTGCACAACCTTTTCAGGGGCCAATCAAAAAGTGAGAATTAATCAGAAATCTGACAGCAGCGTTTTGGTACTTTCAAATGTGGAATAAGGCCAACCATCTCAAAGTTTTAAAATCAGTGCCTGATAACAATGTTGCGAAGCAAAATGACATTTAATTCAAAAGGTACATACTTGTATAATGTCAAGTTACTGTATAGTTTTTCTGTATATACAAGAAGAATACAGTGATGCATTGGGATTGACAATATCGTACACATTGGGTGCAGTGATGGTGTATTCCAGAGGAGAGTTGAGAATTGTTTTACACAGGGTTATTATAATCTGGAATACTCTGCCTGGAAGGATAGTGGAGCAGTTTCAACAGTAACATTCAAAAGGGAATTGGATAAATACTTGAAATGGAGAAAATCAGTGGGCAAGGGGTAAAAGCAGGAGAGTGGGACTAATTGGAAAGCTCTTTCAAAGAGGCAGCACAGGTACAATGGGTGAACTAGTCTCTTTTCTGTGCTGTAAGATTCTATGATATAGGTGATTGTATACTTTGGTTTTATAGTAAAGCAGTATTCTCCCTATTGCCAATCCTGAGGACTTCATAAATAAAAGCATTTATACATATAATCAAGTACAGGGGTAAATCGTCCCCCAACTGCAAGAAGTTCTTCCTTGTGAAAATTGCAAGTGCTGCATCACCCATTATAACTCTGTCCTTAGTAAATACCCCATTTCAGAACAGGGCTGGAGGGAGGACATAAATAAATAAATCAAGATTAAAATGTTCACTTTGTTTTAACCTGTCCTGTTTCAGAGGTGCCTGTCTTATATCTTTTGACTCCTGGCACTCCTCTGCCGTGTACTTTCAAATGCCACCTCACTCTTTTATTTATTTTCTCTGGAGTCTGTCTTGCTATTTTCTCTCCTCATTTAGTTGTTGTCTCTGCAATCTGTTCCACTGTTTATTGTGTTTGCTTCTCCGATCTTCCCTCTATTTATATTCCGTCTGCCTTGTCCCTGTTGTTTTTCACTCGCTCTCAACTCTCTTGGCTCAGTCTTGATTTAGAAAGGCCGTGTCCTGATCTCCCCAGACGCCGGTCTGCCTGTTTCACTGCTCTGTCTCCTACTCTGACTAAACGCTGTGATCCTAGCAGCAGTGCTGGTGTGGACCAGGAAGTTGACAGATGGTTGCACGAATTTGTGTAAAGATAGGCCTGGTCTACTTCCAGTGATATCGCAAACAGAATGCATCACTGCCAGCTGCTATAATTCAGCTGCAACACAAACTTTCCCAATGCATCTTTAATTTCTGCTTGCACGAGGATCAAAGTAAATGATATATAAATGGTTAGCAGCAGATATGAAGGTGATGGCGCTTAATTTCACTTCAATTGTTCTCTACCTTTCAAGATACAGGACGCAATAATCATAGCTGTGGACGGAAATGCCAGCTAACAGAATTTTGACCAGATCGGAGGGGAATCAAAAATCCATCCCTTATTCTTCCCGTGATGGAGCTAAAAACATCTGCTGCCGGAGCAATATTTCTGCCAGTGAATAAAAAACAAGACATCCGACTTCATTCAGATGAAGTCACAACTAACCACTGTTAATGAGTGCAATGAGTGGGGAAATGATCCATGTGACTCCAATTAAAACTCATTGAAAGATTCCCTCTGCCTGTTGGGGTGGAAAATTATGTTCAAAATGTCTGCATCTGGACAGAAACAGAAAGGATGTCGAAACTATTAGCGGAGGAGAAAATAGCCCAAAACATGACACTGCTCAGAAGTAATGAGCAAGCAATCCTTGAAGCTGAAATCCAGAAAGGTTGCATGCAAACAAAAGCTTGCAAATTAAATGCAACAAGAACATACATAACATGGCAGTACACATGAAAAGGGCTTACAGGAAGGAAGGAAGGGAGTGCGTTTCTATAGGTTCCTGACCACGTCCTCAGGGTATCCCAAAGTATTTGGCGGGATGGCAGAACTGTCCTATGAGGAGAGACTGAGGAGACTGGCCCTGTATTCCCTAGAGTTAAGGATAAGTGGTGATCTCATTGAAGCACACAAAATTCTTACAGGGCTCGACAGGGTAGATGCAGGAAGGATACTTCCTCTGGCTGGGGGGGGTCTAGAACCAGGAGACATAGTCTCAGAATAAGAGGCAGGCCATTTAAGACTGAGATGAGGAGGAATTTCTTCACTCAGAGGGTGGTGAATCTTTGGAATTTTCTACCCCAGAAGGCTGCGAAGGCTCAGTCATTGAGTATGTTCAAGACAGGGATCGATAGATTTCTGGATGATAAAGATATCAAGGGATATGGGGATAGTGTGGGAAAATGATGTTGAGGAGAAGATCAGCCATGATCTGGTTGATCAGCAGAGCAGGCTCGAGGGACTGAATGGCCTACGCCTACTTCCTATGTTCCTATTTCGTAGTCAATGAGTTACTTCTGAAGTATATCCACTGTCATCATATATTATAGAAGAAGCAATGACTTTTAACAGAGGAATGTTCAGAAGATTGGAAGCAGAGGAAAATGTTCTACAGCTCTCTCCTGAAAACGACTCTGAAGAGTGGTGATGGGGGAAACATAGAACATTACAGCGCAGTACAGGCCCTTCAGCCCTCGATGTTGCGCCGAAACAATGATGGAAGTGCCTGTACAGGATAAGAGGACTTTTTTCTTTAGTATCTTCCCATGTATATTATTCTCATGACATAAATCATAATGAAGAGTAGTGCATAATCCGGTGAGGAAAGTTGTTTATTTGTATAAGTTGTGTTACAACTAAGATGACTTCCTCCCACTTTGAATATGTTGGCCTGCAAATAATAATTGCGCAGAGAGAAGAAAACTTTGTTAAGGGCTTCTTTGTTGTTCGTATCAAGATAGCCGGCACAGGCACGATGTGCCAGATGGCATCCTCTGTGCTGTGTTAATCTGCGGCTCTGTGAAAAGAGATCTCTGTGAGAATATCTGCTTGAGAAGAGTGTGCTTCACCAAAGTAACAATTGGAGAGCTGTGCCAGCTGTACCATGGAGATATACCACTAATATTATCTTACCAGTCAACTCTGCCTATGGAAGAAGCAACTGCACTCAATCTTTATGCCTCCAGCTCATTTCAAGCAGCCATGGTGGATCCGAGTAATGGACAAACATTCATCACTTAACTACGAGAACTAGTGAATTCATTCAGTTTGGTATCACACTAAGTCGTCACGTGAAAAGGCCACAAAGTCTTATCACATCTCTGCCTTCCCCAAAGTGCAAGATGCGATAGACGGTGCTCCTGTATTATTGCAGTTCCCTTACCTTGCTGAACGTCCAGACTGTATGTGATAACGTGCAAAGCAACCTCCACATCAATGCCAGATTTTGTTGGAAGTTGCCATTTCTTCATCTTTAGAAATCCTGAAATCCCTGACCTCTTCAGGTAGTTGCAATGATAGCAGTTGAGGAATGCTACACTGTCATACATGCCTCTATTGGACGAGTGACAATAAGACGGGATAATTTAACTGCTTTAATAGATCAGGAAGTGATTTTAAGCTTGTTCATGCAAGTAATTACTGTTAGAGGAGATGGCAAGACATATTGTATGATCCAAAGTTAGTGGACCCCCTAATCACAGTGCTTCTATTAATTTCAGAGTGTTATCAGGATGCTGACACCCATGGTGCCTAAAGAAGAAAAGGGGGAGTGACGGTCTGTTGTCCTGCCTGCTTTTGTCAGGTCATTAAACTTTTTCCAGCACTGATCTGCAGTCTTGGAGGTGTAACTCCTATTTTCCTCCACATTGTGTGTGAGATCCTTTTCTGAGCTTCCTCCATTGGGCATCCAGCAACCTCTCTCTCCATTGCTGCATTTTGTCCAGGAATGTCTGTAAAGTGTTATATGCTTTTCTTTTCTGCTTTCTTCCAATGTTCTTATTCTTTCTTTGGATACCTTTGCTAGGTCCTCTACTTGATGATATGCTTGAAACATGCCAAAATGTCTTGTGTGAACCTCTCTCACATATAGCTGAGAGTTATTACAGTCTTGTATTATGTTCAGTACTTACTAACTGTTCTCCAGGCTGTTGCTGCAATCTTTATCCCTTTTAGCCTTTTTAAAGGCCAGCCATACAATATCTACCAACTCCAACAAATTTCTCTCATGTTACATGGAAACTGCACCACTGAATCACCAATGGCTTTTACATCAGCTGGCCCCAAGTTCTTTGCTGGGTCAGTGCTACAGGTGATTGGTGGGCAGAAGTCCCACCTCTGAGGCACAACACCAGCATAAATGAGCCCATGGATTGTCAGGACTCATATCCCTGTGTGCTTGCTGAGCTACACTATGTGGATTTTGTTTTTCAAAGGTTGCAGGTGGTCATCTCACTGTCATTTTTAACTCCGTGCCCATATCCACACGTGACTGCCAGCCCCCAGCAGTTAACGTGGGCTAGTGCTCAAACCACACTAGCTTGATGGGTCTCATGCTCAATTCAAAGTACAATGAGCTGCTAATACCTATCCTCTGCTGTCAGCATAGTAAGGCACGGATATAGCAAACTTCTGCTGGATTCCCCCATACCATAAATCACCCTGTCAGCCACTTAACTCAACATTGTTTTCTGCTTTAATATATTGTACAAAGGTAATGACTCTCAAAGTCATGCACTTTAACAAGGGATGCCATGTAGTGTAATCACTCATCATTGAGCCTCAGCTGTGCTCTCCCCATACAAACATGCATTTCTGTTGAACCTTTATTTCGAATGCAAGAAGAAGAAATGTGCCAAGCTACTCTGTGTGCCAAATTTGGCTTTACTGCTCAATTGAACCGTGAAAGGCTAAATTTGTGAATCAAGAATCCACACACTCAAAGGACTCGAGCTTCAATATGTGAGCACTTGTTTCACACAATAGATCCTTAGAAGTCACAGTCGTCCTTCTGTTCACTTGGGGAACATAGATATGAACAACTAATTGTGATGAATATTATTCACCAGCTGAAACTAAGGACATTGTGCATCACTGACATTGTTTTTTATGC
The DNA here is from genome assembly GCF_036365525.1 of Heterodontus francisci. Lineage (NCBI taxonomy): Eukaryota > Metazoa > Chordata > Chondrichthyes > Heterodontiformes > Heterodontidae > Heterodontus > Heterodontus francisci. The sequence goes on from NC_090402.1 coordinate 25,573,696, forward strand.
TGACTTGCCAGCAGTATAATGTGTGTGAAAGGCCTACACGGTTATTGCGTTGCAGAAGAAAAGGGGCATCATGGGCATAAGAGGCTGAAAAATGCACATATCAGCTACCCTAGGTCGAGAAACTAGACCAAGGAAGGCACTGTGGAGCAGCATCTAGAGAGGCTCAGGATGAGTCAAGAAACTGGCAGGGAGCAGATTGCTTCATACACAAAGATATGAACTGAGGTCAGCAAGAGCTACTAAGCTGTCGATGGAAGTTAAAGTGACCACTGTTCAGAAGTTCTGTACCTTCCAGAACAGCCACCATACAGATAATTGCAGTATTTGTGATGGGACTGAAGATTTCTGTTGGGAGTTATGGAGGGCCACGAGCAGTATGAGCAAAGCAGCATGGTTACTAGCAGCTAGCTCATTCTCTCAAAGTCAAGGGAGTTATCAACTGCACCCAGATTGCCATTTGTGAATCTCTTCATAATCCAGATCACATATGAACGGGAAAGCCAACCATCCCCTCAATATATAGAATCTGCAACCAGGAGCCCAAAATCTTGCACAGCAAAGTGTGCTGCCAGGGAAACCTTAATTTTGACACAATCCAACGTCATCACGTTATTTGCAGGGGTGAATCACATGGAAAGCTGGCCCCTGGGAGGCTAGCGATGTCAATTACACTCATGGCTGATGACGGCAGCGGTCAATCCCCAGTCTCAACTTCAGCAACGATAATATTTGAAAGGATTTTTATTTTCTCATTTGTCTTGGACCAAATACCTTATCTGAGGAAGGCCCATATCTGAAACATCTTGTTTGTTCTCCTCACAGTTGCTGCCTGGCCTGCTGGGGTGTTTCCTTTTTTTTCTGCTTTTGTTTTAAATATGCTTTTTTGAAGAATGGTACTTTTCTCCCATTTTGAAATAGTTGAATTTGATTCTATTTTCATGGTAATAAATCAACAGGCTGAAGCTTTTCGTGAAAAGATGTGTTTGATATTTTCTGTGCACCATGGCTTATGCTTAGCATATTTAAGAGCACTAGTGAGTATATCAACTTTACAGTTTGCATGGTGCACTGGCATTCCTATATGCTCCCTCAGGTAGCAGCTTGAGCTGGGAACTACTGTCTCTCCTCTAGCTCTCGGTTCCCTTTGCCTAAAGTGGCGCTGATGCCGTTTCATCAATGCAAGGATGCTCCTGTGCTTGAGTTGCTGCAATTAGAGGCTCCCCAGATGCATGTTCTGGTGCTGGCAAAGAGATCACCCTGATACCTCGGACACTCAATGGCTTGCAGGTTGCTGCTGCAGAGACTGCTCTCAGGAGGGCACACATCTTAGAGGTTCCTAAAACTATTCCCCAGTGTGCTACCTACATTACGACAGGAATGGAACTAAACAAGTACAGTTCTGAAGAAAGGGTAGTAGGGCTGGGGGCTGGTTAGCAGCAAGAGCATAGGAACGTGAATAGGCCCCTTGATTCTGTTCTACACTCAGCTAGATCATGGTTAGGCTGTCCTTAACTTCATTTATCCATCTTTGACCTATCTTGTTTGATACCCTACCAACAGAAATCTATCGGTTACAGTCTTGAAAATTTCAATTGATCTAGCCTGTACAGCCTTTTTGTTGTTCGATCTCACTCTGAAGTATTGGTGATTAAACAGCTCATTAACTGCTTGAGAAGTGTGAAAGTGAGCATTAGTACAGGCACAAGATGACAGGCTGGTTTCTGCTGGGCAAGATTATTGAATTCGTGAGCCTCAAATCCAATTGGAGGAACCCTGGGACATATGCATCTGTTTAGCGAACAAGGGTTACTAACAGGAATTGGTGAACTTTAAAAGTCATTTTGAAGGGAAGAAAATATTACCCATCTGTGTCTCCGCTACTGATATAATGCCATAACCCTTTTACTTTTTTTTTCAATCTAATGAACACAAGGTAGACAGAACAAATATTATTTAGTCTAAACCATCGCTTATTTTTTGTACATCTGTGGGAATTTAAAGATAACAATGGAGGAGTGATGTCCCCTTAATCTCATCATGATCATCTCTGTTCAGATCCTCCTGAAACATCTGAACTATCAGCTGATGAGAAGTTTTCTGCAGCAGCTCCCCTCCCCCCCCCACCCCCGCAATAATATCAGATGTAACATCAAGTCTAGCAGACCCATCAATATTCCCATTAATATACTGTGTAGCACAAGGACCACATTATGTTGCAGTCATCAGCACAATAACAAGTGCACAAACATCAGTAAAAACACCAAACATGAGCACCTAAGTGACACAGAAGAACTGAAATGACCAGAGGAACAATCTAAAAGACCTATTACAGTTTGAATACGCTGCAGACTGCAGCTGCTTGAACAGAAGTATGTGGATACCATCAGTAAAGCCTCCAAGGAAAGAGTGTAATGCTTCTGCCCAACAGGCAATCAAACAGTTCCACAAAGGCAAGTGAAAAATCACAATATTTATCCCTGATCAAAATGTTCTTCAGGTCTCCAGAATAGTTGCAATATATTCTGTTATGTACAAAATGTGCGGGCATTTCAGTAACATAGCAGCGAGCCACAAAATAAACTACATAGGCTCAATTCTGATAGGATGGCTTGCTGATGCTAGAAGAGAATTGCAAACACATACAAGGGAAATAGATGAAGGACACCACACAGACTGATTTTAGCTTACTGCATGACTTTCTTGACCACACAAAAAACAATGCTACAGGACATCAAATACAGAACAATGTCATTTATGGTACTGACCTGTCTTTGCCATGTCTAAATCATATATATTCACTGAAATATATCAAGTAGACACAAGTAACTCCACATGAGTAGATAAAGACATTCTTAGCTCTGGTACTCAAATGTCGGCTATGACTGCTGCAGTATGTGCTTTCCACTCTCTGCAAATTGAACATCCACCAGCTGACATAACTCTTAAATAAGAGCAAAATACTGCGGATGCTGGAACTCTGACATGAGAACAGAAAGTGCCGGAAATACTCAGCAGGTCAGGCAGCATCTGTGAAGAGAGAAACAGAGTTAACATTTCAGGTCTGCGACCCTTCATCAGAACTGGAAAAAGTTAGAAATGTAACAGTCTTTGAGCAAGTGAAAGGGGAGAGGCGGGAAGAAGAACAAGGAGGAAGGATTGTGATATGATGGAGGGGGGGTGGGGGGGATGGAAAAGAGATTAAATGACAGATGTCATGGAACAGAATGCAAATGGAGTGCGAAATAGTTGTAGCAAAAGAAAAAGCACGAGTCCAGAGAAAGTGCTAATGGCAGAATAATGAACAGCTCTGTATAAAAGCAAAAACATGAAAAGTAAGTTTAAGACTAACACATGGTTAAAAAAAAATGTACATAATAAATAAATAAAATAAAAATAAACAAAAAATAATGGGGCTCATGGTAACTCTCTTCTCTACTTAAGCTGCTAATGCCAGTGCTGATCAGGATCACAACCTCTAATAGTGTTCACCTACTGGGATGATGTACAAGAGTTGCTTGGCAGAGCATGATAATACAAACATCAGGCACACACCCTGTAATTGTACTTCATTTGCATATACACTTTTTGTGCTGGTGTCAGTTATATGTGTGAGGCCACACCTGGAATATTGTGTGCAGTTTTGGTCTCCTTATCTGAGGAAGGATGTTCTTGCTATAGAGGGAGTGCAGCGAAGGTTTATCAGACTGATTCCTGGGATGGTAGGACTGACGTATGAGGAGAGACTGAGTCGGTTAGGATTATATTTGCTGGAGTCCAGAGGAGTGAGGGGGATCTCATAGAGACTTATAAAAGTCTAACAGGACTTGACAGGGTAGATACAGGAAGGATGTTCCCGATGGTGGGGGAGTCCAGATCCAGGGGTCATAGTGTAAGGATACGGGGTAATCCTTTCAGGACTGAGATGAGGAGAAATTTCTTCACCCAGAGAGTGGCGAGCCTGTGGAATTCGCTACCACAGAAAGCAGTTGAGGCCAAAACATTGTATGCTTTCAAGAAGGGTTTAGATATAGCTCTTGGGGTGAAAGGGATCAAAAGGGGGGAAAGTGGGAACAGGTTACTGAATTGGATGATCAGCCATGATCATAATGAATGACAGAGCAGGCACGAAGGGTTGAATGGGCTACTCCTGCTCCTATTTTCTATGTTTCTATATAGATCTGTGATGGCTCAAAATTGTCAATGTATACAAAAAAAAACTTTTAAAGTTTTTTTTGCGTCACAGTTAATCGGACCATGCAGCAACAATTTTATGATAGTGAAAACTGCCATTATTCTATATAACTAAGCCTTGCCATATTATAAAATAAATACACCAATCAACTTTTTAAAACTACAGTAAGAGATGGGAACTCTTTAAAGGGTTCCTCAGGGCAGAATTGGATGGATTCAGAATATGGCAGAAGTTTTAAATGCCTAATTTGAATTAGGCTTCACCACAAATGACGCTGAGTTGCCAATCGTAGGGTTGTTTTTAAAGCTGAAGTTGTCAAAGTTGTTGTAAATATAATTCAGCCAGGTTTAAAGGATCTCAAAACACAATGGACTACCGGGCCTGACAGCAGTCACCTGAGGATGTGGAAAGAAGTGGGGTCTGTGCGCTCCTTTGTTCGTTCATTTAACAATTCACTTGGGTCTGGGATTGTTCCCATGGACCGAAGAGAAGTCCATGTGGTGCCAATATTTAAACAGGGCAATGTCAACACCGGGAAATTGCAGGCCCATTAGTTTGAGCTTAGTTACAGACACCTCGTGAGAAAGGCTCATTTGGAGATATATGGCAATCTTGACAGGGAAGGGGTCATTAGAGAATCTCAATATGGCTTCTGGAAAAGAAAAGGTCCTGTCTCAACAAATGGTTGAATTTTTTAGAAGACGTTACTAGGTTGGTGGATGTAGGCAGCCTGATTGACATGATTTTCAAAAAGCCTTTGACAAGTTGCCACACAATAAGCTACTAAATAAGTCATGTCGTGTGGGCTTAACAGGCAGATTATGGGTTGGTTAAGGAATTGATTGCATTCTTATAGACAGAGCTAGTTATTAGTGGTAGTGATTCTACATGGGAACTGGTTACTCGTGGAGTCGAGTAGTGGTCAGTGTTAGGAAGGTTGCCTCTTTTGCCACCTTTATCAATAACCTGGATAAAGACATCAGGGGAACTGTCCACAGGTTCACGAATGATACTAAGGATATGTGAAGATATAAGGATCTTAAGTGAGAAAAAAAGACTCACAGGCAGATCTAATTGGGGGAATTATGATGGGTGAATTGGGCTTGCATCTGGTAGATGTTTATCAAATTTGCAGATGACGCAAAACTTGGAAATCTTGTAAGCTGTGAGGGGGACAGTGAAAGACTTCAAGAGGATATAGACAGGCCGGTGGAATGGGCAGATATGTGGCAGATGAAATTTAATGCAGAAAAGTGTGAAGTGGTACATTTTGGTAGGAAGAACAAGGAGAGGCAATATAAAATAAAAGGTACAGTTCTAAATAGGCTCCAGGATCAGAGAGACCAGGGGTATATATGCATTAATTGGTGAAGGTGGCAGGGCAGGTTGAGAAAGTGGTTAAAAAGGCATACAGGATCCGGGGCTTTATAAATCGAGGCATCGAGTACAGAACCAAGGAAGTTATGATGAATCTTTATAAACACTGGTTCAGCCTCAACTGAAGTATTGTGTCCAATTCTGGGCACCACACTTTAGTAAGGATGTGAAGGCTTCAGAGAGGATGTACAAAAGATTTACGAGAAACTATTCCTATTGGCGGAAGGGTCGAGAACCAAAGGACACCGATTGAAGGTGATTGGCAAAAGATCCAACAGTAACATAAGGAAAAATGTTTTATGCAACAAGGGATTAGGATCTGGAATGTACTGCCAGAGAGGGTGATAGAGGCAGATTCAATAGCATCTTTCAGAGGGAAATTAGGTAAGCACCTGAAGAGAAAACAATTTCAGGGCTACTTGGAAAAGGCAGGGGAGTGGATTCGTTAAGTTGCTCTTGCAGAGAGCTGGCATTGACTCGACGGGCCGAACGACATCCTTCTGTGCTGTAACCATTTATTGATTCTAATATAGATAAGTAATATTATGCACATGGATAGGGGCAATGCTGAGCATGTGTAAACCATGCAAGGTTCCATGATTAAGGCTGCTGAACAGGAGGAGGATCAGGGTGTTATAATGTATGAATCTTTGAAGGTCCACAACCAGTGCTGCGAGGCTGTTGCAAAATTAAATAAAGTGAAATACATTGCCAGTAAAAAATACTAATCTGTCTCTGTACATGACTTTGGTTACATCTCATCTAAAATAGTGTCTAGTTTTGGTCCATTAACAAGAGAGGAATTGGAAAAGGTTCAGAGGAGGTCTGGATTGATAGTTTAAAAGCCCCTTCATTAACATGGTAGGCTCAATGATCTCCCTTCACTTATAGCTCCCTGGTGGGGTTGTGGAAGTGCTGAATTTACCCTACAATGCCTGGCAGGCACGTTGCAATGCAATGTTTTCAATTGTGGTGTAGTTTTGCTAGTGCAGACTTTAAACTTCAAAGAATGGCAAAGTAGATGAAATGTGGGAGGCAATTCTGTTCAAGAGATAGTTTCTTTCCCAGACACTCACAGGAATGTAACAGCTGCATAAACTCTGCTGTCTTTGAAGCAACTTGTAAGCCAAAATGTCCACTCTACTCCCACTAAAAGCTGAGAGATTTCCTTTAACTGACTGTGTACACGCATGTGTCTGCCACGTACACATTTGGAGATCTGTGCACAGGTGTGTTGTTGCTGTGCAAACTTTAAGCTTAACCACCCTCTTGGATGCTCAAGATAAAATTATTACATTTTGAATTGAATTATTTAGCAGTGAAAACTAACATTGTAATTTTCACACTTTCGGGGAACTCAATTTAATGTCAGTGAGAACAAATGTTTGCATGGGACAGTGAGGGGCGTGGAAATTACTATTTCTGCTCAACTGCACTACTGTTATAGATGTGCACATGCTGTAATCAAAGCTCATTTTCCCAAAGTTTAGATGTTTTAGTTTTTGAATATGGGAATTTGGGAGTTTAATATTTGAGTATACTGATGCTTCTACAAATACTTGTGGATGGCAGACATAGAGACTGCATCAGTGTTCAGTGAGTATTCTGTACCTGATCTTTGATTCATTTGCTCTCACATGTTGCTACCTTCCCCTTTTTTCTCTTTCCTTTTGTTCAAAGATGTTGGCAATGTTTTCACTGCCCATAAATGTAGCCAGCCTGTATAAAGTTGCATGTTTCAAGCCAGTACATCCATATAAACCACAGAATCACAGAATAGAACAGCACAGAGGAGGCTATTTGGCCCATCAAGTCTGCGCTGGCTCTTTCGAAGAGCAATCCAGTTTGTCTCACTTCCTTGTTCTTTCTCTATATCTTGGTAATTTTTTTCTCCTTGCAATGCTTCCTCGGAACCCCTTGCCTTTCCAGAATCAACTGAAATCTTGGGTCTGCCACCAAATTTCAATCAGTTGTGTGAAATAAATTATCTTGCTAATAACCATGAGTAAAATCAGTGTCGCTGCAGGTCTTTGATCATTTAACTGAGCTTGCACAAGTGGGCAATACATAACTGCACATCAAAAATTCAAATGTTACAATCATTCAAAATGATTATTTCAAATAAAACTGCACAGAAGCTATTTTTGCACGGTGGGATCCTTGCATTCCAATAAATATGACTCCAGAAGTGCATTGTCACTAGGACAGGCTGCAGAGCACAAATCATTCTGCTTCTACAAGTATGGTTAAATAACAATAGTAACAAGTAGTTTTGTGGTGATCAATGAAAAAAAGTTAGATTGACCCTCCCCCCCCGTGAAATGGACTTTGTTGCCTGAAAGGAGAAGCATCAATCTTACCTGGCCCAGTTTGTAATCTCAATATAGCATTAGATGTGTTTCATCCTTGGCCCAATCTTCCCACCACACGTATCACACAAGGGCATAAACACAAACAATTATACACATAGTGAGGAGTATTCAGACCTCACACTGGTCACACAAAACTGGGCACATAATAGTCAGTAATTTACCAAAGAAACAAACCGGCACGGTGTATGTTTTGAGAGATTGTATTTGCTACAATTATTTCATGGCAGCTTTAGTTGTCTTTACACAAAAATGAGAATATTAAGGCAATTTGTATGAAGTTACTTTTGTTCGGTGGCAGCTGTGGCTCAGTTGGTAGCACTCTCACCTCAGTTAGAAGGTTGTTGGTTTAAATCCCACTCCAGGCCTTCAGCACAAAAATTAAAGCTGATACTCCAGTGCAGTACTGAGGGAGTGCTGCACTGTTAGAAGTGCTTTCTTTTGGATTTGACATTAAACCAAGGTTTTGTTTGCTCTCAGGTGGATGTAAAAGATTCCATGGCACTATTTCGAAGGAGAGCAGGAGTGGTTATACTTCAAAAAAACACTTCATTGGCTGTAAAGCACTTGGAGACATCCGGTGGTCATAAAAGGCACTATTTAAACTCAAGTCTTTCTTTCCTCATTATATTACATACTATATTGCATACTTATGTCAGCTGGATGATTATGTCAGCATCAATGTGCAGATCGTCTTTACGATTGGTTTTGTTGTGGTTTTTTCCCCCTCAGGTTCCAGGCAATTTTCTCGCTTCAGGTTTTGTGTAAAATGTTTCCAGATTAAAGTTTCCCTCATTTTTACTGGTTACTGTCTGCACTTCAGCTGTACAGATTAGTTGTTGTGGCTCAGCTCCCCTGGCCAATCAAGGCCCTTAAGTGGCCACTTAAGGGCCTTCGCCCGCCTCCACGGGGATTTTACTCATGGCAAGCGGGCATCCGGCAGACGTGAAAGGCCGCCCAGTGAAAGCTGGCAGCCTCTCAGCGCCCTGTGGGTGGGCCCTGACAAACGGGCACAGGGTGCCCGATTGAGGGCCACCACCGCTTCCCCAACCACCCCCAGGATCCGAGACGACCTCTCACCTTCCCCCCACACGACCACTCTTGCCTCGCTGGGGCGTGACCGATCACCCCGGCGAGGCATTCCTAACCTACCTGTAGTCCTGGCTCCATGTCCTCGGCTGAGCTGCAGTCCCAGCAGTGGCCACCACTTCAGGTGGCACTGCTGGGAGTAAGAGCTGCCGGCCCGATGATTGGCCGACAGCTCAATGAGGCGGGACTTCCTCCCTCAAGCAGGTGGCAGTCCCATCTCAGAACAATTAAAGCCCAGGGACCCGTAAAATGTGGGACGGATCCCTAGGCTGGGTGGAAGCCGGTTCGCCACCAGCTTTTACATCGGTGGCTAGCTCCCGTCCGCCCGATGTAAAATCCAGCCCTACTGTCACATGGGAAGACCTGGAGGAGAAGCTCTTGATGAGGTTGGCACATTACATGCAACGCACGAACTGATGAAATAGTAGCTTTTTTGAGAGATATGTACTACTGCCTTGCGGCTAGGTGCATACCGTTTACTGTGTGTCCAGTCCATTAGTTCTGGAATCTACAGAGATGCTACAATTGAATTACATTCCAGCAGTCTACATATTTAAGACAGTAGATCAATCTAGAATCCTTCATTACAGTGCTCTCCTGGACTCACTTAAGCAATAGTGGACTGCAGGATGCCTATTTAATAATCTACTAATATCAACATGAAGCCTGCATCATAAAATTCATTTCTGTGCTCCTGATGGCTCACTAATGTTTATTCAATGAGTAAGTGAGGCACAGACAACCCTGAAAGGTCTCAGATTTGCTCCTTGGTCTGTACTGAGTTAGTTGGTCTCAGCCAGGGAGATGTACAATTCAGTAATGGAAAATGAGACAGCATTCCCACTCAATCACTATCAGAAATCCCCCCTAACTGGAAGTGCAAGTATGCAGTCACCAGGGGAGGACAGGCTTTCGTTTGGCTGTGAGGACCTTCATCATCCAATAGCCTGTTGGCAGTATGCAAGCTCACACATAAAGAATGGCAATTGGGTGAGATATCGGAGGGAAACAAATGACCATGGAATTATACCACAGCAATGAGCCAACGACATCACGATAAGGGAAGAAAAGTGAAGCAAATAAGCATGAACATATCTGCTGAGGTAAAAGTGTCACAGCTCATTCAAGAACAAACAATTTATTCGTGCCTTATAAATTCAATGTTTTTCTCTGCTACTGTCCTGGAGACAATAACTAATGCAATCTCCCAGTGCCACTCAAGTGATCATTCTTTATACGTGGCCCTAGATGGTCAATGGTGCTGCAGTATTTTGAGTATAACCTTTGGCCTCCTTGTCTCGAAAGACAATGGGTAAGCTCCTGGAGGCGGTCAGTGGTTTGTGGAGCAGCGCCTGGAGTGGCTATAAAGGCCAATTCTAAAGTGACAGACTCTTCCACAGGTGCTGCAGATAAAATTGGTTGTCGGGGCTGTTACACAGTTGGCTCTCTCCTTGCGCTTCTGTCTTTTTTCCTGCCAACTGCTAAGTCTCTTCGACTCGCCACACTTTAGCCCCGCCTTTATGGTTGCCCGACAGCTCTGGCGATCGCTGGCAACTGACTCCCACGACTTGTGATCAATGTCACAGGACTTCATGTCGTGTTTGCAGACGTCTTTCAAGCGTAGACAAGGACGGCCAGTGGGTCTGATACCAGTGACGAGCTCGCTGTACAATGTGTCCTTGGGGATCCTGCCATCTTCCATGTGGCTCACATGGCCAAGCCACCTCAGGCGCCACTGGCTTAGTAGGGTGTATATGCTGGGGATGTTGGCCGCCTCGAGGACTTGTGTGTTGGAGATACAGTCCTGCCACCTGATGCCAAGGATTCTCCGGAGGCAGCGAAGATGGAATGAATTGAGACGTCGCTCTTGGCTGACGTACGTTGTCCAGGCCTCGCTGCCATAGAGCAAGGTAACAAAGAACAAAGATAATTACAGCACAGGAACAGGCCCTTCGGCCCTCCAAGCCTGCGCCGATCCAGATCCTCTCTCTAAACATGTCGCCTATTTTCTAAGCTTCTCTATCTCTTTTCTTCCTGCCCATTCATGTATCTGTCTAGATACATCTTAAAAGACTCCATTGTGCCCGCATCTACCACCTCCGCTGGCAATGCGTTCCAGGTGCCCACCACCCTCTGCGTAAAGAACTTTCCACGCATATCCCCCCTAAACTTTTCCCCTTTCACTTTGAACTCGTGTCCTCTAGTAATTGAAACCCCCACTCTGGGAAAAAGCTTCTTGCTATCCACCCTGTCTATACCTCTCATGATTTTGTACACCTCAATCAGGTCCCCCCTCAACCTCCGTCTTTCTAATGAAAATAATCCTAATCTGCTCAACCTCTCTTCATAGCTAGCGCCCTCCATACCAGGCAACATCCTGGTGAACCTCCTCTGCACCCTTTCCAAAGCATCCACATCCTTTTGATAATGTGGCGACCAGAACTGTACGCAGTATTCCAAATGTGGCCGAACCAAAGTCCTATACAACTGTAACATGACCTGCCAACTCTTGTACTCAATGCCCCGTCCGATGAAGGAAAGCATGCCGTATGCCTTCTTGACCACTCTATTTACCTGCGTTGCCACCTTCAGGGAACAGTGAACCTGAACACCCAAATCTCTCTGGACATCAATTTTCCCCAGGACTTTTCCATTTACTGTATAGTTCACTCTTGAATTGGATCTTCCAAAATGCATCACCTCGCATTTGCCCTGATTGAACTCCATCTGCCATTTCTCTGCCCAACTCTCCAATCTATCTATATTCTGCTGTATTCTCTGACAGTCCCCTTCACTATCTGCCACTCCACCAATCTTAGTGTCGTCTGCAAATTTGCTAATCAGTCCACCTATACTTTCCTCCAAATCATTAATGTATATCACAAACAACAGTGGTCCCAGCACGGATCCCTGTGGAACACCACTGGTCACACGCCTCCATTTTGAGAAACTCCCTTCTACTGCTACTCTCTGTCTCCTGTTGCCCAGCCAGTTCTTTATCCATCTAGCTAGTACACCTTGGACCCCAAGCGCCTTCACTTTCTCCATCAGCCTGCCATGGGGAACCTTATCAAACGCCTTACTGAAGTCCATGTATATGACATCGACAGCCCTTCCGTCATCAATCAACTTTGTCACTTCCTCAAAGAATTCTATTAAGTTGGTTAGACATGACCTTCCCTGCACAAAACCATGTTGCCTATCACTGATGAGCCCATTTTCTTCCAAATGGGAATAGATCCTATCCCTCAGTATCTTCTCCAGCAGCTTCCCTACCACTGACGTCAGGCTCACCGGTCTATAATTTCCTGGATTATCCCTGCTACCCTTCTTAAACAAGGGGACAACATTAGCAATTCTCCAGTCCTCCGGGACCTCACCCGTGTTTAAGGATGCTGCAAAGATATCTGTTAAGGCCCCAGCTATTTCCTCTCTCGCTTCCCTCAGTAACCTGGGATAGATCCCATCCGGACCTGGGGACTTGTCCACCTTAATGCCCTTTAGAATACCCAACACTTCCTCCCTCCTTATGCCGACTTGACCTAGAGTAATCAAACATCTGTTCCTAACCTCAACATCCGTCATGTCCCTCTCCTCGGTGAATACCGATGCAAAGTACTCGTTTAGAATCTCACCCATTTTCTCTGAGTCCAAGCATAACATTCCTCCTTTGTCCTTTAGTGGGCCAATCCTTTCTCTAGTTACCCTCTTTCTCCTTATATATGAATAAAAGGCTTTGGGATTTTCCTTAACCCTGTTTGCTAAAGATATTTCATGACCCCTTTTAGCCCTCTTAATTCCTCGTTTCAGATTGGTCCTACATTCCCGATATTCTTTCAAAGCTTCGTCTTTCATCAGCCGCCTAGACCTTATGTATGCTTCCTTTTTCCTCTTAGCTAGTCTCACAATTTCACCTGTCATCCATGGTTCCCTAATCTTGCCATTTCTATCCCTCATTTTCACAGGAAACATGTCTCTCCTGCACTCTAATCAACCTCTCTTTAAAAGCCTCCCACATATCACATGTGGATTTACCTTCAAACAGCTGCTCCCAATCTACATTTCCCAGCTCCTGCCGAATTTTGGTATAGTTGGCCTTCCCCCAATTTAGCACTCTTCCTTTAGGACCACTCTCGTCTTTGTCCATGAGTATTTTAAAGCTTACGGAATTGTGATCACTATTCCCAAAGTAGTCCCCTACTGAAACTTCAACAACCTGGCCGGGCTCATTCCCCAACACCAGGTCCAGTATGGCCCCTTCCCGAGTTGTACTGAGGACACAGGCTTGATACACTTGGACTTTTGTGTTCTGTGTCAGTGCACCATTTTCCCACACTCTCCTGGCCAGTCTGGACATAGCAGAGGAAGCCTTTCCCATGCGCTTGTTGAATTCTGCATCGAGAGACAGGTTACTGGTGATAGTTGAGCCGAGGTAGGTGAACTCTTGAACCACCTCCAGAGTGTGGTCGCCGATATTTATGGATGGGGCATTTCTGACGTCCTGTCCCATGATGTTCGTTTTCTTGAGGCTGATGGTTAGGCCAAATTCGTTGCAGGCAGCCGCAATCCTGTCGCTGAGTGTCAGCAGGCACTCTTCAGTGTGAGATGTTAATGCAGCATCGTCAGCAAAGAGTATAATAGCCCCAATCTAAACTCACTAAATGTCTTCACAGACTATCACTGGATAGCAATCAGGAGCAGGAACCCTAGATGATTTTTGTTTTTGTCTTTCCTTGGCCTATGATACTGCAGATAATTGTGACTCTATGACAGTTCTAGCTGAGGTCAATTAACTCAGCATAGACCAAACCTGGAACTTGGCTGGTTTGCCTGGCTTAGTACCATATCACAGAGTACATTTAGCAACTTGGCCAATGATGGAGGCCTGTGAATTGTGTCTAAAAGATAAATTTCATGTACAGGAGAAGTTCCTTCTACTTCAAAGGCCAAAGGGGTCTTTCTTGTTGATGGTACTTTAACAAACTTCATTGTGATTTACAACACAAATGGAATAAAATTGTATTTTATGTAGAAAATGATTTTAATTTAATCCGCACTATAACCTAATCATTAGTTTAATTGATGCTTTAGTCATTGTGAAGCATTCTATTATAACTGGGTTTAATTCAATGCAGAAAATTCTGCCTAGCAATTTTGATTGCTTAAAAACAGTAAAGTAGCTGCACTTCTGTAAGTGGTAACTGAGTAGTAGCTAAATCACAGACTGAATTATTCCAACCAAGCTCACTAAACTAAAATTCAGTGGAAGCAAGCTTTGATCTATCCTTACGTCTTGCATATGAATAAACATTTACATTCCCACTGTTTCCTCAAATTTGCCTGCAGGGAAGTTATAGAGAAAATAAAATCTAAAATAACTGGATAGTGATGCAATTTGAAAGAATATTTAGATTCAGTCAATAACTGAACCATTATATATCAACCATCAGTGTGATGGACCGGATTAAAATTAATTCTGATTTAAAGGATTTATTCCCAAATTTGGTGAAATTATGTGATTTCAGAATTTAGGATTCACATAGTTACTTGGTAGTACGGAACTTGAGTATTACTGAAAAAAAGAGAGACATGTTGTCAAAACTTTTTGTCTTGCACTTATCTGGCCAGACATACGAATGCCAAATTTCAAAGGGAGCAACAGTTTAAACTGCATGAGAAAAGGGTGCTGATTGGTTGGCAAATCAACTCTGATTAGTCAAGGTGTTGCCATGGAGAATGCACCAGGGAACTATCGTCCTCCACGCTTTTGTCTCATTCAAAGAAGGCGCAACGTCAGGACATTTTCTTTTTGCCTGCAGAGGACAGGTCCCTGCTTTTGAATAAATATTCTAGCTTCTAGCAAGCGTAAGTGAACCACATTGCAAGTCTGACTGATAATCTTAAAATGGTTGTTAACGTAATTCGCTTGCTAGAAGCTACATATATTCATATGCCAGGACCTGTCCTCTGCAGGCAAAAGGAACATGTGCTGGCTTTGCATTCTGAATTAAACAAAAGCATGGAGGACAATAGCATGGCAACACCTTGACCAGAGTCAACTTGCCAACAAATCAGCGCCCTTTTCTTATGCAGTATAAATTGTTGCTCCCTTTGAAATTTGACATTCTTGCATCTGTCTTGATGAGTGCAAGACAAAAAGCTTCAGCAGCAGATCTCTTTTTTTCAGCAATACGCAATTTTGGATTCACTAGAAGCACATGTTCAGCTGACGACCTTTTGGAGTAAAACGAGCTCGTTCAAAAAACACAGAGTGATATAAGCAACAAAGTTTGTATGATACCCTTATATGCTCCATTTTAACAAAGGTGTAACCTGTGCATTTTAAACAGATTAGATACAAAAGGTGCAACTGGACTCATTTTTAACCCTTTGAGGAGTCAGTAGCATTTATTGTATCAAAATAATGAGCTAACTATGGTCTACAGCTATTAGTACATGTACTGTCTTGTTTTCAAAGAATGTGGCTGATGAATACATTCTTTGTTTTTTGGGCCTAGCTCAAGTTTCCATCAGAATCATCAAAACAATTATATCCCTATCTTTGTGCAACAGGCAATGTGCATGTTGACATCTTCAGAAAGTTAAAATTATATTCTTTTACAATGGCTTGTATGTGCAAGGCCACAGGGAGTTTTCTCCCTTTCGTGGCTACCTGATAGGCAGAGAGTCCTTTTGAGAGATTGTGTTAAAACTTGCAACATCCCCATGTTCTCTGACTGAGAAAACACAATGAGAGTTCAACAGGGCAGGAAAGTGACATGTTGCTCCAGACAGGAGTGTTTTTTTTACATGAATCCTGAAGTGCTCTTTGTTTTTAATGTGGAATGGGGGAATGTTGGGAGACAGCATATGTGGTACCCATTAAATGGCTTTGTGCTTCAATAGTTTCCAAATAAACAAGATTTCTAACAGTAAATGTAATTTGCTTGGATTATGAAATAAAATGCAACCAGCTACAAAAGGGGCAGTTTGTATTTTTGAGAACCTGGTTAGTATTTTGTTCTAACTTGTATCCATAGCAACATGGGAAGAATCAAAGGTATCTCAATACAATATAGGCCTTCAATAAAGGTACACACAAACAAAAACAAGAAATGCTGGATTCACTCAGCAGGTCTGGCAGCATCTGTGGAAAGAGAAGCAGAGTTAACGTTTCGGGTCAGTGACCCTTCTTCGGAACTGGTTCACAGTTCCGAAGAAGGGTCACTGACCCGAAACGTTAACTCTGCTTCCCTTTCCACAGATGCTGCCAGACCCGCTGAGTGAATCCAGCATTTCTTGTTTTTGTTTCAGATTTCCAGCATCCGCTGTATTTTGCTTTTATTTTAAGGTACACACAAAGTTGGCTTTCTGTCACTAGATGTCAGAAGCACATTGAGTAAGTAAGGGTATAAGAAAGCATGAAACAAGAAAAGGCCAATTGGTCTATTAAACCCTCGCCTTCCACAGGCCATGCAGATTCTACCTTATAAGTTCCATTCCATAATTAATTTCCTAAGAGAAAGTTTTGCATTACAGCTCTCTGACCCTTAAAGGCAATTAGTAAAATGCCAGAATATTTATCCATGTTCACTATTGAAATCTTGGCCTGCTGCGTTCTGTGGATAAACGTCCCCCCATTTCCACCCCAAACCTCAACAACACAGGAACCATCATGCTGTGGAGTATTTGATCACTATTATTCCTCATAACTTTCAATCCCTTTCCTATAAAGAAATTTTCTTTCTAAAGGAATTGTTCAATGTGCATCAATATTTCTCCTATGTCATATTGACAAAGTATCTAAGGATGGGACATCACTACTGTAGGAATTTTGAATCATTGACTGCAACAGTATATCAGTATTTCACATCTAACAATGTTCCAATAATTGTCCTCAAACTCATAAGCAGTCAATATCCTACTGTTAGATATCTTTTAGAGAAAATAGCAACAACTTGTTCTTTAGGTTTGCTGATACATTCCCATAGACTGAATCTGTGGAATCCTTGAGGATGGGAATTTTTGGTGTCTGTTATATACCACTGCAGACAGTACTCCTTTAAGGCGCAAGCAACTCACATTCAGGAATGTTTAATTTGCAAACCTTTTTTCTCAGATTACAGATTTCTTTTACAAGGAAACTTATCAAATGATCAGTACAATTTGTTATTTTCTCATCAATATGAGACATGTTCAATTCTATGGTAATGTAAAGGCTTTTGGATCATTTTCAGAGGATTTAGAGTTTCTGGGAACTGATATCCATTTTATTTTCTCAATGCTGTTCTGTTACTAGTTTATGACATAAAGCATAAAAACTGCCATGATATGTGAGGTATTTCACCAAGTTCTTTTTTCTGACTGAATAAAAAATATCTTTTAAAAATGGCTGACTAAAGAAAAGCTGGTTCTTAATCTTGTTATACTAATACTCAAGGCAAACTATAATAGAATAATTTTTCAATGAGTATTTTGCCACTTTGTGAATGCATTTGCACCATAGTAAAGTTTATTCACGATCAGATCATTTAGAGTTCATTGGGCAAGTAGAGCTTGATGACCAATGACGGTTCCAGTTACAGTCAAGATAATATTGGCTTTACAAAGCTACACAATTATGTATTGTTGGCAATAACATTAATACAATATTTTTGATAAAACATTTAAAGCAAGATGTTTCATAATGGAAAAAGAAAACTTTTAACGTGCATGTTATTGGTAGGACCTAGATTGGCCAAGCTCTTAAGAGTTTTAATGCAGGATGTATTTTTACTAAATTGCTTCCTAAATACATAATGTTGTATCTTAAAGCATTAACTACACCAATATTTCATTCGAGCATAAAAATCATTTTAACATTACTACAAAACCATTGGCAAACAAGATTTTTGAAGTCTCATTAACAAATCATATTTGACAGTTTCCTTGATGAATGTGAAAACCTGAACTTGAAATACATCATGTGATTTTAAATATCCTGTTCCTCTTTAATTGTAATACATTAATGATTTTAGGTATAGTCATTTTGTGGTATGGCTATGTTCTTACTTTTACAGTATGTGCATTTTATGAACAGAGAGCACCATTAGCCATTAATAAGTCACAAAGCAAGGAAGGCAAGTGCGACCACAAATAGATTGTGTCCAATCAGGGTAAATGCCGTAGGCATGGGCCCTTACTTAGCAGCCTATCTAAAAAATATCTTTCTTTCTGTGCCTGTGTAATACAATTAGCATCAATTCCTACTGAATCAATCATTAAAATGTGCATTGCTTATTTCGTTTGACTCAGTCCATTTTAGGTGGCTCCTGTTAATTTCAAAGTTTATGCATACCTGTGGTGACAAGGATACTGTTAATGAATCAATGAGAAAAAGGACAGTGTCCAGTGTGTTAGTTTTACATTAAAAGTTCTTTAACTAGAGCACACACATAACAGGGAGTGGACTGATCACAGTTTAGAAGGAGGTTAGTAATTGGCAACACTCCTCCGCTGTTGTTGGCTGTATTCAAGTCTAATTGCTGATTTTCTTTCAATTTTGCAGTCATTAGAGATCCCAAAACGTGGAGTATTCATTTGTTTTAGCAATTTGAAGACCATCAAACATAATTGAAATAAAACTAAAAAGTGCTGGAAATACTCAGCAGGTCTGGCAGCATCTGTGAAGAGAGAGAAGCAGAGTTAACGTTTCAGGTCAGTGACCTTTCATCAGAACCCAAATGATTGAAATGTTGTTTAAAAGATACAAGAATATTGGACTTTCATCCAGGGATCACAAGTTCAAATCCAATCCTGGCAATCATCCTGCCTCAACTATCTACCCTCTCACAATTTGCTGGTTCTTGATGGTTTATCTTGTCGTCACAGAGCACTTAACACTTGGGAAAATGGAGAAAAGGAAATTAAGATTAACTGGTACTGAAATCTGCAAATCCTGCATTCTGTCAACTGATTAAAAGCAGTGTGGAATGAAAGAACAAACTTTCATTTATATAGTATATTTCATGGCCTCATGATGTCCCAAAGCACTTTACAACCAATGAATTACTTTTGAAGTGAAGTCGCTGTTGTAGGAAACACAGCAGTTATTTTGTGCATAGCAAGTTTCCACAGACGGCAATGAAATAAATGACCACAATCATCAGTTTTAGGTAATAAAAACAAGAAATGCTGGAAATTCTCAGCAGGTCTGGCAGTATCTGTGGAGAGAGAAGCAGACTTAATGTTTCAGGTCAGTGACCCTTCATCAGAACTGGCAGAGGCTAGAAATGTAATATGTTTTAAGCAAGTAAAGTGGGGGTGGGGCAAGAGATAACAAAAGAGAAGGTGTTGATAGGACAAGGTCACAAAGAATAACTGACCAGAAGGTCATGGAGCAAAGGCAAACGGTATGTCAATGGTGTGGTGAAAGACAAAGTGTTTGTACAGAGAGGGTGTTAATTGACAGAAAAATAGAACAACCTGGCCCAAAGCACAAACACAACAAAAAAAGCATTGGGTAGACACATGGTAAAAAAATGAATGATGAAACAAAATGAAATAAAGCAACATCCTGGTCAACTCCTCCATTACCCCCAACACCTTGTCCCCTTCCCATGCAATCGCAGGAGGTGTAATACCTGCCCATTCACCTCCTCTCCCCTTACTACCCAAGGCCCCAAACACTCCTTTCAGGTGAAGCAGCAATTTACTTGTACTTCTTTCAGTTTAGTATACTGTATTCGCTGCTCACATTGGGGATACCAAACGCAGACTGGGTGACCGTTTTGCGGAACACCTCCTCTCAGTCTGAAAGCATAACCCTGAGCTTTTGGTTGCTTGCCATTTCAACACACCCCCCGCTTCAGGCCCACATCTCTGTCCTGGGATTGCTGCAGTGTTCCAGTGAACAGCAACACAAGCTCGAGGAACAGCATCTCATTTACAGATTAGGCACGCTACAGCCTACCGGACTGAACATTGAGTTCAATAATTTCAGAGCATGACAGGCCCCCCCCCCCCCCCCCCCATTTTTATTTTCAGTAATTTTTCTTTTTTGTTTATTTTATTTCATTTTGTTTCATCATTCATTTTTTTATCCTTCAGATAAAGGATTTCCAGCACTGATGTGGGAAATCAAATATATGACAGGAACTCAAAATATGTATAAATAATAAAATGAAAACATCATTAAGTTTTGTTCTCATCAGTTTATCTCCCTCCTAAATTATGGTCAGGTCAACAGTTCCAGTCTCCTTCCTATTTGGCTTTCAGTCTAATTAAAGAAGGTGCATATAACTAATACAATTCTTAGGATTTTAATTCTGCCACTGTTATGTTTTCCTTACAACAGGTTCAAGGAGACTTTACTTCTGATCATGGTTTGAAGCTATATCCCATATCAGTTACACCAAGCAACTTCAAATTTGGAACTCATGAGGAAATCTGAAAATTTATAATCTGAATTTTATTGCTAAAGTCATACCATGCATAACTACATGATCTCATTTTTCACCATGTTCCTTAAACCATTGGTATTTACACTCAATAATGCATCAGAAGAGCTGTACTTCAAAACAGACATTGAAGACTTCCATGGATACACCAGACTAACTTGCAGTCCTTAGCCAGTGTTGTCATTGTACAAATAGTGCTATGTTCACTTAATAACTAGAAATGTAACATTTTGAGGTATTAACTGAAAAGTAGGAATGCCTTTGCTCACATGGCCTTCACTGGGGACAAATGCAGGCCCGGTGAATGTATTCAAGTTTTGAATTTAAAATCATGTGACTATTTCATGTATTATAAATTGAAGATCTTAAATGCAATTTGTTGTGTTGTTTTGAGTATTTTCCTAGACTGTGGAAGTCAGGACGTAACCAAATAATATGCCTTTGGAATCAGTGTTCCATTCGCTGCAGTGCAGCAATCATATATAAATACATTTCCGGTAATACTTGTGCCACTCACGCCATGAACTGTTTCTATTTTTCTTTTCCATAAAGCTCTAATTTGTTTTATAACAGCCACCAAAATGCATTAATCAGTTTGCTCAATCATACTGCAACAGCAGATGTCTGAGGTTAGCTGCTCATTATATTTAACAACGATGTAATTAGAAATTATGGACATGCTTGTGCGGATGTACAGAGGTGCCTCAAACACACTGCGAGATCAGAACTGATGCTGAGCATGTTCAATGAAAAAAATTGCAGGGCTGCTTTTAATTCTCCCAATGATGTAGTAGTTAACTGTAATTACTAAAAAGAAAATGACGACGTAGGCTTTAATGTGCAGTGACATTATTATTCGTTTATTTGATTTGTCAAATACTAATCTTCTTTTGTATGGTTGGAAAACACAATTGCATAAGCATGTGGGCTAGAATTTTACCGTCCCCCAATGGGTAGGCTAGTGGCGGGGGGCGGGGGGGGGGGTGGTACAGAATTGGGCTGTTCCTGATGCCTTCCCACCTCACTGCACTTTTATGCGGGGGCGGCAGCAGCGAGTAATGTCCTGCCTGCCCCAGGCCAATCAAGACCCTTAAGTGTTCAATAAACTGCCACTTAAGGGCCTCCTCCTGCCGCCGCAGGTATTTTACCCATGGCGGGCAGACAACAAAGGCCCCAAGAAGACTGCCAGGTAAAACCTGGCGGCCTTCTTGCGGGCTGGGGGGCCTCCTGATCAGGCACCATGTGTCCCACGGAGGGCTGCCCCCAAAGCCCCAACCGCTCCAGCATACAACACTGTTCCCCCGCCCCCCCCACTCCCCCTCCTTCCCCCCCTTGCCTCACCGGGGCCAGCTGATTGTCCCCACCAAGGCTCCAAAGACTTCCCGCCGTTCTGGGGCCATCCTTCCTCTATCTTCCGATGGTTGGGTGTAGTCCCAGTGTAGTCTCCCAGTGGCGCTGCTGGGACTAAGAGCTGCCAGCCCACTGATTGGCCGGCAGCTCCATCAGGCAGGACTTCCTGTCTCAAGTAGCTGGAAGTCCTGCCCAAGGCCAATTAAGGGCCTGGGGAGCAAAATATCCTGGTGTGGCTCCCAAAGCCCGGTGGAGGTGGGCTCGGCCCCAACTTTTCGGCAGGTGGGCGGGGATTCCTGCCCAACATTAAATTCCAGCCGTGGACTGAAACTCTACTTGGAATTGGAGTTGAATTCTAGACTAGGGCTAGATGGTATAGGTTACCTCTCACTGGCTGGCACTGAAGGAACATTGGGATTGAAGTGAACTTTCTCCTGCCAGTAATATTAGCAAGAAAGCTACCATGAGTACAGCAGGGGAAACCCATATATTACAGACGTCAACTTTGTCATTAAATTATCAGCAGGTGGAGTTTGATCCTTGTGTGGATGAATCCTTTTCCTGATCTTTACAACTTTGCACTGAAAGTGCTGAAAAACACAGGACCAATTGTTTAAATGCATACAGTAAATTGAAGCAAATTGTGGGGAACGGCCTGCAACTTCCTGATGTGATATTAAAAGGTGAGGCTCCAGACTGAGTCGGTGTTCAAAAACTGGGCCCAAACATTGTCCTTTATAGAAATTGGTGTAATTTCATTATTATTAATTGAAGATTAATTTTATGACTGATCCTTACCAATGCTGAAAGGTTTTGAGGCTCTCTTTTAGCTGCCCTAATGAAGCAGGAGAAGTCCAATGTAGAGCAGAGCTTGTTCTTCAGAAACCTAATAGATTTTTTTCAAAGTTGTGTGTCAACTTTCTTTTTGTTCTTCTTTTAGATGCAACCAGCTACCCATTAAGAAATTATCAATTTGAAGATTTTTTTTTCCTCAAGTTGTGCGAGGACATAGTCTGCGTGCTGGCAGGATGTATAGGCACAGAATCGATGGCACCATGTCTCTCAATCATCGAAAGACTTGAAATGCTTGTTATCTTTTTCAAACAGGACAATAGGATGTTCTGGTCACCTGACTTCAGTGTCAGCATGGCTCACACTTTCACCTCTGAGTCAGAAAGCTGTGGTTCAAGTTCCTCTCCAGTGATTTGAGCACATAATGTGGCTGGACAGTTCAGGGCAACACTGAGGGAGTCTTGCCTTATCCGAAGCGCCACCTTTTGCATGGGAAGTTGAACCAAAATATTTGTCTATCTGTTCAGGTGAATGTAAAAGATGCCAATGTATTATTCGAAGAGGAGCAGGGGCGTTCCCTGATATACTGGGCAACATTTATTCCTCAACCAACACCCTCGAAACACATTAACTGGTCATTTACCTCATTGCAGTTTATGGGACTTTATTATGTGCAAATTAGCTGCCAAGTTTGCTTGCAATAACAAACGCCTCAAAAATAACTCTGGCTGTGAAGCACTTTGGGATATCCTGAGAGAGTGATAGACATTATATACATGCAAATTTGTTCTTTCTTTATTTTTCCCATTTTCCAAATAAGAACAGTAAAATTACCAAACACAAGAAGATGAATCTGAATGCCCCTGATTATACAATGCTAACATTTCAGCTTGCACTATTTTGAATCGGGATCTAATGCTGGAATTACCAGTCTGAAGTTGAATCCTCTGAGCACTCAATGTCCTTTTGCAGCATTCAAAATATGCATACATTTTCTGTCATTTAACACCTGTAAAAATATTATCCTGCAAATTTCCTGTGCTGAATATTGCAAAAAAGAGCTGGCGTACTGTGCAGAACTGTAGGAACATTTCTAAATATTTAACATTCGAATAAACTGCAACTAACGTAAATTATATATATTTTACAGATTTCAAAGTTATTGTAGTCTTGAAAAGATTACAATATATTCCTCAGTTCAAAATTACTTATTCAAAAGACATTACTTAATCAAAGCTTTTTTAATAATTTGGAAAAAAACTTGGAAGACAGTAACAGAATAATTTTTAGAAAGCTTTAATCAGTGGATATTATTAACTTGTTAAACAGGACAGAGAACGGATCTAAAATTGACAATAGAAAATGAAAGGTCACAGACCTGAAACGTTAACTCTGCCTCTCCCTCCACAGATGCTGCCTGACCTGCTGATTATTTCCATAGAATCATAGAGTTATACAGCACAGAAACAGGCCCTTCGGCCCATCGTGTCTGTGCTGGCCATTAAGCACCTATCTATTCTAATCCCATTTTCCAGCACTTGGCCCGTAGCCTTGCATGCTATGGCTTTTCAAGTGCACATCTAAGTACTTCTTAAATGTTGTTATGGTTCCTGCCTCTACCACCCCTTCAGGTAGTGTGTTCCAGATTCCAACCCCCTCTGGGTGAAAATAATTCTCCTCAAATCTCCTCTAAACCTCCTGCCCCTGATCTTAAATCGATGCCCCCTGGTTATTGATCCCTCCGCTAAGGGAAAAAGTTTCCTCCTATCCATCTAATCTATCAATGCCCCTCATAATTTTGTATACCTCAATCAGGTCCCCCCTCAGCCTTCTCTGCTCTAAGGAAAACAACCCCAGCCTATCCAGTCTGTCTTCATAGCTGAAATGCTCCAGCCCAGGCAACATCCTGGTGAATCTCCTCTGCACCCTCTCCAGTGCAATCACATCCTTCCTATAGTGTGGTGCCCAGAACTGTACACAGTACTCCTAGCTGTGGCCTAACTAGCATTTTATATAGCTCCATCATAACCTCCCTGCTCTTATATTCTATGCCTCGGCTAATAAAGGCAAGTATCCCATATGCCTTCCTAATGACCTCATCTACCTGTGCTGCTGCCTTCAGTGATCTATGGACAAGTACACCAAGGTCCCTCTGACCTTCTGTACTTCCTAGGGTCCTACCATCCATTGTATATTCCCTTGCCTTGTTAGTCCTCCCAAAATGCATCAGCTCACACTTCTCAGGATTAAATTCCATTCGCCACTACTCCGCCCATCTGACCAGCCCATCTATATTGTCCTGTAATCTAAGGCTTTTCTCCTCACTATTTCCGACACCACCAATTTTCATGTCATCTGCAAACTTACTGATCATACCTCCTATATTCACGTCTAAATCATTAATGTACACTACAAACAGCAAGGGTCCCAACACCGATCCTTGTGGTCCAGCACTTTCTGTTTTTATTAATGGAAAATGGATATTCTCCCTTGTAAAAGTTACACAGGAAACGATTGAGGTAATCCTGTTCAAAATGAACATAAATATACAGCGCGCAGAACTCAATGTCCCGCGCATAATTTAATAGTTGGATCGGTGTTCAGAATCATGCTATTTCCTGGTGCAACTACAAAAGGATTTTTTTTTTAATTTGCTGTCCAAACAGTACAGAGGAGGTTTGCAATCCCTCCCCTAAATATCCCACGGTATCCTGTGGGATGCTACAAGAGCCATTTCCTCCAAGACATTGTCCAGGATGCACATTAAAAGCCAAGCTGTCTCCTAATCAAACATTTGCCAATTTAAGTCATGATCTAAACTAGTTTTCTTTCTGAAATTAATATAAATGGTTCCATAGCCATGCAATCCTCATATAAACATATTCCAGACAATGTCTTAAAATTTGTAAATTATGACCAAGCATTAACTTTGATCACTAACTATATAGTTGTAATGAAGTAGTTGTGTTTTTTGGAAACCACTTATATGTCTGCCTCATTCTGCTGCCTATAACACAGCAGGTAAATTTACAGGAATATTCAAGGATAAGATTCTGTAACAGTCTTAACCAATAGATTTCTTTAAAAGTACACCTGATCACAGCTGTCATTTTCACACCCATCCTGGTAGTGCAGTGATGTGACATTTCAGCATCAAACCCAATGGTCTTAGACCCCTGCACATTATAGTCACTGGAGCATCCCTCAGTAAATGAAAAACACCCAGGCACTGTCAGCTTTGAAAAATGCTTTTCACGATTTGTTTTGTAAACTTTCCAGAGGAACTTTCAAAGAATACCCGGGATAAAGATTCCCTCCATGACCTTTCATACGAAGAAAACTGGCCCAACCCTAAGAGTCAACCAATAAATGCTCCTGTGCTCTCAGCCAGCATAGCTTGGGGAATTGGGAAGACAATAATAGCTCAATAACTTCAACAAAATCAATTCAAAAATGTTTTTTTCTTCATCTTATGCTGTTCCTGCCATACCCACCAACACTGGCTGAGAGGAAGGGCCTGTTTCCGGTTTACATATGTGCTTTTTTTGTGACTCACCAATAAACAATGTGCAAGGGACCAGAGTGGTTGTTCCTAGAATTTCCTTCCCTCCTTATGCAGCAGCACCATGTGGAACATGTCTACCATTCGGAATGCTCCAGTGAAACATGGTGATGGCTATATCCTTGGAAAACTGGGCTACCTCTCACTCATGCATTCAAGACATGATTAGATAAAGCTTCACATCCACAGTTCCATTATGATCTCAGCCTAGTCATTGTTGGAAGGGACATTGTACAGAAACTAATCACTTCCTAATAGAAAGGGAGAGAAGATGAGAGGGGCAAGCCATTCCTCAGCAGCTCGCAGTCCTCTGCTGTTTCCTTTCAGATGTGGCCACCTCCAAAAGAAGGTTTTAGACCTTCCTGAAAGGTCTCTTCCAGAACATAAGAAATAGGAGCAGGAACAGGCCATACAGCCCCTCGACTCTGATTTGCAGAAAAGCAGGCAGGAACTCATCACCCTGCAAAGACCTTCAGGTTAATATCATAAATGGTCAGTATCTGACTGGGATCTGCTTTTTTTAAACTGCCCACCAACCCAGTTTCTGCTGGGCCAATCACATTAGAATTGACCCCTTGGGTTTTTTAGCCTGACAAGAAGATGTTAGAGAGGTAATCTTGTGGAATTATATAAGATCATGTGATATGTTAAAGGTTAATCCTGAACATGGTGGACTAATGTAGGGAGATTCTTCTTCACACAGAGGGCTGAATTTTACCGGCCCCTCGACACCATGCGTTGCGGTGTTGGGGGGGGGCCAGTAAAATTCTACCGAGAGAGGCCCATCTCGACACGTGACGTCGAGAAGGGCCCGCTGCATATTACTGGCGGCGGGGGTACCTCGGTGCGGTCACCCTCCCCCCCACGCCGTCTGGCAGCAGGCCCTTCATCAGCATCTGAAAAGTAACATTGAACATATGTAAATAAACTTACCTGCAGTCGGCAGCCTTCCTACGCCGATATTACGGCCCCTGTTCATGCTCCCCGTGCCTTCAGAACTCCGCACGGAGTTCCGAGGTGAGGACCTGGTGGGGAGGAGGGAGCAATAGAATTTTCAGTGCAGGAGGGGTGGGGGAGCAGGGAAAACAAATGTTATTGGTTATGTTAATGATGGGAAGGGGTTCAAGGTTGGGGGGTGGGGGGGGAAGTTCGGGAAGGGAATAAAGTGTTTTCTGACATTAGGTGCCACGTAAATGACCATGGGGGGGGGGGGGGGGGGGGGGAGCGGGCGGTGTTGGGGAAGGGCCCCCATCACAAATATTTTTATTTGATAAACTTTCCCAATGCTACCATTTTAAATATCAAAATTGTACTGCAGGGCTTAAAGCCCTTTGAAATGGTGCCTGCACGGTGGCGCCGGATGCCGTTGCCGGGGACGCGGCAGCTGCCCTCTTATGCCATCGTGGGTGGCCGCTCTGCCCCCTCTATTTAAAAATGAGCCACTGCATAATATCGCGGGGGCTCAGGGATGGCGCATCCGCGCGGGATGCACACAGTCTTTAAGAGTGCGCTGCTGCGAACTGCAACGCACTCATAAAATTCAACCCAGAAAGTATTCTGGAATGGGTTTCCATCCAGTGCAGCGGAGCCAAACATCCTGCAATGATTTATGAAACAACTAGTTAGAACAAAGAACAAAGAACAGTACAGCACAGGAACAGGCCATTCGGCCATCCAAGCCTGCACCGATCTTGATGCCTGCCTAAACTAAAACCTTCAGCACTTCCGGGGACCGTATCCCTCTATCCCCATCCTATTCATGTATTTGTCAAGATGCCTCTTAAACGTCGCTATCGTATCTGCTCCCACCACCTCCCCCGGCAGCAAGTTCCAGGCACTCACCACCCTCTGTGTAAAGAACTTGCCTCGCACATCCCCTCTAAACTTTGCCCCTCACCTTAAACCTATGTCCCCTAGTAACTGACTCTTCCACCCTGGGAAAAAGCTTCTGACTATCCACTCTGTCCATGCCGCTCATAACTTTGTAAACCTCTATCATGTCACCCCTCCACCTCCGTCGTTCCAGTGAAAACAATCCGAGTTTATCCAACCTCTCCTCATAGCTAATGCCCTCCAGACCAGGCAACATCCTGGTAAACCTCTTCTGTACCCTCTCCAAAGCCTCCCCGTCCTTCTGGTAGTGTGGCGACCACAATTGCACGCAATATTCTAAGTGTGGCCTAACTAAAGTTCTGTACAGCTGCAGCATGACTTGCCAATTTTTATACCCTATGCCCCGACCGATGAAGGCAAGCATGCCGTATGCCTTCTTGACTACCTTATCCACCTGCGTTGCCACTTTCAGTGACCTGTGGACCTGTACGCCCAGATCTCTCTGCCTGTCAACACTCCTAAGGGTTCTGCCATTTACTGTATACTTCCCACCTGCATTAGACCTTCCAAAATGCATTACCTTACATTTGTCTGGATTAAACTCCATCTGCCATTTCTCCGCCCAAATCTCCAACCGATCTATATCCTGCTGTTTCCTCTGACAATCTTCATCACTGTCCGGAACTCCACCAACTTTTGTGTCGTCCACAAACCTACTAATCAGACCAGCTACATTTTCCTCCAAATCATTTATATATACTACAAAGAGCAAAGGTCCCAGCACTGATCCCTGCGGAACACCACTAGTCACAACCCTCCATTCAGAAAAGCACCCTTCCACTGTTACCCTCTGTCTTCTGTGACCGAGCCAGTTCTGTATCCATCTTGCCAGCTCCCTTCTGATCCCATGTGACTTCACCTTTTGTATCAGTCTGCCATGAGGGACCTTGTCAAAGGCTTTACTGAAGTCTATATAGATAACATCCACTGCCCTTCCTTCATCAATCATCTTCGCCACTTCCTCAAAAAACTCAATCAAATTAGTGAGACACGACCTCCCCTTCACAAAACCATGCTGCCTCTTGCTGATAAGTCCATTTGTTTCCAAATGGGAGTAAATCCTGTCCCGAAGAATCCTCTCTAATAATTTCCCTACCACTGACGTAAGGCTCACCGGCCTATAATTTCCTGGATTATCCTTGCTACCCTTCTTAAACAAAGGAACAACATTGGCTATTCTCCAGTCCTCTGGGACCTCACCTGTAGCCAATGAGGATGCAAAGATTTCTGTCAAGGCCCCAGCAATTTCTTCCCTTGTCTCCCTCAGTATTCTGGGGTAGATCCCATCAGGCCCTGGGGATTTATCTACCTTAATGCTTTGCAAGACACCCAACACCTCCTCCGTTTTGATAATGAGATGACTGAGACTATCTACACTCCCTTCCCTCGGCTCATCATCCACCAAGTCCTTCTCCTTGGTGAATACTGATGCAAAGTACTCATTTAGTACCTCGCCCATTTCCTCTGGCTCCACACATAGATTCCCTTCTCTGTTCTTGAGTGGGCCAACCCTTTCCCTGGTTACCTTCTTGCTCTTTATATACGTATAAAAAGCCTTATGATTTTCCTTAATCCTGTTTGCCAATGACTTTTCATGACCCCTTTTAGCCCTCCTGACTCCTTGCTTAAGTTCCTTCCGACTGTCTTTACATTCCTCAAGGGATTCGTCTGTTCCCAGCCTTCCAGCCCTTACGAATGCTTCCTTTTTCTTTTTGACTAGGTTCACAATATCCCGCATTATCCAAGGTTCCCGAAACTTGCCAAACTTATCCTTCTTCCTCACAGGAACATGCTGGTCCTGGATTCCAATCAACTGACATTTGAAAGACTCCTACATGTCAGATGTTGATTTACCCTCAAACAGCCACCCCCAATCTAAATTCTTCAGTTCCTGCCTAATATTGTTATAATCCCCCAATTTAGCACCTTCACCCAAGGACTAATCTTATCCTTATCCACAAGTACCTTCAAACTTATGGAATTATGGTCACTGTTCCCGAAATGCTCCCCTACTGAAACTTCGACCACCTGGCCGGGCTCATTCCCCAATACCAGGTCCAGTACGGCCCCATCCCTAGTTGGACTATCGACATATTGTTTCAAGAAGCCCTCCTGGATGCTCCTTATAAATTCTGCCCCATCCAAGCCCCTAGCACTAAGTGAGTCCCAGTCAATATAGGGGAGGTTAAAATCACCCACCACTACAACCCTGTTACCTTTACATCTTTCCAAACTCTGTCTACATATCTGCTCCTCTACCTCCCGCTGGCTGTTGGGAGGCCTGTAGTAAATCCCCAACATCGTGACTGCACCCTTTCTATTCCTGAGCTCCACTCATATTGCCTCGCTGGATGACCCCTCCAAGGTGTCCTCCCGCAGTACAGCTGTGATATTCTCCTTAACCAGTAATGCAACTCCCCCACCCCTTTTACATCCCCCTCTATCCCGCCTGAAGCTTCTAAATCCTGGAACATTTAGCTGCCAATCCTGTCCTTCCCTCAACCAAGTCTCTGTAATAGCAACAACATCATAGTTCCAAGGAATAGTAATTGGGGGTGTAGTAATAGGGGGAGCAGCGAGTGTAGGGCTGTCCTGGAAGGACAAATTAAGATGGGCTGAATGGCCTCATCTTTAAGGGTCTTCTATTCAAAAAAGCCAAGGCTGTCATATTTACATAGGAAATGGTATTATTGAAAAATAAAGCTTAGGCCTGTGTGGTCTTCACCCATTGGCCACACACGTGCACTCCCAGCAGAGTCACTGCAGACCAGGGGCAGAATTTTTGCCTCAATATGGGGGCAAGAATGGAGGTGAGCGGCACATAATTTCGCACTGGTTTGCCGGCCACCATCCCACTCCTGAGCCATTTTCCCGGAGGTGGGATTGGGGCAAGCGGTGAGTAGCCAAGTGAGGTCATTTAAAGGCCAATTATCAGAGGCTGGAATTTTCTAGTCTGCCTGCGGGACCCCTGCGACATCGGCAGCATGGAAGCTGCTTGGAGGTGGCTTCGCAGCGGCAGACCATGGGACCAGCGCTCGGGGCAGGCCCAGAGGCGGACCCCCACCCACCTGGCCACACGCCGCCCTGTAGAATGATTTCCTCTCCACAATGGTAGCCCAGCAGCTGTGGCCATTTTTTATTTCAGATTTTTTTTTAAAAGTTGCTGAGAGGATGCCTTAAGATGAAGGCGCCTTCTCCGTCTCCTTTGCCTATTGGCCCTCCAGATTCAAGAGCCTGCCCACCTTCCTTAGTTGGATAGTGAGTGCACCCTCTGGCCACTAATTGGCCAATCAAGGGAAATCACTGCTGGGTTACTGCTTCCAACATAGTGTGGGGTCGGAATCCACATTTGACCCCAACGTCAGGGTCCCAACCCAAAGCTCAAAATCCTGGCCCAGGAGTGGAAACTTTGGCTAATTTTCCTATCCTTAACCCATGGCAGCTGTGGTTAAGTGCTGCACCCTGGTTACCGCCTCATCTTAGATCAGACAGCTTAGCATAGATCTAGATATTAAAGATATCAAGGGATATGGAGAAAGTGTGGAAAAATGGCATTGAGGTCGATGATCAGCCATGATCTAGTTGAATAGAGGAGCAGGCTCAAGGGGCCGAATGGCCTACTCCTGTTCTTATTTCCTATGTTCCTATTGATCAAACAATTGACCTGTTCATTATCTTTCAGTTCACCAAGTAAATCTGATGAAACTTTATGCGAGTTTGCATGATGTACATGAAGATTTAAAACATCACAAATAACTATGTATATTTTAGTTAGAAATAAGACCAGAAACATGCATAAGAAATTGATTTGCAT
The DNA here is from genome assembly GCF_036365525.1 of Heterodontus francisci. NCBI lineage: Eukaryota > Metazoa > Chordata > Chondrichthyes > Heterodontiformes > Heterodontidae > Heterodontus > Heterodontus francisci. The sequence goes on from NC_090402.1 coordinate 25,605,572, forward strand.
CTGAAAGAGAAGGATAAGCTCATATTTTCGGTTTGACACTTTCTCAGATATTGTTGAATGAAGATGTTCAACCCAAACTTTAAACTTACTTTCTGTGTAGCTGCCGAGCAATGGGTTTTTAGCATTTTTGGTGAGGTTATTTACAGCTTAAGTTCATCTGCAGTCGACTATTCCAACCCCATTTGTAATTCAACCTTCAGTCTTGCTTCAGCTCTGTACTTAAGTATTTTATACTCTTTGCATTTTTATACCAAATCACGGACCAGGAACAACGCCCAGCTCTGTGATTAGGAACTACCACATGTTTTATTTTACACGCAAACAGTGTCGGGGAAATTCCTTCTCCATTTTCTAAGATGGCAGTGGCCACGATGGTGTGAATTTCAGGTGAATACTGTTGGCCGTGGCTGCAAAAACTTAGCTCCTTCTGAGCATGGAGCGGACCCTGTACGCTACATAATTGAAAATTGCTGTTACCACATTACCAGCCGCTGCGCTATTAAACATTTTTGCCCAAAACTATTTCAAAATTTGTAACTATTTGAAAAGAACACTGATGAAGAGCACATGTTTGAAATGTTAAAACACCAGCCGAGCTCTTGTGCTAGCAAGGCAGCTGAACTAACCTGTCCTTCCTGCTGATAGTCTGCGCCTGGTTTATAAAGGAGGTTATTCTGAACTTCTAGTGCATGTGGATGATGGTTCCGTTGTTGCTCCATTGCACATGTCACCGTGAGTTTTTTGTTTTAATAATCCTGTGGAGATACAAGGTAGTTAAAACTTTGCCAAACAGCAAGTCTTAATTTCCCAACCTGTTTTCTTGCCAACTCTGCTGAAAGCTAATTCAAAAGGCTGGCCTTGCATTACATTTTGGATCAATAGATTCATTCCGTTTAGATTTCTTCTGCAAGGCATTTGCTAGATATTCATTTCGGAAGTCATATTTCATATCAGTTATTTCACATTTACTTTCTATGCCAACGCAGTCACTAGGACGATAGTTCTCAGGCTAAGTCAGGATTTTATTCATTAATTATCCACATATCACATTACCTGTGGCAATACTATTCTTCTTTCAGAAGTGTGACAAGATACAATTCCAAACAATCTGAATGCACTGCAGTTTTCTTTTAGAGGTGGAAGCTGGGCAGCTGTGAGGAGTTAAAGCAGATTTCAATAAGAATCTACATCTCTCAGCCACTCTACGAGACTGTTACGATTCCACACGAAGCAAAGTCATTTCTCTACTTCAGAATGAGCTCCACTTCCTGCTTTCGCAATGATCCAAAGCTGGACATTAACAGACGTTTCTACAAATCATTAGTTCAATGCTGTAAATGAACCATTTAAATGATTACTCAGAAGCTGTTGCAAAACCTCCCGCCCACATGCGTATAAATAGGTCATTAGATCAGATTTTACGGGATAATCGGCCAGACTTTACTTTCTTTTTAACCCTTTTCACATACGGTGTGTTGCTCTCTACTAAATGAATTAAAAAACAAATCCAGAAGGACTTCCCTCACAGAAAGAGCTTATTATGAGACAGTCAGTCACCATATCCTCACCACAGCCTTTCCGCTGTTAGTGACCTACAGTAAAGTACACCATGTCATACTGGGCAGTGAGTCAGTTACAGGAACTAAAAGACATTCTGAAGCATGAATTCTTTTTCTGGTATGCTACTAAAACCGTCCTGACTTCATCCATTCATACTGATATTTACTCTTTCCAATAATCTTTGTACCCACTGGCGCAACAAGACATACATATTTACTTCTTTTTCCCTGAACAAAGCACTTCAGTGAGTCTGTTGTTTGCCTTCACTGGAAACACAGTTTGAAAGGATTAATGTGCCCTTGTGTTAGACTTTATTTCTGCATCTGAGAGGAGGTAACTGTGAGAATAAAGTAAGTGACTGTTATTGGATCAAAATGTTTGTGAAGTGAAGCAGACTCACTAGTCACCTTGTGTCCTATAAATGTCCCATTGGCTGTTGATGTTGCCTTTGTTTGCCAAGTTCTTTAACTCTTTCAGTACAACAATATTCTGTCAGTTTTCTTTCATTTAACCTCTGGGAAAATGATTGTTATAACATTTCCAATAACAACTTCACCCAGTAGAATAAAAGAATCATAGAATTATAGAATAATACAGCACAGATGGAGGCCATTCAGCCCATTGTGCCTGTGCCAACTCTTTAAAAGAGAAATGTGTAAAATCAAATAATATCCAAGTAAATTGCCAGTGGCATTACTCACAGTCAGTTGGTGAACTTGAAGTTCTTTTATATGCAAGGTAGTGATAAACTCGATAAAGACACTTAAGCAACAGGCTCCACGGTGTCACTTACTGGCCTAAGCCTGCAATTATATTGTTACAGGCAACTGTTGAAATACAGATTTCCATTCTAAGCGTTTGCATAAGCCTTTTCAAATTTAAAAATTGATACGAAAGTGTGACCAAAAATCATGACCACAGAAAGTTGAACCAGAAGTGTGTGTGTGTCTACATATACGGAAGAATTTTCATAAAATATAGAGGGAATGCTTAGCAAAATACAAAAATTACAACCAAGCCACTCCTTTTTTTTTCAAATGACGCTTTAGAAATGGCACTAACAATCAAGGAGTTAACCTACTGTCCTCTGTGGTGTTACTTTGTACGGTTTGAATCCAGTCTGCACAGCTGCAATATTGCACGGTTGCTAGTGACAACCTGGAGCTTGTCATTGGGCATGCCATTGGGCTGGTGCAGGTTTGAAATTTAAAACCTGTGCTGCATTTTAAACCATCCTCAGAAGTCCTCTTCTCAAGGTGTGACGCATCCCTGCCCTGGCATATCCTGTTAGTTTTGGCCTTAAAAGAAAAATGTAGCCTGGAAATTGCTGTTGGAGATATTAACAGATGACTGCTTATCTTGGGTATAGGATGTCCCTCTGTGTGCTATTTTAGTGAAGGCATTAACCTAGATAAAATAAGCAAACAAAGAACTGCCTTAAGGTGACAGACAGAGGAATGTCATACAAGCCCATTTAGTACTTGTCCATTAATATCGACAACAGTAACTTCTGTCTGTACTCTCACTGGTAACAGAATTGCAGTGAAGGCAAAATCAAACAGGCCATGGGTGAAAAGTAAGTTAATTGAAATGTGTGAAAAGTGCCTGGATTTTCTGAAATTATTTCATTAATTTTTTTTTTAGCCAGTTTAACCTATTGTTCTCTAATTGCTTCCATTTCAATGAATAAAATTGAGTTAGCATGCAGGTTGACATGATGCCATTGTCTCTGAATATTGCGACATCACCTATTATGGTCATGCACTTGCCTTCCAGCACTGTGGGTAATATCAGGATGATGCTATTTCTGTCAGTCTTGCATTGAGCAGTACTAGGCCATGCTGAGATGTTCCCATATGGCTGGCAGGATAACACTAAGCTTGTAAAAGATAGTTAATTTTTTTTTGCTTTAGTAATTCACTGAAGGTTTCATTTCTAAATTGGCCTAAGTGCACAGTTGAAAGCTGCTGATTCAATATTCTCCATCTGTACATTCGCGATGCCTGAGGCTGTGCTCTGGGGCAGCAGGAGACCTCCTGCAGGTTTACCAGTGCCACTACCCTTCATGTATCACTGTATCAACCAGATGCACTTCGGGAGAGCTGGAGATGGTTAAACGCAGCTTTAGCCCACGCTCAGAACTAAATTTCCTTCAGCGCTTCATATTTTTATAATTCTATTTAATTCAGCCGCATAATAAGAAAGATCAGAAACAAAACGTCTTTTCTTGTCATGTAACCCTGTAAATCCATCTTCTGTGCTCAGTGTGCAGCTCCTGCATTTCCACCCCTCCCCCATCGCCTCACTGAGAATTAATGCCTCACACACACAGCTTGCAACGCCGTGCACAAATATTAATTCAAAGGCAAAAAAAAATCAGCAAAACCTGTTGAATAATGTATGTATTAACCTTTTGTATGTAATGAATGAAATATTGAATTTAATGCGTTTTTTGCAAAGAATCTTTTTCTCCCCCTTCTCATTTCTCGGCCTACTCTGGCCACATGTACGACACCAGCCTCCTCTCGGCCCTCTCCCACTGCCTGTGTGACCAATTGCTAGGAAGTGCTTCGGAGCACTTAGGATTGGAGAATTTACCTTCAGTGCCTCTTCCATCCCTGTGAGTAAGTGCATGCCCCCTGCTCAAGGTCACCCCACAACAGTACAGCTCAGATCAGGATTTTGCCATGTGGAAAATAATGGGCATGATCATACCATTCCATGGCACAGCCCTTCGGCGCTCCAATTCACTGCATCGGAAAAATACTAATTTCAATGGGTAGGCATCAGCTGGCAGGACCGCATCTCCAACACAGAAGTCCTCGAGGCGGCCAACATCCCCAGCATATACACCCTACTAAGCCAGCGGCGCCTGAGATGGCTTGGCCATGTGAGCCGCATGGAAGGATCCCCAAGGACACATTGTACAGCGAGCTCGTCACTGGTACCAGACCCACCGGCCGTCCATGTCTCCGCTTTAAAGACATCTGCAAATGCGACATGAATTCCTGTGACATTGATCACAAGTCGTGGGAGTCAGTTGCCAGCGATCGCCAGAGCTGGCGGGCAACCATAAAGGCGAGGCTAAAGCGTGGCGAGTCGAAGAGACTTAGCAGTTGGCAGGAAAAAAGACAGAAGCGCAAGGGAAGAGCCAACTGTGTAACAGCCCCGACAACCAATTTTATCTGCAGCACCTGTGGAAGAGTCTGTCACTCTAGAATTGGCCTTTATAGCCACTCCAGGCGTTGCTCCACAAACCACTGACCACCTCCAGGCGCTTACCCATTGTCTCTCGAGACAAGGAGGCCAAAGCAAGGCTATAGAAAATTAACATTGCATTATTTGTCCTGTCCGAGTTAAAATAAGAATGGTTGTTTGACGGGAAGTTCATTAAAGTGTCAGGAGGGAAGAAATTGGTTCATGGAGGCTTAGTGGCATCAAGTGGCTGAAGGGAACGATCCCTGTGCCAGCTCAGGCAGGTCAAAGGCCTGATCAAAATTGAACCTCGGGCCTCATTTAGCTGCCAGCTACTGTTCTGGAAGTGGGGTAATGCAATTGGGAAGGAGCCAATCGTGGACCAGCAATGGTCGCCGGGGACTGGTGTGGAGCCGAGAGGAACATAAACCTTACCTTTTTGGCACTTGAGGGCAGTGATGTCCCTAAGGACGGCTGATTTGGCCACATGTAGACCTGGTTATCCCCTGTGCTGCCTGCATTCAGGGCAGCCGAGTTATGGAAAGATATTCTTTATATGTGCAAGAGGGCTAACGACTGTTTCAGGCGCTGGCTCTGGATGCTTATTACCAATATGCTGGCGACACCATTCTGGCACAGAATGTGTGCGTCCATTCTGGCCACTAAGGCGCCTGTTTTATGCCTGCACAGTGTCAACAACTTTCCAGCCCATGGTATTTGATACATTCACTTTATTACAGGCAGGATTATGCTTCAATCACAATACTTGTTTTCCATTTTAAAGATCATAACAAATAAAGAAATGTTTTTTTGGGGAAGGCAAAATGTCTCACAGATATAAACTATTCCCTGGAATAGATTCCCTGGAATCTGGGCTTTCTTCTTATTGTAAGATAGACCTGGGTAACTTTTACAGTCCCCATCAATCATGAAATAAAAACACGATAATTTTGGAAATCTGCAACATTCACAGATAGATATTTACATTGACAGACAGGTAAGAACACATTTCTTCAGTTTTAAAGAGTTAACAGTGAAATGGTTGTAGGACACCATGATTGTATTGAATGGCAGAGCAGGCTCGAGGGGCTGAATAGCCAATTCCTGCTCTTATTTATTATGTTCTTTCTTAGGTGACTGGGATCATGTTTTATTTCTTTACATTGCTTTGTCACCCATATCTACCCATTCAAAGCATTGTTTCACCTGCTTCATTGAACAGCACCAGGTGCAGTTTGGTATCACTGAAGAAATATTTGGAGACTCACTCATGGAATGGATTGTGGCGAGGGAGTGCCACATTGGCACTCACATATTGACCCACTTTTAACTTATTACAGCACTCCTTACAGTTGGACTGGTGTTATGAATATGACAGGTTATAGGTTAATGTCAGATAATTAGAAAAGAATTGACACCTCACAACGTTGCATCATATCTGAAAAAATGTATTTACTCCCATTCTGGCAGAAACCCACTTTTAAATCTGAACGAAAAGCCCCCTTGAACAGCACAGGCCTGCACAGGAGTGCATACTGCCCCTATTACTGTCGCCCAGGCAGTAATCCTTTTCCTATCCGGTGTAGAAAAATCATTAGAAATTGTAATAATTCAGTAAAACATTCAATAAAATAGCCACAAGAAAAGGATGAAACAGAAGAAAAGCATGTGCATAACTGTCTGAAGGTTAGTAATGTTGTAAAAGCTTTTACATAAACTCCAGGTCGGAACCCTATTCTGATTGTCATCTTTGTCTAATCTGCTTTTTCTTCTTCATTTTTGAGAAACCCTATTCCAAATACAAACATATTGTCTTCTTCTGCATTTGATCCATCTCCTAATAACAGCATGCCACTGAAGTAGAGCTCAACAGCTTGAGGCAACAACATGAATATAAAGTATAAATATTAATAAAAGCAACTTTGAACAGTATGCCCAAGGGTGGCTGGCAGTACATGACTGCAAAAAGTTACAATTAAAATTCACCCATCTCCAGTTACTGGCACAATGCCCATGCTTCTTAAAGCAGTAAATATTTATTCATACAGTCAAGAGCAGTCTGCTCTATCACAGATTATTTTACAAGCAGACACAAACCTGAAGCAATTAACACAGCTCATGTCACCCAGCATAACAGTTTCAGTGGCACTTTTAAGGATAATTTAGACATCCAGTAATGTGCCAAGATTTTGACTGAAAACATTACATGTCACCCAACCAATTTGCACAAACCATTGTAAATTACAAACCATTTAAATGTAATTATATAAAGAGAGCAAAAGGTCCTTAACTCACAAAGGCCACAGGTGTCATGCCATTTACACAAGTGAAAGAGGCACCATTAATATTTCAATGTTCTCTTTATTCCACAATTAATAAAAAATGAACTCTGAAACTGATGCTATGAATGGTCTATTGTTTTTCACTATTAAGACTACCTCTCCCTTCCCCAACTCTCCATTTATTTTGTAATGCTTCCCTTCCTTTAATCACAGTTAGACAAACTATCACTGTCCATTTCGTCTTATTCTCCTTCAATTTACTGCAGGTTTCAGTTCTTTTAAAGGCATAAATAACTGACAGTCAGATAAACCACAATGGAAATGTGTGGCCTGTTTTCAGATGGTAACACTGCAGAGGCTTTGCTGCCATTTTGTATTGGGTCACAGCTCTTTTACCTAGGTAAGCTGCAATCAAATCTCAAACGAATGGAGGGGACAATGGTCCCCTCAGACTATACCTCTAATGGGGACAGGGTGATGAATTGTTCTCGTTACTAAGTGTAGTAATGTCACAAAAGCATTCAGAAACCCTTGTCGTGAGCTCATGCTACAAAACAGCCTTCAAATTTAGTAGCACATAGTATTTATGTCAATTTTTACAGAGTCCAAATTGGAAGAGTGTAGGAAATTAAATCATCATTTGGTGCAGAGTAAAGTGTTCTGCTAAAGGGTAAAATGAAGGTAAATTGTTGGAATAATGTGGTTAGGAGCAGTGCTTGTATCTGACCTAAGGATATTGCTTGGCATTGCTTGACGTTGAATATAAAAGTGTTCCATCTTCCAGCATGTTCGTCCCACACCTTACTAAACACATCAGATCATATTACCTTATTTTCAGCACAGTCATTTAAGACAGTCACAATAGAATGTCTACAGACGATAGGCAGTGAGTAACTCTGAAACATTTGTTTTATTCTATGAATGAAGAAGTCTGTAGGGGGGAGAAAAGTTTGCACAAGGGAAATAAAAATATTATTGTACAGTGAGCTGCTGATCATGTGTTCCATTTATATCATGAAGTAAACAAAATAATTATAACACAAAGCCTTTCATTTTAATATGGAGACTCTTTAATGTTCTTCTGTCACAGGACGTGGGATTTAATTATCATCAGGGGTGTTTAGTGACATTTTTTAAACCTCCACCCCACCATCCCCCACACCCCCCCAAGTGGACCAAAGGCTGTTAGCTGGTCAGAGAGTTGTTTACAATTCTTTGAGCTCAGCTCCCCAAGGTATAATGAGTAAATGCACTGACTGAATTGTATGGTATTGAATCAGACAGAGAAGATCCAAGTTTGATCTCTAGGCAGTGCTGTTATTAGCCGGGACAGCAATTTGGTCGAGCACTACCCATTGGCTTTAAGTAGTGGGGGGTGATAATCAGCCTATGGTCTTGATCAGCATCCAATGACTGTTTCTGGAAAGTACATGTTTGAAACCAGGAGCTGGATTTTACAGGCCCCCCAGGTTGGATCAGAGGCGGGGGGGCAGAGTATCGTGACGGATGGCGAGGGTGTTGTGGGGCAGAGGGCCCGTTGCCTCCCTGTCACCCAGTGATCTTCCAGAGGCGGGATAGGCCGATGACAGCCTTCCTGCCCAGAGGCCAATTGCAGCATTTAAGTGGCCTATGAATGGCCAATTAGGGGCCACTTCCTGCCGCCGCTGGGATGGTAGCAGTGTTGAGGGTGGCCTCCACCGTGCAGGGAAGACGCCTTGTTAAATGAGGCGCCCTCCTTGTGGGCTTGGGGGGGGTGCGGTCACTCCTCCATGGGCCATTTGTGGCCCACGGAGGACCCCCAGTGGAAACCAATTCACCCCCCACCGGGACCCCCCTCTCCGGGGCCTTCTGGCCTGGCCCTGGCGACCCCGCCTTACTGGGGTTCCACTGCTGGGCCTGGGTCCAAGGCATCTGCAGTACCGGCAGTGGCCACCGCTCCCAGTGGTGCTGCTGATATTGCTGAGCTGCCGGCCCTCTGATTGACCGACAGCACCTGGAGGCAAGATCCCCATCTTTAAAGGGATGGGGATCCTGCCTCCAGAAACTTACATTTAAAAAGACCGGAGGATCACTCCGGGGGGCCACGAAATGAAAGAGGCGGGGCTCCCACCGCCTTTTCGGGCTGGCGTTGGGAGTCTCACCTCCGACACAAAATCCAGCCCCACAAGTTTAGAGCACGGAAAGGGACCATTCAGTCCATCATGTCAGTGCTGGACCTTTGTTGGAGCAATTCAAAATTAATCCCACCGCCTTGTTCTCTCCCCATCACCCTGTAGTGTCCTCAGCTTCATTTATTTATCTAACTTTCCCTTAAAAGATGAGTGGTCTCAGCTTCAACCACTCCCTCAGGCCTACTTTGACTTTTAGGTGGCCCCCCCCCCCCCAGCCATCCATGACTTTGAGGCCTAAGTTTACATTTGGCAGACAAGTTGCTGGGTGCCACAGAGACATCCCAATGCAGTGCAATAGATTCAGCAAAGGAAAACGAGCCGCAGCTACTGCCAGGAAGGCAAGTCATGAGGGGTGGGGTCATAACCGTGGAAGGTGGGAATCCCAGGGTGGCAGCAGCCCAGATTATTTTGAGTGCATGCTTTCTCTTCTGAGTCCTGCAAAAGTAATTCAAGACCTACCTTTTCTGGGCTTCTTCTGCTCCATCACCTGTGGAACTGGTCAAAGGCTGCACTGTGCAGGTTACCACAAGTTTCTATGCATAAATGGCAATCAGGGTCCCATTTACGCCATAGGGCCCCAACTTCCATATTAAATGGGACCTACCACCTAAAACTGGCAGTTGCTTTGGACACCCAAAGATAGGGCTTTTAAAATGGCACCGGCCTCATCACCAGCAATAATGGGATGTCAAGGCTACCAACCCCATCTTGATGCCAATACGACCCAGTTAATGCCAGGTGAAGGGATTAAAAATTGACCCTAGTGGCAAAAGGCCCATGCTCCAACAACACAGAGTAAAGGTGAGGGATAAAGGGGCCTTAGTTACTGTGGGGTCTTACTCCCACAGTAAAATCTCTTGCCAAGTTTACTGGCCAGCTTCTCACAATGGTCTGAGGTACTCACGAGTAACTAGTGGAACAATAACCTAGCAAAAACAAATCAGCAACTTCAGCAGAACGGAGAAAAAACAGAAAAAAATAAGAATACTTCTGGAACTGAATAGTGATTGAAAATAATGTAAATTATTCAATTTTCAATAAGGCAGCCAAAATGCTGCCTAATTTGCTGGGGGTGGCTGGCAGGGTGGGGTGGGGGTGGGGGTGGGGTGCCGTGTGGGAGAAGTGGTTGAGGGTGGGGAGGAAAGGTGGGTATTGGGGAGGTGAGGAAATACTGGGCTGGACCTCACATGGCTCCCAATGTCAGGCTCCGTGGTGGGGGGTGCTGGGAGATTGCTCCGGCAGTGGCCCGCCACGGAGCCAGATGCTGGGAGGGCCATGCTGATCCTCCCAGTGGCAGCAAGGCTCCGTGGCAGCACCATTACCCCCCCCCCCCCACCGCCTCCCCCACCGTTGGGCGATGGAACAAGGCTTACTATATTGAAATGAGCACAATGCATACAATTAAATAAACTTAACAGCAATCCTATGGTTGGGCTGCGATCTTCAGAGCAGCGGTCGGCCCTCCCATGCCTTCATTTTCCTGTCTGGGAAAAGCAGGCGCTGCAGTGGTGGGGGAGGGGGGAATCATGAAATTTTTAGTGTTGGGGGGGGGGGGAGCAGGGTCAAACTCTCGACATTAGTGTAGGGGATGGTGGGAAGGGGTGAACTGTGAACTTTGTACAGTTCTGGGGGCGGGGGAAGGTCATATTTTTAATGTAAATTTTTTTTGGGAGGGGGAGGGCAGATACTTAATTTTATTGCTATTGGGGGGTGGGAAAGGGGTGACAGAATTTTGATTTGAGCAATGAGGGGGGTGGTTCCCTTTAAAAATTTAAATTAGCTGGCAGGGCTGGCTGCACTTTAAAAATGGCGCCAGCACCTCCGCACAGGCAACTGGCGCCATTGCTGGCATCAGAGAGCCCAACCTCTCCATGTGATTGGAGGGGCAGGCTGACTGGGGTATTTAAATGAGCCACTGCGCGGGAGATCACGGTGGCAAAGCGGTGCGCAGCCGGCGCATGCGGGCTGCAAATTTTTTCACCCGCCGCTGCTCCTGGCAGTGGGTGCTTAAAATCCAGCCCACTGTCATCATTTCAATAATGGCTCGTACATTTCTAACAATTCTTTTTACAAAAGCAGAATGACAGAAGTGGAGAATTATGTGTTTCGTACATATTAATCTGTGAATAAGGGTAAAAATTGTCATTAGAAAATAGAGTTGCAATCCCTTTGCAGGCTTTAATCAGATACGTTCATAAGAATGAATGAGGAAAACCAATATGGATGTTTTATAATTAAAATTCCATTCATATACACCGCCACAGCACATCAGCCTAGATATTGGTTGTTTTAGAGTCATAGAGAGATACAGCACTGAAACAGGCCCTTCGGCCCACCAAGTCTGTGCTGACCAACAGCCACCCATTTATACTAATCCTACATTAACCCCATATTCTCTACCACATCCCCACCATTCTCCTACCTACACTAGGGGCAATTTACAATGGCCAATTTACTTATCAACCTGCAAGTCTTTGGCTGTGGGAGGAAACCGGAGCACCTGACGGAAACCCACGCGGTCACAGGGAGAACTTGTAAACTCCACACAGGCAGTACCCAGAACTGAGCTGGAGCTGCGAGGCTGCGGTGCTAACCACTGCGCCACTGTGCCACCCCAATTTTTTTTTTTAGATTTCCCACCTTTATTGGAAAAAATTTGATGATCATGGTGAAGAGTGATTTTCAGACACAGTTGGAAAACGTGATAAAGCCCATTAGATATTGGTGATCTTAACAAAGACAAATGGTGCTGATAGACAATGTTTAGTTTAAGCAGATATTGGGTTAAGAATTTCAAAACAGGCATGTCAGCCCTTTGCAATTAAAGCCTGGTTCGGGTACAAAATTAAAATCCAACCCGGGCCCAAGTCCTTCAATTTTTTTTCATGCTGGACCCGAAAATATCAAACATGTTATTGGTACAGAAAAAAAATCGTGTCAAAACGTAGATTAAAAAGAAAACAATACTAAACAAAACCCGACTGCAGCCAACCCGAACCCGACCTGACCCGGGTCCGAATGCTGGACGCAGAATATAGACCCGACCCGACCCGACACGCACCCAACACATGTAGCCGGGTTTGGTTGGGTTCGGGTCGGGTAGCCAGGCTTTATTTCCAAGCCCACGGCTGACACAGAATATAGCCTCACAATTTGAGATTGTAAGAGAAGTCTTAATTGCTCCACCTCCTCAAGAGCAGAACTTATACTGTTGTGCAAGGCACCAAATCAGATATCATCGAAGAGATAAGGATGCAATTGTCATTATTGTGACTCAGGAATTACTCAACCATCTCAGACAACAAAGTACAAGGACAGGCTTGAGATGTTGGCCTATTGTTTGTAATATGCATTTAGGGCCCAACCTCTCTATTCCCCCCTTCCCCCAATCCCCACTCCCCCCCAAGTTGTGCTGAAAGATATAATTCTGGACATGTTTTGTGTATATATTGAATTTGAATGCCGTGCTATTGTCATATATCTCCAAAAATAAAGATAATAGTTCTACTTTTATTTTATTTTTCATATGATTTCTTCTTGAAAGGGTATATACATAAATCACCTATTTGAACATTGTTAATTAAATTATCAGATACATTCACAAGAATAAATGAGGAAAACCAATATGGATGTTTTATAATTAAAATTCCATTCATATACACCATTACAGCATATCAGCCTAGATAGTGGATGTTTTACCTTTTGATTTTCAGACACAGTTGGAAAACATGATAACTCCCACCATTCCAGATATGTGCTGGGTTTGCATCCCAACATATTTTCCTGTAGGCATTCTTGTGGGGGTGGAACCATTCCCCTGGTACAGGGGCATGAAGGGGCATGTTGGCCCTACATGCCAATCTCCACAAGTCTGGTGTGTAGGATGCCTGACATAAAGAATGCCCAATTAAAATGGGTGAACAGGATGGCTTGGCAGTGACAAAAGGCTGCAAGTGCATTTAGAGGGCTAGAGCAGGTACTTTTAAAACACTTCCAAAAAGCTTATTTGTGCACCAATTTTCTTAATCTTTTTGGGATTTTTTCACCCCCGCATGATGTTTTGGAATGGAAAAAGTTAGAATTGCCTTTGGAGATAAGGAAAGTCCGTACAACTCAAATGTCAGCACACAGCCCATAATGGGTGTATTGATAATTATAGTGCATGAAAGGCTTTTAGTGGAAGATTGCATTAAAGAGAGTGAAGGAAGGATGACTTCCAACTGAAAGTATAAGGCATTGATGGTAAGGAAGGGAATGAAGGGAAATGAATTCTCTTACCTTGGTCCGCCCTAGTTAGGTCATTAAAATGTTTGTGATCCTGAGTTGCCAAACATGGTGTGGTACTGTTGGCTCTTATTGCTTTGGTACAATTGTTGGATTTCTATGATTGCTTCAGTACTGCTCTCCTTTTGGGCCTGTGTCTCCGAGACCCAAATAGTGTGGGCCTTGTCTGCCGAACCTCATGATGAAGGTGCCCATTGCTTCTATACTGAACTAGGGGCTCTCAGCCCTCCTGCAGACCTTAGAAGCATATTTGAGGTACGTAAATATAAGTTTAAAAGATGGGAAACAGATTTGTCTGCAAAGCTATTTTCTATCAGTTCGTTCATTCAGAAACAAAATTACATGTTTAAAATCTACCTCTGAATAACAGCTTTGTTTTATCAAAAATGACCCAATGGCCCAGATTTTGCATTAAGAATAATGTCAAGGTTATGGGTGCTTAGTGTCATTAAGGTGGAAATCAGACAGAAACGTTTGGTGTTCACACATGCACAGTTAAAAGTGGAAATCAGGAAGTTGCTGTCCGAGTTGCATTGATCTTGCACAAGCTGTGCTCTACCAGTAACTCGCTGAGAGACTCAGCATTGAACCACATGAAAGGGTGTGAAGTTGCAGTACTTGCCCACTAGATGTCCACTAAACAGAAAAAGTTAGGACTTGTTTATTTGCATATTAGTGAATTTTGTTTACAGTGTGATAAATATTAATCATTGCCAAACAACCTCTCTGGTAATGAAAATTTATTTTTACAAGTATGGAATCTCATTTATTCAACTTTTAATTATGATTGGAGATTTAAAAAAATATTATTTTACTTTTTCCTTCTGTCTTTTATCTCTCTCTTAATCCCATTTTTTGAGTATTGCTCAAAATAGAGACATGTTGTCGAAGCTTTTCATCTTGCACTCATCAGGACAATCCACAAGAATACCAATGTAAGGGAAAACAACAACTTTATACTGCATGAGAAGAGAGTACTGATTGGTTGACAAGTGAACTCTGATTGGTAGAGGCGTTACACATAGAGAATGCACCAATTTACGGTGACTGAGTTAACTGCCAAGCTTTGTTGGAAATTTAAACCAGGCAGCTTGACTCTGATTGGTCAAGGCATTGCCCTGAGGAATGAACCAGCAAATGGCTTGTTTTGCTTAGCTGAAACAGGTGCAATTTTTCTTTCCATCCCTTAATTCATTTTCTGTGCAATATTTTACAATGAATTAAATATTCTTATCACACTTACTGGTTTAGACTGTGCGTGTCTCAGTGAGGTATCTTCAATCTGATTGGCTGAAGAGCCACGCTGTTGCTTATCTCACTCACACGCACCCAGGTCTCCCTTAAAGGGCACTGCACTGGAAAGGATCTCTAATAACTGGAAGTTACCACTCAAAAGCCCATGAAAAGTCTATGGGCAGCTTTAAGCGTAATTAATAGAGTGCCACGCCTTCACTTCTGACAGCAAAGCCTAGGCCAATATTTCTCAGCAAACTGCCGCTTTAAATTGCTGCCGGGCTTTAACTTCTGCAGTAGCGTGCAGTTTCCTGACCCACCGTCCAAATGGTGAGTTCCCAATTAGAGGCAGTATTATCGTCTGAAGCTCCCCTCCAGTAATGAAATCAAGATGACCCCAGAAAATGTGACATGGCGATCCCACTTTACTTCCCATACCTGTGAATGTTGTCTATCATTAATCTGCTCAGGTTTTTCCCCCGAGTGGAAAATCCTGCTCATTGTCTCCACTTTGCTTTCATCAGAATAATCCTGGAAGTTTAAACAAAATATTTCACAGGAAGGGTCAACCGCTGCAATATACTGCGTGACTGCTCTTACTGTTTACTGCCGAATGTGATACAGTCTGGGATCTGTTCGTCACTCTTTGAATGATGTGTGTGATGCGGATTGAAACAGTTTTCTCTTTCTCCCAGGCATGTTGGGAGTTTTGTTAGTGTAATAAAATAACGTTGAAAATCTGGGAAGTATTTTATTCAGATCATTTTTCTTTCTCACGTTATTTAAAATTTATTGCTGCAACCTGGTTATTGATGATCTGTCTCTTAATTAGCTTGCATACACTGGGAGTTCTGGTTGGCTGACTCTGAATATATTAAACTGACCCCAAGTTAATAAGAAGATTGTTGAAAAGGGGTTCTTTAGCCTTTACAAAACGTCAGCAAAATTATAAAACAAATGATCTGCAACACAGCAAACAAAGTAGTAATAAAGATCACAACAAGCCGAACTTTGCAGAAAGAATGCTTTTGTTAATCTTTTTTTTCTTTTGGGCCTCCTTATCTCGAGAGACAATGGATACGCGCCTGGAGGTGGTCAGTGGTTTGTGAAGCAGCGCCTGGAGTGGCTATAAAGGCCAATTCTGGAGTGACAGGCTCTTCCACAGGTGCTGCAGAGAAATTTGTTTGTTGGGGCTGTTGCACAGTTGGCTCTCCCCTTGCGCCTCTGTCTTTTTTCCTGCCAACTACTAAGTCTCTTCGACTCGCCACAATTTAGCCCTGTCTTTATGGCTGCCCGCCAGCTCTGGCGAATGCTGGCAACTGACTCCCACGACTTGTGATCAATGTCACACGATTTCATGTCGCGTTTGCAGACGTCTTTATAACGGAGACATGGACGGCCGGTGGGTCTGATACCAGTGGCGAGCTCGCTGTACAATGTGTCTTTGGGGATCCTGCCATCTTCCATGCGGCTCACATGGCCAAGCCATCTCAAGCGCCGCTGACTCAGTAGTGTGTATAAGCTGGGGATGTTGGCCGCTTCAAGGACTTCTGTGTTGGAGATATAGTCCTGCCACCTGATGCCAAGTATTCTCCGAAGGCAGCGAAGATGGAATGAATTGAGACGTCGCTCTTGGCTGGCATACGTTGTCCAGGCCTCGCTGCCGTAGAGCAAGGTACTGAGGACACAGGCCTGATACACTCGGACTTTTGTGTTCCGTGTCAGTGCGCCATTTTCCCACACTCTCTTGGCCAGTCTGAACATAGCAGTGGAAGCCTTACCCATGCGCTTGTTGATTTCTGCATCTAGAGACAGGTTACTGGTGATAGTTGAGCCTAGGTAGGTGAACTCTTGAACCACTTCCAGAGCGTGGTCGCCAATATTGATGGATGGAGCATTTCTGACATCCTGCCCCATGATGTTCGTTTTCTTGAGGCTGATGGTTAGGCCAAATTCATTGCAGGCAGACGCAAACCTGTCGATGAGACTCTGCAGGCATTCTTCAGTGTGAGATGTTAAAGCAGCATCGTCAGCAAAGAGGAGTTCTCTGATGAGGACTTTCCGTACTTTGGACTTCGCTCTTAGACGGGCAAGGTTGAACAACCTGCCCCCTGATCTTGTGTGGAGGAAAATTCCTTCTTCAGAGGATTTGAACGCATGTGAAAGCAGCAGGGAGAAGAAAATCCCAAAAAGTGTGGGTGCGAGAACACAGCCCTGTTTCACACCACTCAGGATAGGAAAGGGCTCTGATGAGGAGCCACCATGTTGAATTGTGCCTTTCATATTGTCATGGAATGAGGTGATGATACTTAGTAGCTTTGGTGGACATCCGATCTTTTCTAGTAGTCTGAAGAGACCACGTCTGCTGACGAGGTCAAAGGCTTTGGTGAGATCAATGAAAGCAATGTAGAGGGGCATCTGTTGTTCACGGCATTTCTCCTGTATCTGACGAAGGGAGAACAGCATGTCAATAGTCGATCTCTCTGCACGAAAGCCACACTGTGCCTCAGGGTAGACGCGCTCGGCCAGCTTCTGGAGCCTGTTCAGAGCGACTCGAGCAAAGACTTTCCCCACTATGCTGAGCAGGGAGATTCCACGGTAGTTGTTGCAGTCACCGCGGTCACCTTTGTTTTTATAGAGGGTGATGATGTTGGCATCGCGCATGTCCTGGGGTACTGCTCCCTCGTCCCAGCACAGGCATAGCAGTTCATGTAGTGCTGAGAGTATAGCAGGCTTGGCACTCTTGATTATTTCAGGGGTAATGCTGTCCTTCCCAGGGGCTTTTCCGCTGGCTAGGGAATCAATGGCATCACTGAGTTCCGATTTGGTTGGCTGTATGTCCAGCTCATCCATGACTGGTAGAGGCTGGGCTGCATTGAGGGCAGTCTCAGTGACAGCATTCTCCCTGGAGTACAGTTCTAGGTAGTGCTCAACCCAGCGGTCCATCTGTTTGCGTTGGTCAGTGATTATGTCCCCCGATTTAGATTTGAGGGGGGTGATCTTCTTGATGGTTGGCCCAAGAGCTCTCTTCATGCCATCATACATTCCTCTGATGTTTCCGGTGTCTGAGGCCAGCTGAATATGACTGCATAGGTGTTGCCAGTAGTCGTTTGCGCAACGCCTGGCTGTTCTTTGTGCAGTACTTCTGGCTGCTTTAAGTGCTGCGGATGTTAAATTGTTAATATTTGTTCTTATTTAATATGTATATCCATAGTAAGCAGAGTTTATCTCTCCTGCTTAATGATGCCACTTGCTCCCTTGCCAGTCATGTTATTTTGCTCGCAACTAACATTTCAGTGTTTGTAATGCCGAAATGGAGGACGAGGGCTGATTAAAGAAAAATAGACTTGAGTGTTCAGATAATCAGGATTCCCAATTTCAGTCACAGATATGACAGAATCATGCAATTTTACAGCACAGACTGAGGCTATTCTCTCCATTGTGTCGGTGCCAGTTCTCTGAAAGAACTATCCACCTCATACTGTTCCATCATTTTCCACACACCCTTTTCCTTACTTCGTAAAATATTATCCACTTCCTTTTAAAAGCCATTATGGATGCTGCTTCCACACTGTTCTGTTAGGTTACTCCATGTCCCATGTCCTTACAACTCTCTAACATAACGGGCTGAATTTTACCAGCCCCTCGACACTGTGGGTCACAGTGGGAGAGCGGGGGTGGGGGGGGTGGGCCTGTAAAATTCTGTTGGGTGAGGCCTGCCTCGACCCCCAACGTCGAGAAAGGCCTGCCGCATATTACCGGTGGCGGGGGGACCTCAGTGCGGTCCCCACCCCTGCTCCCACCCCCTCCCCTCCGCCTGGCGGCAGGGCCTTCATCTAAGTATTTAAATTAGCAGTAATTAAATGCAAATGAACTTACCTGCCGCCACCGGCTGTCCCACGCTGATTTTACCGCCGCTGATCGCAACCTGCGCACCTTTGGAACTCCATACGAAACCCAAGGCGGGACACTGGTGGGGAGGGGGGGAGGAGTAAAATTATAAGGGCGGGAGGTGGGGGGAAAGTGTGGAACACCTTTTTCATTGGGTGTGGATATGGTGCGAATAAAGTTCGGGGGCGGGGGGAAGGTCGTTACTGCTTATTTTTTGGGGGGCAATAGGCCAAAATAATGATTGTATGTGCATTGGGGGAGGTGGGAGAGGGGATTGCAAGTGTAGACAAATCTTTATTTAAATTATTAAAGAACTGGTTGTTTTAATCATTCAATGTCTTCTGAGGGTTGGTACTGGCGCTCGCACGGAGGCGCCGGACACTGCTGCCGGGAATGCAGTGGCCGCCCCCTCTGTGTCATCGGGGTCAGCCACTCCGCCCCCTCTATTTAAATGAGCCCCCACGCGTAATATCGCGGGGGTTCAGCAGCGGCACTGCCCTGTCGGAAGGCTGCCGCTTTCACAGCATGCCGCCCTGGAGCTCGGCGCATTGATAAAATTCAGCCCAATATTTCAGTGATCTTAACTTTGTATCTTCCGGTTACTGAGTCACCATTCAGTGAAAATAGTTCTTTTCCCAATGCACCCTATCAAAACATCTCACAATTTTGAACACCTCTATCACATCTCTCCTTAGCCCTCTCTATTCTACTGAAAAAGCCCTAGCATTTCTGGTGTCTTCTCGGAGCTAAAATCTCTCATCCCTGAATCTCTTCTGCATCCTCTCAATGTCCTTGATATACTTCCTAAAATAAGGCATCTGAAACTGGACACAACAGCCTTTTTCCTTTTTATCTGACCTTTTATGAACTGCAGCCTAACCAATGATTTGGATAGGTTTAGCATTCCCTCTTTGCTTTTGTATTTTATACTTTAGTTTAGTTTAGAGATACAGCACTGAAACAGGCCCTTCAGCCCACCGAGTCTGTGCCGACCATCAACCACCCATATATACTAATCCTACACTAATCCCATATTCCTACCACATCCCCACCTGTCACTATATTTCCCTACCACCTACCTATACTAGTGGCAATTTATAATGGCCAATTTACCTACCAACCTGCAAGTCTTTTGGCTTGTGGGAGGAAACCGGAGCACCCGGAGAAAACCCCCGCAGACACAGGGAGAACTTGCAAACTCCACACAGGCAGTACCCAGAATCGAACCCGGGTCACTGGAGCTGTGAGGCTGTGAGACTTCTATTCAAAAAACCTAGTATCCCACATGTCTCCTTCTACAGCTTTATTAACTTCTCTTCCTATGTTTAAAGATTTGTGTACTTGAACCATAGGAACAGGAGTGGGCCATTTTGCCTCTCTAGCCTGTTCTGGCATTCATTTATATCATAGCTGATCTGTACCTTAACCCTATTTACCCACCTTTGATCCATATCACTATATTGCTATCTCTAACAAAAATCTCCCGATATCTCTCTGGTCTTCTACCATTTAGTGTATATGTGCTCTCCTTATTCTTCCTTTCAAAATGTAATACCTTGCATTTCTCCACCTTAATTTTCATCTGCCCAATCTGCTAACAGGTCCAATACAATGACAACGTTAAGAACACATGTTTTAACTCTCATCAATGCCCTTTGTCAACCGATTAGAAAAAGTCAATTAATCTGTCCAATACGGTCTATCGTTTTCCTAACTATCCATTGTGCTCCAAGGTTTGCACTTTCCTCTTTTCTGGAGAAATGGTTAAAAGCCCATTGTTGTATATTTGCCAATAAAAATGAAACAACAAATTCATCAATACAAACATAAAACCCGCCAATCACAACACAGATGAAATAATGCTGTGTTTACACTTTTCAGCAGCTAAATTGTTAGTTACCAGATGTCTGATGAAACATTTAATAATCCAGGGATAATGCTCCATAAAAATGGAAAAAAAACTGACACAAAAGACTCAATATTCCTGAAAAGTGTCTTTCTCATTCTCGTAAAACAGCCTCTTCCTGAGAAACTGACAATTACACATCTTGTTTAGAAGAATCTATAGAGCTCCATGTAAATGACGTATATCCCACACAAGCACATATAACACTCATTGGGTGCATGCATATTCGGATTGGTGAGGATGCATCACACAACAAAGGACATCATGACATCATGCATTTATTTTCTTCATGCCAATGGATGCTGCTTTCAATTATCAATAAATTAACATCTGTTTAGCAAATGTAAGCAGAGGTCTGATTCAATCAAGTTTCCAGCATTATATGATCATATATGTGTACATTTTATATATATATATATATATATATATATAAAAAAGATGTTTATAAGTATATCATATCATCCGTTTCTAGGCATAGCATATTTTAAGAAATAAACCCACACAGGTTCGGACTAAGAACTTCTGACTAAAAATTAAGAGAAACATGGGCTGTGCAAACAGCTTATATATACACATCAAGAAGGAAAGTAATAAAAAACAAGAAAAAAACATCTTCTTTTTCTTCTCAGGCAGTCCCTCAGAATCAAGGATGACTTGCTTCTGCTCTATTTCAATTGGTTCTGAGATGGCATGATCTGAAAACTCTGAGGTTGGAGTGATTTTGGTTTTGGATTGAAGGCGTAGGTTGAACAGTTTCCCAACTGTTCTGTAGATTATCTCCACGCCTGCAAGTAGTTTGCCGGAGATGAAGTGTAGCACTGCAGCGAGGAAAATGGAGAAGCGAGTTGGTGCAATGACACAGCCTTGCTTGACCCCGGTCTTGACTGAGATAGGGTCTGTGGTGGTTCCATTGGTGAGGATCAAAAGAAGCCATATAAATCAATAATATGACTAATAGCATCTATTTAAATAAAAGGAAACTGAAGTCTTCTGGAACAAGTCAGGCATCAATTGTACCATTTACACTGGACTAACCAAATATGATGGTTCATCAGCTGTTTAATTTGTCCATTCCCCACAAACATATGGAGACATGGGTAGAGCAGGGGCAGGAATGGATGTTGCAGGTTCCGGGATTTAGATGTTTCAGTAAGAACAGAGAAGATGGTAAAAGAGGGGGGGGTGTGGCATTGTTAATCAAGGAGAGTATTACAGCGACAGAAAGGACGTTTGAGGACTCGTCTACTGAGGTAGTATGGGCCGAGGGTAGAAACAGGAGAGGTGAGGTCACCCTGTTGGGAGTCTTTTATAGACCTCCAAATAGTTCCAGAGATGTAGAGGAAAGGATAGCGAAGATGATTCTCGACAGGGGCGAGAGTAACAGGGTAGTTGTTATGGGGGACTTTAACTTTCCAAATATTGACTGGAAATACTATAGTTCGAGTACTTTAGATGGGTCAGTTTTTGTCCAGTGTGTGCAGGAGGGTTTTCTGACACAGTATGTAGACAGGCCAACCAGGGGCGATGCCACATTGGATTTGGTACTGGGTAATGAACCCGGCCAGGTGTTAGATTTAGATGTAGGTGAGCACTTTGGAGATAGTGATCACAATTCGGTTAGGTTTACCTTAGCGATGGGCAGGGACAGGTATATACCGCAGGGCAAAAATTATAGCTGGGGGAAAGGAAATTATGATGCGATTAGGCAAGATTTAGGATGCGTAGGATGGGGAAGGAAACTGCAAGGGATGGGAACAATCGAAATGTGGAGCTTATTCAAGGAGCAGCTACTGCGTGTCCTTGATAAGTATGTACCTGTCAGGCAGGGAGGAAGTTGTCGAGCGAGGGAGCCGTGGTTTACTAAAGAAGTTGAAGCGCTTGTCAAGAGGAAGAAGAAGGCTTATGTTAGGATGAGACGTGAAGGCTCAGTTAGGGCGCTTGAGAGTTACAAGCTAGCCAGGAAGGATCTAAAGGGAGAGCTAAGAAGAGCAAGGAGAGGACACGAGAAGTCATTGGCGGATAGGATCAGGGAAAACCCTAAGGCTTTCTATAGGTATATCAGGAATAAAAGAATGACTAGAGTTAGATTAGGGCCAATCAAGGATAGTAGTGGAAAGTTGTGTGTGGAATCAGAGGAGATAGGGGAAGTGTTAAATGAATATTTTGCGTCAGTATTTACAGTAGAGAGAGAAAATGTTGTCGAGGAGAATACTGAGATTCAGGCTACTAGGCTAGATGGGATTGAGGTTCACAAGGAGGAGGTGTTATCAATTTTGGAAAGTGTGAAAATAGATACGTCCCCTGGGCCAGATGGGATTTATCCTAGGATTCTCTGGGAAGCTAGGGAGGAGATTGCAGAGCCTTTGTCCTTGATCTTTATGTCGTCATTATCGACAGGAATAGTGCCGGAAGACTGGAGGATAGCAAATGTTGTCCCCTTGTTCAAGAAGGGGAGTAGAGACAGCCCTGGTAATTATAGACCTGTGAGCCTTACTTCGGTTGTGGGTAAAATGTTGGAAAAGGTTATAAGAGACAGGATTTATAATCATCTTGAAAAGAATAAGTTCATTAGCGATAGTCAGCACGGTTTTGTGACGGGTAGGTCGTGCCTCACAAACCTTACTGAGTTTTTCGAGAAGGTGACCAAACAGGTGGATGAGGGTAAAGCAGTGGATGTGGTGTATATGGATTTCAGTAAGGCGTTTGATAAGGTTCCCCATGGTAGGCTATTGCAGAAAATACGGAAGTATGGGGTTGAAGGTGATTTAGAGCTTTGGATCAGAAATTGGCTAGCTGAAAGAAGACAGAGGGTGGTGGTTGATGGCAAATGTTCATCCTGGAGTTTAGTTACTAGTGGTGTACTGCAAGGATCTGTTTTGGGGCCACTGCTGTTTGTCATTTTTATAAATGACCTGGAAGAGGGTGTAGAAGGGTGGGTTAGTAAATTTGCGGATGACACTAAGGTCGGTGGAGTTGTGGATAGTGCCGAAGGATGTTGTAGGGTACAGAGGGACATAGATAGGCTGCAGAGCTGGGCTGAGAGATGGCAAATGGAGTTTAATGCGGAAAAGTGCGAGGTGATTCACTTTGGAAGGAGTAACAGGAATGCAGAGTACTGGGCTAATGGGAAGATTCTTGGTAGTGTAGATGAACAGAGAGATCTTGGTGTCCAGGTGCATAAATCCCTGAAGGTTGCTACCCAGGTTAATAGGGCTGTTAAGAAGGCATATGGTGTGTTAGCTTTTATTAGTAGGGGGATCGAGTTTCGGAGCCACGAGGTCATGCTGCAGCTGTACAAAACTCTGGTGAGACCGCACCTGGAGTATTGCGTGCAGTTCTGGTCACCGCATTATAGGAAGGATGTGGAAGCTATGGAAAGGGTGCAGAGGAGATTTACTAGGATGTTGCCTGGTATGGAGAGAAGGTCTTACGAGGAAAGGCTGAGGGACTTGAGGTTGTTTTCGTTGGAGAGAAGGAGGAGGAGAGGTGACTTAATAGAGACATATAAGATAATCAGAGGGTTAGATAGGGTGGATAGTGAGAGTCGTTTTCCTCGGATGGTGATGGCAAACACGAGGGGACATAGCTTTAAGTTGAGGGGTGATAGATATAGGACAGATGTCAGAGGTAGTTTCTTTACTCAGAGAGTAGTAGGGGCGTGGAACGCCCTGCCTGCAACAGTAGTAGACTCGCCAACTTTAAGGGCATTTAAGTGGTCATTGGATAGACATATGGATGAAAATGGAATAGTGTAGGTCAGATGGTTTCACAGGTCGGCGCAACATCGAGGGCCGAAGGGCCTGTACTGCGCTGTAATGTTCTAATTCTAATTCTAAAAATATATGAAATGAAAAAGATAGATCTTGATACAGATAGCTTCAGATGCATAAAAGCTGCGGTGTGAATATTCTTACTTATGTACTTTTTGTACGGGGTGCAAGAAGGCTCATATGGAGGATAAACACCAGTATGGCCGTCCATGTCTCTGCTTTAAAGACGTCTGCAAACGCGACATGAAGTCCTGTGACATTGATCACAAGTCGTGGGAGTCAGTTGCCAGTGTTCGCCAGAGCTGGCGGGCAACCATAAAGTTGGGGCTAAAGTGTGGCGAGTCAAAGAGACTTAGCAGTTGGCAGGAAAAAAGACAGAAGCACAAGGGGAGAGCCAACTGTGTAACAGCCCTGACGAACAAATTTTTCTGCAGCACCTGTGGAAGAGCCTGTCACTCTAGAATTGGCCTTTATAGCCACTCCAGGTGCTGCTCCACACACCACTGACCACCTCCAGGCGCTTACCCATTGTCTCTCGAGATAAGGAGGCCAAAGAAGAAAGGACCTGTTAGGCTGAATCACTATGGTGTAAGTACTTTGTAATACTTTTTAACTAAGACTAGCAAATAAACACAAAATAGAATTTCTAAACTCAGATAAATGTGGACATTTGTTGGTTTACAGATGTTTCCTTGCAATCTCTTTCAATAAAGAAACTTTCATAAACTGACATTTTTTTTGTTCATTCATGGGATGTGAGTGTCGCTGGCCAGGCCTGCATTTATTGCCCATCCCTAATTGCCCTTGAGAAGGTGGTGGTGAGCTGCCTTCTTCAACTGCTGTAGTCCATATGGTGTAGGTGCACCCACAGAGCTGTTAAGGAAGGAGTTTCAGGATTTTGACCCAGCGACAGTGAAGGAACAGGGATATAATTCCAAGTGTGGCTTGGAGGGGAACTTGCAGATGGTGGTGTTCCCGTGCTTCTGCTGCCCTTGAGTTTCTAGGTGGTAGAGATCGCAAGTTTGTAGATGCTGTCGAAGGTGTCTTGTGAAGAAGCTGCCCTGCATCTTGTATATGGCACACACTGCTGCCACTGTTTGCTGGTGGTGGAGGAAGTGGATGTTTAAGGTGGTGGAAGGGATGCTGGTCAAGCATCGAGGCTGCTTTGTCCTGGATGGTGTCAAGCTTCTTCAGTGTTAGAGCTGCACTCATCCAGGCAAGTGGAAAGTATTCCATCACATTCCTGACTTGTGCCTTGTAGATAGTGGACAGGTTTTGGGGAGTCAGGTGGTGAGTTACTCACCACAGAATTCCTAGCCTCTGACTTGCTCTTGTAGCCCCGGTATTTATATAGCTGGTCCAGTTAACTTTCTGGTCAATGGTAATCCCCAGGATGTTGATAGAAGGGAATTCAATGATGGTAATGCCGTTAAATGTCAAGAGAAGATGGTTAGACTCTCTTCTGTTGGAAATGGTCATCGCCTGGCATTAGTGTGGTACAAGAGTTAGCCAAAATGCAGTGGCGTTCTGCCATAGTTATAAGTATGGCACTCTTTTAACAACAAGTAGTTGTCATGAGGATAAGAGCATTAATTTATAATTAGGATCTATTGTACATTGTTACAAATTTCTGATCTGGTAGATACAAATAAAATATGACATAGCTTTAGTGTGTAAAGTAGCAGCAATATTTACAAAATATGTACATTTATACCAGTATTTAATCTAATCTTTATGAATACATTTTATAAGATTGCAAGTGACTTAAAAGCAAATTGCAATCTGTCTCAGAGGCAACAAGACATGAAACATGGATAAATATGCAAGATTAGCATAATCAGAAAAGATTATGCTTTAGTTCTTATTTTCTAGTAACTGTCAGGATCAGGTTAGTCTTGAAATAGACAGCCAGAATGACTTAGGTACAAATTATCTACAAAATGTACTTTTTATAATATTATCGTCTCACAGGTGTACATTTTGCATGAGTGATTAAGTTGTTATTTTACGTATGTATTTTTCTTGCCAGATTTCAAAATAGATTTCTACAATTTACCCTGCAGTCTTTACATTGTATAGTAAGTAATGGTTTTGAAGTATTTCAAAGTTCTATCACATTTGGGGCAATCAATTCATTACTAAATGACATCAATGCATTTTTCCATTAATGTGACACACTGGTGCTATTGATTCACTTACACAATTCTTTCAAACTATAATTTAACTTTTACAATATTCTGGGCACTTAAAGATTGCATTGCATGCTACAAATTGTATTTAGATTATTCTGGAATATACATTTTTATAACGCACATTTGCATTATCTATGGCATTGTTGCGTTGCTATGAGATATACTATATTTAGATTAACTTTAAACAATGCTGATGCTACAAAATATTGTTCTTTATGCAATTAATTATAATTCTGAATATGAGTTCAAGTTTGGTTTCCATCACCCCTGCACAATGCAACTTGAATTTTTCCAGATAATTGTAACTGAAAAGTTTTTTTTTCTAATTTCCTTTCGCCTACGTTCAGAAGGGAGCAAGAGTCAGAGCAGCAGTTATTAATGGCTGAAAAGTCAGTTCCTGCTTTCTACACTTCTGCTATCTTACTCACCTGCTAACTAACATTTGTTTCTCCAGTGAGCTAAACCTACAGAGGAAAACTTTGCCCTAAGTAATTGTCTCTTAACATTCCAACTCCTTTTCTTTCCTTTATTCTGATGTGACTCTCTCCTCCTACCCATTATTCTCACTGACACTTAAATTACCCCATGGGATAGTTGCAGTTGTCACTGAACAGGTTCAATTGAAATTTCTTCCTCAACTATTTTATAAGAGGTTGTGACGCAAATGAAGTATTTTTGTCTATGATGTAATATAGTATTAGCTTCTTTCCTCTGCCATAGTAGATGCAGGAATATAAAGCAGGAGCATTCCCAGAAAATGGGTTAACCTGGTTTGATGCACAATCGCCCCATTAGTGATATATATCTGCAACAGGTATCCATGCTATTCAATTCAAATACAAGCATTCCATGGCTTTTCTTTGAGTTGTTTGAGTTTAAGGGGTACTTACTGAAATTTTCTTTCCACTTGTCACATTGTATAATTTCACAGTCCATCTAATCATACCCTTCCTGTTTGTTATTCCCATGGTGCTCCCTCTCTACCATGCCAGTATAATGTGTTTAATTTCCAACACCAACCTTCCTTATAGCTTCTGAGTGAGATTGGCAATGTGCAGCATTATAGGGAGATTTTGCTGAACTGGGCTGAGATTCTCCAACTCTTTTCATTTGGGTCCCTTATCGCCCAACAAAAAAGGAGACTTTCAACCTATCAGCACAGGCTGGATTTTGTAGGTAAAAAGGCAGCATGCTGACTTACTGTGCCAGCCCATTCTCAATGGGGAATGCTACTGTACTGGGGAAACTAGAGTTATTGAACGTGACAATGTCAGAGAGCTGAATACAGGACGATTGATGTGATCATTAATCCAGGATTTAATTCAGCCAGTGTGAGGATCAATAATGTTTTGCAGCTAGTCCCTCAACGTTTTCATTTGCACTCATTAGTTAAACATAAGTATTAGACTAAATTTCATCATTAGTGTTTCCAAAGATGATGAAGCTTACTCTTTAAGGGAGGTTAATCAGAATAATGATTCCTGTTTTTGGAGGTTGAGATCAGGGTTGCATATTTCTACACTGCTCCATCTGTTGCTATTTCCCCCTTTTTTCGAGTCACTCCTCCTGTGCCTGAAATCCAGAAGTTGATCTCTTACCTCAAACACTCACATCTGTCGCCCAAACCTGAGGAAATCTGTGAGGTTCACCTGGAGCCAAATCAGATACAGAAATAATTTTCAAGCACAAGTCTAGAGGTTACCAATGACAGTGTTACCCTTCACATCTTTCTGCTTGGACTTAATCAGCTGTTCTTCTGCAGCACACGTTCAGCATGACCCTCCAGACCCACAAACACCACCCACCCCCCACCCTCACTCCAACATACAAAGAAAGTGTTGACAATTCATCCACTTGATCGTCATCACAAGACACTTTCACATGGTTCCTGTTACAGTCTGCTAGGACCCATTCAAACAGCTGCTGTTGAAAATGCTCTGACTATGTAATTACTCTCTTGATTCATTGGCAAAGTAATGAATGTGCCTTTTCATTACCATGGCCAGAATAATGTAACTGTTCAATTCAAATTACTGCTCAACTCTTAAAAGCCTCATCTCCTGTACAAAACGATTAAAAGTCAAACCTTATTGAGAATGGTGCATAGTTGGTGTAATGCAGTTACAAATATTTCATCTGCAACAAGCCTTCTACAGGAATGCATGAATAATCTTATGGAATTTGTTGTTTCGATAAGGATCTAACTTGTGAATCACTTCCAGAAGAGAAAATGCTCAGGACTGTTAACATTACCAGCACAATTTTAAAAATATATTTTGAACAAGATTTAGAAAAGGAGCATGCCCATCAGGATCCTTCTTTTAAACAAAAGGCATATGCAAAGAATTGTAATGATCTTGCTTTTTCTAATTAAATAAATAAATGCTAATCACTTTATGAGGAATACTAGTGAGAAACAACAGCTGAATCTAACCATGTGAAAAAGTGACTTAAACCAAGTTGAGATCTGAAAGAAATGTGACCCAAGATGAATTTGGCCCATTCAAGATAAGTCGACAACACCTCAGAGATTTTAAAAATCTACAAATATTGGAACTGCTGGAACTAGGCAGAAGGTTAATCAGCAAGTGGAAGAAAAAGATTAATAAACATATTGAGTGTGACTATTCTGTTGAAATGTCAGCCTATCTTTTTATTCCAGTTACTGATTCTCTTGCTGTGCATTTCCAACATCTTCTACTTTTATTTGAGAACAGCTCAATTTGACTGAATTTACATTTAAAATATATTTTGCACATGGAGAGGGATGATTTCAGCCTATGATTGTGGACTGTAGTTTTCCCTTTCTCATTGAATATTTCTCCACTCTCATGGTGGTGGAAAGGGTTAGGGAGGAAATAATTGCTGTCTGTGGATGAAGCAATAGGTATGTCTACTTTTCTCTAAAATTACAACTTTTGTCAGAGGTCAATCCTGATTCTTTGCGATGTGTTCTGCAGTGTCATCAGTTCAACTAGTCCAGGAATGTCTAGTCCAGTCCCTGACAGTGTGGGGAAAAAACCTGCCCCAGTCTAGTAGAACTGAGGGATGAGTTTTTTCTATTGTAATTGAGGGGTCGCATACATTTTATCACGCAAAGCTGAATCAGAAAGATATCTGAATTCTCACTCCTAGAGCGTTCCGATCCTCACTTTCTTTGAAAATGGAAGCCATTTGCAGCAGATACTGTAATCTGGTTTTCAAACAATAAACTGATTTAAATTCTTCCCATTGAGGTTCTTCTTCATGAAGGCGAGAAAGAACCTGCATTTATGGAGCGCCTTTCACCACCTCAGGACATCCCAAATGCTTTACAGCCAATGAGGA
Source organism: Heterodontus francisci (assembly GCF_036365525.1). NCBI lineage: Eukaryota > Metazoa > Chordata > Chondrichthyes > Heterodontiformes > Heterodontidae > Heterodontus > Heterodontus francisci. The sequence continues at coordinate 25,635,383 of NC_090402.1, forward strand.
AGTTTTGAAGTGTAGTCACTGTTGCAATGTAGAAAATGAGGCAGCCAATTTGCACACAGCAAGCTCCCACAAACAGTCATTAAACAAATGATAAGATAATCTGTTACAGGCATTATTTGAGTGATAAATGTTGGCCAGGAGAACTCCCCTATTCTTCTTTGAATGGTGCCATGGGATCATGTATGTTCACCTGAGAGGGTATAGTCCATGATAGTGTAACACCTCATCATAAATCCCATCGTTCACTGCAAAGTACCACCTGGTTATTACATTATTCACATAAAAGATTACAGAAGGTGTGAAGATGCCAGTTTCTGTGTGAATCTAGATGATAACAAGCCACATAGTCTAATTATAGTACAGTATCTTATACACACTTTATGACTGAACAGTGTGCATCCAAATTATACATAACATTTATACAGTGCACAGTGAATGGAGTGCTTGAAATGTGCTTGTTCAAATGTACAAGACATTCTTAACATCAGTGCTAGTGCCATCCTGATTTGTAGATGAGCCTATCCAATGAGACATGCCCCTAGTTTATCAACATTTACAGCATTAACACCGAAATATAAAAAGACTTGCATTTATATAGTGCTGTTCACAACAACAGGACATGCCAGAGTGCTTTGCAGCCAATGAAGTACTTTTGAAGTATATTCATGGTTGTAATGTCGGAAATGCAGCATGAGGGATAAATATTGGTCAGGACACAGAGGATAACCTACCACTCTTATTTGAAATAGTGCCCTGGGATCTTTTACATCCACATGAGTGGGCGGATAGGGCCTCAGTTTAATGCCTCATCCAAAAGATGGCACCTCCGGCAATGCAGCACTCCCTCAGTACGGTAGTGGAGTGTCAGCTGAAATTCTTGTGTCGAATTCCTGGAGTGGGACTTGATCCCACACTTTCTGACTCAGAGGTGAGAGAGCTACAAACTGAGCCATGGCTGACACTGATTAAGTACAATAATTTGTATCTGAAAGAGAGCATCCAGGCAGGAAGCCAAGAAACACAGGGAAATGCAATGTGCCTACACCTTTACATTCTACTTATTTGGTTGTTCGCATGACGAGACATGACATTTCCTTCATTTGAATGGGCTGTTTTTTTCGAATTTGCTATAAATTAACAAACTGTAATGCGGAGGGCCTTTTTTTTTCCCCTGAATGTTTAAGAGTTTCACAATAAAGTTATACCCAGCAAGCAAGAAATTAAGAAAGAAGCTGATTTCATTCAGACAAGCCTGAAGAATCTTTTACTGGACTTCCTCACACGAATTCCTCCTTCTGCCACCTTCCCCTTCCCAAACCGACACTGCTGCTGTCTAGGGAAAGTCACTGTTTTTTGCCTCGGATACCACTTCCTCAGGCCAATCAGTTTTCCTCCAAACACTGTCGCTAAACTGTCTGAAACAAATCACCAGATTCCTATATCAAAAATCTCACAAATATGAAAACTCAAATAATGTTTTTCTTTGACATGTCTACATACTAAACATCTGTCATAAGCGAATTACTTTTTTCTGCTCTTAGCTTTTTTTTTACCTGGAAAACCATCATGGAATAACCCACTACTTTTGCACAAGCTCAGGCGATGTGACACTCTGCTGCTGCAAGATAACAATCAAGGAATACACTGATGACTTAGTACCTGGAATTATAAGAATGAACATTGGAACCTAGAAAGTTCAGGAAAACTGAAAGCCGCATAGATTGGCAGGATTTTTGTCATGAAGCTCCCATCCTTTTCTGATTGAAAAGACAGAGATAATGGAGGTGTTGCGAGTGGGGCTGTAATGGGGTTGGGGTGTTGTGGGTGGAGTGTTATGGGGTGGGGGTGTTGCGGGTGGGGCTGTTATGGGGTGGGGTGTTATGGCGTGGGGGTGTTATGGCGTGGGGGTGTTATGGCGTGGGGGTGTTATGGCGTGGGGGTGTTATGGGGTGGAGGTGTGATGGGGTGGAGGTGTGATGGGGTGGAGGTGTGATGGGGTGGAGGTGTGATGGGGTGGGGGTGTTATGGGGTGGGGGTGTTATGGGGTGGGGGTGTTATGGGGTGGGGGTGTTATGGGGTGGGGGTGTTATGGGGTGGGGGTTTGCAGGTGGGGGTGTTATGAGTGGCTGCATTATGGGGGGGGGCGTTGCGGGTGGGGGTGTTATGGGTGGGGCTGTTGCGGGTGGGGCTGTTGCGGGTGGGGCTGTTGCGGGGTGGGGGTTTGCAGTTGGGGGTGTTATGAGTGGGTGTGTTATGAGTGGGTGTGTTATGAGTGGGTGTGTTATGGGTGCGTGTGTTATGGGTGGGTGTGTTATGGGTGGGGGCGCTGCGGGTGGGGGTGTTGCGGGTGGGGGTGTGATGAGTGGGCGCGGTGGGGGTGGGTGTGTTATGGGTGGGGGTGTTATGGGTGGGGGTGTTGCGGGTGGGGGTGTTGCGGGTGGGCGCGGTGGGGGTGGTGGGGGTGTTGCGGGTGGGGGTGTTGCGGGTGGGGGTGTTATGGGTGGGGGTGTTATGGGTGGGGGTGTTATGGGTCCATTCCTCCCAGTGCTTGAAAATCATTAACTCATAATATCCTCAGTTTTTTTCGAACAAGTACAATCTGTCAGCCTTTACAACCCAGGCTGAGCATTACTCAATCACTGCTTCCTGGTTTAACAATCTTGACTTTTATTCTTTTCAACCTTGATGCTGCCTTGCACCTCAGGCACATTGACTTATCAATTAAAGAAAAGACATTTTACAATGGATGAGCTATATTTTACCTTCTCTTTAAAAATGATTTGTTTCCACCACTAAATCTCTGCTGTGTGTTGTTTGCCATCATATTTCTCTCTTTACTCAAGGGTCCTGGGTCAGTTGGGCTGCAGTCTTCTGCACAGACATGATCATTGCTCTTCTATGATCAACAACAACATGCATCTATACAGCACCTTCAACCAAGTAAAATGTGCCAAGGTGCTTTGGAAGAGCAGAATCAGACAAAAAAAATTGACACTGAGCCAAAGAGCAAGACATGAGGACAGGCGACCAAATGCTTGATCAAAGGAGTAAGTTTAAGGAGTGTCTTAAAAGAGGAGAGAGACATAGAGTCATAGAGTTCTACAGCACAGAAACAGGCCCTTCGACCCTGTGTCGTGTCTGTGCCGGCCATACAGCATCCAACTATTCTAATCCCATATTCCTGCACTTGGCCCGTAGACTGTAATATTATGGCGTTTCAAGTGGTCATCTAAATACCTCTTAAATGTTGTGAGGGTTCCTGCCTCCACCACCCCTTCAGGCAGTGCGTTCCAGATTCCAACCACCCTCTGGGTGAAAAAATGTTTCCTCAAATCTCCCCTAAACCTCCTGCCCCTTAGCCTAAATCTATGGCCCCTGGTTCTTGACCGCTCCGCTAAGGGAAAAAGTTTCCTCCTATTGAACCTGTCAATGCCCCTCATAATCTTGTCCACCTCAATCATGTCCCCCCTCAGCCTTCTCTGCTCTAAGGAAAACAACCCTTGCCTTTTCAGTCTTTCTTCATAGCTGAAACGCTCCAGCCCAGGTAACATCCTGGTGAATCTCCTCTGCACCCTCTCCAGTGCAATCACATCCGTCCTATAGTGTGGTGACCAGAACTGTACACTACTCCAGCTGTGGCCTAACTAACATTTTATATAGCTCCATCATCACCTCCCTGCTCTTATATTCTATGCCTCGGCTAATAAAGGCAAGTATCCCATATACCTTATCTACCTGTGCTGCTGCCTTCAGTGATCTATGGACAAGTACACCAAGGTCCCTCTGACTTTCTGTACTTCCTAGAGTCCTACCATCCATTGTGTATTCCCTTGCCTTGTTAGTCCTCCCAAAATGCATTGCCTCACACTTTTTAAAAAATTCATTCATGGGATGTTAGCGTCACTGGCCAGGCCAGCATTTATTGCCCATCCCTAATTGCCCTTGAGAAGGTGGTGGTGAGCTGCCTTCTTGAACCGCTGCAGTCCATTTGGGGCAGGTATTCCCACAGTGCTGTTAGGAAGGGAGTTCCAGGATTTTGACCCAGCAACAGTGAAGGAATGGCGATATAGTTCCAAGTCAGGATGGTGTGTGACTTGGAGGGGAACTTCCAGGTGGTGGTGTTCCCATGTATTTGCTGCCCTTGTCCTTCTAGTTGGTGGAGGTCGCGGGTTTGGAAGGTGCTGTCTAAGGAGCTTTGGTGCATTGCTGCAGTGCATCTTGTAGATGGTACACACTGCTGCCACTGTGCGTCGGTGGTGGAGGGAGTGAATGTTTATAGATGGGGTGCCAATCAAGCGGGCTGCTTTGTCCTGGATGGTGTCGAGCTTCTTGAGTGTTGTTGGAGCTGCACCCATCCAGGCAAGTGGACAGTATTCCATCACACTCCTGACTTGTGCCTTGTAGATGGTGGACAGGCTTTGGGGAGTCAGGAGGTGAGTTACTCGCCTCAGGATTCCTAGCCTCTGACCTGCTCTTGTAGCCCCGGTATTTATATGGCTACTCCAGTTCAGTTTCTGGTCAATGGTAGCCCCTAGGATGTTGATAGTCGGGGATTCAGCAATGGTAATGCCATTGAATGTCAAGGGGAGATGGTTAGATTCTCTGTTGTTGGAGAATGATCATTGCCTGGCACTTGTGTGGTGTGAATGTTACTTGCCACTTATCAGCCCAAGCCTGGATATTGTCCAAGTCTTGCTGCATTTCTACATGGACTGCTTCAGTATCTGAGGAATCACGAATGGTGCTGAACATTGTGCAATCATCAAACCCACTTCTGGCCTTATGATTGAAGGAAGGTCATTGATGAAGCAGCTGAAGATGGTTGGGCCGAGGACACTACCCTGAGGGACTTCTGCAGTGATGTCCTGGAGCTCAGATGATTGACCTCCAACAACCACAACCATCTTCCTTTGCGCTAGGTTTTCCCCCTGATTCCCATTGACCTCAGTTTTGCTAGGGCTCCTTGATTCCATACTCGGTCAAATGCCGCCTTGATGTCAAGGGCAGTCACTCTCACCTCACCTCTTGAGTTCAGCTCTTTTGTCCATGTTTGAACCAAGGTTGTAATGAGGTCAGGAGCTGAGTGGCCCTGGCGGAACCCAAACTGAGCGTCACTGAGCAGTTTATTGCCAAGCAAATGCCGCTTGATGGCACTGTTGATGACACCTTCCATCACTTTACTGATGATTGAGAGTAGGCTGATGGGGCGGTAATTGGCCGGGTTGGACTTGTCCTGCTTTTTGTGTACAGGACATACCTGGGCAATTTTCCACATTGCAGGGTAGATGCCAGTGTTGTAGCTGTACTGGAACTGCTTGGCTAGGGGCGCGGCAGGTTCTGGAGAACAGGTCTTCAGTACTATTGCCGGAATATTGTCAGGGCCCATAGCTTTTGCAGTATCCAGTGCCTTCAGTCATTTCTTGATATCACGCGGAGTGAATCAAATTGGCTGAAGTCTGGCATCTGTGATGCTGGGGACTTCAGGAGGGGGCCGAGATGGATCATCAACTCAGCACTTCTGGCTGAAGATTGTTGCAAATGCTTCAGCCTTATCTTTCGCACTGATGTGCTGTGCTGCCCCATCATTGAGGATGGGAATATTTGTGGATGCACCTCCTCCAGTTAGTTGTTTAATTGTCCACCACCATTCACGGCTGGATGTGGCAGGACTGCAGAGCTTAGATCTGATCCGTTGGTTATGGGATCGCTTAGCTCTGTCTATCGCATGCTGCTTACGCAGTTTGGCATGCAAGTAGTCCGGAGTTGTAGCTTCACCAGGTTGACACCTCATTTTGAGGTATGCTGCTCCTGGCATGCCCTCCTGCACTCTTCATTGAACCAAGGTTGGTCTCCTGGCTTGATGGTAATGGTAGAGTGGGGGATATGCCGGTCCATGAGGTTACAGATTGTGGTTGAGTACAATTCTGCTGCTGATGGCCCACAGCACCTCATGGATGCCCAGTTTTGCATTGCTAGATCTGTTCGAAATCTATCCATTTAGCACGGTGATAGTGCCACACAACATGATGAACGGTATCCTCAATGTGAAGGCGGGAATTCGTCTCCACAAGGACTGTACAGTGGTCACTCCTACCAATACTGTCATGGACAGAAGCATCTGTGGTAGGCAGATTGGTGAGGACAAGGTCAAGTATGTTTTTCCCTCGTGTTGGTTCCCTCACCACCTGCCGCAGACCCAGTCTAGCAGCTATGTCCTTTAGGACTCGGCCAGCTCAGTCAGTAGTGGTGCTACCGAGACACTCTTGGTGATGGACATTGAAGTCCCTCACCCAGAGTACATTTTGTGCCCTTGCCACCCTCAGTGCTTCCTCCAAGTGGTGTTCAACATGGAGGAGTACTGAGTCATCTGTTGAGGGAGGGCGGTAGGTGGTAATCAGTAGGAGGTTACCTTGCCCATGTTTGACCTGATGCCATGAGACTTCATGGGGTCCGGAGTCGATGTTGAAGACTCCCAGGACAACTCCCTCCCTATTGTATACCACTGTGCCACCATCTCTGGTGCGTCTGTCCTGCTGGTGGGACAGGACATATCCAGGAATGGTGATGGCAGTGTCAGGGACATTGTCTGTAAGGTATGATTCCGTGAGTATGACTATGTCAGGCTGTTTCTTGACTAGTCTGTGGGACAGCTCTCCCAATTTTGGCACAAACCCCCAGATCTTCGTAAGGAGGACTTTGCAGGGTCGACAGGGCTGCGTTTGCCTTTGTCGTTTCCGTTCCCTAGGTCGATGCCGGCTGGTCCGTCTGGTTTCATTCCTTTTTATTGACTTCGTAGCGGTTAGGTACAACTGAGTGGTTTGCTCGGCCATTTCAGAGGGCATGTAAGAGTTAACCACATTGCTGTGGGTCTGGAGTCACATGTAGGCCAGACCAGGTAAGGACAGCAGATTTCCTTCCCTAAAGGACATTAGTGAACCAGATGGGTTTTTACAACAATCGACAATGGTTTCATGGCCATCATTAGACTAGCTTTTAATTCCAGATTTATTAATTAAATTCAAATTCCACCTTCTGCTGTGGTGGGATTTGAACCCATGTCCCCAGAGAAATACCCTGGGTCTCTGGGTTACTAGTCCAGTGATAATATCACTATGCCACCGCCTACCCCTTTTCAGGATTAAATTCCATTTACCACTGCTCCGCCCATTTTACCAGCCCATCTATATCTCCCTGTAATCTAAGGCTTTCCTCCTCACTATTTACAACATCACCAATTTTCGTGTCATCTGCGAACTTACTGATCATACCTCCTATATTCACATCTCAATCATGGTGAGGTTTACAGAGGGGATTCCAGAGCTTAGGGCTCGACATATGAAAGTACAGCCTCAGGTTGCCAAGCTTTCAGGATTTTTCTGGAATCTCGAGAAATTAAAGATTAATCTCCTGGACACTGCTCCGAGAGACCCAGGAGAAGATTCGCAGGGGCGTTATTAAAAATGTTGATTTAATTTTCTTTGAGCATTTTCATTTATTGGTTGTAAATGAATTGTAGACAAGAAAATTGGCGATTTGACTGACAGTCAAGAATCATCTGTGTAATAAAGAATCTGTTCACTTTACACTTGGTATGGGAAGGGAATGTGTCACATGGATAGGCATGCTGGGTGACAAATAGTGGGAGTGTGGGAGTGGCCCAGTTGGAGGTAAAACATCATGTGATGAAACCTCCAGGAATACATCCAACCAGAGTTGGCAACCTCGCACAACTACCAATATAAGATCAGCCAAAAAGATGGTACTTCTTCATAATGAGGTTTTCTTTCAAAGGCCCCTCAACCTGATCTATTTACGCACTTCTGCTTTCATCCCTTCCCTCCCTTCCAGAACCATAATTGGGTTCCACCCCACCAGCCTCCATATTCACCAGATCATCCTCCATCATTACCGCCACCTCCAGCATGATGCCAGCATCAAACACATCTTCCCCTCCCCTTTCAGCATTCCAAAGGGACCATTCCCTCTGTGACATCCTGGTCCACTCCTCAGTTACCCCCAACACCTCTCCCCCTTTCCTATGGCACCTTTCCATGCAAGCGCAGGAGATGCAACACCTGCCCTTTTGCCTCCTCCCTTCTCACCATCCAAGGCCCCAAAAACTCCTTCCAAGTGAAACAGTGATTTACTTGTACTTCTTTCAATTGAGTATACTGTATTCACTTCTCACAATGTGGTCTTCTCTACACTGGGGAGACCAAATGTAGATTGGGTGACTGCTTTTGCAGAACACCTCCGTTCAGTCTGCAAGTGCGACCCTGAGCTTCCTGTCGCTTGTCATTTCAATTCTCCACCTTGCTCCCACTCTGACCTTTCTGTCCTTGGCCTACTGTAGTGTTCCAATGAAGCTCAACACAAGCTTGAGCTTCATCTTTCAACTGGGCACTTTACAGCCTCCCAGACTCAACACTAAGTTCAATAATTTTATATCATAACTCATCCCCCATTTTTTCCTTTTTTCATTTTTTTTTGCTGCCTCTCCTTTCCCCTCATTTCTTTCTTGACCCCTTTATTTTGTGCTTAGATGACTGCTATCCAGCCATTCACACCTCATACATACACATCTTTTGTTTCTTTACTTGTCCCATTACTACACCCTTTGGATTTGTACCATGAAACCTTTTGTCATTTAATCTCTCCTGCCCTCCACCCTATCACAGACCCTCCCTTTGGTTCTTCTTCCCACCCCCTCTCCCCTTTCACTTGCTCAAAACCTTTTACATTTCTAACTTTTGACAGTTCTGATGAAACATCAGGAACCTAAAATGTTAACTCTGTTCCTTTTTCCACAGATGCTGCCTGATCTGCTCAGTATTTCTTGCTTTTTCTGCTTTTGCTTCTCTTTCAGCCTTCCTCCTGTCTCTAAATGTAAAGCAGTGAGCTCATTGGCCCAGTTGATTATAAGCAAACAGAGCGTTTGTGATGAATGCTCATCGAGTATGGTATCGAGTTAGGGTTTTATAATGCGAGCCAATACTCTCATATATCTCCAGTTATTGAGGTAGAGGACGATTATATGTTGTTTTCATCTTTCCTCTCCAAGAACACTCATGACTCACTCAGGCTTCAGGATTAGTCAGTCAGAAAACCACTTTCTCAAGAGTCAAAGCACAGTGGCAATTATAATATTTTGTTTAGTTTATGGGTCATTGGCGATAAGTTTGTAACCCATTTTGGATGTGGTACTGCGAATTATCAAGTCACATTTTTTATTAACTTTAAACAGCTGTGCTGTGGTGTACAAATACTTTCTTGTGGTAAATCAGTTGTTTTATTCAACTGTTTCATTCAGAAGGCAGACTCTCTTCATAAATTGGAGATTAAAAACATCTGCAAACTGCTGAAACTCCCAAATAAGAACCATAAAAGCTGGAATTGCACAGAAAACCAGTGAGTATCTGAAAGAGAAATGCAAATTAATATTTAAACATTAACCAAATTCACCTTTTCCTTCAGATACTGACTGGCTTGCTGTGCATTCCCAGCATCTTCTATCTCTTTTATAAGCTTTATTTAGGTTGTTCCTTTGGATTAGAAATAGCAGCCCACTGTTCACCCAATTACAGAACCTCCTTTGTTATTCTGGAAGTTTATGAAAAATAAAATAAAAGCATCCAATAGCCAGTTGAATAAAAGATTAACTATTTACTGCAACAAAGCATTTACACACAGCAGTAAAATATCATCTCCCCAGGCTGCGAAATTCTCAACCAAATAAAGAGTTATTCAACAAGATGTTTTTCTTCTCATTTGCGCTGCCCTGATTCATTTCATCTGTTCTTCTACCACTGGCCTTCCTTACAGAAGTGTCACAGATGTAAATGAAAAACAACTGGCCCAGTTTTGCCAGCAGTTAGGTAACACAGCAGTCAGATGGTGACTTCCCACACACTCACGTTTCAGGGGTCACAGTTACTCACATCCTCTCAATGTCCAGGATGATGACTCCTATTAAGTTCTCAATAGACATCAAAAAATGGTGACTGCACTGAGTAGGTGATGCAGTTAGCTCAACTGAAGTAACCAAATAAATGCCACGGCTACTGGAGCAGGTCAGAGGCTGGCTATACTGCAGCAAGTGGCAAACCTCCTGACTCCCCAAAGCCTCCCCGCTATTTACAAGACACAAGTCAGGAGTGTTACGAACACTTTCCACTTGGCTGGATGAGTGCACCGGTTATAACAATGAACAAGCTCAACACCATTTAGAGCAAAACCATTTTGATCAGAAGCCCAGTCATCACCTTAAGCATCCACTCCTTCCACCATCGGCATACCCGTGCCTGCAGTCTATACTATCCACAGGATACACTGCAGCAAGTCATCAAAGTTTCTTTGACAACACCTGCCAAATCCACAACTTCTGGCACCTAGAAAGATGAGGGCAACTGGCATATGGGAACACCACCACCTGCAAGTTCCCCTCCAAGTCACTCACCATCCTGACTTGGAACTATATCGCCATTCCTTCACTGTTGCTGGGTCAAAGTCTTGAAACTCCCTAACAGCACTGTGGGTGTACCTACACCACATGGACTGCAGCAGTTTAAGAAGTTGGCTCACCACCACCTTCTCAGGGGGAACTAGGGATTGGCAGTAAATGCTAGCCTTACCAGCGATACTCACATCCCGAGAATCAATATTTTAAAAATGGGAACCGACATTTTGTTTACAGACAATTTGATGCAGACACACCTCCCCTCCTCCAAACATGAACCCAGATTAGAAGTGGCAACCATAGGAGAGGCTGAGATCCATCTATCTGCTCTGTCAGCTGAAAAATGTATGTGAGAGGATGAAAATCAAAATACAGAAAGAATAATTTATTCACATTAAAACAATTAACCTTCCCATACAATCTTGCACTAACTGAATTCAATACTAAAATAATTATGCCAAAGACCTTTTCAGAAAGAAAATATATTCACATTTTGTGTAAAATTGATATCTTATTAGGTGTTTGGTAGTCATTTACATTGACAGGGATTAATTATTGTGAGAGATCAAAAGATAAAATGCAAATACTGGATATATCTGAAATAAAAACAGAAACACTGGGAGTGTACAGCAGATCAATCAGCATCCGAAAGAGAGGCTAATGCTTGGAGTTGGACCCTTCACTAGAGCTGAAATGTTAACCTGCCCTCTCTTTCATATGCTGATCAATCTGCTGTACATTTCCAGCATTATCTACTTTAATTACAAATAGTAAACTGGCTTACTACTATCTTTGTGGTCATATGTAAGCAAGTGATGGAAGTTTCAAACAAATGAGGTTAAACATGGCACATGGATATTTACACAGCACTGAAAACATTAAAGGTGGAAAAGTCTCTCATTTGCAATGAACCTGAACTCAGGTTTCTGAAGCTATTTCCTTTCCTCATTATGGCATTCACAAATATTCTCTGAATGAAGAGGCCTGCCTCGGTGCTTTGAGACGACAGTTTCACAGAACTCTGTAAAATAATGAATCAAAAAGCTAAATAAAATCTCTGAGTTAATTTCATGTCAACTGTAGAAAAGATTGTTCTCCTTGCAGTAACTATAAGAACATAAGAAATAGGAGTAGGAGTAAGCCATTCAGCCCTTCGATCCTGCTCCGCCATTCAATGAGATCATGCCTGATCTACTACTTCAACACAATTTTCCTGCACTATCCACTTTCCTGCACTAAAAACCCTTGATGTTTTAATATTGTTACAACCAGGTGAGAAAGCGGTCTAGGGTTCCCTTTCAGCCTTCACCTGGTCTTACTGTAATAGGGTTTAATTTTAAACACACTGTTTTTTCAGCTCCCCCTTGGTGAATCCTTGTTCACCGCTTTCCAATTATAAGGCAAAGAAACCAACACAAACAGGCTTTCTTAGGTTTAAAGAAGAAAAGTTGAAATTTATTAAACTTAAACTCTAATTCGGTTAATGCCTACGGATACACGCCACGCCCCACACTAGCATGCATAGGTGATACACACATGCAAATAGAGACAGAAAAGAGCATAAGAAAAATAAAGTGGACAGGTTTGAGGCAATATCTGAAGAGTTGTTGTGACGGTTCTTCGAGCTCACTGTAGAGTCCTTGATTGTAGATAGATCTTGCTTTTCATTGGGGCCCAGTATTCTTCTTAAACCTTGTTCACTGTAGGAGACTTTTCTCTCTTGGGGTTCATGTGTCTTCAGTGGATTCAGAAGCTTGTGAGAAAGAGATGGGAGCAGACAGGAAAGAGATCTTCTCAGTCCAGAAGCAAACAGCTTTCTCCCCAAACTGTTAGTACAAATTCAAAAAACTCAAGTTGCCCAGCAGGTTAGTCATGTGACTAGCTGGTTTGACCTGTCTATTTGTGTATTCGGCCATCTTAGCAGTCAACTTGGGGCGGCACAGTGGCGCAGTGGTTAGCACCGCAGCCTCACAGCTCCAACGACCTGGGTTCAATCCTGGGTACTGCCTGTGTGGAGTTTGCAAGTTCTCCCTGTGTCTGTGTGGGTTTCCTCCGGGTGCTCCGGTTTCCTCCCACATGCCAAAGACTTGCAGGTTGATAGGTAAATTGGCCATTATAAATTGTCCCTAGTATAGGTAGGTGGTAAGAAAGTATAGGGATAGGTGGGGATGTGGTAGGAACATGGGATTAGTGTAGGATTAGTATAAATGGGTGGTTGATGGTCGGCACAGACTCGGTGGGCCGAAGGGCCTGTTTCAGTGCTGTATCTCTAAATCTAAAAAAAATCTAAATCTAACTTGGGAAGTGAGCTCCCCACCTTCAATGTCTGGTGATCAAAAGTCCATTGTGGGTTGAATGTTAGGGAATGGCTGCTTTGTCCTTCCAAACACTGTTTGTTAATATGCAAATATCTTTTCCAACCTTGGCTGATCTGTTTAACAAGTCCGTTCTTAACTCCAGTAACAGCTTAGAATCAATGTTCATGACAAAATTAATGTTTCTCGTTCTTGGCAGGTGGGGGCCTAACATGACAATATATAGAAATCTATCGATCTTAGGCTTGAACATACTCAATGGCTGAGCCTCCAGAGCTGTGTGGGGCAGAGAATTTCAAAGATTGACCACCCTCTGAGTGAAGAAATGTCTCCTCATTTCAGTCCTAAATGGCCTGCCCCTTATTCTGAGACTGTGTCCCCTGGTTCTGGACTCCCCAGTCAGGGGAAACATCCTTCCTGCATCAATCCTGTCGCGCCTGTAAGAATTTTGTATGTTTGAATGAGATTACCTCTCATTCTTCTAAACTCCAGAGAATAAAGGCCCAGTCCATTTAATCTTTCCTCACAGGACAATCCCTCCATCCCAGGAATTAGTTTGGTGAACCTTCATTGCACTCCCTCTATGGCAAATATATCTTGCCTTAGGTAAGGAGATTAAAACGACACACAATACTCCAGGTGCAGTCTCACCAAGGCTCTATATAATTGCAGTAAGACACCTTTACTCCTAGACCCAATTCCTCTTGTAATGAAGGCCAACATACCATTGCCTTCTTAATTGCTTGCTGTATCTGCATGTTAGCTTTCATTGACTCATGAACAAGGACATCCAAATCCCTTTGAAATTCAACAGTTCCCAGCTTCTCACCATTTAAGAAATACTCCATATTTCTGTTTTTCCTACCAAAGAGGATAACCTCACATTTCTCCACATTGTATTCCATCTGCCAAATCTTTGCCCACTCGCTTAGCCTCTCGAAATCCCCGTGAAGCAGCTTTGCATCCTCCTCACAACTCACACTTCCACCTAGTTTAGTGTCATCTGCAAACTTGGAAATATTACATTTAATCCCCACATCCAAATCATTGATATAGATTGTGAAAAGCTGTGACCCCCCAGTATCAATCCTTGCAGTACCTCACTAGTCACAGTTGGCCAATCCAAAAATGACCCATTTGTTCCTACTCTCTGTTTTCTGTCCATTAACCAGTTCTCAATCCATGCCAGTATATTCCCCCAATCCCATGTGCTCTAATTTTGTTTACTAACCTCTTGTGTGGGACCTTATCAAAAGCTTTCTGAAAATCTAAATATACCACATCCACCAGTTCCCCCTTATCTATTCTGCTAGTTACATCCTCAAAAAACTCCAACACGTTAATCAAACATGATTTCCCTTTCATAAATCCATGTTGACTCTGCCAACCCTACCATATTTGCTAAGTGTCCTGTTATCACATCCTTTATTATAGATTCTAGCATTTTCCCTTCAACTGAGTTAGACTAACACGTCTGTAGTTCCCTGTTTTCTCTCTCCCTCCTTCCTTAAATAGTGGGGTTACATTTGCCACCTTCAATCTGTGGGAACCATTCCGGAGATTTGGGTGGTACAACACAGAAACAGGCCATTCATCCCAACTGGTCCCTGCTGGTGTTTATGCTGCACACGCTCCTGCTCCCAACCCTCTTCACCTAATCCTATCATCATAACCTTCTATTCCTTTCCCCCTCAACTGTTTATCTAGTTTCCTACTATAGAAGATGTTGAAGACTCCAATGCTGTGATTGGGTTCATTTAGGTGTTGAAAATCTTGTACTATAGCCAATATACATTAATGGCATTCTTAATCCATCATGTCAAATTGTTACCACACTACCATCAGCAGTTCTAGACCTATACAACCAATCACTTCACCCTCATGTTAACCAATTTCAAAATGCTCTGTTGAGACACCTCTAAGTTTGGAAGGGCAAAATCTGGAATTATACTGCTGGGTGTTTTTCACACTGCAGATGAAAATGTTCATGCACTCAATACACTTTACTGAAATACTCATAACACTGGGCTGTTTTTCCACAGATGAGAAGATCATTAAACAATAGGTGACAAGTCACACCTGGATTGTGTTTACGACAAAATAATGAATGTATAAGCCTAAAGCGATCACTTGGGCAAGTTCTGTTGATGAGATTCAAGATCACCATACAACTGGAAGGGAAGGATTGCAGCTGTTTGCAGGCGCCGCTCAGCTTGATGCCCAGCTAAAAATCAGGGCTAGGTACAGGGCCTAAATAAATCCTGCATGATTTCAGAAGAGTAGAGGTTAAAATAGACAATAGGGTGCAAGAAGTTGCATTAGTTGTAATGTGTCTCTGCTGAAAGCAGAAGTAATTATACATGAAGTGAAAGTGGACAGATCATTTCCGGTAAAGGCAGGAAAGTGTGTGAGTTGTTACAGAGCATTGGATTGTAAGTGTAACAGCCACAGCATGAGTTTGCCTATCTAGTTCCTCTTATGAATAGCACTTCAATGCATTGCACACAGAGCCAAATATATTAGGTTGAATTTTCATAAGAATGTACTGAAGCAAACCTGGTATGTAGTTACTAGTGAATAATAGGGGTGCAGTAGTTATGATTAATTTTTCTGTCATTGACTTATTGTTGGGTCGAATTAATTTTTAGTTGATTAATTATTGGGACCTATTATATTTACCCTTTCCTCTAGTCTTATGCTGCGCTCAGCAACTATTTGTTACAGGCAATGGCAAACAGTCAGATTTTAGTTTGTTCTGTGAGATTTTGGCCCTAAAAAGAGGAGCAATCCAGGGGAGAGAGAGAGGAAATGCTTTCCTTCATTTGTTTCCATGACTTTTAGAGTGGCTATTTAAAATCATTAACCATTTAATCATTCATTTGTCATTTTCGTTTGATTACTTATGAATTATTAAACTTTATTCATTAGTTCCTGTAATCAAATGCAACATTTATCATGTTAAACCCATGCACCTGCATACATCCATTTAATATTGTAGTTCAAACACTTGTGGACAGCCATAATTGATTTATTTTATTATTTTCTTTACCTTTGTACACTTGATGAAGTTTAAAAGACATACAGTGCAAGTTTGACAACACAAATCTATTCACCTTTACTATGCTACAGACAGGTGGGTGCAATCAGGTTAGAAATATAGAATCTTACAACACAGAAGGAAGCCATTCGGCTCATTGTACCTGTGCTGGCTCTTTGAATGAGCTGGGGCTATTAATGACTTTACTACTCAAGCAGAAGCTCTTTCAGTACCGACACTTTTTCTAGAGCAGAGATTAACCTAGTTATATCTATGATATGATCAGTTCATTTTTCACATGTTTGGCACATGATTAATTGAAAAAACAGCCTTTGGAACCGTTTTTAGCCTTTTTTTCCACATAAATACACCTTAAACTTTATAAATGAGGGGGGAATGTTGACCAGCTCACAAGGAGACCTCCCTACTCTTCTCCAAGTACTGCCACAGAGTCTTTGATATCCACCCAATTCATACCTAGGAGCTTAGTTTAACATCTCCTTAAACATTCACTCCCTCTACCACTGGCGCGTCATGGCTGCAGTGTGTACCATGTACAAAATACACTGCAGCAACTCACCCAGGCTTCTTCAACAGGAACTCCCAAACACGCGATTGCTACCACGTAGAAGAATAAAGACAGCAGATGTATAGACACACCACCACCTCCAAGTTTCCCTCCAAGTCACACATCATCCTGATTTGGAAATTTATCACCATTCCTTTATCAACGCTGAGTCAAAATCCTGGAACTCTTTATCTAACAGCACTGTGGAAGCACCTTCACCATACAGACTGCAGGAGTTCGAGAAGGCAGCTCACCACCACCTTCTCAAGGATAATTAGGGATGGCCAATAAATGATGGCTTTGCTGGTGACACCAACATCTTGTGAATGAATTTTTAAACATTCATCAAAGGATTGGTATCTATATCAATGAAGTGATTGTTCTGGACTGCACTGATGTGTCATCCAGATTATCCATTCAAGTGCTGGAATGGAGCATTTAAATGACATTTAAGAACAAGAAAACTCCACAAAATAAGAAAATAAAAGGACAATTTAATTTATTTTGCCACTATCTCACATTACAATTCTGGTATATCTGTCGTCAGAAATAAATGGGCTACTCATATAACACAGTCTGATCTCTGTGAGTCAACCATTTCATGTGTTGTGATGTGTGTTCCAGTGATATAGCATAAAATGTAACATGAAAATGTCAAGGTCCAGTGAACTGGGAACACAGATAGTATTATCTGTTTCAGTCACTACCAATAGTGTTAGAATTTTTGACATACAATGAGAAATAATTTTTCTGATCATACTAGTACAATGGTCCTCATTGTAAAATAAAATCAGTTCAAATCAGAACATCAGGTTCCACCTGGGGTTCCTTCATTATAGAACAGTATTGATGCCATGTGATTGGCTAGACCTGTGACAACTGATGGTTCCTATTGGAGCTGTGCACAGATCTACTATTGAATCTTGATATCCTACAACTCATCACAAACTAAACAGCTTTTAGCAACAAGGGTGGCAGAATACCCCTTAAAGTGGAGAGCTTTCCAGTGAGCTTGGGTGCGGATAGACAATAAACATTGTTCTGATTGCATTATCACACATTTTGTGAGCGTACTCATGGTGGACATCAGTGTACAAGTAAATTTTGCTTGGGTGCTTGTACAAAACAAATAGGCTCAATTCCATTTGTTTATGATTTAAAATGTTCGGCTCAATTTTTCATTTAACCTACGTTCTTTATTTGATGCCAGTATAAAAGACACATTAATCAATTAAATTTCCCTGGAGCTGGAGCTTTGCAGGGACAGTGAAGTTGTGCACGAGAAAGAGAGTGTCCTTGAGGGAAAGAAAGAATCAGACTATACTCCAGGTAGTTCCTATGACAACTGACACTCCATGCAAAGTAGATCTCTGGTTTAGAACAAGACTCTTACAAAATATCTGGATAGGTAAAATAATGATCCATCTTTTTAAGACCCAAAACCAAAAAATTCAGTTATCCATAATATAGTTGGAGATACTTTCTGGAGAAATAAATATTTTCACTCGGATATTTAACACTAAATTGATATCTTTGTGTCCCTCAAGACTTTGCTTTAAAAGAAGTCTATGACTCTATCTGTCCATCATCTGAACCTGCTACAGATTCAGCTTTCCAAAGTATTTTGCTGTTTGTTTTTCCCCTCTGACTTTAAATGCAGTTGCTCATCAAATGCTTTTATTTCACATTCAATTCATAAAACTATCAGTCTCTGATCTCATGAGCTTTTCCAAATTTTAAAAAAGCGCACTTTGTTAAGTATGATATAGGTTTATACCCCAACAGAATATTCATTCCCAGTACCATGTTAAGGAAGCTGAATAGATACAAAATCTTGGAGGCATTGCAATCGGCTTGATGCCCAAAAGCACTTTACAGTGAAGTATTTTGAAGTTTAGGCATTGTTGTAATGTAGGTAAAGCAGCAGCCAGTTTGCACACAGCAAGCTCGCACAAATGTGATAATGTCCAAATAATCTGTTTTTTTGTAATGTTAATTGAGGGATAAACAGTGACCAGAAAGCCAGCGATAACTTCCCTGCTCGTCTTTGAAATGTGTTCTGAAATCTTTTAAGTCCACCCAAGAGAACAGACGGGGCTTCAGTTTAAAATGTTATCTGAAAGACAACACCTCCAACATTGCAGCACTGCCTCAGTACTGCACTAGAGCATCAGCCTAGATTTTTGCTCTCAAATCTCTGGAATGGGACTTGAGCTCTCAACTTTCTGACTAAGAGATGAGAATGCAATTAACTGAGCCACAGCTTACACGCAAAGAGTGATTACTTGGATGAGCCACTGAGCCCATGTAACTATACTCCAAGTATAAGTCACCACCTTTACGAAAGAAGGGGAAGGAAAGGGGAAGAAGAAGTGGGTTTTAGGGAAGAGGAGAAAATTAGAGAACACATACAAGCAACAGTGCAAAATAAATTGCCCTTATATATTGTCACTAATAAACAAAGCGTATAATGATCCAAACCCAAAATTCGCAGCATACTTTTTGCAAAGTTACTTTGAAAAATGCCACAGAAAGAGGGTTGTTTCTAACATTTAAAACTTCCTTGCTTGTGGCTCAATGGCAGAAGGAAACTGCAGTGATTTATTTACATCAGACCAGAAGCACTTCAATTCTAGGCTCACAGTGATAAAAGAGGCACGTTGCTCATCATGGAATTTTAACATTTTTATGTATCTATATATACATATATATATATATATATATAATATAAGTAGTTAAGAGGAGACATTACACTAACTAAGGTTAGCAGTAAAAGATCTTATGCAAAGCTAGTTGCAGGTTAAAGCACATGATACACTCTAGTTAATTATAAAAGGCAATGAGAAACACCAGGAAGAAAACAGCAAACATACCAGGACCTGTAGCTTGTGAATTGGCAGAGAAACTGCACTGCAGATTATGGAAAATCGATTAAACAAACTAAAGCATTCTGGAAGGATCCGTCCTTGGTAAGCAACTTGTGTTTGCGCTCCATGAAAATCCACTCTCTTTCTAAGCCTGTTTCAACTTACATGCCACGCAGGCCTCCCAAAAGGAACGTTAGACTTTTTTTTTGAAGGGGAGGGGAGATTGACTTTGCGTGAAAAATGATTGAAACCTTCCCTTTTCCTTAATCCTGGCCTTTTGGCCTTAGGCAAACACTGCACGAGAACGGCAGAAAGTAAACTGAAAAGGCAGCCTTTTTGGAACCAGATGTTTGCCATACTGAGGAAAGAGGTGGGCTTTCAGGAGTTTGGAGGGGGTGCGTGTTTTGTGGGGGGAGCATGCATCCTCCAGTCAAAGAGCTGATAAATGAAACTTTGTATTGCTCAAGAATGCTGAAGCTTTTCTCTTTTTGTTCGAATCACGTGATCGGCTGGTTTGTGTTTTTTTAATTGAAGCCAGATTGACCAGTTTTGTGACTGCAACGATTATGAACTCTCTCTTTTGCCATTCTCTTTCCCTCGGTCCCAGAATGCTTCTGAATTTCACTGGAATGTACAGTTCCTTTCAATCTGTCATAAGCACAGTTACAGAGTTTCTCAGCTTTCAGGGCCCAGATGTGTGAGACGTGCTTCTCTGACTCTCAGCCCAAGCTGCTCCATTGAACCATCTGCAAACTAATACAGAAAGTTTTGACAGCAACTTCCAGCACAGTTTTGAACAGACAATCAAATGTGGCTTTGTAGAACTTGGGAGATTTTCAAAAAATTGACATTGCTGGCATGCTTTTAGAAACAAGCAGATACAAATGAAAATCAAAGGGTTGTTGGCAAGCAGATCTTAATGACAGTGATGTTATGTAATATTAGAGATCTCTAGATATTCTCCATACCTACACGTCTACCAATTTAACACATTTAAAGAGAAATTTAACCATGCACATATTGACTGATAAACATTATCTTCCACTATATGTATATCATACACATTTATCACGGAGGAAGGGGATGTATAATCCAGTTTTGCTGCAGATTCTTGGTTCGATTCAATCTGAGCTGATCCCAGCCTATTACACTCAATAGTATGGCTCAACCACTGAAAGTGCCGTGAAGTCAACAATGCAAGTAGGAACTTGGCTGAGCTCCATGTTTTCTGTCCGTTTGGGTTCAGATTTCTTAACAGAATAATCTGCTATTTTACACATCCAATTCAATTAAATAAGCCAGGTTTGCTTGAGATCAGGCTGATATATACCTAAACATGCATTAGAGTCAATGGTGTTCTTTAAATAAAAAGTCAGGCTGAAACCTTTTACAGGTTATGTAACCTGACACTTCATGACTACATGGCTGGATTTCATTTGTTGCTTGAGTGGATTTCATATTGTTAACAAGCTATAAACTGTTTTTCTCAAACTTTTTCTTCTCTTCTGAAGGCACTACCTGACTCAAACTGCCACATGGTTCCATAGGCACTGACCATCCTTTGGTACCTCACTGAAGTGGCAATCTACATGTGTGAACTTAAGACAGTGTTTGTGGTCTGGCTGCACAACAAAAGGGACAACCAGCCAAACCAGACCCTGCACTCCTCTTACATCCTCATAAACATGCTTTCCAGAAAGGGATACTGGGTAATTTATAATTATATGTGCATTTATTTGTGATCTTATCATGATGAAACTTGTCAAATCACTTCAAACCATGAGTTGATTTTGAATGCAGTGACTATTGTTAAGTAGCCAAACTGGCAAGTCATCCAGAGCAGGCATCCTGGCTTATTTTCTCCTCTAAAACAGGGCCCAATTGTAATGCCCCATCGCCCCCTCTCCCTCCTCCATAAACAAACCATAGCATTGATTGGGAATCAAACCAGAACCTCCCTGGTTTTTATGCCTCAGAAATACCACCAACTACACACAGTGCACCGACATTCTGACCTATCAGGTGGTACACTTTACACATAGAGGCATCTTGGTGTAGCATGCTAGAGCTTTAATGTTATTTTGTAAGAAGAGGGATAATTTTGGTTCTTTTTTGCAGTCTTCCATCATCAGGGAGGCATTGAGGCGTGATACCATATGAAGAGGGGAAAAGACAACTCACATCACTTCCACGTACCTCTTAGAAGGAAGAATTGTTCCAGCCAGTATGTGCACGACTACATCAATACATCCAAAAATATGCTTACAATCACAGCAATGCATCCTCTTTAGTGGCTAGTTAAAAAAAGGTATGAATATAGGCCTGGAAATATGTCATCTGTCTGCCCTCTCTGTCAGACATAGCACATCGTAAAACAAACCTAAAGGAGAGGGGAAGAAAATATGGTACAAAATGGAGCAGGAGGAAGATGACTAGAAAAGTTAGTTCTGCTGCTATATTGCTGTTGGCGTTGTAGAACTGGATGTTATTATGTATTATGTTGTACTAAGAGAATACTAACAATTACTTTCCAACACTGTAATTAGATTGTCAAATGGGGTTCACATCCCCTGAAGAAGTATTGCTGCAAAATTCACTTTTAAGCTCTTTGGGGCAAGAATTTCAGGAATTTCCATTAACTTCAGGTTAAACCAAGCAGCCAGTTTGGACCTGCTCGAGTTTAGCCGTGACCCCGCAAGAGCAAACAATCAAAGACAGTTGAGAAAGCACATAACGTATATACTGGAAAGCCCCGGGAATATTGCGAAAGGTGAATGAAGCTATTCTGAGGCTGCAGCATTTTATAACTGCAGATTCTGAAACATATTTCCATAAACTGAAGCATTCTGGAGAGATTCCTCTTTGTCAGCTTACACATGCCTAAACACTTGATTGACAGCTATAAAGTAAGTCAATACAGCAAGCTGAAGTGTATGTTACTAAATTGCAGTAATTAAAGGGATTTGGACCATGATTATTACTTTTCTAGAGAGTGGAGCATTGTAGATAAAAGTTCAAATTGTAGGGTACTATAGTTTCAAGTTGTATCACATGATCTGATGTTCAGTTACTTGAAACAGGATTAACTACAACACTGCAAAGTTAAAATAACTGTGCATAATTCTGTATCTGTCTACATTACAACAGTGACTACACTTCCCCACAATACAACAGTAACTACACTTCAAAACCTTATTAGCTGTGAAGTGCTTTGGGATGTCCTGAGGTTGAGAAAAGCATTTTTTTTCTTTTCTCTATTAGAGGAAATCACTAATCTCAGGACATTTCTTCCATCAGCTTTCCTTAAGCAATTTTACAACTCATGCAGTCTGCTATTTGAAGACCCCTCTGTTTGATTCTGGAAGTTGGCCTACTGAATTTTTAGTAAGGAGCTTCAGTTGTACATGACAGAAGCTATGAGAACCATGAACTTTTACATGCCAATACTAAAGTTCAAAGTACATCTCCCATGTGTCAGCTTGGCTAAATTAGTAACATTTAAATTTCTGGATCGAGCCATCATGGGTTCAAGCCCCACCATGGGGAGTGTCAAAGATAGACTTGCATTTTTATAGCGCTGTTTATGAACTCAGGACGTTCCAAAGCGCTTTACAGCCAATTAAGTACTTTTGAACTGTATTCAGTGTTGTAGTGCAAGAAACATTGCCTGTGGGGGCTGTCCTTTAGATGAGATACTTAATTAAGTAATTGAAATGTTCATGGGGATGGTTGTATTTGAAGAAAATCAAAGTGTTCATCTGTTGTCTTGGCCAGCGGTGTGCGACTAATTTACGAGCTCTTTCAAAGTATTGACAGAGGCACAGTGAGCTGAATGGCCTATGTTAGTGCTTTAAGATTCTATGATTCTATGGTATTTCTCTGTCGAAATTAGGATAGCTGCTTTGTTTAGATGACATGATTAGGCATGTGTTTATTTTACCACCATGTTCCTGTCTCTGATGCAGTTAGAATCATAGAGTTGTTTACATCACAAAAGGATGTATTCTGCCCATCAAGTCCCTGCCAGCTCTCCAGGGAGCTATCCAGTCAGTCCCACTCCCCCAATCAATCCCCATAGCCCTACAAGTTTATTTTCTTCAAGTGACCATCCAATTTCCTTTTGAAGTCATTGATTGTCTCTGCTTCCACCACCCTTGTGGGCAGCGAGTTCCAGGTCTTTAATACCCGCTGCATAAAAAAGTACTTCTTCATATTCCACCTGCATCTCTTGCACAATACCTTCAATCTGTGTTCCCTAGTCCTTGTACCATTAGTAATGGGAACAGTTTTTCTTGTCTAACTTATCTAAACCTGTCATAATCTTGTACACCTCTATCAAATCTCCCCTCAGTCTCCTTTGTTCTAAGCAGAACAACCCGAGCTTTTCCAACCTAACCTTGTAACTAAAATCCTCCATCCCTGGAACCATTCTGGTAAATCTCCTCTGCACCCTCTCAAGGACCCTCCTGAAGTGTGGGGTCCAGAACTGGATGTAATACTCCAGTTGGGGTCTAACCAGAGCTTTATAAAGGTTCAGCATAACTTCCCAGCTTTTGTACTAAATGCGTCTATTTATGAAGTCCACGATCCACTTACTCAGGC
This sequence comes from Heterodontus francisci, assembly GCF_036365525.1. Lineage (NCBI taxonomy): Eukaryota > Metazoa > Chordata > Chondrichthyes > Heterodontiformes > Heterodontidae > Heterodontus > Heterodontus francisci. Next base: position 25,659,228 of record NC_090402.1, read on the forward strand.
AAGTGTAAGGTATGAAAAACTGGTGAAAAGCCCCATTACATATTTCGCATTAAAATTCCTCCCCTCCAGCAGCATTAAGCTGAGAAGGTAAAACATGTTGAAGCCCATCCGGCTGAAGAATTGCACCCAGAAAAAAGCTAGGCAGCAACAAATCTCCTGACAATGTTTGGCACAGAAATGGAAATTATGTCCGATTGCAGTCATAAAAATGATAAAAGCTTAAGCAGCTTTGAATATCTCAAATGCACAAAGCATGCCTACTGAAGGGAAAGTTAAAAGAAAAAGAAATACGGATAGTTCTATAATGCCCACCTAACTGTGAAAGGATTGATTAAACACTAACCGGTATACTATTCAAAGCTTAATATTTATGTAGCTGGTGAATCTGTCCTATTTTTCAGAGGTTGAAGTTTCTAAGTTTCACAAATTAGAACAGCAGGGTAAAAAACACCATAAATGTCTTCAGTCTGTGGTCTTTACGGTTAGGATGAACAAGTAATTAGTGCAATATGTATTGGAAAGCAAAACCATTTTACAGCTTCTCAACAATCATTTCGTATTCTGATGTCCTCCATGTCACAGGTCACCTCTAAAGAACCCTATCTCCTCACTTCCTGATCTTAATCTTATACTTTAAAACAGTGACAGCAGTACAAATAATACAAAACTTGGAAGGGATTGTCTTCTTAACTGGAAAATGTAATGAGAGGTTTAGGGCCATAGGTGAGACAGGGGTTGTATATCAAACAAGTTTTTTAGTGTTTCCTGATCAGACAGTGTACAGGTTTTGGGTGGATTTGGGCTAGAGAATTAACAGCGGTTGAAGGGTAAAGGGAAACAAGACAGCATGAGGCACGTTTTTCCTCTTCGGTCAAGGGCATTGAAGGATAATGTTGCCTTCTGATTACTGCCCTGACTGAGATCAGCTAACTTAGTCTAGAAGATCAAATGTGGAGACCTTCTGATCAGTATGGTGTAGTACTAGACCCAAGCAGTGCCTTTACCCACTATTAGGCATTTTGTAACAGTACTCAGCTTAATTCTTCCTCTGCCAAAAAAATTCTTCAAGGAAAACAGTGACTGTTTTAGCTGATTTCAGGCAGGTGGCAATTTGGTTGCACAGTGGCGCAGTGGTTAGCACCGCAGCCTCACAGCTCCAGCGACCCGGGTTCAATTCTGGGTACTGCCTGTGTGGAGTTTGCAAGTTCTCCCTGTGTCTGCGTGGGTTTCCTCCGGGTGCTCCGGTGTCCTCCCACATGCCAAAGACTTGCAGGTTGATAGGTAAATTGGCCATTAGCAATTGCCCATAGTGTAGGTAGGTGCTAGGGAAATATAGGGACAGGTGGGATGTGGTAGGAATATGGGATTAGTGTAGGATTAGTATAAATGGGTGGTTGATGGTCGGCACAGACTCCGTGGGCCGAAGGGCCTGTTTCAGTGCTGTATCTCTGAACTGAACTAGCATCATTGGCTCTGGTTGTGGATCATTGTACTAGTAAAGGTGCCTATGTATGGATGCTTAGGTGGGGACAGCATCAGACTTGGCTGTGTTCTCCCAACAGTTCAATAACATGTTCACACATGAGAAATAGTCATTTGGGCGAAGTAGCAGAGAGCTTTTGATACCCTTAGGGCTGTAATCCGGATTGGGTCAGTGTTTTTGAAACAGGAGAAGAAAGAAAGACTTGCATTTTCAAAGCACTTTACAGCCAATGAAATACTTTTGAAGTGTAGTCGGTGTTGTAATGTTGGTAACGCAGCAGCCAATTTGCACACAGCCAGCTCCCACATCACCTATGTGATAATGACCAGATAATCTATTTTTGTGATGTTGATTAAGGGGTAAATATTGGCCTGGACACAGGGGTGAAATCCCCTACTCTTCTTCAAAATAGTGTCATGGGTACTTTTACGTCCACCTGAGAGGGAAGATAGAGCCGCAGCTTAACGTCTCATCTGAAAGATAGCATCTCTGACAGTGCAGCACTCCCTCAGTACTGCACTGGAGTGTCAGCCTTGATTTTTGTGCTGAAGTCCTGGAGTGGGACTTGAACCCAGAACCTTCTGATTCAGAACTGAGAGAGCTATCAACTGAGACACAGCTGACAGAAAAAGGAAGAAAATTGGAGGGAAAAAAATTATTTTAAAAATAATTGCTGTTAATATTACAGTGACGGAATACTTTTTAAAAATGTAGTTAAAGAAACAGCACATAGGAACAAGAGTAGACCATTCAGCCCCTCCAGCCTGTTCTGCCAATCAATTAGATCATGGTTAATCTGCATCCTAACTCCATTTACCTGTCTTTGCTCCATATCCCTTGATACCCGTACCTAACAATAATATCATTGCCATATTGTGCTTGTGATATCTTAGTCAAGTTGAGTTTCTTGACTCATATCTATCTCAATAGAGTCAGATCACTAAACATGGTTCACAAAACAGAAGACCTTCTAACAATAATTTTTCTTTGTTCTTCACATGTTTCGTTGCTAGTAAGATGAAGAAATGACCTCCAGTTAAGTCACAACATTGTTTCAGCCTTAATAAAATAACTTTGGCAGTATAAGATTAAATGACACCTTAGTGTCAGTCTCCTTAAGGATATTGTACTGGCTAAAGCATCTCATTGGAAAGGCTGCTAGTTTAATGATTTCCACTCTGATGTAACTTGATTTTCCCCTGAAGGCAATGAAAAAGAAATGAAGATTGTTCCTATTCCATGATTTTTATTGGAATGGTAGAGGGAAACATTCAACTTCAGCGGTGAGTGTTGAGAAATACCTCTGAGATAAGCTCTGATAAGTGTGCCCTGATATAAACTGGGCCCCAGACTATTAGGAAGCTCAAGGAAATAAATTTCATGGAAACAAACAAGGCTGAAAGAACTGCTCCTCACCCAGAGATTATTCTTTCCACTCCGAGTTTCTTAGTGAAGATGTAGAGGGGACTTTATGGAATTAGGTCACAGATCTGTCATGATCTTACAGAATGGCACATTAGGCTCGGGAGGCTAAAAGGCCTACTCCTGTTCCTTTGTTTCAGCTGCATATTGTTTTCCTCCTTACCTGCTTTTGATATACTGCCAAAGACCTTGGTACACCTATTGAGGCAAGATAAGTACTTAAAAAGCAACACCCTATGTCACTCAGAAGCATCCAGAGTATTATAAGACATGCGGGCGTAATTTTCACATTCACACATTGATGCAAATTGGGCAGGTCCTACGCGGGGTGTGTTATCTCCTCCATCAGATTACCACCCAGGCGCTGAACCTGAGAATTACCCTTCTTTCAGACTAATGGTTGGCAGATCATTTTGGAAATTCTAAGCGTATATTGTTGTCCTTGAGAGTCAGAGAACAAATTGGATCTAGTGGGATATACAAGAGACAGATAGGAGAGTGGGCAATTTTTACTGGGGGTAATTTTCATCTTCACCACTTGGGCAGTAAGCTAGTGGAGAAGATCACCCCAAGTTCTCGAAACCCCACCTGATGTACATTTCCACTGATAGAGTTACCAGCTGTTTCTGTAGCGTGCACTCCATTCGTTTACCACCCTAGCCTTTTTGTTTGTTGGTTATTTCCTTGTCTTGAAATAACAGAAATTGTAGGACCAGAATGACCTACTATTTTGGGCTTCAGAAGATTTGGTAACCCTATGAGCTCAGCTTTGCTTGATGTTCAATGTTATTAATTTTGGAGAAAGATTATTTTTAATGATGCCAGTGATGTTTTCAGGAAACCCATCAAACCAACTGAGTGATGTAAACTATTTTCAATGTTCTCATTGTGAGCCTTGTAGGCATTTCAGTTCACACTTCTGCTGGGTATTGTAAATGGTGAACATTTGGGTATAGACCTATGTATAATTTTAAAATCCTCAAATACAGTACAAGTTTATTACTCTACTATGATCGCTGAACTTTTGAACGTCTCTTATTTCTTCTGAACCCCAAATATATTATGTTATTTCTTGTAAAACACTGGGATCTGAAAACAACACTCATTAAGGGCACCAGATGAATCCTTAAACCTTCAGTTTAACACCTCATCAAGGAACCGTTTAATGTACACCACCCAATCTATGCCTAGGAGTTAATGACATCTTCATTGGGTTTACTAAACTGTACTCCATCAACATGTTTGGCTTATGTGGGCATTTACACAGCCAACCTCCCATCAGGATCTAAACAAGCTACTGAGTAAATGAGTAAATGCTTTCTTGTCAATTAGCAAAGAAGAAGTCAGACAACAAAATAATAAATTAACAATTGTTTATTAGCCTTGAAATCATAGTTAGCATCACTTAAACATTAAATGTGCAGATAATTAGTAAATAGGGTTAATTGCCAAATAAGTAACAGTTATGACACAGAAATTCAGCACATTGTTGTTTCCAAAATGTATATGGCCATATCCATATGAGATTCCCTTACATTCCTCTGTGAGGATGGCCTTCTGAGATGCCAGAGTGATGAACCTCCATCTGTAGAGGTGCTTTCCAATCCTCCTGGACCCTTTGCTGCAGGGAAAGTTCATCTTCCATTCTGGTAATTGTACCTGGACTAGTTGGCTTAAATCTCACTTCTCGAGAGACATTGTATGCCTAAGTGACACACTTATATCTGCCTGTACCTAGTTGGTAAAGCTGAACAATTGATCAACATAACAACACAGTATAGGGAGGAATTTACATGCAGGCATTGACCAGTGTACCAAAAATAGGGCACAGAGGAAATTAAACCTCTTGGTGCTTTGTCAGTTTATGAAACTATCTTTGCTAGCCTCCATGGTTCAGAATGGAAAAGAGCAGTTTTCAGACAGATCACAAAGGACTGGTTGACGGTACTCACCTAAAAATAACATAAGCACATCTTGGAGATATTTGTAACAATGTTATGACTTTAATTGGAGAAGATGCACTAAAACTTTTAATACTCTGATGGTCTCTTGGCCTTTTGAAAAATAGATGAAAGGTAGAACATTAAAACTCTCTGGCAGTAAAATCAATGAAGTCTACGTTAGAGGAACAAAAGAGTTTCCTTCTGGTTCCACGTGGAAAATTCTTCAAAATAGAAAGCATTAGACGAGCTCTGGTCTTATTTCCTGTCTTAAGAAATAATAGATCAATTTCTTCTCTGAAACTTACTCATCCATAATTTCTAGAGATATGGTCATGAATGGCACAGATGCTTGTACACTGGCTCTTTGATGGAGTGTTTGCCTCTAGTCCAGAAATAGCACAGCAATTTCCTATCTGCCGGACATAGGGTTACTGCCTAAAATGAATTTTGCCATTCCATACCCAATTTTTACTGATACAGGTCTACAGTATAAAATTGTCCCCAGTGGGTAAATGGAGAATCTCACTAGTGTCAGGAAAGCCCTATATGCCAAATGGAATATATGAATTTCATTGGTTGGAAACTTAGACTTTTAATAGGAAAAATCCTACAAGTAAACTTTTTTTTTAAAAAACTAGCAGCCAAGAAGGCCACTGCAATTTACATTTGAAACATCAGGAAATTGGACTGGAGACAAAGGGCTGAATTTTATGTTGCTGCCACTGAGTTAAGGCGGCGACCGTAAAAGATGGCAGCCCACACACATGGCTTTTACTCCGCGGAGCCCAGCAATCATACACACAGTGGCTCAGTAACACAGCCGGTACGAACAACACCCCCCCCCCACCCCAATGACATGGAGGGCGCAGGCAAGCCATTCCCGGCAACAGCGTCCAGTGCCACTGTGCAAGCGCCGGTGCCATTTCTAAAGGGCTTCAAGCCCTTAGAAGTTGTTTTATTTTTTAAAGGGAACGAAGTGTTAAAATTTTCTTTCCACATTACATAACATCTAAACTCCCTTCACCTACACCCCCAAGACATAATCAAGTCATTAAAAGCCCATTCCCCACCCCCCAAAATAATTTGATTCAGATCGCAATCTTTCCTCCCGACCTTTAATAACTTTAACCTTCCCACCATCACCCGCCCCCCACCAATCCAAAGAGTTTGATCCTGCTCCCCACCGCCCCCATACTCAGAAACTTACCTCCTCCCACCTCCCCACAGGTGTTGCACCTCGTTTCCCCGGATGGGGATTCTATGGCATGGCAGTGCCGGCCACCAGGATGAAGATAGTGGCAGCACTTCAGGAGGCGACAGGAACATCATTAATGCAGGTGAGTTAATGGCCGGAATTTTACGCCACCCCAACGAGCCAGATGGTGATGGGGAGGGTGGTGTAAAATGGAGCAGGAGGCTGTGGGAGGGTTTCCCGACTTGCTCCCGCCTCTGCCCCCCATTACATAGGGCAGGGGAGGCAAAAAACCGCCCGCCTGCCCCAGGTCAATCAAGGCCCTTGAGTGGTCACTTAACGGCCACTTAAGGGCCTTCGCCGCCTCCTCGCGGATATTACGTATGGCAAGCGGGCATCCTTGAGCCGTGAAAAGCCGTCTTGGAAAAGCTGTGTGGGGTGGGGGGGGGGGGGGGGTGGGTGGTGTTGTCCTGCTTATCGGCACCCAAAAGGCCACCCTTGCCTGACCGGGGCCCGACCAATTACACCCGGCTAGGCAACCAAAACTTACCTGGAATCCTGGCTCCATGTTTTCCTCTGTGGTTAGCTAGGCTGCAGTCCCAGCAGTAACCACCGCTCCCAGTGGCGCTGCTGGGACTAAGAGCTGCCGGTCCACTGATTGGCCAGAAGCTCAATGAGACGAGACTTCCTCCTCCAAGCGCGTGGAAGTCCCACCTCGGAACAATTAAAGCCCGGGCACCCATAAAATGCGGGTCAGATCCCCAGGCGAGGCGGAAGCAGGTTCGCCACCAACTTTTACATCGGTGGCCGGCTTCCGTCCACCCAACGTGAAATCCCGGCCAAGTTATTTGAATATTCAAATCCTGGTCTCGTCGCCAAGTGACGGGGGGGCTGCCATGAGGCCTGCCATGGCGGGCCTCATTCGAGGCAATCTTCATGCCCACACCCCCCCACCCCACCACAGATCCTGATGTTGAGGCCCCTATAAAATCCAGCCCAAAGAGTCTAATAAGAGACCCAGCCAGAACAATTTTTTGGCAAACTTAGTAGATGATCCTCACTTGCGAGCCATTCAAAGTCATCCTGATGCATTCCTAAGTACAGATCTCCCTCTGGGAGATGCACACTGGAACCCCAATGAAGAGGAGTTTTAGATTTTAGACTTTGGACCTCAATAAAAACAAAGGGGATTGGTAGAACCATGTGACTAATGGCTCATCTCTGAAGAAACTGGAAGTTCTATCATACAGACAGGCAGTAACTGAGTATACAGCAATGAAGCAAGCAGCTGCTCTCATGTGTGTGTGTCTCTCTCACCCCAGAAAATATCAAGGAATGAGCCAGCTGTGACTGGGGACCCTCCAAGCCTGCAGACCGCTACAGCCAGCAACCAGGGGAAGAGAATCAACTACCAATTCTGCCCTCAGGAAAACTCTGAGCAAAGCAAGCCAACCTAAGTGCACTTTGACCAGCAAGGACTTCAAGAATACAGCTTCAGCCAAGTGTTACGGACCTGTAATTATTTTTCTCCTCGGATTAAAAACAGTGTGTGCGCCTTTAAGACTTTGTTAAAAACAGTGCACCTTTAAAGGATAGAAGATTCTGGAATTCCTAAGACACAGTGTGCAGCCGCTGCAATTTTGTTACCCTGGGCAACACCAGGAGAGAGAGGTCACATGGTGCAATGTGTCCACTTGACTGTGTGTGGATCTGGCAGAAACTGGCTGAAACCAGTTAGTTTTGAGAGACTTCCAGCAAGGTCAACTGAAGAGAAAGAAAGCTATCTATTTCCTCTCAGCAAAAATTCTACAAGGAGCTACAAGCCAAGTTAATCCTGAGTATAGAAGAAAAGCCTTCTATTCAAGAAACCGTTCGGATTGCTGTGCTCATCATTCAAAGAACTGTTTAATGCTTGCTGCAGCCGAAGAGTTGAATGCCTAACTTCTGAAGGACTATTTTCATCAAATCCAAATCCATCAACCTACAAAAACTTACTTATTTTATTTATTCTTAAGAGACAGCTAATTTTAAAAAACTCCACTTTTTAAAACCGGTTAATCATTGATTTTTGAGTGTATATGGGAGAATGCGGGAGCTTGGTTAAAATAAGAAGTTATAATGTCTTTAGACATAGGTTTATCTTAATAGTGTTTAAGATTTAGTTTTTTTAATAAATAGTTTAATTTGTTGTCTAAAGATACCTGGTTTGGTCTGCGTCATTGTGGGATTATTAGAGTGTTTAATTTGGCTGTCTTCCAATTGAGTGTGAAACCTTAATAATATGCTGCGACCTGTGGAGTGATGGGACTGAATTGACAGTGCATTGCTCCCGCCGTGGTCAGAACACGAGGACTACTGGATTTACAGACTGTATTTAAGTTCCATTTATCCTGGACTTTAATCCAACCACCAAATCTGTTTCCCTCTGTAATTTATTTGTGCGTGTCTGTGATTCTCGTGTGAATGTGTGCGTGAACGTATAGCATATTTTTTAGTCTTTTTAAATTGGGTCAAAGTGTTAAGTATAATAAACTTACCTTTTTCTTGTTTAAACTCAAGAAAACCTGTCCGATTGGTTCTTTTGCATTCACATTAGAGGAACAAGATAAAACACTCACTGAAGTGGTAAGCACAACCATTGTTTTTATAAAGGAATAAACCCTGTTGTGGTCAAACAAGAGGAAGGGAAAGGGGAGCCTGAGACCCCCTCCTCACCTGGCCATAACACTAGAAAGACCACTGGTATTGGGAGAGGAATCATTCTCACCAATTCAATTGGAAATACTTTGAGCTTCAGGTGTCAGCTGTGGTTCAGTTGGTAGCATTCTCATCTCTTAATCTGAAGGTGATGGATTCAAGTCCCACTTCAGAGACAAAAATGAAGCTGGGAGTCCAGTGATGGACTGAGAGAATGCTGTACTGTCAGAGGTGCTGACTTTCAGATGAAATGTTAAACTGAGGCTCTGCCTGCCCTTTCAGGTGAATGTATAGGATTGCATGGCACAATTGTGAAGAAGAGCAGGGGGGTTCTCCCTAATGCCCTGGCCACCATTTATCCCTCAACCAATATCATGAAAGAACAAATTATTTGGTCATTATCACACTGCTATTTGTGGGAACTGGCTATCACATTTCCTATGTTGCAGCTGTGACTACACTTCAAAAGTACTTCATTGGCTGTAAAATGCTTTGGCATGTCCAAGGTGCTATATAAATGTAAGTTCCTTCTTTCTTTAAGGTACATTTTATGCGATTAAATAGGAAAAACTTTGCTGTTCTTCTGACTGAGCTGCAACTTATCTTAGATTCATGACTGACAATGTGTGCCAAAAGTGATAAAGTCAATCACTCACTATCTTCACCTCAAAGATTCACCAAAAATAAAATATATCTGCAGATAAGGTGCTTAGCTAACTTACAAAAAAAATTCTTCTTTTAAAAAAAAATTACATTGTTACATTTATTGGAGGCAAACCAGTCATCACCTGATCAGTATCTTTGTTTTACAGATTAAATTCAATCTCACCCTGATTGAAATGGAATACACTTAAGGTTATTTTCCATTGTGGGCAGTTCTCTGGTGATTTGTACCATTACATGTATTTTCTCATTGTGTGCATTGCTTTGTGCTTGAGCTGCACCTGCATAAGCAGGGTATGTTTTTAAAAGCAACTGGTCTTTCATTACCAATTTACATTTTGAAATAATGACATTAATATTTTCAGCAATTAACTGTCAACTATGGCTAAATGTTCCCATAGCATACAAATTATCTGCTGCAGTTCACATTTCTGCACATTGGTTTCACAATAATCATCTTGTTTATTTTGTATTTAAATGTCATTTGAATCTCATGAGGTAATGTGAAGGCATCCTAATAGTACTATGCTTGCTTGTGTTGATTAATGCAGAGAAATGCTGTAAAAGACACTTTGTTAAGCCTTCAAATGGTGCTTGTAGACAATTGAATTACATAGAATGTACAGCACAAAACAGGTTATTTGGCCCAGAAAGTCTATGCCTGTGTTTATGCTCCACACAAGCATTCTCCCACTTTACTTTATCTCACCATATCAGCATAACCTACTATTCCTTTCTCCCTTGTGTACTTATCTAGCTTCCCCTTCAATGTATTGATGCTATTTGCCTCAATTACTCCCTGTGACAGAAAATTCCACATTCTCACCAATCACAGGGTAAAGAAGTTTCTCCGAGCTGCTCACTGTCATCTAACAGCCTTTCTGTTGCCTTAATTTATCGAATACTCTCTTGCGTTATCATGAAGCAGTTTTTCTGTGACTTCAAATCCTTATTACGTTGAGAGAAAATAAAAAGCATAATGTCTGCACTTAAACAGTGTCACACTAATCTGTTCCTTAAAGAATATTTAAATTACTTTTGAAAATGTAACATCTACAGGCATGTTCACAACACTCCTGAATAGTATCAGTGATATTATTGAGAAATGCAGGCGACCAGAAATCCAGCCCAGCAACGAATGAATGGCTCTATTATTCTTCTCAAATTGTATTCCTCTCGAGAAACTTCTGTACTGAAAGTCAAACCTCAGCAGGAATGCTTCTTGTATTTATCACCAACTCGGCTGTCGAGGAATTTTAATTACTTGTTCCATATCCAAAGGACCCTTATTTACCCAGAATGAATGCTAGTCTGAATCAGGAGCTGTCGAAGTGGAGCTAGATGCATTCATAAATGATAAGTGGATGTACTACTCTTTAAAGAGGTTAACAGAATGGCACAAAGATCTTTTATCATTTATAAAACTGTTGTGTTATAAATATTGAAACAGGAAACAATATATAACAGCTGAATCGACAATGAAATTCTCTTGAGCCCGTTCTCTGTGAGAGTACTATGTACAACATGCAAGAAATAAACTAGGACTTAGCAGTACTTTGATAGATAGGTTTCAGGAAGTATTCAGTTCCAGTTTGTATTTCTGCAGGATTGATTGCATTTTCATGAGAAGTACTTCGAAACGAGGCTGCTAGTGTTAAATAGCCTGCTCGCACAGACAGCAAATGCCTGCCTCTTCAAACGAATCCTTATGAGTTTCAATCCCAGCTCTCAGACCAATGAATTTCTTCAGCTCACCTGCAACATGACTGAAGAATCTCACATTGGCAGGATGTTCATCGCATGGGGAAGAGTCAACAGGCCCTTCCAGCAAAAGTGAGATTTCCTGCTGGTGGATGCCCTTTAAGGGGCACTATAGAAATTGGAGACAAGAGCTAAAATGACGCGGCACAGAAGGAGCCCATTCAGCCTATGAGGTCCCCATGCTGGCTTTTTGAAAGAGCCATGCCACTAATCACAATCCCCACTCTTTCCCCATAGCCCTGTAAACATTTACCCTTCATGTATTTCTCCAATTCCCTTTTGAAAGTAATTATTGAGTCTGCTTCCAGCACCCATTCAGGCAGTGCCTTCCAGATCATAAGAACTTGTTGCATAAAAAATGTTTTCCTTATTCTGATATGGGAAACATTTTCTTGCTTTCACACCACTTTTGGCAATCCAGTTACATTTGTGACATGTAGAACAACTGTAAATACATGAGAACATATTATAAATTATAATTAATATAAAGAATGTAATTAGGAAGATATAATTATCAAGAATTAGAGCAGTGTGGGCTGATGTAATTGCTACAACAGTACAGAATCAGAATTCCAGTCCCAAATTAAATACTTTTTACCTATGGGTATACTTTGACTGTCTTGTTTCTGATATCAAAGGGACATTTTCCACACCACTCAAGCATACCCTGTGGTTGTGGAGGGATCTTTCAGTTCAACAACATTATGTCATTTTTATGGCAGTTTGTCTGTTTGGTCTTGAGCCAGCCCATCTCCTAGGCCGCTGATCCTGAGATGGTAGAGATGTAGCCTACTCTGAGACTGCCAATGGTAGCCAACTGCAAAGATGCATTAGATACAACACAGGCATGATTCTCCTTTGCATTCCCTCCTAGCTAGACTGGGCTCAGTTTGAGAATTAAGCAGACTTAGAATCAAGCCCACAATTGTTCTGTTGCATCACACTGAGGTCAGAGTTCGAGTGCTCAGCACCACCAAATGGTTGATTAAGTTATGTCATTGCCTATGTCATCGCAGCCTTTGAAAATATATGGGGGACTAAATTAAGAAAGAGTAAATGAGGAAAGATTGGGCATAAAAACATGAAAAGTAGCTAATGAAACTAGTATAAAACTCAGGAAGGTATACCGGAATGCCAGAAGTGGGCAAGAAATGTCAGAATTGCAAAACTGAAACTGAATGAAGAGTACATAATCACTCAGTGTTCTGATCTTTTCAGTTTAAAGAGAGGCTTGCTTCATAACTATTTTCAGAGGGAGTTGTTATTTTAGATTGTTAATGCATTTATTGAAAAGAGGAGACATAATAAAATCTGACATTGATATAGCACCTTTAGCATGTGAAACATCCCACAGTGCTTCATAGGAGCATTGTTAGACAAAAATTGGCACTGAGCCACCGAAGGATACAGTTGAATGGATGAGTAAAAGCTTGGTTAAAGAAGTAGGTTTTAAGGAGGGTAGTAAAGGAGGAGACAGAGGTGGTGAGGTAGAGAGGTTTAGGAAGGGAATTTCAGAGTTTAGGGCCTATTTGGCTGAAGGCATGACTGCCAATCATGAGCGAATGGCTTGGGGGAATCTATAGGAGGCCTGAGTCGGAGGAACATAGGAACCCTTGTGGAGGGTTGTGGGGCTGGAGGAAGTTACAAAGATAGGGAGGGGTGAGAACATGGAGGATTTAAACATGAGAATGAGAATTTTAAATTCAAGGCTTTGGTGGACCAGGATCCAAAGTAGGTCGGTGAGCACATTGGTGATGGATGAACAGGAATTTGTGTGTGTTAGGATATGAGAGGAGTTCACATTTTGGAGGCTGGAAGATGGGAGATTGACCTGGAAAGCATTTTAATGGTTGAGTCCAGATAATAATAAAGGTATGGATGAGGATTTCAATAGCCAATAGGCTGAGACGGGGCAGAGGAGGACAATGTTATAGAGGTGGAAGTAGGCAGTCTTAGCGATGGAGAGCACAAGGGATCAGAAGCTCAGCTGAGGGTCAAATTGGTCACTGAGGTTGAAAACAGTCCAGTTCAGCCTGAGATGTTGGAAAAAGTTGTGGCTCATTCAGGACTGGATGCAAGGCAAGTAGTCTGACAACAGGCAATGGTAGGCTCGAGAGATATAGCTGAGTGTTATCACAGTACATGTAGAACTTGGCTTCATCGTCGTGTTCTCAGATGATTTTGCCAAGGGGCAGCATGTAAATGAGAAATAGAGGGGGCAAGAAATAGATCCTTGGTGGTCTCCAGAGGTAATGGTGTGGGGTTGGGAAGAGAAGCCATTGCAGGAGATTCTCTGGCTACGACTGGATACGTAAGAATGGAACCAGGTAAGTGTAGTCCCACTCAGCTAAACCATGGAGGAAAGTTGTTGGAGGAGGATGACATGGATGAGGCGGCAGAAAGGTTGAGAAGGGTGAGGAAGGATAGTTTATCACAGTTAGTTACATATTATGCTGTTTGTGACTTTGATTAGGGCCATTTCAGTGTCGCGGCAGGGGCAGAAACCTGTTTGGAGCGGTTCAAACATGGAGTTGCAGGTAAGATGGACACAATTTTGAAGATGACAACACATTCAAGGACTTTGGTGAGGAAACGGAGATGGGAGCTGGAATGGTAGTTTCCAAGCTCAGAGGGGTCAAGGGTAGATTTTTTGAGAGGTGCGAGTTTGATGACAGCAGCTTTGAAAGGGAGGGACAGCCCCTGAGGAGAGGGAGACGTTTACAATATCAACTAGCATGAACTATGGACAAAGCTTTAGACAACAAATTTCAAATTATATAATGGCAATAGTTTAAAAAATTTTTAACCTTGCTTCCACCAGGTATTTTGGTCATTTTCACTTACTTTGAAATGAAGGGGTAATTCAGGCAAATTATATATTTTTACAACTAATATACGCATATATATATATATAATTAAAGATAGTATGCAGCCTTCATACTGTGTAATATAAGCAAACCCATCTTCAAATGTTGTGTGTTTCTCAGCTGTAAACTGAAACTAACAAAACACATTCCAATCGGCAAAGTTTCCAGAACAAACAACAATTAAACTCTGACAAACTTCAGGTCATATTTACTTACAACTGATTTCCTCTTTGGTTTTAAAAGAGCATAAATTCATAAATACTACTCTACTTCAGCAGCGGAATCAGACATTGTGCATTTACATAGTTTAAAACTCCAATATATCACCCAAATTACGATGAGCAACGCCACAAGTAATCCTCAAGTATACTGCTTATAAAAATCACAGTCTGGCATGCATCCAAAGCATTCCATCACAGGACATCATTTTCACCTTTCACTGCTTGGATGATAAAATGGTGGAGGGGAATCTTCTACCATTGCAGAACCTGTCATATTTTCTGGCATTCATTGCCATTAAGCAGGTTCTATAATAGGGTAGGTGAGTAGCTTTACCAATTTAGCATCCAAGTGGTGGAGGGGAAAATTACCCCACCACCATTTCAAAGTTGTTGTTGTAGCCATGGTGCCAAAGGACCACAGGCCCCTGCCCCTGCCCCCCATTTCAAAGTATCGCAGTTCAAACATGTGTACACAGTTCTTTGGGATGGATAAAAAGATTTCCATTTCCTGCTGGGTTCTTCTGACCTGGAGCCATAAATTTACAAGCAGCTACAATTGCCGTCTTATTTACCATAGCATTTACCATCAACTGCAAATTCCCTACTTAAGTCACTTTTTTCACAAGACTTGTGCAGTGCACTTAAAGTAACAGGCATGGCTATACACAGTTCAATTTTAGCTTTGAAACATCTCAAGGGTGCTTCACACTCCAGACCACCCATCAACTGTGCCATAGGAGATCGACTAGTAGTTAATTATTTCAATACATCAGCTCCGATATGATTTATTTTCTCCCATATTCCCATAACAATGTGCAACAAAAAAACCCTTAAATTTACATATTGCCTGTTCAGGTTTCTCAGAACATCTCAAAGCACTTCACATATTGTAAGAAAAAATGGAGATTTAGCACATCACATTGTCTCACAAACTGCAGTGAAATGACTGGCCAGTTAATCTGCTTTTGGCAGAGTTTTTGAGGGAAGCCTGTTGTTCAAGACATGAAGAACTTCTTATTCTTTTTTGAATGGTGTCATGAAATATTTAATGTCCACCTGAACTACAGGGTCATGCAGACAGCCTTGACTTAGCATCCCACAAAACTATAGAAGTTTACAGCACAGCTGTTGTCAATGGTGCCATTAAGTGGCACTTACTTACCAATAATCTGTTTACCAATACTCAGCTTGGGTTCCACCAGGACCACTTGGCTCCAGATCTAGTTACAGCTTTCGTTCAAACATGTACAAAAGAGCTGAACTTCAGAGCTGAGGTGAGAGTGACTACCCTTGACATCAAGACAGCATTATACCAAGTGTGGCATCAAGGAGCTCTATTAAAATTGAAGTCAATGGAGACCAGGGAAGAACTCTCCAC
Source organism: Heterodontus francisci (assembly GCF_036365525.1). Lineage (NCBI taxonomy): Eukaryota > Metazoa > Chordata > Chondrichthyes > Heterodontiformes > Heterodontidae > Heterodontus > Heterodontus francisci. The sequence continues at coordinate 25,674,855 of NC_090402.1, forward strand.
TGGCTGGGGTCATACCTAACACAAAGGAAGATGGCAGTGGCTGTTGGAGGCCAATCATCTCAGCCCCAGGATATCACGGTAGGAGTTCTTCAAGGCAATGCCCTAAGCCCAACCACCTTCAGCTGTTTAATCAATGATAATACCCTGTATCATAAGGCCAAAAGTGGGGATGATGTTTGCAAAGTGCTCAATTCCATTTGCAACTCCTCAGACAATGAAGCAATCTGTGCCCGCATGCATCAAGACTTGGATGATAAGTGGCAAGTAACATTCGCACCACACAAGTATAGGCAATGACTATCTCCAACAAGGGAGAATCCAACCAGCTCCCCTTGACATTCAATGGCATCACCATAGACGAATCCCCCAATATCAACATCCTGAGCATTACCATTGATCATAACTTAACTAGACCAGCCATATAAATACTCTGGCTACATGAGCACGTCAGAGGCTGGGAATTCTGCAGCCTGTCCATCATCTACAAGGCACAATTCAGGAGTGAAGATACTTGTCCAGATAGTTGCAGTTCTAACAACACTCAGGAAGCTTAACACTTCCAGGACAAAGCAACCCGCTAGATCAGCACCCTATCCACCAGCTTAAAAAAATTCACTCCCTCCACCACTGGTGCAACATGGCTGCAGTATGTACCATCTACAGCATTCACTGCAGCATCTCCCAATTTTTTTTAATTCTTTCATGGGATGTGTGCATTACTGGCAAGGCCAGTATTTGTTGCCCATCCCTAATTGCCCTTGACAACTGTGGCTTGCTGGGCCATTTCAGAGAGCAGTTAAGAGTCAACCACTTTGCTGTGGGTCTGGAGTCGCATGTAGGCCAGACCAGGTATGGACAGCAGATTTCCTTCCCTAAAGCATATTAGTGAACCATATTGGTTTTTACAACAATTGATGATGGTTTCATAGCACGTAGCTTTTAATTCCAGATTTTTATGAATTAATTGGATGTATTGTATTTAAATTCCATGGTGGGATTTGAACCGGATCCCCAGGGCATTAGCCCGGGCCTACAGATTACTAGCTCAGTGACATTATGACTATGCCACTATCGCCCCTCAACCCTGAGCTCTACGACCATGAAGGGCAAGGGAAGCAAGTGCATGGAAACACCACCATCTCCCAGACACACATCAGCCTGACTTGGAAATATATCGCCATTCCCCAATCGTAGCAGGATCCAAATCCTGGATCTCTTCCCAACAGCACTGCGGGAGTGCCTACACCACACGGAATGCAGCAGTTCAAGAAGGCAGCTCAACACCCCCTTCTCAAGGGCAATTAGGGATGGGCAATAAATACTGGCCATGCCAGCGACACCCAAATCCCATGAATAAGTAGATTTTTAAAAAAGAGCCTGGTTAGTCCATCACGCCCATGTCAGCTTTTTGCTAGAGCATTCCTAAACTAATCCCACTGCTCTATACTCTCCCAACAGCACTGCGTTTTTCACTGCTTCAAATATTTATCCAATTTTCTCTTGAAAGACGCAATCATCTGTGCCTCAACCAATTCCAATGGCAAAGCATTCCAGACTTCAACAAGCCATTTGTAAAGAATTTATTTCTATCCTCTTGCTTTATTCCCTTTGTGACAATTTTACATTTACAATTCCTTGGAACTGACTATCCGATTAAAGGAAATAGTCGTTCCCTATTCACTCTTTCAAAGCCCTTCATAATTTTCAAACCCACTATTAAATCTTCTCTAATCTTAAGTCCTTCCTTATAACTATAGTTTCCCAACACTGGGGTCATCCTAGTGAATCTACGCTGTACGTTGTCTGACTTGAATTTCTTTTCTACACTAGGACAAAACTGCCACAGTACTCTTAACAATAGCCTAACTAAACTTTTGTGCAAATGTATCACTAAATTCTTTATTCTTGTATTCTTATCTCCCAAGATGATTTTGACATATTTTATGGCTTTATTTACATGCACTCATGCTTTCAGAGAAATATGTATTTCAGTACCCAAGTCTTTCTGTTTATTTATATCCTTCAAGAATATTTCCATTGAGTATCTTGAGTATATTGATGAATGAGAATGGACAGACTGCTGGAGTTGTGTACCTATCACAACCTCTGCAACACCAACTCATTCTTTCATACTAAACCCTGTCACCAGGTTTCATGGAGACACCCTCGATCACGTCATTGGCCTCATCATCACAAGGCGAGTCTCTATAAACAGTGTCCAAATCACACGCAGCTTCCACAGTGCGGACTGCGACACCGACCACTCCCTGGTGTGCAGCAAAGTTAGACTCAAACCAAAGAAGCTACATCACTCCAAGCAAAAAGGCCTCCTGCGCGTCAACACTAACAGAATTTTTTATCCACAGCTGTTACATAAGTTTCCAAATTCACTTGAAAAAGCCCTTCAAAACACTCCTACAGGGGATGCAGAGACGAAGTGGGCCCACATCAGAGATGCCATCTATGACTCAGCAATGACCACCTTTCTCAAACTTGAGAAGCAGAATGCAGACTAGTTTCAGTCTCACTTTGAAGAGCTGGAACCTGTCATAGCCACTAAGCGCACTGCACTGTTGAACGACAAGAAAGCCCCCAGTGAGTTAACATCTGTAACACTTAAAGTAGCCAGAAGCGCTGCACAAAGAACAGCCAGGCACTGTGCAAATGACTACTGGCAACACCTACGCAGTCGTATTCAGCTGGCCTCCAATACTGGAAACATCAGAGGAATGTATGACGGCATCAAGAGAGCTTTTGGGACAACCATCAAGAAGACCCTCCCCCCCCCACAAGTCTAAATCAGGGGAAACGATCACTGACCAATGCAAGCAAATGGACCGCTGAGTGCAGCACTACCTAGAACTGCACTCCAGGGAAAATGTTGTCACTGATACCGCCCTCAATGCAGCCCAGTCTCTGCCAGTCATGGATGAGCTGGATGAACAGCCAACAAAATTGGAACTCAGTGATGCCATTGATTCTCTAGCCAGTGGAAAAGCCCCTGGAAAGGACGGTATTACCCCTGAAATAATCAAAAGTGCCAAGCCTGCTATACTCTCAGCAGTCCATGAACTGCTTTGCCTGTGCTGGGATGAGGGAGCAGTACCACAGGACATGCGCGATGCCAATATCATCACCCTCTATAAGAACAAGGGTGACCACGGTGACTGCAACAACTACCGTGGAATCTCTCTGCTCAGCATAGTGGGGAAAGTCTTCGCTCGAGTCGTTTTAAACAGACTCCAGAAGCTGGCTGACCATGCGGCTTTTGAGCAGAAAGATCCACCATTGACATGCTGTTCTCTTGTCGCCAGCTACAGGGGAAATGCCGTGAACAACAGATGCCCCTCTACGTTGCTTTCATAGATTTCACCAAAGCCTTTGACCTTGTCAGACGTGGTCTCTTCAGACTAATAGCAAACATCGGATGTCTACCAAAGCTACTAAATATCATCCCCTCATTCCATCAGGATATGAAAGGCACAATTCAGCATAGCGGTGCCTCATCAGACCCCTTTCCTATCCTGAGTGGCATGAAACAGGGCTGTGTTCTCGCACCTACACTGTTTGGGATCTTCTTCTCACAGCTGCTCTCACATGCGTTCAAGTCTTCAGAAGAAGGAATTTTCCTACACACAAGATCAGACGGCAGGTTGTTCAACCTTGCCCGTCTTAGAGCGAAGACCAAAGTACGGAAAGTCCTCATCAGGGAACTCCTCTTTGCTGACGATGCTGCATTAACATCCCACACTGAAGACTGTCTGCAGAGACTCATCGAAAGGATTGCAGCTGCCTGCAATGAATTTGGCCGAACCATCAGTTTCAAGAAAACGAACATCATGGGACAGGACATCAGAAATGCTCCATCCATCAATATTGGCGACCACGCTCTGGAAGTGGTTCAAGAATTCACCTACCTAGGCTCAACTATTACCTGTAACCTGTCTCTCGATGCAGAAATCAACAAGCGCATGTGAAAGGCGTCCACTGCTATGTCCAGTCTGACCAAGAGGGTGTGGGAAAATGGCGCACTGACAGGGAACACAAAAGTCTGAGTATTTCAAGTCTGTGTCCTCAGTACCTTGCTCTACGGCAGCGAGGCCTGGACAACATATGTCAGCCAAGAGCGACGTCTCAACTCATTCCATCTTCGCTGCCTCCGCAGAATCCTTGGCATCAGGTGGCAGGACCGTATCTCCAACTCAGAAGTCCTCAAGGCAGCCAACATCCCCAGCATATACACCCTACTGAGCCAGCGGCGCTTGAGATGGCTTGGCCATGTGAGCCGCATGTAAGATGGCAGGATCCCCAAGGACGCATTGTACAGCGAGCGTGTCACTGGTATCAGACCTACCGGCCATCCATGTCTCCGCTTTAAAGACATCTGCAATCATGACATGAAGTCCTGTGACATTGACCACAAGTCGTGGGAGTCAGTTGCCAGTGATCGTCAGAGCTGGTGGACAGCCATAAAGGCGGGGCTAAAGCGTGGCGAGTCGAAAAGACTTAGCAGTTGGCAGGAGAAAAGACAGAAATGCAAGGAGAGAGCCAACTGTGTAACAGCCCTGACAACCAATTTTATCTGCAGCGCCTGTGGAAGAGTCTGTCACTCTAAAATTGGCCGTTATAGGCACTCCAGGCGCTGCTCCACAAACTACTGACCACCTCTAGGCGCTTACCCATTGTCTCGCGAGACAAGGAGGCCAAAGGATATCTTTCAAGAATATTTCCATTGAGTATCTTTGTTTCCCTCCCAAAGGGTATAACTTCACATTAAATTGCAAATCCAAAGGATGGCACCTCTGCTAATGCAGCACTTCCTCATGCTGCACTGTATTATGCGACATTGTGGTGGGAAGCAGCCTTTCAACTTTAGATGAGGCAAGTTTTCAATCCATGTTAGATATCAGGAGGACATGCTGAGCCTTGGCCTGACTCCAAGGGGAAATATAATAATCCAATTACAGGGTAGCACTTGTCACCCTAAGACCAGATGTTTCAGTTGTTCAATCAGGAATGGTATATTCAGTTGGAAGGACCTGGCAAGTAGAAAGAGGGATAAATAAATTGTTGTGTGATCGCCTTTAAGAGTGATGTCCCTTTAAGATCTTAGTATGAGAGATCTTCAGCATAACTGGACTCCACGCATCTCATTTATTTTGCATCAGACAACATAAAGAACACATTACAGAAATGCTCTAAAAAAAATTCTTAACATTTCTGATGCCTTTTAGTGTGATCTAGTGCTCCTACTGTGATGAGAAAAATCAAAAAATGTGTCTTACTTGTAAACTATAAGCTGCTGCTTTGTACCCAATTAATACAATTCAATGAATCATTTTCCACAAACCACTGATCTCCAGCATGTATTCTCTCTGTGTTAACAGTAACTTGTTTACATAGATTCTGCATGCAAGCAAGAAATTATCAGCACATTGAATTTAAACCATCCAGATATAACTCCTTCAGCGTCACTGGGTCAAAATCCTGGGACACCTTCCCTAACAGCACTGTGGGAGTACCGACACCACATAGTCAGCACTGGTTCAAAAGGATTGCCCACCACCACCTTCTCGAGGACAACTAGGGATGGGCAATAAACGTTGGCTTTGCCAGAACTTCTGTATCTTAAGAATTAATTTTTTAAATTCTTCAACTTTATTGCACTTCCAAACTGCATAACTTTATTTCATTATTGAGCAAGTAGTATATTGCTCACCTTGGACAGAAACTAAGATACGGACTGAGGAAAATAAAACTTTGTACAATAACTGCAGTTGTAACACATTTATGGGCTTTGTTTCATGAATTTTATTGTCTCAAGAGAATATGCTAGAACTTTCTTTGCCTCGTGTCACTATTGCAGTTGTAATAACTGTTAGCCGAGGCAAGTTTTCACAATCTACAAACATACTGATGAATAATTGCCCAATTTATACTATTATATAAATTCACATAGGTGTGTATTTTCAGCTGTTGTGTGCTGATAATTCTAATGCAATTTAATATTTCCTTTGACACTGGTGCTCCGTCTGCAATGCAACACAGGAGATTTGCATCAGCTTGGTATAAAGGTCTGGTGCGAATCTCCTACACATTTCAGTTATTAATCAAAAGTCAGCTCAGCAGTTGTGCGGGTAATTTAATACCTCCCACTACAGGAACAGACTCGAGCAGCACTCAGTGTAAACCCTGGAGAAGGATCCCATTCAGTTTGGGTCGGCAGGACCTGAACTGTATAGTATCTCTGTGGAACTTGCCCATCAAAGAGGTTTAAGGTAACATTGGAGTCAAATAGCTGTAAACGCTGAGGATTAATGCAGAGGAAGAACATGGGAGAAATCCAGCTGCTCACTTTTAAACCAGTGGGTAAAGAAAGTGTTCTGCTCATTGCAATGTGTGGATACAATTCTTAAGAAATGTTAGCTCCAGATGGCAAATGTTATATTGACACACCAGCCCGCAACACAGTAGTGCAATAAATCTTGAAATAAATTTTGGGATGATAATGAGATGATTGAAAACATTCATAAACAAAGATTTCATTCGAAATATATTAATTTATTTAAACATGCAGCAGTCTACACTAAGGGAGAACAATGGAACAGTCAACATGATACAAACCCTCCCACAGCAGCATATTTATCACAAGCTAAATGTTCAATTGGTCACTAAATCCTTGAAGTACCAAAACTTTTTAAATCCATACACCTTTTCTGATGAAGAACATTGCCAAAAATAAATGGTTGGACATTCTGGGCAGAGTCAGGATGGGGACACCTCTATGAGAAAGCCCTCGATCTGCATCATGGCCCCCAGATGATCAACAAATTAGATTGGATTATTTTCTTCTCCTTGTTCAATAAATCTCAGTTGAAGTTTCTACAGCAGTTTGAAGCAAAAAGGAAGAGAGTTTCTTAATCCACAAACCTCTCCTAATAATCTCAAGAATTTTATTTTGGGTGCATATTTGACTTTGTTACTGTGCTCTGTGAAGGCTTTCTGTGTTTTCCAAGAAATCTAAGTTGCATAATTCTGCCCTTCACTTTTACCATCTGGTTGTTATTATGAATTAAGATGAAGGAGGTTAACGTTTAAAGATCAATTAACTTTATACAAGCTAGATTACATACAAGAACTGAGCTAGCTATAGAACAACTTATATAACTAAGGCAACATTTTACTGTAATATATCTCATGGGAGGGAGAATCAAGGACACAAAGGACTTTGAGCTTGACTGTAGTTGTAGTTCAATTTAAATAGCTCTTGTTTGAGTTCAAAAGGACACAGGACAGTAAAACTTCGACTCAGGAAAGTTCATGTACAAACACTTAAAAATCTCATACAAGATTGCTGTGTGCATTCATTTGCTTCTGTTTCCTTTGGAGGGAGAGAAAGAGGAACAATAGAGGATGACTGAAAGTCAGGCTACAGAGGCAGACTGTTCCCATCTGTCAGTACCACTCCATCCATGTTGATTGGCAGAGGAGCAGTTACCTGGTAATGACTGTGCAGAATTTCCTACAGAGGCCTTGGGTCAGCAGTCAGGTGTTGAGGTGTACTCCCTGTTTACAAAGACACCTACAAGTAAAATCAGCTGGGTGTTAGCACTGGCAGTGGTAGTAACAATCAGCACAGTGTTAGCACTGCCAGTGGTAGTAACAATCATCACAGTGTTAATACTACAATAGTGGCAGTAACAATCAACATGGTGTTAGCACTGCCAGTGGTACTAACAATCAGCACAGTGTTACCACTACCAGTGACAGTAACATTCAGCACTGTATTAGCACTGCCAGTGGTATTAACAATCAAATGGTGTTAGCACTGCCAGTGGTAGTAACAATCAACATAGTGTTAGCACTGGCAGTAATAAGCAGCACAGTATTAGCACTCACTGCCAGTGGTAGTAACAATCAGCACAGTGTTAACACTGCCCATGGTAGTAATAATCAGCACAGTGTTGCGCTGGCAATACCAGTAACAATTGGCTTTATCCTCGAGTCCTCTACTTCCATATGCAGATGGTATCCTACACTGGCGAATAGGCAGTACTCTCCTGATTATCATCTCTATTTTGTGCCACTTCCATTTTGCCAGCCAATAGGGGATTGCATCAACCCATCACGGTCACAAACCAATTTTCTTGCCTATATATTCATAGGATCAACCATTGAATATTACCAAATAGCAGCCTTTTATAAATGTCACCAACATTTTTAGCCCCACGAGGCCATCTATCTTAAGTGGCTGCATCACCCATGAAATTTACTCTCATTAATCCTTATAAGCAGTCTTTAAGGGCTGCTTATTTTGGCATCCTTATCCTCACCTTGATGAGCTCTCAATGCCACATCCAGTGTAGGCCACGAGCTCACCGACACTAAACAAATGAAGCTAAATTAACAGTCAGGTGGGATCAGGGGGGCAACTTTGAAGAGTTGATCAGAAAATATAGTCCTAGGATCATTTCCATAAAACATCTATATAGAGAGTGGCCGAGTTTAACTGCCAGTGGCATCTTGTTGTGGATCACACTTTTTTTTAGAACATTACAGCGCAGTACAGGCCCTTTGGCCCTCGATGTTGCGCCGACCTGTGAAACCATCTGACCTACACTATTCCATTTTCATCCATATGTCTATCCAATGACCACTTAAATGCCCTTAAAGTTGCCGAGTCTACTACTGTTGCAGGCAGGGCGTTCCACGCCCTTACTACTCTCTGAGTAAAGAAACTACCTCTGACATCTGTCCTATATCTATCACCCCTCAACTTAAAGCTATGTCCCCTCGTGTTTGCCATCACCATCCGAGGAAAAAGACTCTCACTATCCACCCTATCTAACCCTCTGATTATCTTATATGTCTCTATTAAGTCACCTCTCCTCCTCCTTCTCTCCAACGAAAACAACCTCAAGTCCCTCAGCCTTTCCTCGTAAGACCTTCCCTCCATACCAGGCAACATCCTAGTAAATCTCCTCTGCACCCTTTCCAAAGCTTCCACATCCTTCCTATAATGCGGTGACCAGAACTGCACGCAATACTCCAGGTGCGGCCGCACCAGAGTTTTGTACAGCTGCAGCATGACCTCGTGGCTCCGAAACTCGATCCCCCTACTAATAAAAGCTAACACACCATATGCCTTCTTAACAGCCCTATTAACCTGGGTAGCAACTTTCAGGGATTTATGTACCTGGACACCAAGATCTCTCTGCTCATCTACACTACCAAGAATCTTCCCATTAGCCCAGTACTCTGCATTCCTGTTACTCCTTCCAAAGTGAATCACCTCACACTTTTCCGCATTAAACTTCATTTGCCATCTCTCAGCCCAGCTCTGCAGCCTATCTGTACCCTACAACATCCTTCGACACTATCCACAACTCCACCGACCTTCGTGTCATCCGCAAATTTACTAACCCACCCTTCTACACCCTCTTCCAGGTCATTTATAAAAATGACAAACAGCAGTGGCCCCAAAACAGATCCTTGCGGTACACCACTAGTAACTAAACTCCAGGATGAACATTTGCCATCAACCACCACCCTCTGTCTTCTTTCAGCTAGCCAATTTCTGATCCAAAGCTCTAAATCACCTTCAACCCCATACTTCCGTATTTTCTGCAATAGCCTACCATGGGGAACCTTATCAAATGCCTTACTGAAATCCATATACACCACATCCACTGCTTTACCCACATCCACCTGTTTGGTCACCTTCTCGAAAAACTCAATAAGGTTTGTGAGGCACGACCTACCCTTCACAAAACCGTGCTGACTATCGCTAATGAACTTATTCTTTTCAAGATGATTATAAATCCTATCTCTTATAACCTTTTCCAACATTTTACCCACAACCAAAGTAAGGCTCACAGGTCTATAATTACCAGGGCTGTCTCTACTCCCCTTCTTGAACAAGGGGACGACATTTGCTATCCTCCAGTCTTCCGGCACTATTCCTGTCGACAATGACGACATAAAGATCAAGGACAAAGGCTCTGCAATCTCCTCCCTGGCTTCCCAGAGAATCCTAGGATAAATCCCATCTGGCCCAGGGGACTTATCTATTTTCACACTTTCCAAAATTGCTAACACCTCCTCCTTGTGAACCTCAATCCCATCTAGCCTCGTAGTCTGAATCTCAGTATTCTCCTCGACAACATTTTCTTTCTCTACTGTAAATACTGACGAAAAATATTCATTTAACGCTTCCCCTATCTCCTCTGATTCCACACACAACTTCCCACTACTATCCTTGATTGGCCCTAATCTAACTCTAGTCATTCTTTTATTCCTGATATACCTATAGAAAGCCTTAGGGTTTTCCCTGATCCTATCCGCCAATGACTTCTCGTGTCCTCTCCTTGCTCTTCTTAGCTCTCCCTTTAGATCCTTCCTGGCTAACTTGTAACTCTCAAGCGCCCTAACTGAGCCTTCACGTCTCATCCTAACATAAGCCTTCTTCTTCCTCTTGACAGGCGCTTCAACTTCTTTAGTAAACCACGGCTCCCTCGCTCGACAACTTCCTCCCTGCCTCACAGGTACATACTTATCAAGGACACGCAGTAGCTGCTCCTTGAATAAGCTCCACATTTCGATTGTGCCCATCCCCTGCAGTTTCCTTCCCCATCCTACGCATCCTAAATCTTGCCTAATCACATCATAATTTCCTTTCCCCCAGCTATAATTCTTGCCCTGCGGTATATACCTGTCCCTGCCCATCACTAAGGTAAACCTAACTGAATTGTGATCACTATCTCCAAAGTGCTCACCTACATCTAAATCTAACACCTGGCCGGGTTCATTACCCAGTACCAAATCCAATGTGGCATCGCCCCTGGTTGGCCTGTCTACATACTGTGTCAGAAAACCCTCCTGCACACACTGGACAAAAACTGACCCATCTAAAGTACTCGAACTATAGTATTTCCAGTCAATATTTGGAAAGTTAAAGTCCCCCATAACAACTACCCTGTTACTCTCGCTCCTGTCGAGAATCATCTTCGCTATCCTTTCCTCTACATCTCTGGAACTATTTGGAGGTCTATAGAAAACTCCCAACAGGGTGACCTCTCCTCTCCTGTTTCTAGCCTCGGCCCATACTACCTCAGTAGACGAGTCCTCAAACGTCCTTTCTGCCGCTGTAATACTCTCCTTGATTAACAATGCCACACCCCCCCCTCTTTTACCATCTTCTCTGTTCTTACTGAAACATCTAAATCCCGGAACCTGCAACATCCATTCCTGCCCCTGCTCTACCCATGTCTCCGAAATGGCCACAACATCGAGATCCCAGGTACCAACCCATGCTGCAAGCTCACCCACCTTATTCTGGATGCTCCTGGCGTTGAAGTAGACACACTTTAAACCAAGTTCTTGCTAGCCAGTGCCCTCTTGCGTCCTTGTAACCTTATCCCTGACCTCACTACTCTCAACATCCTGTACACTGGAACTACAATTTAGGTTCCCATTCCCCTGCTGAATTAGTTTAAACCCCCCCGAAGAGCACTAGCAAATCTCCCCCCCAGGATATTGGTACCCCTCTGGTTCAGGTGAAGACCATCCTGTTTGTAGAGGTCCCACCTACTTTGGTCAATGTGAAAACAGCTGTGCCAATTTACATATGAAGACAGTGAAAATTGCTGCTCCCTGGGCATCTAGCCTTTAATGTGAAAAGAAAATGATGACAGTGTTTCCATTCTCCTAATGTTAGCTGGAGATAGGTTGACCTATGAGAAAGGGAAATGGGATGATAGAAGGACAGTAAATGCTGATCCAGCGAAAGAAGGTAGAAATCCCCATCCAGAACTAAATAAGAACTGGAAAAGACTGGCATAGACATAGAGACCTAACAATCCAAGGAGTTAATAAAGAATTAGAATGTATGCATCATAGTAGCTATAGTAAATATAAGTCCGAGCAGCTGAGATCTATTTTCCAAGGAGACTCACAGCTATGTGAGTAGATGCTCCTAGCAGATCACCCTTACTACATGCCCCGTTGCCTCTCAGAGCCCCGAAGGGAATCTGTTTTGTAGCTAAATGGACCAGATGAGCAACTGTCGTACTGCTGAACAGCTAATAAAGTGCTATGCCACTTTCAGTGCCTAAATCTTATTTGGAATTTCACATTCCAACACACTAAAGTTGGTGTGAACTTAAAGTAGTGGGAGATGGTTTCCAGGAGATGGTCTCCAGGAGATGGTCTCCCACTTGTGCACTCAGGAGCAATTCTCAAGTTATATTGCCACTTATGAATCAATACTCACACAAAACCATTTTGCATTGATGTGAAAGTGGCAGAGTAACGGCACCCTTGCAAAATTTCCCTAAGTTCGGTTATGGTTTTAGTCCATAAAACGACATGGACCCACTTTGTACCCTTGGCTAAAAGCTGCCAAAAGACCCCACCTGCCCAATACACAAATCAAGAGGCACATTTATTGAAACAATTGCTAAGTAACAACTAGTGAGTACAGATGTGAATTAATGTGTTGTAACTGCACAGAGCATATGCATTAGAAAGGGCTTGACAAATGTTTTCATTTGTCTTTCTGGATTTGGCAAACTGCTTGGAAATGTTTGACCTTTTACTGTATGGTTTCATTTATAATCTTATTTCAAACTAATAAAGGTCTACAGCATTCTAAAGACCTCTGCTCCATACTTTGCCATCCCAGTCTGAAAAAAAATACTTTCCCAGCATATTAATTTAGAATATAATATGGGAAATTACTTTGTTATGCAATGTATTTCACCACAATGGAGGACTGAGTGGTTAGACATTGCCTTTTCTCCTCTGGGCCACCCATTCCAATCCAGCACAGATTGATGGAATGAAAATCTCATCTGGCTTCTAGTTGTCAGAGACTTCTACGAAATGCATTTGGGCAGCCTCAACCCAGTTCCCAGTGGACACACAGCACAAAATTGACCCTTATTGAGAGTTTCACATCTGGAATGCGAAATAGAGGCCTGCTTTTTGGTGCAGTACTGGATTCCCTCCTGATGTACGTCAGAGACCCATTGCTGAGGGTAAGTCGAGGAAGCTTTACTGTGCATCTAACTATACTATAGCTGACTTGAGTGTGGCTTGTGTTAATACTGAATGCCTGAAACAAAATGTGCTTCGTTCCCCAGGACTAGCCTCCCTCTCCTGGATGACCGCAACAGTTTTTTTTTGTTATAGTACACTTAATTGCACTTTCTTTTTCTCGGGTCTGGTGTTGTTTCCTGCTCGTGCATTTCTTTCACCTTGAGCTTAGACTTCTCTTTGAAGATTCTCAAAACCATTCAACAACATCATTTTTTTTGTGTGTGGTTTAGAACTGGTTCTGCCGGTTTATCTCTTCCTCTATCTTTACCTGCACTCCAGCCTCTATCAAACAGTTTGATACAGACTGGCAACACTTGACTCTTTATTGCAGCCAAATGATGATGAAAGTTAAAGCTAGGATTAAAACTCTGACCCTCTGTGTAAAAGTTCAACATTTAATGACTAATGATCTTGGGTTCACCTCTCCAACAATTATATTCTACCTAAAGTTAGAATTATAGAAATCAAAAAATCATAGACATTTACAACAGGGAAGAAGGTCATTTGTCTCATTGTGTCCATGCCAACCAGCCTAATCCCACTTTCCATCTCTTGGTCCAATGCCTTATAGGTTACAGCACTTCAAGTGCATATCCAAGTACTTTTTAAATAAAACCCAGAGCTCGAGCTGCTCTAGCTGGTGACACCTCCTGCACATGTGGCACAGGATGTGCATTCCACGGGGCTGAGATGCCCTTCCATGCTTTTACTTTCTAGACTATTAACTAGAAACACTTACCAGCTACTCACCAATTGGTTCCTTCCCTGGTTGTGACATCACTGTGAGTTAGTCTTGAAAGTTATGAAGGTAACAAAGGTAGTTGTTTCACTTGATCTTTTCCCCTGCCTCTTTAGGTTCATCCAATTCTGGGAAGGATGAGAATTTGGGTTTCCTTGAATCTTGACTTCAAATTTGGCTTTGGAGATATTGGAATTTGGTACTTCGCAAAACTGAATGCAAAGTGTTGATTCCCCCAGTTGACAAAACAAGAGAACATGGAAATTTCCCTCCCACCGCATCCCAAGGGAAAAAGATGCACAATCACCTCTACACCACAAAAAGGTGACAGACACTTCTACTCCCCTCAGCAAATCAGTCTGGTCAGGAATAATGAATGTATTATTTTCTGTTTACCCAGGCCACCAGTTCAGCAATGACAGCAGACATGCAATGGAGTTGCACATTGTTCCTGGGGCTTATGCACCACAATTTTTTTAAAGGATATACAAACTTCACTACAAATGATCTGAACTGACTATTTACATATTAATTCAAAATGGTCAAATTTCAGCTGTTCAATTCAGTGCCCATGACTATTGGTTCACTGACTGAGAGGGATGTAGTGTCCTGCTTGTAGGCTTTCATTAATGCTGATCTGAATAACAACTGTGCAAAGGCTGTCTTGATTTACTGTCACTCTGCGGGTGGTATACTATTATTTCTGCATCTATTCCATATATCGATGAAACGGGAAGATTTAGTATCCTGCTGCTCAACCCACTCAACATCCCAGTCAGCTTCTCCTACTTCCTGCTGGGTTACCTTATTGCTATGTTCTTCGGTTTGTTCATTAAATTGCAACACCTTTACAAACAATGTAACTAGCATCTCCACCCAAAGAAACACAAGTTGCATTCAAAGGGATGTGTCTGTGCCTCTGACTTGGTGAAGAACCACCTCAAATATTCTAATTAAATGTAAACTTGCTACTTTTATGAGAATGCATCCTTGCAAAAGTGCCAGTATAACCCAGGCATCATGTCAGATCTGCCTCCTATGTGTACCAAAGCAAGAGATATGAGACTCCATCCAGTAGGTAGGTAGCTTTGCATCATT